>NC_068911.1:122193503-122818503 GCF_023091745.1 Budorcas taxicolor
TTGTGATCTCATGGACTGTAGCCCACCAGGTTCAGAGGATCCATGGGATTTCCCAGGCAAGAATAGTGGAGTGGGTTGCCAATTCCTTATCCAGGGATCTTCCCAACCCAAGGATTGTATCTGCGTCTCCTGCATTGCAGACAGATTCTTTACCTGACTGAGTCACTGGGGAAGCCCTTCCATCACTTAATATATGCTTAATAGCAGCAAGTGATTGAAATCTTGAAACTTAACAGGTGTATGTTACAGGCCATACTGTTTCTGCCAGAATGAAACATTTTAGCTATTTTACATTTAACTAAGAAATATTTTCAATCTGTCTAAAGTAAATAAAATCACAATATCAAATAATTAGGATAGTCCTCTAAGACCTGTATAATTAGCATTATAGAGTTGAGGCATAAAGGAAGGAAATGGGATAGAGGATAAAGCCAGATAGTTAAATAGGCATTTTAATGTTTTGAGTATTATGCATCCTTGCCTGTGCCTGTTGTTCAGTTGCCTCTCTACTAAGGTAGAGGTCCACAAACAATGGAATTTTAGAGGCTGCAGAAATAATGGAGGTTTAAATATATAATGGAAAAGCAGTAGAGTTTATCCTAGGCACAAACTCCTATGCTTGTCCTCTTCCTGAGGATCAATATTCTTTTACAGCCTGTAAAGATAGCAACATCTGATTACAATCTAAAAAATAATAATAAATATGGTTATTGATTGCCCAAGATCTAATTACATGAATTCTGAAAAACAGGCATTTTTTTTTTTTTTAAACTCAAGGAAGAGTCACAAAGCAGGTAATGAGATGGTTCAGACTACACAACTCCTAATTAGTACAGCCTGTGTGGTGTTCTTACAGTGATTATTTTCTTAGAGGGAAAAGTTTATGTTTTATATGTGAGTATTAAACAAAATTTTTGCTTTCCTCTTGAAAAAAAAATGACTATGTGGAGCATTCTTTGTGCTCCTAAATACATAAAAGCATTTGGTTCTATATTCTTCTGCTCCTATACATGGTGATCCATCTCTCTTGTATGCCTTGATTATATGATTGAGTGAAATGGGCTTCTTACCAGGGTTGTCTGTGTGTTATCAAACTCAAGTCCAGCTGTTCCCTGCTCAAAGGCCAGTAATCAAAGTACAAGTGTTGGTAGAGAAGAAAGGTCCTTTGTTCAGAAAATCTAACAATCTGGGGAGATGATGGACTCTTGTCCAGATACCAATTCTGAATATCTTTCTCAGCCATGACTGTTTTTAAAGGAAAAAGGGCAAGCTATCTCAAATAATCATTAATAGGAGGTCAGGTTCCTTATCATTTTTCCATGGAGTACAGACATGCTGAATTCTCTGATCTTTTGGATAAACTGTCTTGCCCATGCGGTCTGCTTACAACTGAATACTCTCTTGTCTACATGAGCCACCTGTGCCTGTGGTGCCACGTGCAGATTTACTAAGAGAAGTCTAGAGATAGAGGGTCAGTCATTCTTTATCTACTTAATTATTCACTCTTACTTTAATCCAGAAAAGAAATCAACAGGTTAGGCAAAGTATTGCATGCATTTAACAAAGCATAAGTCAAGAGTTAGGTTAAATATTATCTCTGAAATCTCACTTTTATAATTAAGTTTTAAGGGGAACAGAAACAGATAAACATGAAGAGGCTAAAGAGCTGCTTACCTAAGTCAGGACAAAGCATGGCAGAATCACTATAGGCATGAATTGTTCAGCAAATATCTTAGAAACAGTACTTTCATTAACACCTTTTGGGTTCTTTTGTTTTGTTTTTCTTTTCTTTTAATCATATTTAACCCCGTATTTGAGTAAGGAAGACATAATTGAAATATAATTATTTAAGTCTACTATGAGATTAGAATTACAGAGTAGGGGCCTGCCTCCTGAGAGAGTTGATCAAATTGGGCCATAAAAAGGGCTCACAACTTCCCAGCAATGAAAACAAGGAGGAAAATAGACTCATTTTCAAATGATTATGGCTCCTAGGAAAACAAAATCACACTAATCCTAGAGCTCATCCCTGAAAGACTTTGTGGACACATGTAGTAAATAGAATGCTTTCTATTTGTATAAGATCTTTTTTATATACACTTTTTATATGAATCATAACCTACATTAATAAAGTACAGTGATTAAGATCATGGCTCTATGAATGTTTACTTTCTTTCTTAACTTTTCTATTTATAAGTTAAAATATAATTTTTTATTACTATTGTCTGAACCTGGAAAATCTAGTTTACATACTTTGATTTTTCCTTCAGGTATTTAATAAGTGGGTTGTTACTTGTCCTTTAGTTTCCTATATATCATAGTTTGCATCTGCCAACCCCAAACTCTTAATCCTTCCCTCTCCTAAGCCCCAAGCCCTTGGCAACCACAAGTCTGTTCTCTATATCTGTTAGTCTGTTTCTGTTTTGTAGATAAGTTCATATGTGTCATATTTTAGATTCCACACATAAAGTGATAGCATGTAGTATTTGTCTTTCTCTTTCTGACTTACTTAGTACAATAATCTCTAATTGCACCCATGTTGCTGCATATGGCATGATTTCATTCTTTTTATGGCTGATTAGTATTCCATTGTATGGAATATATGTATGTACCCCATCTTCTTTATCCACTCATTTGTCGATGAAGATATAGATTGTTTCCATGTCTTAGCTATTGTGAATAGTGATGCTATGAAATAGGGGTACATGTATCTTTTTGAATTACAGTTTTGTCTGGGTATATATCCAGGAGTAGGATTGCTAGATCATACAGTAATTCTATTTTTAGTTTTCTGAGAAACCTCCACCCACACCATTTTCCATAGTGGATGCATGAACTTACATTGACATCCACAGTGTATGAGGGTGTCTTTTTCTCCAGCATTTTTATTTATAGACTTTTCAATGATTGCCATTCTCACCATGTGAGGTGGTATCTCACTGTGGTTTTGATCTGTATTTCTCTAATGTGTGTTTGTCACTTAGCTGTGTCCAATTCTTTGTGGCCCTGCCGGGGTCCAGCCCCGGTGGATCCAGGGTGATTCGAAGGTGGGGACGGAGTCGGCGTCTTTGGAAATAACTTACTTAATTACAGATAGAAAGGGATTAGAAGATTAGCAGAGAAAAAGAGGCTGAATAACTTGGTTCACATGGGATACCAATCACCACCTACACAGGCTGCAGGCGTCTTCCCATTCACCGGAAGGAGAGGAGGCACTGAGGCCCCCCCGGTCCGATCTTAGAAGCCCAGGCAAAATTGATAGGCTTGGTGGGTATCCATGCACCAGATGGGAATTCGGCCAGAAAATAGTAGGAGAGAAAAAGAGGCTGAATAACTTGGTTTACGTGGGATACCAATAAAATTCCAAGACAAGGAATTTGCACAATCTACGTTGGGCCACCGGTGCCACTTGAATATCGGAAGGTGCCCCTCCTTGGGCTCCTTCTCACGTGGGCTTGAAAACCAGGACAAATAAGTAGACTTGGAGGGCACCCACACTCCAGATGGGAATTCAGCCAGAAAAACGGGGAGCAGAAAAGAACGACATGAGGGAATCAGTCTTTCTGGAAACTGATCCGATTTCTTTATTTTTAGGTTTGCTTATATACCTTTTGTTACACATAGGGATGAATACAGAGTCACGCGGGAGTCAGCAGTCCTGACCTTTATCAAAATCAGGTGCTTCGCATAAATGTATAAAAGAGGTACATCATCTTCTGGCCATGAGTGAGACCTGCTGACATTTTATGATCCTTTCTTTCTGATAACCAAAAAACTTATTTTTTCCAAGTGTGTTTTTTCTTAAACCAGGCACCACCCTCCAAATAAAGTTACATTCCTATAGGGTGAGGGTGTAGTGAGCTACAATCAAGAAAGGAACTTATTTAACCCAAGGTTAACATGATTAGTCTTAAAGGTTAATACTTATTTCTCCTATATGCTTAAAGGTTAATATTTATTTCTCCTATATGCTAGTTATATTCATTATAAGGGCAGGGAATATGGAGATTTAGCAGCAAACATCAGCCCAACAAATGAAAATCCTTTCACCAATGCTCCCCTTAAGATCTATTTAGTCTTAAGATATGATAAAGTTACATTTTTACATAGCAAGGACACAGTGATTTATAACAAAGTACAGTGGTCTATTACAAAAGAGAAAATCCATTAACTCAAAAAGTCTAATATTGCTAACCTTAAAAACTACTGTATTTCCTTTTCTATATTCCAAATACATTGATTAATATATTCCCAGGTGCCTAAGGATATGGAGGCCTGGCAGCAATCATTGACTCAACAAGAAGAAAAAGCCCTGTGCTAATTAAGACTCTCAAAATACTCCAAAACTCTCTGTGCTGTTTATGGTTGAGAGGTAGTAAACAATCATGTGCCTAGTGGCAGCAGTATGGATAATCCTGTCACACAAGCTAGTCTGTCAGCAGAGAGGTTTGACCTGAGACATCCTTGTCCCACCCAGAGCAGGGAATTAGCAGCAATTATTGACACAACAAATGAAAAACCCTTCACCAATATAATTCCTAACCAACCCATTATACTAATAATTTCTAGCTCCCCAAAAGAATTTGCCTTTAGTAAGTCTAAAACATCTCATGCCTCTCAGGTTGGGAGGCTGTAAACAATCACATGTGGCCGGATGAACCTATACAGGTGGGCTAGATAACCTTCAGAGGAGTCCATAAGCTGAAACACTCTTGTCACGCCCAAGAATTTTTATTGCCTTGGAGCTGCATGTTTACTCCTTCTCCGAGAGAAACAGTTATGGGGGAGAGCCCCCCGTAAAGTCAGAGGTGTAGGTGAGAGCATAAAACAGACTCTGGTTTTGGGGTTAGATGCTCGGGAACAGGGGGTTTCCTGAGGCTTGATCACGCCTTTGCGTATGCCAAGCCTTGTTCCTCATGACCTTTGCCATGGGCGGAGTTCCTCACGCTGGCTCCTGGCATAGCCCCACGGATTGTAGCCCACCAGGCTCCTCTATCCATGGGATAGGCAAGAATTTTGGAGCAGGCTGCTGTTTCCTACTCCAGAAGATGTCAGTTCAGGTATGGAACCCACATTGGTTGAATTGGCAGGCAGACTCTTTACCACTAGCATCACCTGGTGACAAAGAGGAATTAAAGCGACTTGATGGTGAAGGAGGAGAGTGAAAAAGCTGGCTTAAAACTCAATGTTCAAGACTCTAAGATCATGACATCTGCTCCCATCACTTCATGGCAAATACATGGGGAAACAATGGAAACAGTGACAGATATTATTTTCTTGGACTCCAAAATCACTACAGATGGTGACTGTAGCCATGAAACTAAAAGACGCTTGTTCCTTGGAAAAAAAGCTATGACACACACCTAGACAGTGTGTTCAAAAGCAGAGACATTACTTTGCCAACAAAGCTCCATCTAGTCAAGGCTGTTTTTTTCCAGTAGTCATGTATGAATGTGCGAGTTGGACTATAAAGCAGGCTGAGTGCTGAAGAATTGATGTTTTTGAACTGTGGTGTTGGAGAATACTCAAAAGAGTCCCTTGAATAGCAAAGAGTTCACACCAGTACATGCTAAAGGAAATCAGTCCTGAATATCCATTGGAAGGACTGATGCTGAAGCTGAAGCTCCAATCTTTGGCCACCTGATGTGAAGAGCTGACACATTAGAAAAGACCCTGATGCTGCGAAAGACTGAAGGCAGGAGGAGAAGGGGAAAACAGATGAGACAGTAGGACTGAATCATCGACTCAATGGACATGAGTTTGAGCCAACTCTGGGAGATGGTGAAGGACAGGGGAGTCTGGAGTGCTGCTGCAGTCCATGGGGTCACAAAGAGTTGTACACATCTGTGCTACTGAACAACAAGTGCCACCTAGGAAGCCATTTCTCAAATAATGATGTTGAACATCTTTTCCTGTGCTTATTGGCTATCTGTATGTCTTCTTTGGAGAAATGCCTATTAAGGTTTTCTGTACACATTTTAATTGTTTGTTGTTGTTGTTGAGTTGTATGAACAGCTTGTATATTTTGGAGATTTAACCGTTATCTGTTGTATCATTTGAAAATATTTTTTTCTCATTCCATATATTGTCATTATGGTTTATTTACTATACAAAATCTTGTAAGTTTGATTAGATCCCATTGCATATTTTGTTTTTATTATGTTTATTGCCTTGGCAGACTGACCTAAGAAAACATTTTGATGATTTATGTCAGAGAATATTTTGCCTGTGTTCTCATCTAGGAGTTTATGGTATCATGTCTTATATTTAAGTCTCTAAGTCATTTTGAGTTTATTTCTGTGCAGGGCATGAGAGTGTGTTCTAATTTCATTGATGTGCATGCAAATATTCAAACTTCAAAGCGCCACTTGCTGAAGAGACTTTTTTCCATTTTATATTCTTACCTCCTTTGTTGAAGATTAATTAACTGTACATGTGTGGATTTGTTTCTAGGCTCTCTACTCTGTTCAATTGATCCATATGTCTGTTCTTGTACCAATACTACACCATTTTGATTACTGTGGCTTCGCAGTATTGTCTGAAGTCTGGAAGTAGAATAAGTTTTACCCAGTGTTCACCACAAAACTTAGATGTCATTATATGCTTGTCTGCTCAAGATATTCTAGTGCAGAAGCATCTAATAAAAATAAAATGAAACCCACATTTCAATGTAAAATGTTCTAGTGGCCTCACAAAAAAAGTAAACTGAAACAGGTGAAACTAAAGGTAATACTTATTTCATTGAATCCAAAATATCAAAAGAATTATCAATAGGAATTCAATATTAAATTTTTAATGATATGCTTTTCTTGTTTCATATATGAAAGCTTCAGAACACAGTCTGTGATTTACACATAAAATACAGCACATTTCAGTTTGGACTAGCCACACTTCAGAGTCTCCAAAGGTGGTGGTGAGTAGTTGCCACAGGTGATGAGTAGATACCCCAGTAGGCCACACAGCTCCCTTATCTCAGGGAGTAGGGATTAGCTCTCTTGTTAAGGTACAAGTAAAGAAAATTCATTTTGCTGAGTAATGTTTCCAGCCCACTTCAGATCCCAATACCAGGATGACTTCACTGTGTGTGAGCAGTACCCGAGGAATTCAATACAGAAGTCTGACAACACATGAACTAGGTTTTGCTGATTCCCACCAGGCAGAGATGGGACATTATGACAGTGACAAAGTGTTTAAAGTCTTCCTGAATGTAAGCTCTCAATCCCTGCAATTGTCTTCTAACTGACCAATATCAAGTAAATCCAGAACTCCCTGTGATGCAAGGACCACTCCCTGAGAAGCACTGCTCTATAAGAATTCCAGAAGTTGAGACTTATAAAAGAAATACAATTTTTACAGAAGAAAAATATTCATTAAAGAAATGTCTAATTATAAAAACATTTGCACTCAATCTTACATTATCAATAAATTTGTTGATCAAACTAGTAACTTTGTTGGAATGTACTAATTATTAAATGCTATGAAATCATGTAATATGATACTGTGTAATTAGAGAGAAAATTACTTGAAAATTTAAATGGCAAACTTACTGAAATGTTGAAACTCACTGAAATGCTGAGATATTTTTGACCACTCGGAAAAATAATGCCTAAAATTGTTTTTCAAACTCGATCTTCTTTCTGGTTGTGTGCTAAACTAAAATGTCATTCATAGGTTGTAGTAGCATGTTCTTTCCTTACAAAATTTGATTAGAAAACTTGTATACTAGTAAAATAAAATTGGCAGTCTTTTTCTAAAAAGGCCATTGACATGATTACATTGGATCTGATTAAACGCCCCCCCCCAAATTAATGTTTTCTTCATTTTATAATGTTAATCTTTTCATACCAAAGGAAAGTGTATAAAATTTTGTCTGTAAATGGTAAAAGCCATGATTACCAAATACTTTGCTTCTCTTTTCTTTAAAATTGTCATACCGAAAAATTGATGTGCAAGCTGATGTTTGCACATGTGCACTTTAAAATATGGTTTATTATATATGAACATCTGCTCCACTCTAACCCAGAATATCAACAGGGAAGGTGCAATAGAATATTAAGTGCTGCCCACAAAATTACTGTTACAGTGAGTAAGATAAATATTTGAACATAATAGTGTACTTTATCATAAAAACATATTGAGGTTATTTAGGGAATTCATAATGTTTCATTTAGTCAAACAAAAAAGCACAGCATGAGGTGGGTGGAGAATGGGTTACTGAACTGGGAGCTGTTTCCCTTGCTGTGACATTCAGTAAAATCTTAACTCAGATCCTTCATAGTTTGTGATAATTAAAGTTATCCAAACATGATACATTTGACTTTAAGTTAGGAAAAATTTGGAAATAATAACTCTATTTATGAGTTATAAAAGTATTGTGCATGAGAAAGGAGAATGTGGAATAATCAGAAGTTTCAAAACAAAAGCGAATATAAACAAAACACAACTGTCTCTGTATAAATATGAATTCATATTCCTATGAATTCAGAGATGCTATTGACTAGGAAAGAGACAGAGTCTATGTCTAATACAGGGTGTGGTTTTAGCCCCCACAACCTTCCACCATGTGCTACCTGACCGTCACTGGACTTTTGGTAGTCTGTTTGCTCACCATTAAAGAGCGGAAGAGATGCTTATTGACTTTCCTGCCAGCTTTTGAATGTCTATAGTCCAAATTTGTATAAGTTAAATAATATTTATGTTTAGGATACATTGCTATGTAATTGAGATAATTGGGCATTTTTTTCCCATTTAATAAATTAGAACTTATGCAGTATATTCTCTCAAAGGTTTTCTTTTCATATTTTCTTATTTTTCTTCAAAATTAGATAAACCAGCAGGTGAACGTTAGTCTCATATTTATAAATTTGCCCATCTCAGTGCTCTGATCTTCCTAAAACTTTTTCAGTTAAATAAAGAATTATATCTTATTTTTTGCTAATTTAATATTTATGTTAATTTAGTACTTATGCAAATACATTAAATGGATTTAATATAACATTGTATTTCAATGCAACACGAATATGACTTAAAATATAGTTAAAAGTAAACACTTATTTTGGAGTCTTTCTGGTCCTGTAGGCCTGTCTTGATCATCCACCTAAGATTGACTTATAATCCATGTTAGAAATATGAATTTTTAGCTTCCAAAAGGATGTATCATATAATCCACATAGAGCTGGAAGAAAGTGTGTTAGAATTCCTATCTCTATTTTTATTTTACCTACTTATATTTTCTATTTTGCCACACATTTTATAAAAATATATTATCTTTTTATAGAGCTTAGCATATTTGTCATTTAAAAATAAATGTTGACAATATGCTTAAATTACATTTACTGATAGGGTACATGTTGAAAAAAGCTGGGAATCAACTCTCTAAACATGCTGTCCAGTAGAAATATAAACATCATGTATAAGTTTACATTTCCTAGAAACTACATTAAAAGAAAGAGTATATTATCTAACATATCTAGAATATTATCCTTTTGACATATAAAATATAATTGCATCTGTGATATCATTTACATTGTTTTATATATTTTGTACTATATCTTGGAAACCCAGTGTGTAGTTTACACTTACCACCCATCTCTGGACTAGTCATACTTCAAAGTGTGCGATAATTACATGTAGCAAGCAGATATCATCCCATGTGACTCAGTTCTCACAAGAACACAAAGAAGTTCTTCCTCCAGTTGGTTCAGTCTTAACCCTTGCATTTCCTCCCAGTCCTTGGATCTTCATATTGTAGTCCTATCCTTGTATCAGTCTCTGCATCTTGAATTTGATCTGCATACAACATGAATAGCTTCCTGTTCTCAATGATTTTGCCACATCTTAGCTCTACTACCAACTTGGATTTAGAGAACTATCTCCAGCTACCTCTAAGGAACACATTAGCCTACAAAAATGTTCAGATTATGTTATCAAATTGAAGTATAGTTCACTCATAGTATATTAATTTTGTGTACAGCAAAGTGATTATTTTATGTCTGTGATCTACATATAGAAAGTTTTATATGTAATTTATTTTATCCTTTATTTTAGATTCCATTTATAAGTGATATCATATGATATTTGTCTTTCTCTGTTGGACTTACTTTACTTAGTATGATCATCTCTAGCTCACTCCATGTTGCTGCAAATGGCATTGTTTCTTTCTTTTTTATGGCTAAGTAATATTCCACTGTATGTATGTACCATGTCTTCTTCATCCATTCTTCTGTTGATGGGCACTTGGGTTGCTTCCATGTCTTGGCAATTTTGTAAATAGTGCTGTTATGAACCTTGAAGTGCATGCATATTTTTGGATTAGTGCTTTCTCTGGATATATACCCAGATGTGGTATTGTAGTATCATATTGTATCTCTATTTTTGAGAAGTTCAGATGTTACTTCCTAACATTTTTATTATTTCTATTAACTGGAATTCTTGCTCATCAAGCCCCAGTTGACTGAACTATTCCCTGTCTCAACAGTTATCAAGTATACTTCTCCAAATTGGATTAAGTTTTTTCTTTACATATATGTTTTCTTTTTATACAATAATGGTAGTCATTATTTTAATTCACAGAAAAGTTTAAAAAAAGAACAATCAATCATACAAATTAATTTTCTCAATTAAAAAATTGTTCTATAAACCTATTTCTAAAAATATTGCTAATGGCACATAAAATTTATATATTTTAAGTTATATAGCCTGACCTCTTGCAGCTTCTTTTAGTTTATTAGTATGTGAGCCCCAAGATTGCAGATTTTTAACTGTGGTACTCATAAGATTTCCTAGAGTGGATGATACACATTTGGCTTGCAAGAGATATTTATTACTTAAGTAAATTTTTAAAGTCAACTTTTCTGTTCATAAAGTTTCTCCTGTAGATCAAATGTTTCACAGTACATTTTCACAATTAGTACAATTACTATTGCTTCATAACCAAATTTGTTTGAGGATCAGTTGGTATTAATATACATATACTTCTCTATATGAGATAGATAAACAACTAAGACTTACTGTATAGCACAGGAATCTATACTCAATATTTTGTAATAACCTATAAAGGAAAACAATTAGGAAATATATACATGGACTTCCCAGGCTGTTCAGCCCCTCTACATTTTGTGGAGTGTAGAGTGCACCACTGAAGACAGTCGGTAGTGCTTGCCTTGAAGATGACCATGCTTCATCACTTGTCTCTTTCTTTTAAGAACTACATTTGCCCAAGGTGTCAGGATTTTTTCATGGCTCCTTCTTATACTTGTAGATTCATAATTGTTTTCTTATGAAATTGATGAATAGTTGACTTACAAAGTTTTTCTAGTTTCAGGTATACAGCAAACTGATTCAATTATATATGTGTATATATGTGTATGTTATTGCTGGTGTTTAGTTATGTCAGACTGCTTGCAAACCTATGGACTGTAGCCTGCCAGGCTCCTCTGTCCATGCAACTTCCCAAGCAAGAATACTGGAATGGGTTGATTGAGGGGATGTTCCTGACCAAGGGATCAAACCCATGTCTCCTGCTTGACAGGCAGATTCTTTACCTCTGAACCCCCTGGGAACCCATGTATATTTCCCAGTTGTTTTCCTTTATAGATTATTGCAAAATATTGAGTATAGTTCCCTGTGTTATACAGTAGGCCTTAGTTGTTTATTTCATATAGAGTAGTGTACATATCAGAGAAGGCAATGGCACCCCACTCCAGCATTCTTGCCTGGAAAATCCTATGGATGGAGGAGCCTGGTAGGCTGCAGTCCATGGAGTCGCTAAGAGTCGGGCACTACTGAGCGACTTCACTTTCACTTTTCACTTTCATGCATTGGAGAAAGAAATGGCAACCCATTCCAGTGTTCTTGCCTAGAGAATCCCAGGGACAGGGGAGCCTGGTGGGCCACCGTCTATGGGGTCGCACAGAGTCGGACAGGACTGAAGCGACTTAGCAGCAGCAGCAGCAGCAGTACGTATACATTAATAACAAACTTCTAATTAATCTCTCCCACTTCACTTTGGTAACCTTAAGTTTGTTTTCTATGTCTGTGGGTTTATTTGTTTTGTAAATAAGTTCCTTTGTATCTTTTATTTAGAGTCTACGTATAAGTGATATGATGTTTGTCTTTCTCTGTCTGACTTACTTCACTTAGTATGATAATCTCCAGTTTCATCCATGCTGCTGCAAATAGCATTATTTCTCTTTTTTTATGGCTGAGTAATATTTTCTTGTGTATATGCATTGCATCCTTTTTATCCATTAAGAACAAAAGTAGAAAGAGAAGGAAAATACGAAGTCAGTCCACTGGACTAAATGAGAAGTTTAAGTATACCCTTTATTCAATTATCACTTTCTCTTATACTTCAGAAACAATTAACTTCATTGTTTCATTTTATTTCTCAGATTAAAATATGATCACCATCATTATTCTTTTCCTCTTCTAGACAGTGAAACACATTTGCTACATTTATCTCCCTTAGAGTTACATTCCATTCTATTTTCTTTGTAGCAAAGTCAGTATGCTTGTGAAATAGAATCTTTTGTATATTTTGACTATAAAGTGGTGCACACACATACTTTTTGAACACTATAATTTTAGTTATTACTTTATTTTTTATTGGATCTCATTGCACATTAACATGAATGAATTACAATTTAGATAATCAATGTTTGATAAAATCAATCATTTAACTCTGGTGTAAGTCTTTTCCCCTTACCCCTTTGCCTTTTCATATTCTTTTTTCATTTTGTTTCTATTAACTTTCTATGGCTAATATAAGACAGCTTCCTTATGTGCCTCACTTCTGAATATATTACAGTAAAATGATTATATTATTTAGATTTTGGAAAAGAAAACCAAATCCCACTAGAGCCTTATAGAAAATATAGCATTCTGAGACATGCACAGTTGAGTATTCTCCAAGCAAACTGAAGTCATTATTTCTGGTCAGTGATTGAGGTCAATGGGTCCAGGTGGGAGCTGAGAGATGGAATTTATAAACATGGATGTTTTATGGGCCATATAAGCTAGAGAAATGGATATGAAGAAAGCTGTATAAAGCATTATTTTCCAGAGAGATGAGATATCTATGAGGGATCTAATGAATCTGTGAAATGGTAGTTGAGGAATTAACTGACCTTTGATTCTTTTTTTTTAATAAAATAAGGACAGTACCTGGGAACAATTTTAATTCTTTTGTATCTCTATTTCATTTTTGATCCCAGCATTATATGCCCCCCCCCCAAAAAAAAAAATGTCCAGAAAGGCAAGCAGGCATAGTCCATGAATAGAACACCAGCTAACTCATTTTTAATTCTTTTGTATCTCTCAACAAAGAGATAATTCTTTATATCTCTCTTTCATTTTGTGATCCCAGCATTATACCCCCAAATGTCCAGCAAGGCAACCAGGCACAATCCATGAACAGAACACCAGCTAAATCATCAAACATATACACATCTAGAGAGCCATACAGAGTATTTCACTTTACAGCAGCAGCATCCTTTTTATCCTGTGGAATCAGCCTCAGATGAGTTTTTTTCCTATATGTCTTTTCCACTCTTCCTATTTCAACATTCTTACACAGTTGATGTGCTGCTCACACTGACATTTTCCTATTCTGGCCTAGCGCTGTCTGATAAAGACTGTTCAGGTATCATTCCTCTTTCTTGCATCCTTACAGTTCTCCATAGTATGTGTAGGCTCACAATTTTCCTTGGAGGAAGTAGTAGCTATTTTAGACTGGCCAATATAGATCCTCTATGAGACAAACTTTCTACCTGCCAATACACATTGCTTCTCATGGTTTAACGTCAAAAAATTGTTAGATTAAAGCATTCCCTTTTAAGAAGAAATTTGAGTGAAAGGAAGGATACATATAATTAGTGAGACAGAAAATTCTGAGCTAACATGCATTTATTCATTCAGATTTTAACTGGATTTGTCTATGCACCTACAAACATCCAAGGTCATAGAATATTAAGATGAAGCAGACACTTTACTTTTTCTCAGAATTTATTTTTCTAATGGAGAAGGCAGACATATAAATGTATGAATTACATTGTAATATGTCTATGTGATATAATACATTCTAAATAAAATGCTGTAGAAAATAAATTATTTCAGTCAAACAAAAATTGAAAGCTGTACTTTTCAGGTAGCAGTTTACCTGGAGAATTGCACAACAGAGGAGGCATCGTTTTTTTTTTTACCTGCACTGCCAACATGTTCCTACCAAAGAAATACAATGATAGATTAATTTATCCCAAATACTTTAGGTTTAAAGTATGTCAATAGAAATATCTGTACACTTTTGTGATGACTTTACTAGTACTGATGAAACCTGAGGCATAATTGTATCAATAATCACTATGCACAGGACTGGGGACAATTAAAATAAGAAGTGATAAAATACTAAATGGAACTTTGCAAATTCCTGAAAGAAAACTTTCTATGTATATCTATCTTCTGTGACAACTTAAGAAAAAAATGTTTCTACAGAGTGTTCAGGATGTCTGCAGTTCAAGAGTAGTAAAAGAATGTGTGTGTTTGTCACCCAGTCATGTCCAACTCTTTGCAACCCCATGGAAAGTAGCCCACCAAGCTCCTCTGTCCAATGAATTCTCCAGGCAAGAATATTGGAGTGGATAGCCATTCTCTTCTCCAGGGGATCTTCCTGAGCCTGGGATCAAACCCAGGTTTCCTGCATTGAAGCCAGTTTTTTACCATCTGAACCATGAGGGAAACCAAGAATAGTAAAATAATTTGTTCAGTCACTCAGTCGTGTCTGACTCTTTGTGACTCCTTGGACTGCAGCACACCAGGCTTCCCCATCCTTCGCCATCTCCCAGAGCTTGCTCAAACTCATGTCCATTGAGTCGGTGATGCCAATCAAAGTGTTAAGTTATGGGCAGTGGCTTTATCTAAAGAAGTGGAAATATTTGTCATTTGAAGAGTAACAATTTAAGAATGAAATATTTAAAAATTATCTTAAAGATTTTTCTTTATTCTATAAAATAAAAAAGTACTTGTAGGAAAAAGTGCCTTTTCTGTAATTTCCTAACACTTCTCATTGCTAACATGATGGATTTATTTAAAACGAAGACTTTGTGAAATGTTGGATCAAATGGTGAACTGCACTCACTGAACTGATGTCACTTAGCATGCCTGGACAGTGAGCAGGTCTAAACTTTTTTAAACCACTTCCACCAACCCCACCCCTGTTAAAGTAATGAATCTCACATTACTTTCATGGCATGATGAAATGAGTTGTATTACAAAAAATATCAAATAGCCAAAGCAATCTTGAAAAAGAATGGAACTGGAGGAATCAACATGGCTGACCTCAGACTACACTACAAAGCTACAATCATCACAACATCATGGTACTGGCACAAAGAAGAAATATGGATAAATGGAACAAAATAGAAAGCCCAGAGATAAATCCATACACCTTATCTTTGACAAAGGAGGCAAGAATATACAACAGAGAAAAGACAATCTCTTTAACAAGTGGTGCTGGGAAAACTGGTCAACTACTTGTAAAAGAATGAAACTAGAACACTTTCTAACACTATACACAAAAATAAACTCAAAATAGATTAAAGATCTAAATGTAAGACCAGAAACTATAAAACTCCTAGAGGAAAACATAGGCATAACACTCTCTGACATAAATCACAACAGGGTCCTCTATGACCCACCTCTCAGAGTAATAGAAATAAAAGTGAAAATAAACAAATGGGATCTAATTAAACTTATAAGTTTTTGCACAACAAAGGAAACTGTAAGCAAGGTGAAAAGACAGCCTTCAGAATGGGAGAAAATAATAGTAAATGAAGCAACTGACAAAAAAACTGATCTCAAAAATATACAAGGAGCTCATGCAGCTCAATACCAGAAACTTAAAGGACCTAATCAAAAAATGGGCCAAAGAAATAAATGCACATTTCTCCAAAGAAGACAAACAAATGGCTAGCAAACACATGAAAAGATGATCAACATCACTCATTATCAGAGGAATGCTAATCAAACCCACAATGAAGTACCATCTCATGGTGGTCAGAATGGCTGCTATCAAAAAGTCTATAAACAATAAATGCTGGAGAGGGTTCAGAGAGAAAGGAACCCTCTTACACTGTTGGTGGGAATGCAAACTAGTTACAGACACTATGGATAATAGTTTGGAGATTTCTTAAAAAACTGGAAATAAAATTGCCATATGACCCAGCAATCCCACTGCTGGGAATACACACAGAGGAAACCAGAATTGAAAGAGACACGTGTATCCCAATGTTCATCACAGCACTGTTTACAATAACTAGGACACGCAAGCAACCTAGATGTCCATCGGCAGATGAGTGGATAAGAAAGCTGTGGTACATATACACCATGGAATATTTAGTTCAGTTCAGTTCAATTCAGTCACTCAGTCATGTCTGACTCTTTGCAACCCCATGAATCACAGCATGCCAGCCTTCCTTGTCCATCACCAGCTCCCAGAGTTCACTCAGACTCATGTCAATCGAGTAAGGGATGCCATCAAGCCATCTCATCCTCTGTCTCCCCTTCTCCTCTTGCCCCCAATCCCTCCCAGCATCAGAGTCTTTTCCAATGAGTCAACACTTCGCATGAGGTGGTCAAAGTATAGGAGTTTCAGCTTTAGCATAATTCCTTCCAAAGAAATACCAAGGCTGATCTCCTTCAGAATGGACTGGTTGGATCTCCTTGAAGTCAAAGGGACTCTCAAGAGTCTTCTCCAACACCATCGTTCAAAAGCATCAATTCGTCAGCACTCAACTTTCTTCACAGTCCTACTCTCACATCCATACATGACCACTGGAAAAACCATAGCCTTGACTAGACAGAACTTTGTTGGCAAACTAATGTCTCTGCTTTTCAATATGCTATCTAGGTTGGTCATAACTTTCCTTCCAAGGAGTAAGTGTCTTTGAATTTCATGGCTGCAGTCAATCTGCAGTGATTTGGAGCCCCCAAAAATAAAGTCTGACACTGTTTCCACTGTTTCCCCATCTATTTCCCATGAAGTGATGGGACCAGATGCCATGATCTTTGTTTTCTGAATGTTGAGCTTTAAGCCAACTTTTTCACTCTCGTCTTTCACTTTCATCAAGAAGCTTTTTAGTTCCTCTTCTCTTTCTGCCCTAAGGGTGGTGTCATCTGCATATCTGAGGTTATTGATATTCCACTGGCAATCTTGATTCCAGCTTGTGCTCCTTCCAGCCCAGTGTTTCGCATGATGTACTCTGCATATAAGTTAAATAAGCAAGGTGACAATATACAGCCTTGACGTACTCCTTTTCCTATTTGGAACCAGTCTGTTGTTCCATGTCCAGTTCTAACTGTTGCTTCCTGATCTGCATATAGGTTTCTCAAGAGGCAGGTCAGGTGGTCTGGTATTCCCATCTCTTTCAGAATTTTCTACAGTTTATTGTGATCCACACAGTCAAAGGCTTTGGCATAGTCAATAAAGCAGAAATAGATGTTTTTCTGGAACTCTCTTGCTTTTTCCATGATCCAGAAAATGTTGGCAGTTTGATCTCTGGTTCCTCTGCCTTTTCTAAAACCAGCCTGAACATCTGGAAGTTCACAGTTCATGTATTGCTGAAGCCTGGCTTGGAGAATTTTGAGCATTACTTTACTAGCGTGTGAGATGAGTGCAACTGTGTGGTAGTCTGAACATTCTTTGGCATTGCCTTCTTTGGGATTGGAATGAAAACTGAACTTTTCCAGCCCTGTGGCCACTGCTGAGTTTTCCAAATTTGCTGGCATATTGAGTGCAGCACTTTCATTGCATCATCTTTTGGAATTTGAAATAGCTCAACTGGAATTCCATCACCTCCACCTGCTTTGTTCTTTGTGATGCTTTCTAAGGCCCACTTGACTTCACATTCCAGGTTGTCTGGCTCTAGGTGAATGATCACACCATCATGATATTCTTGGTCATGAAGCTGTTTTTTGTACAGTTCTGTGTATTCTTGCCACCTCTTCTTAATATCTTCTGCTTCTGTTAGGTTCTTATCTTTTCTGACCTTTATTGACCCCATCTTTACATGAAATAGTCTCTTGGTATCTCTAATTTTCTTGAAGAGATCTCTAGTCTTTCCCATTCTGTTGTTTTCCTCTCTTTCTTTACATTGATCACTGAGGACTGGAATATTACTCAGCTATTAACAAGAATGTATTTGAATCAGTTCTAATGAGGTGGATGAAACTGAAGCCTATTATACAGAGTGAAGAAAGAAAAACACCAATACAGTATATAAGTACATATTTACAGAATTTAGAAAGATGGTAATGATGACCCTATATGCAAGATAGCAAAAGAAACACTGATATAAAGAACAGTCTTTTGGACTCTATGGGAGAAGGTGAGGGTGAGATAATTTGAGAAAATGGCATTGAAAAATGTATATTACCATATGTGAAATAGATCAACAGTCCAAGTCTGATGCATGAAACAGGGCACTCAAAGCTGGTCCACTGGGAGAACCCTGAGGGGTGGAATGGGAAGGGAGGTGGCAGTGGGGTTCAGGATGGGGGACACATGTATACCCATGGCTGATTCATGTCAATGTATGACAAAAACCACTACAATATTGTAAAGTAATTAGCCTCCAATTAAAATAAATTAATTTTTAAAAAACCCTGAATATACTGTGGTATTTGTGTTACTTTCTATAAGTACATATATCTATCAGATGGTTTATATAATACCTATCCGATAACCTTGTTATGAGGGTTAAATGAAATGATTTATGGACAGAATCTGGTTTACAAACCTAAGGTATTTATGTGAATTTCCATGAACTAGTCCCCAACTCCTTTCTTTGATTTCAAATCTTCAAACTAAATATTCAGTTAGATTAAATTTTGAGCTTAAAAGACAAATGAGCTCTGTGTTCTTCAAATACTTTGACTGCATACACCCTTTCAGACATGTTTAGAAAATGTGAGTGTTAGGTAAAGATGATCATGACCCCGAAAATAGTGTTTAACAGGCTTTTTAATGGTGAAGCACTCCTGGGGGTTCCTGGACCCAAACGAGGCAGGTCGAGGAAGTCCGTGCCCAGACCGCTTTTCGGGTGGCTTTTATATGCTCGTTGCGAGGGATGGTCAGGCTAGATGGACGGGGATTCAGATAGGTCACCAGGCCGAGGCATCATGGGCTGACAGGTCCTTCTACGTGGCTGAGGTGGGGCGGCTTTAGCTGGCAAAATGTGGTGTCATTGGTCCCCGGGATCTGGGAGGCTCCTTCCATTAGAGACCTCCCCCACCGGCGAGGGAGAGAAAGGGCGGCCCATCATGGCGCCCGGGGTCTGACCTTACAGTGAACAGCTTAGAGAGAAAGAATTGATGAGCATCTTTAGAGTGAGTACTTTATGCTCCTATCTTGTCGTAAATCAAGACTAAAGATAAAGGAGATGGACAGGAAGCACAGATTTTTAAAGTATTTTTACTGAACAAATTAGGTGTCACAGCTCATTGCTTGCAAAATCATTACATACTCATAAATGGTAGAGGAGAAAGGTGCTTTTAATCTGACTGCTGGGAATCTGGGGAGTTGATGGACTCAGCACCCCCAAAAACCACCTCTGAAGATTTTCCTCTGCCATATGACTTTTCAAAGGGAAGCAGGTAAATAATCTCAGTAAATTACTGCGATAGGTAACCCACCACTGGGTACAGGCTCTCTGTCTCCTCATGAGTTTCCTTTACGTTGTTCACACATTTTGGCCATACAGCTTTTTTTTCTTTTCTTTTTTTTTTTTTTTTTTTTTTTCAGAGCTTCCCTGATAGATCAGTTGGTAAAGAATCTGCCTTCAATGAAGGAGACCCCAGTTTGATTCCTAGGTCAGTAAGGTCCCCTGGAGAAGGGATAGCCTACCCACTCCAGTATTCTTGGGCTTCCCTTATGGCTCAGCTGGTAAAGAATCAGCCTGCAGTGTGGGAGACCTTGGTTCAATCCCTGCGTTGGGAAGATCCCCTGAAGAAGGGAAAGGCTACCCATTCCAGTATTCTGGCCTGGAGAATTGCATAGACTGTATAGTCCATGGGGTCGTGAAGAGTCAGATACGTTTGAGTGACTTTCATTTCACTTTACTTCTCTGAAGGGGAAGCCAGGGAAGAGATCTGATCATCTGCTAATTACTATTCTCCATTTCTACTTCTTTGGCCTATAGAAAGAACCCACAAGTTAGGTAAAGTATTATGTGATTAAAATATTTGAAAAGTATGCTTGGTTTAGAGATAAGTAAAGCCTGGGGAGTGCCTTTTTTAAATGTTAGTTACAATACAGCTTTATTAAAGTGCTAAGGAAAAGGACTCCCTGCTGAGGGTGGTTTCCTGCAATGAGTTGGTTACAATATGAGTGAGTGAGTGAGTGAGTGAAGTCATACAGTCGTGTTCGACTCTTTGCGACCCCATGGACTGTAGCCTACCAGGCTCCTCTGTCCATGGGATTTTCCAGGCAATAGTACTGGAGTGGATTGCCATTTCCTTCTCCAGGGGATCTTCCCGACCCAGGGATCGAACCCGGGTCTCCTGCATTGTAGACAGATGCTTTACCGTCTAAGCCATCATGATAATTGCAACAAGGTTGTATAGGCTACATGCTGCTGCTGCTACTGCTTAGTCACTTCAGTCGTGTCCGACTCTGTGCGACCCCATAGACAGCAGCCCACCAGGCTCCCCCGTCCCTGGGATTCTCCAGGCAAGAACACCGGAGTGGGTTGCCATTTCCTTCTCCAATGCATGAAAGTGAAAAGTGAAAGTGAAGTCACTCAGTCTTGTCCGAGTCTTGGCAACCCCATGGACTGCAGCCTACCAGCCTCCTCCATCCATGGGATTTTCCAGGCAAGAGTACTGGAGTGGGGTGCCACTGCCTTCTCCATACTAAGGGAAATGAGGAAGAGCACAATCAGGGTTAGGTTCTGAGAATGAATATTCTGCACAAGCTGGGTTTAGGAGGTGAGAGGCATTTTTGCCAATTGTCAGGTGCAAAGAGGCATCTGAGAGAAACCTGGCATGGCAAATAAGGAAAAAGTCTGTGTCGACAAGTTGTTGCTGTTGTTCACTCGCTCAGTCATGTGTCAGATTCTTTGCAACACCATGGACTGCAGCATTCAGCTTCCCTGTCCTTCCCTCCCAAAGTCTGAGCAAACTCATGTCCATTGAGTCAATGACACCATCCAAACATCTCGTCCTCTGTTGTCCTTTTCCCCTTTCTTCAATCTTTCCCAGCATCAGGGTGTTTTCCAATGAGTTGGCTCCTTCCATCAGGTGCCCAAAGTATTGGAGCTTCAGCCTCATTCTTTCCAATGGACATTCAGGATTGATTTCCTTTAGGATTGACTAGTTTGATCTCTCTGCTGTCCAACGGACTCTCAAGAATCTTCAATGCCACAGTTCAAAAGCATCAATTCTTCAGCACTCAACCTTCTTTATAGTCCAACTCTTATATTCATACATGACTAGTGGAAAAACCTTAACTTTGACTAGACAGACCTTTGTTGGAAAGTGATGTCTCTGCTTTTTAATACACAGTCTAAATTGTTACATAAATATATACAATGAAGTAGAAATACCATACCAATTAGACACATCTAACCATTTATTAAAAACTAAAAATACTTTTCAAGTCATACATTTTATAGTGTTTCACTTTATCTTTAACCTGGTATTTTTCTTATTTTCTCACAGAATTTAGTCCTAAAGTAATACATTTTTGTCCTTGAAAATCTATTTATCTTCTTCTTCTGCATTTCTGAAATAAAATACGTCTCTGTATTTAAATTTAGATGTTTTTGTTTCTTTGTGTTCCTTGTGATCAAAAAGCATTAAACATTTTCTCGATTAAGCTATCATTACATTTATTAGTAGTATGCAAATGATTAAAATAACTTTATATTTCAATTTGGATTAATCACGATTAAAATAAAAGTAAGTTTTAAGTGAAACTCATCTCTTAATGAGATGGATTTTTCCAATTAATTCACGAACTTATAAATAAACATTACTAATTTCTAGAATGAGAAATAGTTCTGTGAAAAATAACAGGGAAAAGATAAAACAAGAAGGAAGTTTAGATCACATTAGCTAAGTCCTAAAAAGGTGAATCAGTAATTGTTGGTGATGCATAATTTACAGTAAAATGAATACACATACTCATTAATTATTCCCGATTTAATTTGTTCATACCAGAAATGAATAAATGAGCAGATAAAAGTTTGGATAATGATAGAATATTAGGGATCTGGTAGCAAGTAAAATGAATATGAACTTAGAGAATATGATAATCTTTGGGGAAATTAATGAAAATATTTCTACTACATAATTGAATAAATATTTAAGAAAATATAAAGCCTTCACTTATTTCTAATATACATTCTTATTTCACAGTGATAAATTAATTAGCAGAAAATAATCCTGGAACTTTTTATCTCCCCCTCTTTGATGTAATGTAAAATTTGAGACTGAGCCACAAACAAACACAAGGAAGAATGAAAAGGTGCACAAAGATAGAAAGACTGGAAATTTAGAGAGGACTCCCTCTATAACAGATTGGCAATTTTCAGTATACATTTTATAATCCTTGACTGTTTTATATCTAGCTAAAAAAATAGTCTATATAGAGAGGTTGATAAGGACACAGGCTTGCCCCCTGAGTATGTCTTACTAACCTTGTTATTGCTCCAGTACAATGAATTATTTGACAACTAATGGAGATGAGAAAAACTCCACTTTATTACAGAGTGTTGACTAAAAGACATCCAGTTGACGCCAACATTTCAAATGGTTCATTTTATTGGTGCCCTGAATCTTTCACACTTCAAATAAATAAGTTTTACTTCTTTTTCTTTTTAAGTCTTTATATGCTTATTTTTCTTCTCTTATTACAATATCTTGGATTTTCAGTATATTTTTTAACAAAAGTTGTGGTAGTATAAGCCCATGCCATTTTATTTCTGAACAATGTATCATAATATGAAGTTTATTATACATTTGTTCCTTTTTAAAAATTCATTATCTAATAAGGGAGTTAGAAGACAACTTAATCTTTTACAGTACAGTGCTCATGATAGCTTCTTAACCTTTAGTTCTTCAAATTCCACTTATCCCAATATTACATATGTCAGCACTTTTCCCCTACTCATTTCTGTGAGATTTTTTTCATACATTTACAGTACGGCTAGATTATTTTGTCACCTTCCATCCTGAGATCCCCTATGTAGCCCCTATGTAAAAACATACATATTTAATTTAGTTATCTTAACATTTGCCTTATGTGTTTTACAATTCTATGGATTTGACAAATGCATTATATCAAATATCTGCCATTACAGTATCCTATATAATAGTTTTACTTTCTTAAGGAAAAAACCTTCTGTGCTTCAATAATTCAACACTTCCTGTCCCCAAGCCTATAGAAACAACTGAACTTTTTATTGTAATAGTAACTTTGCCTTTTCCATAATGTCATATAACTGGAATCATACTATACTCTATATAGTATAGAATCACTCTATACTATCTTCAGACTGCTTTCAGACTACCTTCTTTCACTAAGCAATGTGCATTTAAGGTTCTTATGCATCTATTTTGTGGGTAGCTAGCTCATGTATATTCATTGCTCAAAAATATCCCATTTTATGGATATACTGAAGTTTATTCACCTATTTAAAAATATCCTAGTTGTTTCCAGATTTGGTGGTTATGAATAAATCTACTATAAACATTGATTTGCAGATTATTTTGTGGACATAAAATTTCAGTTTCAATGGATAAATATCTAAAAACATAATTGCTGGAACTTACGGTAAGACCATGTTTCATTTTATAAGAAACTGCCAAATTTTCTCCCAATTTGTCTGTACTACTTTTTTACTCCCATCAGAAAAGAATGAGAGTTGCTTATATTCCAAATCCTGCCAGCAAATAATATTTTCAGTATTTTGAATTTTAGCAATTCTAATACTTGTATTAATGGTATATCATTGTTGAATTTATATTCAATTATTTAATGACAAGTGATTTACTATTTTCTCATATTCTTAGCAATCTATATCTATATCTATATATATATATATTTCTTTTGATAAGAAGAGTGTTCAGATTTTTAGCCCATTTTTTCAATTGGAATGTTTCATTTCTTATTGTTGAGTTTTAAATGTTCTTTGCATGTATACTTTTTGGATTTAAGAACTTGATCAGATATGTGTTTTGCAGGTATTTTCTTCCAGTCTGTAGCTTATTTTATGAATCTCTTCTCTTGAAATATAATACACATCGTATATAATTCATCCAGTTAAAGTATGAATTTCAATGATTTTCTGGGTACACTATGGGCTTCCCTGGTGTTTTAGATGGTAAAGAATCAGTATGAAATGCAGGAGACCTGGGTTCAATCCCTGGGTTGGGTACACTATTAATTTTCTAAAATTTTGGTAAAATATATGTAGCATAAAAATTGCCATTTTAACTTTTTAAAGTGTAAAATTTAGTGTCATTAATTTAATTCAAAGTATTGTGCAACTATCTGCAAAATTTTTCTCATCAGCAAAGTAGAAACTGCAACCATTAACCAATAATTCCCCATCCTCATACTTTCAATTCCTGAGACCTTGAATCTAATGTCTGCATCTATGAGCTCACCGGTTCTAGAAATTTGATATAAGTGGAAGCAAAAACGTGCTCTTTCTATCTGGCTTATTTCACTTAGCATAATATTTTTTAAGTTCATCCATGCTGTGACATGTGTAGGAACTTCATTCCTTTTCATAGCTGAATAATATTTCATTGAATGTGTATTCAAGATTTTGATTAGCCATTTAGCTGTTCATGGACAGGCAAGTAATTCTTGTTTTTTTTTTTTTTTTTTCTTTGTGAATAACATAGCAATGGAGAAGGAAATGGCAACCCACTCCAGTGTTCTTGCCTAGAGAATCCCAGGGACGGGGGAGCCTGGTGGGCTGCCGTCTATGGGGTCGCACAGAGTCGGACACGACTGACGCGACTTAGCAGTAGCAGTAGCAGAACATTGGCCCATAAGGATCAGTTAAAGTTCCTGTCTTCATTTCATTTGAATAAATATATCTAAGAGAGAGGAGCTGCAGCATCATAGACAACATCATTTGTTTAGCTTTTTGAGGATCTACCAAATTCTTTTCCATAGCAGCTACACTTCAATGCACAGGGTTCTAATTTCTTCACATTCTTGTCAATACTTGTTGTCTTTGGCTAGATGTTTATGCCGCTCCCTCTCCATGCATACGTTGAAGCTCTAACTCAAGGTGTTGAATGTATTTGAAGAGGTGGATTTTAAGAAAGTTATTTAGGATAAATGAGGTCATAAGAGTTGAGCATTGAATCTATAGGAGGAGAGACATCAGAGCACTCTCTCTTTCTCACACTCTTGCTCAAATCTTGCTCACTCTCTTCCCACACACACATAAAGAAAATGCTATATGAACACAGAGTGAGATAGTGACCACATACAAGTCAAGAAAAGAGGCCTCAGAGTGAAAACTACCTTGCTGACATCTTAATCTTATCTGTCCCAGTCCCCAGAGCAATAAGAAAATAAATTTCTGTTGTTTAAGCTACCCAGGGTATGGCATTTTAGTAAGACAGCCCTAGTAAAGTAATATAGGTTAATGGTGCCAGAGCGGGGTGAGGCTGTGACAAATACCTAAAATATGTACGGGACTTTGAAGCTTATAATAGGTAGAGACAGGAAGAGTTTTGATGTGCATATTGGGATAAAGCCTAGATTTTCATGATGAGGCTGTTGGTAGGGATATGGTTATTGAAGGTCATTCTGGAGACATCATCAAAGGAAATGAAAAGTCATTGGAAACTAGAGGAAAAGCAGTACTTTGTATAAAAGTGTCAAAAAATTTAGCTGAGTCATATTTTAGTGTTGTACCAAAGTATACCTTGCAAGAAAGGAAACTGGATATTTAGCTGAGGAGACTGTTAATAATAGTGTTAAAGGGGAATGCATCTATGACAAACGATTTTGTAAGATGGAAATGTCCATGCACTGAGGAAAGACTAGTTTCTTCAATAGATAGTGCTTGATTTCTACCAACACAGGAGTGAAGTTGGACCCTTATATTATACCATATATAAAGATTAACCCCCAAAGTGAAACAAAAAGCTAAATGGGAGGCAAAATTTAAACTCTTTAGAAGAAGGATTATGGATAAATCTTCAAGACCTCATATTTGGCAATAGTTTCTTACATATAATCCAAAAATAAGTGCAGCAAAATAGACAAATTGAACTTCATCAAATTTAAAATTTTGTGCATCGAAGGATATTAGTAAGAAAGTGAAACTACAGCTTACAGAGTGAGAGACTGTATTTTCAAATTGCATGTTTATGAGATTAGTTCAGGTCAATTCAGTTGCTCTTTGTGACCCCATGGACTGTAGCATGCCAAGCTTCCCTGTCCAACACCAACGGCCAGAGCTTGCTCAAATTCATGTCCATCTAGTCAGTGATGCCATCCAACCATCCCAACCTCTGTTGTCCACTTCTCCTCCTGCCTTCAAGCTTTTCTAGCATCAGGGTCTTTTCCAATGAGCCAACTCTTAGCATCAGGTAGCCAAAGTATTGGAGCTTCAGCTTCAGCATCAGCCCTTCCAATGAATACTCAGGACTGATTTCCTTTAGGATTAACTGGTTTGATTTCCTTGCAGTCCAAGGGACTCCCAAGAGTCTTCTTCAACACCACAGTTCAAAAGCATCAGTTCTTTAGCTCTCAGTCTGCTTTAAGATCCAACTCTCACATCCATACATAACTACTGGAAAAACCATAGCTTTGACTAGAAAGACCTTTGTCTGCAAAGTAATGTCTCTGCTTTTTAAAATGCTGTCTAGGTTGGTCATAGCTTTTCTTCCAGGGAGCAAGTTTCTTTTAGTTTCATGGCTGAAGTCACCATCTGCAGTAATTTTGGAGTCCAACAAAATGAAGTCTGTCACTATTTCCATTGTTTCCCCATCCATTTGCCATGAAGTGAGGGACCAAATGTCATTGCCATGATCTTAGTTTTTTTGAATATTGTTTTAGACCAGCCTTTTCACTTTCTTCTTTCACTTTTATCAAGAGGCTCTTTACTTCCTCTTCACTTGCTGCCATAAGGGTGGTGTCAACTGTATATCTGAGGTTATTGATATTTCTTCCAGCAATCTTGATTCCAGCTTGTGCTTCATGCAGCCTATTATTCCATATGTTGTATTCTGCAAAGCTAAATAAGAAAGATGACAATAATCAATAGAGAAATGCAAAGCAGATCAATAAGGTGATACTACTCTAAGCTTAGTAAAATGGCTCTTATTTTTTAATGTAAAATAATTATTTTAGTTGTCCATGGCTGGCATAAAAAAACATCATTGACTAGGTAGCTTAAACAATAGAAATGATATCTCATAGTTCAAGAGGCTGAGAATTCCAAGGCCAAATTGCTAACAGGTAGGTTTCTTTAGAAGACTTTGCCTTTTGGCTTGTAGGTGATCATCATATCATTGTATCATAGCTTTCATAATCTTAATCTTTCACCCCCTTGGTTAAATTTATTTCTAGGAATTTATTCTCTGTGATGTGATTTTGACAGGACTTTTTTTTTTGCTTTCTCTTTCTGGTAGTTTATTATCACTGTTTATAAAAGCAATAGATTCTGTATGTTAATATTATATCTTGCAAATTTTCTGATTTCCTATATTTATTTTAACAGTGTTTGGTTGGAAGCTTTAGAGTTATATATATATATAGAGAGAGAGAGTTTTATATATATATATATATATATATATATATATATATATATATATATAGCATATCATCTGCAAATGGTGACAGTTTTATGTCTTCCTTTAATGCTAACCTTATAGGAAGAGTAAGAAGTAGTTTCTCTTCTTGTGTCTTTTGAAAATATTTGAGAAGTTTGCTTGTAATTCTTCTTTAAATGTTTGGTAGAATTTGCAAATGAAGACACCCACTTCTGGGATTTTTGTTAGTAATGAGATTTTTGATTATTGATTCAATCTATGTATTTTTGTGTGATTTTCTGCGATTTTCTGACTTTCTTTTTGAGTCAGCTTAGAAAATTTTGCACTTTCTAGGACATTCATTTCATCCATATAATCTGTGTATATGAAGTGGTTCATAGTCATCTTTAATAGTTCTTATTTGTGCAGTCATTATGAATGTATTGTTCAGTCACTAAGTCATGCACAACCCTTTGCAACCCCATGGACTGCAGCATGCTAGGCTTCCCTGCCCTTCACTGTCTCTTGGAGTATGCTCAAACGAATATCCAATGAGTCAGTGATGCCATCCAAATATCTCAATCTCTGTTGCCTTCTTCTCCTCCTGCCCTCAATCTTTCCCAGCATCAGTATTTCCCAGTGAGTCAGCTCTTTGTATCAGGTGGCCTAAGGATTGGAGCTTTAGCTTCAGCATCAGTCCTTCCAATGAATAATCAGGGTTGATTACCTTTAAGATTGACTAGTTTCATCTCCTTGCAGTCCAAGAGACTCTCAAGAATCTTCTCCAATGCCACAGTTCAAAAGCATCATTGTTCAGCGTTCAGCCTTGATTATGGTCCAACTTTCACATCCATACATGGCTACTGGAAAAACCATAGTCTTGACTATACGGACCTTGCTGGCAAAGTAATGTCTCTACTTTTTAACACCGCTTCAGTATTCTTGCCTGAAGAACCCCATGAACAGTGTGCACTGCATTACTGATTTTCAAATATGACTGTAATCAAAATTATTTGGAGAGTTGATAAAATATTCAATATTTCTGAGGTGGCAGTTGACAAATCTGCATCTTTTAGAACAGATAAAATAATTTAATGCAGTCAGGTTTCAAAACGACTATGTACTTTACAATTAGTTTACAGTTAGAGATTCGGTGCATCTCAGTTCTTGAACCAGAGAAGGCAATAGCAACCCACCCCAGGACTCTTGCCTGGAAAATCCCATGGACGGAGGAGCCTGGTAGACTGAAGTCCATGGGGTCGCTAAGAGTCGGACAGGACTGAGTGACTTCACTTTCAATTTTCACTTTCATGCAGTGGAGAAGGAAATGGCAACCCACTCCAGCGTTCTTTCCTGGAGAATCCTAGAGATGGGGGAGCCTGGTGGGCTGATGTCTATGGGGTCACACAGAGTCAGACACGACTGAAGCGACTTAGCAGCAGCAGCACCAGGAGCAGCAGCAGTTCTTGAACATATTTTTATCTGTCTTTGATGATTTTTCATGCAAAGATAGTACAGTTTGTTTGGGATAAAAATGCTCTGAGGTGAAGTTGTTCCACTTCACATCACTCTTCTGACACTTCTTTATTTTAATGTGCTCCAAATAAAATTACAAGTCATTTTAGTATTCAGAAAATCACTGTACATGTTAGGTTAAGTGTTCTTTAAAGTCCAAACATTTTCTTCTATGAGTCCCATATAAAATCCCAGTGTGGTTAATCTTGGTTTGCCACCCTCCAGCCCTCACCTTTGTCTGCTTTAGTCTGCATTATGTGAACTTGGCCTGAACAAACTACAGCACTAAGGTTGCCATACTCTCCAGAGAGCAAAAAGGAGGAGAGAATTGAGAAGTTGAGGCATTGATTCCCTTTCTGTCTTTTGTTTGTTTGTTCTAGCAGCAGCTGTGTTTCTTTAGGTACATAGCTCTGAATGGCAGCCTTTCTTCCATGTCTCCGAGTCTATTTTGGTAAAATTGGCCACTTCATTTTTACATTCAGACCAAGGGTTGGTAATAGCTTCCAGTAGTTGCTAATACCTGGAATCCCAAATGTCTCTTCTTGCTTTTTGGCTGAGTCTTTCTACAATTGTAAAAAAAGAAAAGAAAAGAAAAACAAACAAACAAACCCCAACAACAACAAACCAAAAAGCCTTCACTGGATTCTTTGAACTGAAGCGCTGTATATTTTCTTAATGAAAATCCTACTCATGCAGTCTCTGCTGGCTGCCTGTTGCATTTAAATAAACTATGAATATGGATTTTGCCCCTGAATTCGTTACATGTTGGGACCCTGAGCATCCCTCCCACCTGTTCATATTGTATTCTCCCCATCATCTTCTGCTTCCCAGGTGGCTCCGTGGTAAAAAGATGCAAGAGATGCCAATGTAGGAGACTCAAGAGATGCAGGTTTCAATCCCTGGGCAAGAAAGATCCTCTGGAGAAGGAAATGGAAACCGAATCCAGTATTCTTGTCTGGAAAGTCCCATGGACAGAGAAGCCTGGCAGTCCATGGCATCACAAAGAGTCTGACGTGACTGAGCAACTGATCACACACACACACACAACATTATCATCCAGCTTTTCTTACTGTCCCTTCAACCTGCCAAAGCCTTAGTATTTTCCTCTGTATTGTGTCTGTAATGGGGCTTTTCCTTCAGATCATTAAAAGTTTACATCCATCTGGTCTTTAAAATCACAATTCCCAAGTTATTTGCTAAATGAAGTTTTCCTGATCCTCTAACTCTTCTGGGCAAACAAAAGAACCAAGGGAAAAAATAGTTGGAAGTTTCTAAGAGAGAACTTAATTGACCCTACTGCTTTAAAAGGGCTAATCAAATTTTAAACCTTTCTTTATTTTATCAGTATGTATCTTCCTGAAGAAGGTAGGCTGTGAAGTTACAAACTTTTGTAATAGGCAGAAGTTTTCTGCACAACCAGTGAAATCTCTATTTCAAAAATAACATTAAACAAATAGTATTTAACCTTTTATGACTTTGACAATATTATTTTAATGGTGCCTGTTTATTTGCATAATCTACATATGTATATTCTGAACTTTATCTTCCCTTACTATCTATCTGCAGTGTGAATGTGTCTATAAGGCTGGATTTAATGATGCATTTAGTCAGCCCCTCAGCATACACAAAGGTATCTTGTCTTTTTTGTGTTATTTCCATCAAAATGTGTAAACATTTGTTTGATTTAGTAACAATAGGAAAGGTATGAGGAAAGACAAAGTGTCTAGAAGAAAACCCATCAACACACCATTATGATTTATATGGCACAATCTGAAACACCTTTGCAGTATGTTGGTATAAAAAAAGTCTATAAAAATGAATGTCTGGGTGGAATTCATTATAGAATAGGATTTACAATAAAGGTGAGTTTTCTGCTTAACAAAGACACACTGAGAAAGCTTCAGAAAATTTGGAACCTTTGGAGACTGACAAGACAATTTCTGCAACTGATATAAGGCTACCAACTTCAGTAGATAAAGACTGATGCCTTGTTTAGTATCTGGTACAGGTACTTAGTTCAGTACCTTGCATAGCTTTCAGACTTTATCATGGGCAGTAATCACCTTCCTCCTGAGACAAAGCACTGATCTAATTATCCATCAGTCAAAATGTATCAGTACCTTGGAAAACTCTGGGAAACAAGAGACTCTGTATTCATGTATTACATCAATCAATTGTAATATGTCGACTGTCCAAACTGATGATGTTTGGATTTATTGACCTATGGGTGTGCTTATTTATTTAGAATATGGGAAAGAGCCAGCCTCCACATGTTGAATTTTTTTCCTCTGCTTCAAATGTTTCTTGCTGTCAGAGATAAAACTAACTTCAAGACAAAATTAACAAAGGCCGCTTATTCATAAATTTGTGATAAAGGAACCCATTTACTATCACTTTTGTTTCAGCAATGTCTCAAAATCATCTGAAAGTAGAGTTAATTGTATAAGGTACAAAAGGGAAATGTGGAAGGGCAAGCATTCTATTAAGTTGGGATTTTAGAAAAGTTGGGAGTTTTTCCAATTGGTCTTTAGATATATTTGTCAGTCAGTTGGCTACAAGGGGGGAAGAAAGTTGTTTGGAAACAATTTGGAAGAAGAAAGTTTATTAAATATCAGGGTCAGAAGATTCTGTATGACCAGCCATTTTTGAAACAAGAGGAGTTGATGGAAGGCTCTTTGTCATCACACTGTCACAATAGTGCATTTGGGGAGTGGAGGTGGTGGCAGGAAGTTTCTCAGTGCTCCTGTATGTGCTTTTTGCAAGACATGAGACCTTTCACTTGAACTTCCTCTTCAAAGTTCTGAATACATTTTATGACTCCCCTTTTAGCATTTAGAGGCTGTAGTTGAATACATTTTCAGCCCAAATGACAACCAGATTTTCAAGCTGCTATTTCACCAAGAAAGATCATGAACTTTAGTGAGTGGCTTAATTTCACATTGCTAAGAAAAAAGGGAGGCTGGATTCGAATCTATGTCTCTTTTGCTCCAAAACTCAAAAGCCTCCCCTGCTGCGAGGTTTTGTCTTTTTCCCAAGTCAAAGGGAAATAATGGATAGGGAACTTTTGAGCCAGAAAATTACATCCTTACATTTCAGTGAAAGAGCCTGTGGCCCAGAAGGAAAAATGGACTTGCTGTAGAGCATACAGCTAATTAATGACAGATCACAAAGCTAATAATGGGGAAGATTAACACTAAATTCCCAGGCTCCCAGACTCATCCACTGCAGCTCTTTCTGTTATGAGCTGTGTGACTTTCTTGAGGTTGTGAATGAAGTGATCATATGTCACAATATATTGCTTTAATTTTGCTGGCCAGAAACACAGTGCAAGAGGGTTATAACGGTAACCTACCTCACCAGGTTATTATTAAGAAGATTAAATTAAAAATTAATATAGGTAAAGCTCTATCACAATACCTGGGATAAAATTGGGAGCTATTTATGTGTCAAGCAGGATAGCAAAACTGAAGTGCTCCTGGTTTGTACTTCCTGGTGCACCTGCCTTAATTTTCTGTGGAAGTGTCTCATTCATATCTCATTTTGATTTAAGACAGACATAGATACCTTCCAGCAAAGCTTTTCTCACCCATAGCCCAACGCCTCTGTATAGCTTTCTTTGGATATGCATAGCATCTGGATAAAATCAGAAACTGTAGCATAGCACAGGTCATTTAAGTCTTAGAGGAAATGCCCCTTTGGATTTATGCTTAGAAATGCGAACCCAGTGGATTTCTGAGCAAGAGATACTGCTGGCTTATCCTCCAAACTAGTTTTAACAGACAACAATGATCCAGTTTATTTAAATCAATGTGCATTGATTTATAGCTGATGTTTTTATCCTTATATATTATGTCTTCTTAGAAGGGTACCTTTACTTAATCACTTAAATTTACTTGTTTGTTCCAAAAAGGAATAAGCTCCTTTCAGATATATGCTGAAGGCAAGAAATGTGCTGATTTAAGTCTCAGAACAATTCACACATAATATTATATTGAGTTGCTTCATTCCTGTAGTCACCTTTCTAATTTAATGCATTCCAACATACAAACTCCCTAATAAATCAACCTTAAAGATTATTCTCTGTGTTATCAAAGGTCTGGCATCTAAATTTATTCAGCTCCTTCTAATACCCCTCAACATATACACAGACACACAACTTCTGATACTGTAGAACACAAAGGAGCCACCAGTTAATGTCTTAACAAAGGTGAACATCTTCTATTAACTTCTGCTGCTCTGATCCTGCAAACTGACTGAATTTATTTTCTGCAAGCTTTCCCTGTTCAGCCAGAGGACAGAAGGTTAGGGTATCAGCAAAAACTCTGGGTATGTGTGTACATGTATATCTATAATTCTTACATATGTATTATATGGATGTCTAGATTAAGTAGATTAATTTTACATGAAATAAATATCAACATATACTAGATATACACTATATGCATTTACAGAATATGTTTATGAACATAATGATGCCTGCAAAGACTTGCTGATAATGGGAAATTTCACATAATTTGGGGAAGAATCCCATTTGTCCAAAAAATTTATAATCCTTCTATATATTTAAAAATTTTTTTCAACTTCAACAGTCTTCAAAAGAAACCTAATCTTTGCTTTTTTGGAAGTAGAATGCTACAGTGGAAAGAACACAAACTTGTCCAAGAGTCTCAGTTCTGTAATTTATTGGCTACATTGCCTTGAGCAAGTTACTCAATCTTCCAGACCCTTAACCTCCACAGTAGGAATAGCAGGTTAAAATTCATCAGATTATTGAGAAGAAGAAATGCCTCTTGAGCCCCCAGCATGTCTAGATTGCAGAAAAGCTTCAGAAAATGATTTTCCCTTGTTCCAAGGGTAGCAGAGGGGCCTAAAGGGTCACTGAAGGTTGTATCCTGGCACAAACTCAGAAAAATATTTGAGTTCTCCCTTCAGCAGGCCCTGTGCTCCTTGCTCACAGCCAGAAGGAGAGCAGGAAGATAGATGGAGATGTACTTTGGAAGTCAATGTGCTCTATAAATTCCAGGTATTATTCTTATATATCTCAACTCTTGATGATCTATTCAAGTCTCTGAAATCCTTAATCCTGCAGGATTTCACAGCACTTGATTTTTATTAATACACAGAGGGATTCTTCTCTTCCTATTTTTTCTTCTGCCTTAGGCTACCACTATTTCTGCTTTTCCTCAGTTTTACTTGGGAGTGACACTTTCCTAAACCTCAAGCAAGGCTTATGTCTACTTTGTAAGCAACAAGAGATTTGGAAGAGAGATCAAATGGAGAAGCAAAAGAGAAGCTTTCTCACTAATCCTCTATCATCTTTCTTTAAGGTGAGGAATTCAGACATCTAAGCTTCTCCTCCTGTCTCTGCTTTTGCCCTGTCAGTCCATTAGTGTTTCCATCCCTTCAGTTCCTCATCTGAATGATTAGTACCTAGTGACTCTTCTAGAGCTTGCTTAGGTGTGATATCTCTCAGGAAGGCTTCAGAAACATCTGTGACCTGAAACATTCTGGCTGGATTAAATTCCCACCCTGTGTCATCTCCACATTATTTCTTTGTTGTTCTTCAAGAACATGAATTGTTTTGAAGGCAAAGACTATGGTTCTGGTCCCTGATATCTCAGGATCAGGTGTACAGCTGGTGTTTAGTAAAATCTGTTGTATTAACTGAGTCAATTCCTTTTGGTGGGAACAGAAATGGATCCAGACCTCACTGCAGTAGAGTTCTGTCAGCACTGTTCACTCTGTTATTTCCAAAGGGGGCTCTTAATAACTTCTGAATATATAAATGAAAATACAAAGTCAGAACTTTGTCAGAAACACCTTTAAAAATCGTTTAATAGTGCTTGCTTCAGCAGCAGATATGCTAAAATTGGAACAATATAGAGAAGATTAGCATGGCCCCTGCGCAAGGATGACACGCAAATTCGTGAAGCGTTCCATATTTAGTATGGTACTGGCACAAAGACAGAAATATAGATCAATGGAACAAAATGGAAAGCCCAGAGATAAATCCACACACCTATGGACACCTTATCTTCGACAAAGGAGGCAAGAATATACAATGGAGTAAAGACAATCTCTTTAACAAGTGGTGCTGGGAAAACTGGTCAACCACTTGTAAAGGAATGAAACTAGATCACTTTCTAACACCACACACAAAAATAAACTCAAAATGGATTAAAGATCTAAATGCAAGACCAGAAACTATAAAACTCCTAGAGGAGAACAGAGGCAAAACACTCTCCGACATAAATCACAGCAGGATCCTCTATGATCCACTTCCCAGAATACTGGAGATAAAAGCAAAAATAAACAAATGGGATCTAATTAAAATTAAAAGCTTCTGCACAACAAAGGAAACTATAAGCAAGGTGTAAAGACAGCCTTCGGAATGGGAGAAAATAATAGTGAATGAAGCAACTGACAAACAACTAATCTCAAAAATATATAAGCAACTTATACAGTTCAATTCCAGAAAAATAAACGACCCAATCAAAAAATGGGCCAAAGAACTAAATAGACATTTCTCCAAAGAAGACATACAGATGGCTAACAAACACATGAAAAGATGCTCAACATCACTCATTATCAGAGAAATGCAAATCAAGACCACAATGAGGTACCATTTCACACCAGTCAGAATGGCTGCAGTCCAAAAGTCTACAAGCAATAAATGCTGGAGAAGGTGTGGAGAAAAGGGAACCCTCCTACACTGTTGGTGGGAATGCAAACTAGTCCAGCCACTATGGAAAACAGTGTGGAGATTCCTTAAAAAATTGCAAATAGAACTGCCTTATGACCCAGCAATCCCACTGCTGGGCATACACACTGAGGAAACCAGAATTGAAAGAGACAAATGTACCCCAATGTTCATCGCAGCACTGTTTATAATAGCCAGGACATGGAAAAAAACTAGATGTCCATCAGCAGATGAATGGATAAGAAAGCTGCAGTACATATACACAATGGAGTATTGCTCAGCCATTAAAAAGAATACATTTGAATCAGTTCTAATGAGATGGATGAAACTGGAGCCAATTATACAGAGTGAAGTAAGCCACAAAGAAAAACACCAATACAGTATACTAACATATATATATGGAATTTAGAAAGATGGTAATGATGACCCTGTATGCGAGACAGCAAAAGAGACACAGATGTATAAAATGGACTTTTGGACTCAGAGGGTGAGGGAGAGGGTGGGATGATGTGGGAGAATGGCACTGAAACATGTATACTATCATGTAAGAAATGAATCACCAGTCTAGGTTCGATACAGGATACAGGATGCTCAGGGCTGGTGCACGGGGATGATCCAGAGAGATGATATGGGATGGGAGGTGGGAGGGGGGTTCAGGATTGGAAACTCATGTACACCTGTGGCAGATTTATGTCAATGTATAGAAAAACCAACACAGTATTGTAAAGTAAAATAAAGTAAAAATAAAAATTAAAAAAAATAATAAAAATCGTTTAATAGCTTTACTGATACATAGTTCAAATACTGTAAAAGCCATTCATTTAAACAGCATAATTTATACCAACTCAGTGGACATGATTTTGAGCTAACTCTGGGAGATAGTGAAGGACAGGAGAGCCTGGGATGCTGTAGTCCATGGATTCACAAAGAGTAGAACATGACTTAGTGACTGATGAACAACAAAATTATAGTCACAAATATATGCAACCATCATCATCTTGTCAATTTAAGAATATTTTCATCACTTGTATAAGACACCCTGTATCCTTTAGCAAAGACAGCCTTCTTTCGTCCTCTTCCTCCAACCATGTTGTTGCTGCTGCTGCTGCTAAGCCTCTTCAATTGTGTCCAAATCTGTGTGACCCCATAAATGGCAGCCCACCAGGCTCCCCCTTCCTTGGGATTCTCCAGGCAAGAACACTGGAGTGGGATGCCATTTTCTCCTCCAATAGATGAAAGTGAAAAGTGAAAGTGAAGTCGTTCAATGCTGTCTGACTCTTTGCAACCCCATGGGGTTTTCCAGGCAAGAGTTCTGGAGTGGGGTGCCATTGCCTTCTCTGTCCACCAGCCATAAGAAGCACTAATCTATTTTCTGTCTTTATAGATTTATCTGCTGCAAATATTTCTCATAAATGGAATGATAAAATGGCGATGCTTCTGTGGTTGGCTTCTTTCACTTAGTACAAAGTTTTCATGGTTCATCTAGGTAGCATGACTTTGGGGCTCCAAAATCACTGCAGGTGGTGACTGCAGCCATGAAATTAAAAGACGCTTCCTCCTTGGAAGAAAAGTTATGACCAACCTAGATAGTATATTCAAAAGCAGAGACATTACCTTGCTGACTAAGGTCCGTCTAGTCAAGGTCATGGATTTTCCTGTGGTCATGTATGGATGTGAGAGTTGGACTGTGAAAGCTGAGCACTGAAGAATTGATGCTTTTTAACGGTGGTGTTGGAGAAGACTCTTGAGAGTCCCTTGGACTGCAAGGAAATCCAAGCAGTCCATTCTGAAGGAGATCAACCCAGGGATTTCTTTGGAAGGAATGATGCTAAAGCTGAAGCTCCAGTACTTTGGACACCTCATGCGAAGAGCTGACTCATTGGAAAAGACTCTGATGCTGGGAGATATTGGGGGCAGGAGGAGAAGGCGACGACTGAGGATGAGATGGCTGGATGGCATCATGGACTCGATGGACGTGAGTCTGAGTGAACTCCGGGAGATAGTGATGGACAGGGAGGCCTGTTGTGCTGCGACTCATGGGGTCGCAAAGAGTCAGACACCACTGTGTGACTGAACTGAACTGAACTAGGTAGCATGTATCAATACATCATTTTTTTATGGATTAGTATTGTTCCCTTGTATAAATATACCACACTTCGCATTACTTATTCATCAACTGATAGACCTTTGGGCTTCATTTTCAAGTTCTTGGATGACATATGCTTTATTTGTTTTGAAACGACAATCCACTCCAGTACTATTGCCTGGAAAATCCCATGGACAGATGAGCCCGATAAGTTACAGTCCATGGGGTCTCAAAGAGTCGGATACGACTGAGTGACTTCACTTTCACTTTCACTTATACCTGGGACTAGAATTTCTAGATCATTGTGTAAACCTTAGGTTTAATTTTTTGAGGAGCACAAAATGTTTCAAAGCAGATGCAACATTTATGGTTGGACAAGGTTGAGCAACTGAACAATGAACCAAACAAGTCACCCACTTGAAATGTACAATTTAATGTTTTTTGTTTGCTTATCTGTTTGTCTGTTTTAGTATGAGCCATACTTCCTGGAGAAGGGAATGGCAACCCACTCCAGTATTCTTGACTGGAGAATTCCATGAACAGAAGAGCCTGGCAGGCCGCAGTCCCTAAGGTCCCAAAGAGTTGGACACAACTGAAGTGACTTAGCAGTCAGCAGTCATACTTTCTCATTTTTTTGGTCTTTTTTTTTTTTTTTCTTTTTTTTTTTTTTTGCAGAATTAGGTCATTTTAAATTGTATGTAGTAATTTTGAAAATAAATTTCTCTTCTCTACTTAGGATTTATTGTTTCTGTTTATTGTTGTGTGTTTGCTTAGTAACTTTTGTGAAATAATTCTACAAAGTCTATATTTTTTGCCATTTAAGTATAATGAAGTCTACGTGGACATCTTAATATCATCTAATAATTGAACGTAAATTTGCTTAAATGTCTGGAACTAGCAAGTATCCCAGTCTTTGTCAATAGGCTGTATGTTTTTTGGGGCACCTGTTAAATGCTAAGCCAGCAAGTTGACAATTCAGCCTTTACTTTCTGCATGTGTAGGACCTCAAGTTTTGTAAGGAATCTGCCTGCCAATGCAGGAGACACAGGAGACATGGGTTCCATCCGTGAGTCAAGAAGATCCCCTGGAGAAGGAAATGTCAATCCACTTCAGCATTTTTGCTGGGATAACCACATGGACAGAGAAACCTGGCAGGCTATAGTCCATGGGGTTTCAAAGAGTCAGACACAAATAAACATGCATGTGGGTGTGCATGCACACAAACACACAAACACACACACACACACGGTACTAGAACATCTTATGGAGTCTTCTGACCATGTGCCTTGCCCTTAGCAAATGCAGAGTACACAGACTTCTATAATCCCAAGAATATGCCAGAGCTTTTTAAAGCCTCCTATGAATATCTCATTCCCCAGTTTTTCCTTAAAGATTTTTGTATAACTATTGTTTGTTCAAACTTCCATCCACTGCCTTTAGCAGCTGTAAGGTTAAACAAATGTTACTTCTTTTTTTAACCAAAGCCCCAAGGAAGAGGCTATTCACAAAGACTGAGTTCCAAGTTAGGACAAAGGAAGAAATACTAGAGAGTGGGGAACTGCCAGAGAAGGCAATAATAGCAATTCTTGAAAACAGGGATTTGAAAGAGCACCAATCCCATTTTGCCTCCTCCAGCGGCCATTCTGCAAGTTTTACCATGACTGTTGGTTGTTCATTTTAAGGCTACCATGAAGCTGGGAATGAAACAGCACATGTTAAAATACTATATGTTTCATTCTTACTCTTGAATTTCAGCCACTTTTATTAAATAAGCATTCCTTGAACTGCTGCAAGACTTTGGTTAATTTCCAGACTTAAAAGTTATCCTGACAATTTTTTTTTTTTCTGGTTCTCTTATTGTTCTTTATGAAGCAGATTTTTGCAGTTTTTAAGTTCTTAGTTTGGCATTTTCACTGACAACCACTCTCCTACCAAGTTGTGAATTTTTAAAATAGTGTTTCAGTTAACTGTTTTCAGATATCACAAAATATTGTGTCTTTTCATGGGGGATAGACGATGGGGGAGTGTGTCATTTCCTCGGTTCTGTCCCATCGCAACAAAAATTTAAAGCGACACATGGGCCAGCATTACAGCCCTCAGATGGACCAGTGTTACAGCTCTTGGATGGGCCAGTGTTACAACTCTGTGCTACAGATCAGTTTTATTTCGAAAGTAAAGGAAAATACATCCTCAAAGTGTGAAGGAATGCTGACCCAATATACTTGAAGAGAAGAGAGGCCCTGGCCCAATTTTGGCCGCTCTTTTTATATTTTTCCTCCTTGCCCAGGGCCTGCCCTCTGTAAATTGGGCTAGCCAGGGGTGCTGTTTGTTTTACCTGAGGCCCTCACTCTAGTCCTCGGACCTTTCTTTGTTTTATCTTTGTGGGGCTTTTCCCTTCTTTGTCGTTTAGTCACAGTCATTTTGGACTCCCTATTTTCATATTCTAACTACTTAACATTCCCCCCTCAAGAGATGGGAGGCCCAATTCTTTGGAAATAGGGGTGTCGAGGTCTTTCTGGCTACTTCCTGCTGAACTGGGATGACGAGGGGCATTGGGCATCCCCCTCTTGCTAGTCTCAATCCTCAGAGTCCTCATAGTGGTGTTCAACTAAGAGTGAGTGATATTTTCTGTGGTCAGTTGTAGTTTTATATATCCTTGTTGAACTGGCACTGCATGTTGTAGCTTGTTGACAGGTGTATTGAGTGTTCTCTTCTGTTTTCTTCCATGGCTTGACTCGTGAGTAGTGAATCCAGGAGTCATGTCCCAGTACATTGACTGCTGTGGGGGTAGAAAGTATTATAGGGTAGGGGCCCTTCCATGTGGGCTGGAGTTAAGCCTTTGGGGACCCATCTTTCCTGACTTTATTTAGGACTTGAATCTCTAAAGGATATAGAGGTGACTCTTTAGAATCTTTTGAGTCCTAGTTGACATTCCACAAGCATCTATCCTGCTGGAATTGCTCAAAGGCCATCATATAAGACTGGAGGGTCTTATTGGCAAGAAGGACAAGAGGAGACCTCTTGCCCTATAGTTGTTTGAAGGCCTGTTCCTCTGAAGGAACTCTCTAGTAATCTTTGGGAGGCCTTCTCCCCTAAATGAGTGGTGGCATGTAAGGAGTTAACCTTCCATTGGAGGTTCCCAGGCAGAAAAGGAGTCTCTCCTTTTGAAACCACCCCATATGATCTTCTTGAAAGCCCTCACTCTTAGCTTTAAGAGTCTCACCTTCAGTATATGAAAGGGTTTCTGGCAAATTAGTCTGTGGAACTAAGGTTGCTGTTGCCAAATCGCTTCAGTAGTGTCCAACTCTGTGCGACCCCATAGACAGCAACCCACCAGGCTGCCCCGTCGCTGGGATTCTCCAGGCAAGAACACTGGAGTGGGTGGCAACTCCTATTAGGTCATTGATCTATAATGCTGCTTTTTTAGATGCCTGATCAGCTGCTTGGTTCCCTTGTGCCACTTCCATGCTCCTTTTTCTATGACCTTTACAGTGGAAGAATGAAACCTCAGTGGGCAGATGGACTGCCTCCAAGAGCCTAAGGATTTGATCACCTTATTTGATTGGGGACCCTCGGGTCGTCAAGTGGTCTCTTTCTTTCCAAATAACAACATGTGCATGTAGCATCAGAAAGGCATACTTGGAGTCAGTGCAAATGGCTACTCCTTTTCCGTTTCCTAGCTCTAAAGCTCAAGTCAGGGCTATGAGCTCAGCCAATTGGGCTGAAGTACCTGGTGGCAAAGGTTTAGCCTCTATGGTCTCAAAATTGGAGACTACTGCATATCCAGCTCTTCTTTTTCCATCCAAGACAAATCTGCTTCCATCAATGTACCATATTTCCTCAGGATTGGTCAGATGATCGTCTGACAATGCCTCATGGGGTTTTGTACAGTGGTCCAAAGTTTCTAGGCAAGAGTGAAAGAAAAGAGAGCTCTTGCGGGGGGGTGGGGGGGGAGGTAGCAGGAGTGTAGCTGGGTTAAGAACCTAACAAATGGATATAGTCAGGCCTAGATTTTCCATCAGCACTACTTGATATCTAAAGATCCTTTGCTCAGACATCCATAAATGGCCTCTCCCATTCAGGAGTTATTTCACTTTTTGGTTGGTAAAAATAGCTTGCCCCCAAGAGAGAGTTTTAAAGCATCTTCTATCAGGACTGCAATAGCTGCAAGATTTCAAAGGCAGGAAAGATCTCTTCCCAATAAGGGTGTAGGACACTCAGGGACCACCAGAAACTGGCAGGAAAATATTTGTCCTTCCCAGCAACAAAGAAGTGCTTGGGTGAATCTTTTGTAATTGTTTGCCCTGTAATACCCCAAGTGGTACAAGTTTGGGAGGAGAAAACTCAGGAAAAAGTAGGTAGTCCCTGTGTCAATCAAGAAATTCTCACAGCTACCTGCCACATCCAGCTGTACTCTTGGCTCTGGCCCCATGATGGTTATCTGTGACAGGCAGGCTGGCTGGAGGGGGCCAATTTGGTCCTGTTGGACCTTTGTGAGGGAAGGCTTAGTGCTTGACCTGGAGGCTCTTGGGTGCCAAGGGCAGCGAGCCGCCCAATGTACCAACTGAAAACATTGTAGCAAGCTGTTTTAGGAGGCTTCTCATGGTTTGGACACTCTTTGGCCCAATGTCTCACCTGTCTACAAATTAGGCATTTCCCTCATGCCTTGTCCTTTAAAGACTCAGGGTTTGTCATAGAGCCTCCCTGGAGGGTAGCCAACACTTGGGCCTGCCTTGTTTGTTTCTTTTTCTCCCTTTCTTGGGCCTTGGCCTCTCTCTCCTGTGCTCTGTTATAAAAAGTATTGGTAGCTGTCTGGACCATCTCATCTAAAGAGGCAACAGGGTCCTGTTACTGTAGTTGTTGTGACTTTATCCTGATGTCTGATGCACATTGGGACAGGAATTTGTCCTTTAAAATAACCTGTCCTTCATAAGAGTCCAAGTCCAGATTGGTAAACTTTCAGAGGGCCTCTTTTAGCCTTTCCAGAAAGGCAATGTGATTCTCAATGGGCTCCTGAGTTATTGCTAACATTGGTCACAGTCCCACAAGTAATAGGCTTCCTTCGTGAGTCTTTCTGAAGTTTATCCTACCCAGTACTGTTGCAACCTGAGAGCCAGGTGTCCCTAGGTCAGGGTGCAGATCCCCAGGCAAGCTGAGGCATGACAGCCTCCTGGAGATCGAATCCCTGGGCAGGTTGGCCTTCTGAGAATTGGGCCCCTGAGCAGGTCGAGGCATATTGACCTCCTGGGACCCCTGGACTAGCAGATCCCTGAGCAGGTTGAAGTGTAACCGCCTCCCAGTGACCAGAACCCTAGTCAAGTGAACTTCCTATGATCCTGGGCTGATGGATCCCCAAACAGGCTGAGGTATGACAACCTCTTGGGGACCATATCCTTAGGCAGGTTAAGGCAGGTCAACCTCCTGGGACCTCCTGGGCTGGGGTTGAGCATCCCCGAGGTCTCCAGCATGACCAGTGCTAGGTAGGATTAAGGGGTGCTTATTTAACTTATATGCAGAGTACATCATGAGAAATTCTGGGCTGGAAGAAGCACAAACTGGAATCAAGATTGCCGAGAGAAATACCAATAACCTCAGATATGCAGATGACAACACCCTTATGGCAGAAAGTGAAGAGGAACTAAAAAGCCTTGTGATGAAAGTGAAAAAGGAGAGTGAAAAAGTTGGCTTAAAGCTCAACATTCAGAAAACTAAGATCATGGCATCTGGTCCCATCACTTCATGGGAAATAGATGGAGAAACAGTGGAAACAGTGTCAGACTTTATTTTTGGGGGCTCCAAAATTACTGCAGATGGTGATCGCAGCCATGAAATTAAAAGACACCTACTCCTTGGAAGAAAAGTTATGACCAACCTAGGTAGTATATTCAAAAGCAGAGACATTACTTTGCCAACAAAGGTCTGTCTAGTCAAGGCTATGGGGTTTTTCCAGTGGTCATGTATGGATGTGAAATTTGGACTGTGAAGAAAGCTGAGTGCTGACAAATTGATGCTTTTGAACTGTGGTGTTGGAGAAGACTCTTGAGAGTCCCTTGGACTGCAAGGAGATCCAACCAGTCCATTCTAAAGGCGATCAGCCCTGGGATTTCTTTGGAAGGACTGATGCCAAAGCTGAAACTCTAATACTTTGGCCACCTCATGCGAAGAGTTGACTCATTGCAAAAGACTGTGATGCTCGGAGCCATTGGGGGCATGAGGAGAAGGGGACGACAGAGGATGAGTTGTCTGGATGGCATCACTGACCTGATAGACATGAGTTTGGGTGAACTCTGGGAGTTGGTGATGGACAGGGAGGCCTGGCCTGCTGCAATTTATGGGGTTGCAAAGAGTCAGACATGGCTGAGTGACTGAACTAAACTGAACTGAATTCTAACATTGCTAGTTTGTTCACCACAGATGGAAATAGATATCATGAGGTAAACCAATCCAAGCGTGTGCCCTGAGACTGAGAACCTGGTGAAACAGTCATAAGACTTAATCTCTTATTGCTCTGAGAGAATGTAAGTCAATGATTTCCTCCCCTAGTCCTCCATAAGAGCAGCTCAGGGTGCTTTCCAATGGTAAACTTTTCATTGTCATAGACCCACTTTAGGTAATAACAGAAGTAATGAAAAAGGAGTGGGTTATCTGGTCCTGTTAGGGGCACTAAGAGTATTTTAATAACAGGCTGGGTGGAGCAACGTTGCCTATAAGGGGGCAGGATCCTGGTTGCAGGAGTTAGTGGCTTCAGAACAAATTTATAAAAGGCAACAGACCAGATGTTCCATTAAAGTGGAGTGGAGATTTGATCCAGGGGCATGTTCATAACTTTAGGAGAAAGGTGGTAAGAGTTTGGGCCCAAACAGCCTACTGGGCTAACTCCCCAAATGGCAAACACTATCCCTGGAAGCCCAATTGCCCTAGAAAGGATGCCAACAGATGGACTTCTAGCAGGCATTGTGTGTCTGTCACCCACCTTAGCAGGTTCACTGAGAGATGCTGTTGTTGCACATGTTGTAGGAAACACAGGAGATGAAGGCCTGAATATCTAGAGGGATGGGATATTATACAGTATCTCCTCCCAAGGGCCAACTATTTTCTGGTTGTACCCTAAGAAGATTGTAGAGGCAACATTGTGAGTCTGGATGAGGCTTAGGAAAAGAGCATGAAACAGGAGGGAAGAGGGCAGGGCAAAACTTTTGAAAGAATGATATAGCACAAGAGCATAACATAAGCTAATTAAAATCAAATGGGTCCCAGATGACAAGCCAAATTCAACTAAACCTTGATACCCAATCTGTAAGCTAAATGACACACTCAGAGGTGGCAAGACTGTTCCATGGCACTGTTAAAAGACAGAGAAATGGTTGGTTCCCCAATGGTTGGGATGATCCTCCCACTCATTAGCATATGAATTCACCCAAAACCTAGCCACACCACATTCCAAGGCCGCAGCACTTACCCTCTGTGATGCCCCACACCCTTAGGAATGTGCTTCTCTCTGAATCTGAACAAATCCACTTCTTACCTGCCACTGTGTCTCTCACTGAATTTTTACAATGAGACATCAGAGCCTTAGCTTCATTAGATCCTGAAACCAGGAACCATGGGTTTTGGCTGGGCTCATGTCCTGGGAGAGAGGACCTGAAGGACAGGAGGAAAAAGCAGTGGGGAAAACACGCCGCAGAATCCCCTTCATAACCTGCCAGAAAATCTGCTAAATACCTGACCCGTGCTCACAGTTTTCATTGGCCTGATCCTTGGCACAAAGAAGATTAGGCACAGAAAAACCCCCACCAGCTTGGGTAACAGCTACTGGAGCCCAGCAGATAGTGGAGACTTTGGGATACAATGAGGAAGAACCCCTGCCAGAGCCCCTCATTTGCACCCACTGCTGCTCACCTGTTCAAAGGGGTTCAAGGGAAAAAGAAACAAGAGATTGTAAAGGAATTAAGATTTTCTTAGGCATATGTTCTTCCAGCCATAGGAACAAGGACCTGGAGGTCTTCTGGAATCTGAGACTGAGCCATGTGAGCTTTCTGCTGAGTTGGTTTTTCACTGTCCCAGTTGCCAGCACCCTGGGCTTCTTGTCACTTCCCCTCCACTGAGTTTCCTTCATGTTCAGCTTCCACCATGGGACCCTTTGCCAAGTTGGGCTCCTGATGTCCTTGGACTGCAAGGAGATCCAAGCAGTCCATCCTAAAGGAAATCAGTCCTGGGTGTTCATTGGAAAGACTGATGTTGAAGTTGAAACCCCAATATTTGGCCACCTGATGTGAAGAGCTGACTCATTTGAAAAGCCCCTGGTGCTGGGAAAGATTGAGGGCAGGAGGAGCAGGGGACAACAGAGGATGAGATGGTTGGATGGCATCACTGACTCAATGGACATGGATTTGGGTAGACTTAGGCAATTGGTGATGGACAGGGAGGTCTGGCATGCTGCAGTTCATGGGATCGCAAAGAGTCGGACACGACTGAGCAGCTGAACTGAACTGAAATGAAATGTCCTTCGCCTCCTCCTTGTGGGGGTCTCACTGCTGAGGTTGTTTCAGCCAGGTTAAGTCCAAAAAGCAGCACAATAGATGTAGGGGGAGTGCGTAATTTCCTCGGTTCTGTCTCATTGCAAGAAAAATTTAAAGTGATGCATGGACCAGCGTTACAGCCCTTGGGTGGACCAGTGTAACAGCTCTTGGATGAGCCAGTGTTACAGCTCAGTTTTATTTAGAAAAGTAAAGGAATATATATCCTCGAGGCGTGAGGGAATGCTGACCCAAAGGACTCAAAGAGAAGAGAGGCCCTGGCCCAATTTTGGCTGCTCTTTTTATATGTTTTTTCTCCTTGCCCAGGGCCTGCCCTATGTAAATTGGGCTAGCCAGGAGTGCTGTTTGTTTTGTTCGAGGTCCTCAAATAAAAGGTTCTCAGACCTTTCTTTGTTCTATTTGTCTTTTCTCTTTGTCTTTTAGCTATCGCCATCTTGGACTCCTTTCTCCTATTCTAATTACCTAACAACTGTTTTCAGATTTCACAAAATATTGGATTTCTGACACGCCATTAAACTGATTTGTCTGTTGATTCATTCAACGTTCATTCATCCTCACCTAATGCTATATTCCAGGCATAACAAGCCATTTGTTGTTTTTCTAACATGCTACAGCCAAGCATTAGCTTTTAAATCTGAACAACTTACTCTCTCTGTTCAAATACCTTATTCTCCTTCCTGCCATTGACCAAGACAACTTCTATTTCTGAATGGTGATTGCAATTTTTATGCTTGATATTCTACTCTATTTTCTAACACTGAACTCAACACTTTTAATGTTTTATTTTTTTAAAAAAACCAATGATTTGGAGAACCTGAATCCAACTTTGGAATATTTATAAGTGTATTCAGTAGACTGATTTACCTTCAGAGGATATTGACGTCATGGGAAGGCAAATCAAGATTTACAGAGGATCCACAGATATCCTCTTATGTGCACAGAACGTGGCTACACAAGAGGTCTGACTTATTCTTGTTAAACAAGGGCAGGATTCCTCTGGCAGCAACCAGAGCAACCTCAGACTATGACAAAAATTTTCTCTAAGCTGTTTTGCCAGAACAACAGAGGTACTTATTTTGAAAATTATCTCCCATTGCCCTTATGGCTGAATCCAAATACAATGATTCTTCATCTCTACTGTCTACCATAGAAAATTATTCTGGTGACAATTGTTTGACACTGGCTTCTTCATGATGCTTAGCATCATAAAAATTTGACTGGTGTATTTTTAGCATGCACTTAACACCACTGCCCACTTACCAAACAGAGAAAAATATTATTTGTTTCACCTTTAGAATCTCAATAAAATCCATGTTACTCTTGCTTTCTACACTATTTAATAAAGTTTCTAAATATAAGAATACTTGAAAGTGAAAGTGAAGTAGCTCAGTCATATCTGACTCTTTGCAACCCCGTGGATTTTTGTCTACCAGGCTCCTCCCTCCATGGGATTCTCCAGGCAAGAATACTGGAATGGGTTGCCATTTCCTTCTCCAGGGGATCTTCCCAACCTAGGGATCAAACCTGGGTATCCCTCATTGCAGGCAGACGCTTTAACCTCTGAGCCACCAGGGAAGCCTTAGTAAACTATATTTTGGAAAAGAGGGCATATTCAAGTTAAATTATAGACTGTCTGTGCCAGTGTCTTTTTGTCTCTAATATGTTTGTACATTATATAACCTTATTTCCTTCCCATAATCTGCAAATGGCCTGAAACTCTCCTGCAAGCATCAGTAAGCACTTTGCCCACCATTCCTTTTCAATATCAAAAGAGTTGGTATATTTAAAGTTTTGCCTAGATTTTCATAGTCTTAATTTCTTAATCTCTCTGAGTCCTTGACGTCTAAACCTTCCTTCAGTTCAGATTAAAATGGGACCATTAAATCCTGTTCAATTCTAGTGCCTGCAGGCGGAGAAGGAAATGGCAACCCACTCCAGTGTTCTTGCCTGGAGAATCTTCGGGAGCCCGGTGGGCTGCCGTCTATAGGGTCACACAGAGTCGGACACGACTGAAGTGACTTAGCAGCAGCAGCAGCAGCAGGCTATGACTCTAATTTCATATTTCAAATGTTTGTACATTATTTCCATGCTGTTATTCTATATGCCATTCTGATTTTACTGACCAACTCCAGCCTGAAGGCTTCCCAAGCATTTTCTGCTTCAAACTCAACCTAAATGAACACATGAGCGCTCATGAAGTCTACCTTGTCCTCTTGGTCTACATTCTGAAAATTTGCCATGCCTATTCTCTGATGCAGGCTCCCTGAAACACTCCCAGACCCTGCTTTTCTGGGATCAGATTAAGATGCTCAGCCATCAGGCTAGGGTGTCCTGATTTGTTTTCTGATTTCTGCAAGTTGCCATTTCCAGGACATATGATCTCAAGCACTTCCAGTGAAAAGTCCAAACTGTATGTTACAATGAAAAAAGAAAACAAGCAAAAGAAGAAGGGGAAAACAACAACAACTATTCCACCAAATAATTCAATGAGCAACAACTTAAAGGAATTTACAGGTAGAAAAACAATTAGCAAACCAGAATGGTCAGCTACATAAAACAACTCTTGTCTAGTACCTTCTCTTAGATGGAGCCCCTGAATGGCAATGAGTCACTGCTACAAAAAACTTGTCCATTGTTCTCCTAGAACCAGAATGGGGTGCATTATGGTTCTGCTGAAGGTACACTTATTTCTGGTCCTATCTTTCTGTTTTCATCTCTGCTTTCTTGCCCTTCTCAGATCTTGTTCTCAATGCCTCTGAACCATTACTTTTCACCAAGTGAAAGTGAAAGTGCCAGTCGTGTCTGACTCTTTGTGACCGCATGGACTATACAGTCCATGGAATTCTCCATGCCAGAATACTAGAGTGGGTAGCCTTCCCCTTCTCCAGGGGATCTTCCCAACCCAGGGATTGAACTCAAGTCTCCTGCATTGCAGGAGGAGTCTTTACCAGCTGAGCCACAAGGGAAGCCCAAGAATACTGGAGTGGGCAGCCTATTCCTTTGCCAGTGTATCTTCCCAACCCAGGAATTGAACCAGGAATGTTCTCTCTAAACACAGGATTCTTTGTGTCCAGAATGCTCTTCCCTAATCTTTCTTTGCTCCTTACTCTTACAAGCTCATTTTAGGCATATCTGGCAGACAAATTTGTCAAACTCCTTCTTTTATGCTCCAGATATGCCCTTCCTCTATCTCTTCTGCTAATTTGATCACTGTTATTATAATTGCTATTTACTTTTCTCTTTCCACCATCAGAAAGGGATCTCTTTGAAGCTATTCCCATGTGTCTCCCACTATATTCCCCAACAGAAGTTAATTAAATACCAAACTAAGACTTATTTGTATGCATGGTGACAATGCACACACACACACGTGTGCATGCACACACACACACACGTCCATATTTTGATTATCATTGTCAAGCTGGATTGAAGAAGTTACACTTAACTAGATACACCCCCAAAACTCTCACACAAGAGCTTTTCTTTCTCCCAGAAGAGTGGTTTTGCCCCATTTTAATTTCAGTTTTAAAGCCACTAACCCTTCTTTTTCTTTGCGCAAATTGTCAGTCTTGAAAGAGTGCTGAGAATGACACCGAGCACAAATGAGCAATGCCAGTGCAGAAGAGCCACTGTCATTTAAAACGCATCTCAAATGGCAGAGTTCTGATGGATTCACTTCTCCTGCTTGTCCTTGAGAACCAGCAGGGGTACCCGTGTTGGGTAATAATTGTTCTGCTTTGCTTGAAGGCATAGCACTTGACTTATAAGACATTGATTCATTTGGATCTTGTGTCTAGTCCAGCCCAAGGGCATTCCCCACTGTTGAAATTGACATGGAACAGGAAGAGATAAGTGTGTGAAGTCTGGGGCTTTGGGGAACCCTGAGGCTGCTATTGATGAGGCAGTAGCTGTGGAAGTTGGTTTATGTGGCTCTTCTCCATCACAGAGAAGGCAGACTGACTCCCGACTAGAAGTGAAACCACTTCCACCACCAGCATATTGAAAACCATCTTTGCATAGCTTCAGAGAGAAAGAGAAACATTGAAGGAGCTTCCAGAATTAACAGATGGAGACTAGAAATAAAATCAGCAAAGGAGAACATGTCTTCTTGAGTCCTCGGGCTCTGTGTTCCTTCAACATATGGAAGTTCAGCCCATTTACTTTTTAACCCTATGTAACCCTAACATCACTAAAGCCCCTTCAAAATTCAATAAGAACTCGAACCAAGACACCCTCCTATCTTTTTGCTAAACAATTCTTGGGTAATGCATATCTTTCCTGCTTCTGAACTCATCAATATGAAGATGGTCAAAGATTGCTTATTCCTAGAACTACTTGTCCCTAGAAAATACAACTGCACCTCAGTTACTTTAGTTCACTCATTGAGGCTAACATCTTGTTCATATATTCACTTTGACAACTATTCACACCCACAGATCCAAAGTTCTTGGATAATTCTGTTCAGTTTCAACCAGTTCCCAACTTGCAAGCATCTTGAAATCATCCAGTCCAGGCTCCCAAACCTTACATGCCTATCTTTCCCTGACTTGTCTCTTGAAGATGAAAAGAGACAGCAAGAAGTGTTCTCTCTGAGGGTTGTAAGTCCAATGATCTGCTTTCACCTTTGAGGAGTCAAGGAGAAAACCTTTGTAATAATTTCTTCCTCTCAAAACTGAAAGCTTGGGTACACTTTTCTGTCCCACTTATTTAATTCCTGGAAACAGAGAATAGCCTACCTTCACCTCTGCACAGAAAGGTTGCTGTGACTCGCACCCTCTCCCTTCCTCTTATCTTCTCCAGATTCTGCTGTTACCTTATGTTCTGACTGCTATTATCCCAAGATCTGCTCTTCGTAGTCTTCTTCAAGATAATTGTTTGTATCTTCTCCACTGAGTCAATTCCCCTTTATGTTCTTTCTTTCAATGGTGAAGCTCATTCTTTGTCTCTTTATAGTTATTAATATAGGTATATGTATAGACATAGATAAAGATAGTTACATAATGTGCAAAAGAATTGAATTTCATCATATTTTATCAGCACACCACTTATAGACTTTTGTGCAAAAGTAAAAAAATAAGAGGCTACAGACTATAAATTCACATGCAAACATAATAAATAGCATGTATAGTGAAGAAGTCCCAGCACAAGTTTGTCCCCTTCCTTTGGACAACAGTCAAGAGCTGTGTTTTATGGAATCAGTTCACAAGATCTTGCTGGCCCTGGATATCTGGAAACCCCTTGTTGTGCCTGCCTATGACTTGATGGGTTAATAGAAATAAATATGATTGTTTTATTATTTGACTTGTTCTAACTAATGATGGTTGCTTCTCTGGGGAAAATCGAAGCTATGAGGAGCATAAGCCTAGGGAATGCCGGAGGCAAGACATTAAACCAAGCAATGAGGGCTCCTCCAGGTTTTCCTGTTCTCGTGGAGGGAAACTAATGTCCAAATGACCAAGCCTAGGAAGGCAGAAGTGTCAGCAGTGATAATGCATTTAGTACCATTTAATGTTGTGTCCCAAAGATTATTTCTGTTCACTTCAAAGGCAGATTTGTATTCTTCTTGAGGTGCTCATACATTACCTGCCATGGTGTTCCGTAAGTGTTTACTAAGTAACAGTAAATTCTAAGGACTATTTCAGAATACAAAGCTTAAAACACAAATGTCAGGCTTATGTGCTTTTTCTGTACTTTGTCATACATAATTAACTACCTAATAAAAATTTCCCAATGATGGGGAAACTAAATATCCATTACTATAGGAGCTTTAGCCCCATGTGGCCTTTCACTAAAGCTTACAATGGGGCTCTGATATTTTATAATTGCTGGAGACAGGTTTTTCATATCAACACAAAATATAGTTATTCATTAATAATTTACTGAAACAAGCCACACTCTGATATAATAAGTGAATTATTAATCAATGTTCCTAAGGAAAATAGTTCTGAACAGAAGCTGCTTTATTTCTTCTTCCCTGCTTGAGTTCTAGGTTAGCACAATATTTGCAGAAGAAACAGATGCTACAAACTGAATTATGTAAACAAGTTAGAGTGTTACCTTTCAAAATCCATCACGTTACTTCAAAATATATAAAAATTACCACATTGAGTGACAAACTAACCTAAAGGATGTGCTGGAACCAGAAATAAGTGGGATTAGAAGAACAGATATGTTAGGCAAATATCATTTGGAACAAGTTCTAAAAACATCGGAAAGTTTACATTAGAATAGCTGCTACATTATTTTTTAAAATAATGATACAGTTTGTCAATGTCTCCAATTTATGACGGATTTATGAGTGATGTAGTGTGTAATTTGCAATGAAAGGAAAGATCTCTTCCATCTCACCCACTTCCTGTGTCTTCAGCTCCTGGAACAGTTTCTGGTTCAGGGAAGGCTCTCCATAAATAACACTTGATTTAATAGTAAAACATGGAATGATATTTATCTTTTATAAAGGTACCTGAAATGTTTTGCTGCAGTGCTGCAATGCTTGCATCTGGACAAACTTCTCCAGCAACAACATACAAAGAAACTGGGACTTTCCTGATGGTCCTGTGGTTAAGAATCCACCTGCCACTACAGGGGACATGGGTTAAATTCCTGGTCCAGGAAGATCCCACATGCCACGAGGCAACTAATTCTGTGTGCCACAACTATTGCAGCCCGCATGCTGCAACTAGTGAAGTCCCCACATCTAGAGCCCATGCTCTGCAACAAGAGAAACCAACTTAATGAGAAGCCCACACGCCACAACTAAAGAGTAGTCCCCTGTTCGCTGAAACTAGAAAGCAATGCAACTTGCTGCAGCTGCAACTTGTTGTGTGCAACAATGAAGACCATGCAGAGCTAAAAATGAATAAATAATAAATAAATAACACAAAGAAACTGTATGGGACTAAAAACTGTACACATGCACAGTAGGGTCAAATTCTGGACAAGATTTTTTTTAATATAAATTTATTTATTTTAATTGGAGGTGGTTTTGCCATACATCAACATGAATCTGCCACAGGCATACATGTGTTCCCCATCCTGAGCCCCCATCCCTCCTTCCTCCCCATACCATCCCTCTGGGTCCTCTCAGTGCACCAGCCCAAGCATCCAGTATCACGCAATGAACCTGGACTGGTGATTTGATTCATATATGATATTATACATGTTTTAATGCCATTCTCTCAAATCATCACACCCTCGCCCTCTCCCACAGAGTCCAAAAGACTGTTCTATACATCTGTGTCTCTTTTGCTGTCTCACATGCAGGGCTATCATTACCATCTTTCTAAATTCCATATATATGTGTTAATATACTGTATTGGTGTTTTACTTTCTGGCTTGCTTCACTCTGTATAATAGGCTCCACTTTCATCCATCTCATCAGAACTGATTCAAATGAATTCTTTTTAATGGCTGAGTAATACTCCATTGTGTATATGTACTACAGCTTTCTTATCCATTCATCTGCCGATGGACATATAGGTTGCTTCCATGTCTTGGCTATTATAAACAGTGCTGTGATGAACATTGGGGTACATGTGTCTCTTTCAATTCTGGTTTCCTCAGTGTGTATGCCCAGCAGTGGGGTTGCTGGGTCATATGGCAGTTCTATTTGCAGTTGTTTAAGGAATCTCCACACTGTTCTCCATAGTGGCTGGACTAGTTTGCATTCCCACCAACAGTGTAAGAGGGTTCCCTTTTCTCCACACCCTCTCCAACATTTATTGCCTGTAGACTTTTGGATAGCAGCCATTCTGACTGGCATGAGATGGTACCTCATTGTGGTCTTGATTTGCATTTCCCTGATAATGAGTAATGTTGGGCATCTTTTCATATGTTTGTTAGCCATCTGTATGTCTTCTTTGGAGAAATGTCTATTTAGTTCTTTGGCCCATTTTTTGATTGGGTCGTTTATTTTTCTGGACTTGAGCTGCATGAGTTGCTTGTATATTTTTGAGATTAGTTGTTTGTCAGTTGCTTTATTCGCTATTATTTTCTCCCATTCTGAAGGCTGTCTTTTCACCTTATTTATAGTTCCCTTTGTTGTGCAGAAGATTTTAATTTTAATTAGATCCCATTTGTTTGTTTTTGCTTTTACTTCATATATTCTGGAAAGTGGGTCATAGAGGATCCTGCTGTAATGTATGTCGGAGAGTGTTTGGCCTATGTTCTCCTCTAAGAGTTTTATAGTTTCTAGTCTTACGTTAGATCTTTAATCTATTTTGAGTTTATTTTTGTGTACGGTGTTGGAAAGTGTTCTAGTTTCATTCTTTTACAAGTGGTTGACCAGTTTTCCCAGCACCACTTGTTAGAGATTGTCTTTAATCCATTGTATATTCTTGCCTCCTTTGTCGAAGATAAGGTGTCCATAGGTGTGTGGATTTATCTCTGGGCTTTCTATTTTGTTCCATTGATCTATATTTCTGTCTTTGTGCCAGTACCATACTGTCTTGATGACTGTGGCTTTGTAGTAGAGCCTGAAGTCAAGCAAGTTGATTCCTCCAGTTCCATTCTTCTTTCTCAAGATTGCTTTGGATATTCGAGGTTTTTTGTATTTCCTAATTGTGAAATTATTTGTTCTAGCTCTGTAAAAAATACCGTTGGTAGCTTGATAGGCATTGCATTGAATCTATAGATTGCTTTGGGTAGTATATTCATTTTCGCTATATTGATTCTTCTGATCCATGAACACAGTATATTTCTACATCTATTAGTGTGCTCTTTGATTTTTTTTTACCAGTGCTTTATAGTTTTCCATATATAGGTCTTTAGTTTCTTTAGGTAGATATATTCCTAAGTATTTTATTCTTTTCATTGCAATGGTGAATGGAATTGTTTCCTTAATTTCTCATTCTATTTTCTCATTATTAGTGTATAGGAATGCAATGGATTTTTGCGTGTTGATTTTATATCCTGCAACTTTACTATATTCATTGATTAGCTCTAGTAATTTTCTGATGGGGTCTTTAGGGTTTTCTATGTAGAGGATCATGTCATCTGCCAACAGTGAGAGTTTTTATTTCTTCTTTTCCAGTTTGGATTCCTTTTATTTCTTTTTCTGCTCTGATTGCTGTGGCCAAAACTTCCAAAACTATGTTGAATAATAGTGGTGAAAGTGGGCACCCTTGTCTTGTTCCTGACTTCAGGGGAAATGATTTCAGTTTTTCACCATTGAGGATAATGTTTGCTGTGGGTTTGTCATATATAGCTTTTAATATGTGGAGGTATGTTCCTTTTATTTTTGCTTTCTGGATATTTTTTATCATAAAAAGCCCAAAGGAAACTGTTACTTTTTCTCTCAAACCCCTGCTACAACAGGGACCCCAATAAAGCCTTGCTTGGAAAATAAAAATCTAACAGTCTGTCTAGCTGGAGAGAGAAGGTGTGCACTGTTGAGTAGTTCAATGATGACTTTAACACATAATTAAATGGCAAATGACTGGAAAAGACTTCCTGTTATAATCCATTATCAATTCACATGGAATGTGTGTCTGCTATAGGCATTTTGGTTCTCATTAGAGATTTTGAATTGGGTAAGACCTAGTACTCATCCTTGGGCAGATCTTAACCCAGCAGAAAAAGAATACACAATTTGAAATAATTTGCTCAGGGAAAGCTACCAGGATGATTATTTTTAAAGTTCCCAATGTAATCACAATGGCTCAGGTAGTATAGAATCCACTTGCAATGCAGGAGACACAGATGTGGTTTAACCCCTGGGTCAGGAAGATTCCCTGGGGGACGAAATGGCAATCCACTCCAGTATTTTTACCTCGAAAATCCCATGGACAGAGGAGTCTTGTGGACTACAAATGATTGGGTTGCAAAGGGTTGATATGACTGAGTGACTAACAACAACAATGCAATCACATAATTACCTTGCTAAAAACATATCTCGGCTTTCCAGTGCCTGCAAAATCAAAGAGAGACAGTTTAGCAAGAGCTATCCTGCTCAACCTACCTGACTCTTCCCTTCCCCTGTAATTTTCACTCTCATTCCTCTCAATGCCACCCTGAACTCTAAGACCATTAGCTTCTGGATGTTCAGATATAACTTTTCTCTTCATGGAAACCCTGTCTCCTATAATAAACACACCATCACCCTTCAACTTCCCACAATTTATTATCCATCTACTTCTGAGTTCTTACTAGACTTTAAGGCTCTGCTGAGATATGACTTTCTCTACCAGCCTTCTCTGACACAAGAACAACTTATTGTAGGAGTTAGTATTGATATTTTTGGCATTAAAGGTGCTTAATAGAGCCAACAATTTAGAAAAAAACTGGAATTGATAAGTTTGTGAAGATCAAATGGCAATAGCGAAACTATAGGTTAACATATACATATATGCCCTACTGTTCAGTTCATTTCAGCCACTTGGTCATGTCCGACTATTTGCCACCCCATGAACTGCAGCACGCCAGTCCTCTCTGTCCATTACCAACTCTCAGACTCCACCCAAACCCATGTCCATTGAGTTGGTGATGCCATCCAGGCATCTCATCCTCTGTTGTCCCCTTCTACTCCTGCCCTCAATCTTCCCAGCACCAAGGGCTTTTCAAGTGAGTCAGCTCTTTGCATCAGGTGGCCAAAGTATTGGAGTTTCAGCTTCCAATGAACACTCAGGACTGATCTCCCTTAGGATGGACTGGTTGGATCTCCTTGCAGTCAAAGGGACTCTCAAGAGTCTTCTCCAACACCACAGTTCAAAAGCATCTATTCTTCTGCACTCAGCTTTCTTTATAGTCCAACTCTCACATCCATACATGGCCACTGGAAAAACCATGCAGGAAAACACCCTACTGTACTATACATGAAATAGGTAGCAAACAAGGGTATACTCTACAGTACAAGGAATGATACTCAATATTTTGTAATAAACTATAAGGGAAAAGAACCTTAAAAAAACTATATATGGGCTTTGCATGTGTGCTCAGTTGTGTCTGATTCTTTATGACCTCATAGAGTCGCAGCTCACTAGGTTCCTCTGTCCATGGGTTTTCCCAAGCAAGGATACTATCAAGGATACTGAAGTGGGTTGCCATTTGCTTCTCCAGGAGATTTTCCTGACTCAGAGATAGAATCCACATCTTTTGCATCTCCTGCAGTGGCAGGCAGATTTCTTTACCACTGAGCCATCTAGGACGGAGAAGGCAATGGCAACCCACTCCAGTGTTCTTGCCTGGAGAATCCCAGGGATGGCAGAGCCTGGTGGGCTGCTGTCTATGGGGTCACACAGAGTCGGACATGACTGAAGTGACTTAGCAGCAGCAGCATCCAAGCCATCTAGGAAGCCCAATATCTATCTATATCTTTATATAGATATTGATATCTATAGATATATCTAAGATATGGCCATATCTATATATCTATATATCTATATTGACCAAGTGATAGCAACAGACCTAAAAACAAAGGGAAATATATAAATGTCATTGAGGACTTTGCTGCTCTTGATTAGAATTAGAATATAGAAACAAAAAATAATGCATCATTGGTCAAAGATACTGCTCTAGTAGAATTAAGAAAATGGAAAGTAGGAGGCTAGGCTGGGGACATTGCTAAATTCTGATGAGGCAACACAGGATTTAAGATGGTAGCAAAACATCTAGATAAAATTGACTACTAAGGGTGGTCCTAAAATGGTGGAGGAATAGGACAGGGAGACCACTTTCTCCCTCACAAATTCATCAAAAGAACATTTCAACGCTGAGCAAACTCCACAAAACAACTTCTGAATGCTGGCAGAGGACATCAGGCACCCAGAAAATCAGATCATTGTCTTCAAAAACAGGTAGGGAAATATATAAAAGACAAAAAAAGAGACAAAGGAGGTGGGGAGGAAGCTCCGTTCCAGGAAGGGAATCCTGTCCCGGGAAGGGAATCTTAAGAAGAGAGGTTTCCAAACACCAAGAAACACTCTCCCTGCCGAGTCTGTGGTGAGCCTTGGAAGCACAGAGGGCAACATAACAGGAAGGAAAAACAAATAAATAATTAAAACCAACAGATTACAAGCCCAACAGTAACTCCCCCAGCGGAAAAGCAGTGCAGATGCCTGCATCCGCCACTAGCAAGTGGGGGCAGGGCAGGGAGGTGCAGGAGGCGCTGGCTGAAATGCTTCTTAAGAATTGGGCAGGAACTCCCCACGCGTAACCAGAACGGACTAACTTGGGCTAGCAAATCAGACTGTGGGATAGCTACCACGTGAAAAGCTCGAACATAAGACACTTACAGGACCATGCACAGAGCAAAGGACAGAATGGAAATAGCCGGCTGCAGACCATCCCCCGCCAGGGACAGGCAGCCAGAGCCGTAAGGGCTGGACGGGGGCAATCACAGCCCCGGAGAGACTTTACCTACCAAACTGCAAGCAGGCTTCTTTGCTAAGACTTCTGGGGGTTCTGGACAGTCATCATCCACCTCACAAGGGGCACCAGTGGTACACCCAGAAAACTGAGCAGCAGAGATGGGAAAGGCAATAAGTCACAGCGACCATGCTCGCCAAACACCTGAGCTACTTGGACCTGGGAAGGGCACATAATGCAGTCCCAACTGAATCTGTGCCTCTGAGGGCTACCTGAGCACCGAACCTGTGTGGCTTAGACCGGGGAGGTGCATGCAGCCTAGGGCTGGCCTCAGATGGTTCCCGGCAGAGCAACGTAGAGCCTGACTGGTTTGTACGCCACGAGCAGGGGCAGGCCCAGCAGGGCTGACACACTGCGTGCACATGACAGTGTTATTTGTTTGCAGCATCCCTCCCTCCCCACGGTGCGACCGAAGAAGTGAGCCTTAAAAAAAAAAAAAAAAAGTGTCCACCACCGCTCCCCCTGTGTCAGGACAGAAATCAGACACTGAAAAGACCAGCAAACAGAAGAAGTGAAACAGAGGGAACTGCCTTGGAAGTGACCCCACACTGCCCACAATACCAGAGAAAGGGCCAGATATATCTTTACTATTTTGACGATCATTCTTTTTGTTTGTTTGTTTGTTTTTTGTTGATGATGTTGTGTGGTTGTTTTTTCTTCTTTTCTTTTGCTTCTTCTTTTTTTTTTTTTTCTAACTTTTTAAAATTGTTAAGTCCTCTATTTCTCCTTTAATTTTTATTTCTATAACCTACTATTACTTTTCAAAAAAAAAAAAAAAGACCTTATTTTTTAAAGCAAACGCCATATATAGTCTGTGTGGTTGTTGTTGTTGTTTTTTAATAATTCTTGTGGCTCTGTTTTTTTTTTTTTTTCATTTTCTTCTTCTTCTTTTCTTTAATATTGTATTTTTGAAAAACCAACCTCTACTCTAGATTTTTAATTTTTGCTTTTTGTTGTCAATTTTGTACATTTAAAAACCCAAACCTCACTACCCAATTTTACCTGAGAGCAAGATTACTGGCTTGACCACTCTCTGCTCCTTTGGACTTTCCTTTTTCTCCACCAGGTGGCCTCTGTCTCTTCCCTCCCCCTTCTCTTCTCTACCCAACTCTGTGAATCTCTGTGTTCCAGATAGTGGAAAACACCTAAAGACCTGGTTACTGGCTGGATCTGTCTCTCTCCTTTTCATTTCACTCTTTTATCCTCCTGGCCACCTCTGTCTACTTCCTCCCTCTCCTCTTCCCTGTATAACTCCGTGAATACCTCTGAGTGGTCCAAACTGTGGAGTGCGCATAAGGAAGTGATTACTGGCTAGCTTGCTCTCTCCTCTTTTGACCCCACCTCATCGCATGCCAGTCACCTCTAACAACTCCCTCCCTCTTCTCTTCTCCATGTAACTCAGTGAACCATTCTGGGTGTCCCTCAATGTGGAGAAACTTTTCATCTTTAACCTAGATGTTTTATCATCAGTGCTGTATAGATGGAGAAGTCTTGAGGCTACTGTAAAAATAAAACTGAAAAACAGAAGCAGGAGGCTTAAGTCCAAATCCTGAGAACATCAGAGAACTCCTGAATCCAGGGAACATTAATCAATAGGAGCTCATCAAATGCCTCCATACCTACACTGAAACCAAGCACCACCCAAGGGCCAACAAGTTCCAGAGTAAGACATACCACACAAATTCTCCAGCAACACAGGAAAACACTCCTGAGCTTCAATATACAGGCAGCTCAAAGTTACTCCAAAACCATTGACATCTCATAACACATTACTGGTCACTCCATTGCACTCCAGAGAGAAGAAATTCAGCTCCACCCACCAGAACTCCAACACATGCCTCCCTAACCAAGAAACCTTGACAAGCCACTGATACAACCCCACCCACAGTGAGGAAACTCCATAATAAAGAGAATTCCACAAATTCTCAGAATATAGAAAGGCCACCCCAAATGCAGCAAATAAACCAAGATGAAGAGATAGAGAAATACTCAGCAGGTAAAGGAACAGGAGAAATGCCCACCAAACCAAACAAAAGAGGAAGAGATAGGTAATCTACCTGAGAAAGAATTCCGAAAATTGATACTGAAAATGATCCAAAATCTTGAAATCAAAATGGAATCACAGATAAATAGCCTGGAGACAAGGACTGAGAAGATGCAAGAAAGGCTTAACAAGGACCTAGAAGAAATAAAAAAGAGAATATATAATGAATAACACAATAAACGAGATCAGAAACACTCTGGAGGCAACAAACAGTAGAATAATGGAGGCAGAAGATAGGATTAGTGAAATAGAAGATAGAATGGTAGAAATAAATGAATCAGAGAGGAACAAAGAAATATGAATTAAAAGAAATGAGGACAATCTCAGAGACCTCCAGGATAATATGAAATGCTCCAACATTCGAATTATAGGAGTCCCAGAAGAAGAAGACAAAAACAAAGACCATGAGAAAATACTTGAGGAGATAATTGTTGAAAACTTCCCTAAAATGGGGAAGGAAATAATCACCCAAGTTCAAGAAACCCAGAGAGTTCCAAATAGGATAAACCCAAGGTGAAACACCCCAAGACATATATTAATCAAATTAACAAAGATCAAACACAAAGAACAAATATTAAAAGCAGCAAGGGAAAAACAACAAATAACACACAAGGGGATTCCCATAAGGATAACAGCTGATCTTTCCATAGAAACTCTTCAGCCCGGGAGGGAATGGCAAGACATACTTAAAGTGATGAAGGAAAATAACCTACAGCCCAGATTACTGTACCCAGCAAGGATCTCATTCAAATACGAAGGAGAAATCAAAAGCTTTACAGACAAGCAAAAGCTGAGAGAATTCAGCACCACCAAACCAGCTCTCCAAAAAATGCTAAAGGATATTCTCTAGACAGGAAACACAAAAAGGGTATATAAACCCGAACCCAAAACAATAAAGTAAATGGCTACATGATCATACTTCTCAATAATTACCTTAAACATAAATGGGTTGAATGCCCCAACCAAAAGGCAAAGACTGGCTGAATGGATACAAAAACAAGACCCCTATATATACTGCTTACAAAAGACCCACCTCAAAAAAAGGGACACATACAGACTGAAAGTGAAGGGTTGGAAAAAAGGTATACCACGCAAATAGAGACCAAAAGAAAGCAGGAGTGGCAATACTCATATCAGATAAAATAGACTCTAAAACAAAGGCTGTGAAAAGAGACAAAGAAGGCCACTGCATAATGATCAAAGGATAAATCCAAGAAGAAAATATAACAATTATAAATATATATGCACTCAACATAGGAGCACCACAACAAATGATAACAAGTATGAAAGGGGAAATCAACAATAACACAATAATAGTGGGAGACTTTAATACCCCACTCACACCTATGGACAGATCAACTAAACAGAAAATTAACAAAGAAACGCAAACTTTAAATGATACAACAGACCAGTTAGACCTAATTGATATCTATAGGACATTTCACCCCAAAACAATGAATTTCACTTTTTTCTCAAGTGCTCACGGAATCTTCTCCAGGATAAATCACATCCTGGGCCATAAATCTAAACTTGATAAATTTAAAAAAATCAAAATCATTCCAAGCATCTTTTCTGACCATAGTGCATTAAGATTAGATCTCAATTACAGGAGAAAAACTATTAAAATTCCAACATATGGAGGCTGAACAACATGCTTCTGAATAACCAACAAATCACAGAAGAAATCAAAAAAGAAATCAAAATATGCATAGAAACAAATGAAAATGAAAACACAACAACCCAAAACCTGTGGGACACTATAAAAGCAGTGCTAAGAGGAAAGTTCATAGCAATACAGGCATACCTCAAGAAACAAGAAAAAAGTCAAATGAATAACCTAACTCTACACCTAAAGCAACTAGAAAAGGAAGAATTGGAGAACCCCAGAGTTAGTAGAAGGAAAGAAATCTTAAAAATTAGGGCAGAAATAAATGCAAAAGAAACAAAAGATACCATAGCAAAAATCAACAAAGCCAAAAGCTGGTTCTTTGAAAGGATAAATAAAATTGACAAACCATTAGCCAGACTCATCAAGAAACAAAGAGAGAAAAATGAAATCAATAAAATTAGAAATGAAAATGGAGAGATCACAACAGACAACACAGAAATACAAAGGATCATAAGAGACTACTATCAGCAGTTGTATGCCAATAAAATGGACAACGTGGAAGAAATGGACAAATTCTTAGAAAAGTACAACTTTCCAAAACTGAACCAGGAAGAAATAGGAAATCTTAACAGACCCATCACAAGCACGGAAATTGAAAATGTAATCAGAAATCTTCCAGCAAACAAAAGCCCAGGTCCAGACGGCTTCACAGCTGAATTCTACCGAAAATTTCGAGAAGAGCTAACACCTATCCTACTCAAACTCTTCCAGAAAATTGCAGAGGAAGGTAAACTTCCAAACTCATTCTATGAGGCCACCATCACCCTAATACCAAAACCTGACAAAGATGCTACAAAAAAAGAAAACTACAGGCCAATATCACTGATGAACATAGATGCAAAAATCCTCAACAAAATTCTAGCAATCAGAATCCAACAACACATTAAAAAGATCATACACCATGACCAAGTGGGCTTTATCCCAGGGATGCAAGGATTCTTCAATATCCACAAATCAATCAGTGTAATTCACCACATTAACAAATTGAAAAATAAAAGCCATATGATTATCTCAATAGATGCAGAGAAGGCCTTTGACAAAATTCAACATCCATTTATGATAAAAACTCTCCAGAAAGCAGGAATAGAAGGAACATACCTCAACATAATAAAAGCTATATATGACAAACCCACAGCAAACATTATCCTCAATGGTGAAAAATTGAAAACATTTCCCCTAAAGTCAAGATCAAGCCAAGGGTGCCCACTTTCACTGCTATTATTCAACATAGTTCTGGAAGTTTTGGCCACAGCAATTAGAGCAGAAAAAGAAATAAAAGGAATACAAATTGGAAAAGAATCGTCACCCAGCTTATTTAACTTATATGCAGAGTACATCGTGAGAAACGCTGGGCTGGAAGAAACACAAGCTGGAATCAAGATTGAAGGGAGAAATACCAATAACCTCAGATATGCAGATGACAACACCCTTATGGCAGAAAGTGAAGGGGAGCTGAAAAGCCTCTTGATGAAAGTGAAAGACGAGAGTGAAAAAGTTGGCTTAAAGCTCAACATTCAGAAAACGAAGATCATAGCATCTGGTCCTATCACTTCATGATAGATAGATGGGGCAACAGTGGAAACAGTGTCAGACTTTATTTTGGAGGGCTCCAAAATCACTGCAGATGGTGATTGCAGCCATGAAATTAAAAGACGCTTACTCCTTGGAAGAAAGTTATGACCAACCTAGATAGCATATTCAAAAACAGAGACATTACTTTGCCAGCAAAGGTCCGTCTAGTCAAGGCTATGGTTTTTCCAGTGGTCATGTATGGCTGTGAGAGTTGGACTGTGAAGAAAGCTGAGCGCTGAAGAACTGATGATTTTGAACTGTGGTGTTGGAGAAGCCTCTTGAGAGTCTCTTGGAATGCAAGGAGATTCAACTTGTCCATTCTAAAGATCAGTCCTGGGTGTTCTTTGGAAGGGATGATGCTACAGCTGAAACTCCAAAACTTTGGCCACCTCATGCAAAGAGCTGACTCATTGAAAAAGACCGTGATGTTGGAAGGGATTTTGGCAGGAGAAGGGGATGACAGAGGATGAGATGGCTGGATGGTATCAACAACTCGATGGATGTGAGGTTGACTGAACTCCGGGTTTGATGATGGACAGGGAGGCCTAGCGTGCTGAAATTCATGGGGTCATAAAGAGTTGGGGACGACAGAAGATGAGATGGCTGGATGGTATCAACAACTCAATGGATGTGAGGTTGACTGAACTCCGGGTTTGATGATGGACAGGGAGGCCTAGCGTGCTGCAATTCATGGGGTCATAAAGAGTCGGACACGACTGAGCGACTGGACTGAACTGAAACAAAAGAACTTGAGTGATCAAGCCTGGTCCTTGGTCCTGAAGTTAAATCTTCAGAGATCATGAATCAGACATTGTTCACAGAAAGCTACCACTTCCAATGAATATTCAGGACTGATTTCTTCTAGGATTGACTGGTTGGATCTCCTTCCAGTCCAAGGGACTCTCATGAGTCTTCTCCAACACCACAGTTCAAAAGCATCAGTTCTTCAGTGCTTAGCTTTCTTTATGATCCAACTCTCACATCCATACATGAGTACTGGAAAAAACATAGCTTTGACTAGATGGACTTTTGTCAGCAAAGTAATATGCTTTTAATATGCTGTCTAGGTTGGTCATAGATTTTCTTCCAAGGAGCAAGAGACTTTTAATTTCATGGCTGCAGTCATGATCTGCAGTTATTTTGGAGCCCCCAAAAACAAAGTCTGCCACTGTTTCCACTGTTTCCCCATTTATATGCCATGAAGTGATGGAACCAGATGCCATGATCTTAGTTTTCTGAATGTTGAGTTTTAAGACAACTTTTCCACTCTTCTCTTTTAGTTTCATCAAGAAGCTCTTCAGTTCCTCTTCAATTTCTTCCAGAAGAGAGGTATCATCTGCATATCTGAGGTTACTTGATATTTCTCCCAGCAATCTTGATTCCGGTTTGTGTTCATCCAGCTCAGCACTTCATATGTTGTACTCTGCATATAAGTTAAATAAGCAGGATGACAATATACAGCCTTGAAGTACTCCTTGCCCGATTTGGAACCAGTCTGTTGTTCCATGTGCAGTTCTAACTGTTGCTTCTTAACTTGCATACAGTTTTCTCAGGAAACAGGTAAGGTGGTCTCTTGTTCCCATCTCTTGAAGAATTTTCCACAGTTTGTTTTGATCTACACAGTCAAAGACTTTGGCGTAATCAATAAAGCAGTAGTTGATGTTTTCTGGAATTCTCTTGCTTTTTCGATGATCCAGGGGATGTTGGCAATTTGATCTCTGGTTCCTCTGCTTTTTCTAAATTCAGTTTGAACATCTGGAATTTCTTGGTTCACGTACTATTGAAACCTGGCTTGGAGAATTTTGAGCACTACACTGCTAGCCTGTGAGATGAGTGCAATGAACATTCTTTGGCATTGCCCTTCTTTGGGACTGGAAAGAAAACTGACCTTTTCCAGTCCTGTGGCCACTGCTGAGTTTTCCAAATTTAATGGCATACTGAGCACAGCACTTTAACAGCATCATCTTTTAGAATTTGAAATAGCTCAGCTGGAATTTCATCACCTCCATAAGCTTTGTTATTTACTTATAATGTCTAATTCCCTCCCAGACTGTCAATTTTACAAACACACTCTATTTTAAATGCTATATTTCAAGCAACAAAAACTGTGTCAGGCACATGGTAGTGGATTAATTGACAATAAAAAGAAAGAACTGTTAATGAAACAGTACATAGCTTATAGGGGATTACACATACAATTTCTTTAGACATCCTTTTTACCTTAAGGAAATTAGCACCCTGGAGAAAATAGGATGCTTACGTAACACACTTTAGACACCCAGGCAGAAGAAGATGTGTCAGAGTTGTAGACATACAGGCCAAACACTTGCTTTAGGCATTGGAATGATTTGAGGGATGCGGAGGGAAACACATGGAAGAGTTCTGATTTTATATGGTCTTTTGATGAAGGAAATCATATGGAGGGCTTCTCAGATTCAATAAAAGTTATAATTATGGATTTTATCTGTCTTTCCCCCCATTTAGAGTAGAATTAATGCCATTTCCATTTTTCCTAGATAGTTTTTGCAAGAGTTTTAGATCATGAGCCTTTGTTTTCTTTCTTTAAATTGTTTTTTTTCTCAGTGGGTATTCATGCCTCATTACATCTTGGTGTAGGAGGAAGGTTGAAGAGTATAAGAGGCTATGAACAGCCAGGAGCCTAGACTGAGTTAAGCAGTTTTTATATTTATCCTCTTATTTCCAGGTTGATCTTTTGTTCTTACCTTGGGACCTTCCAGACAGCATTCCTGGTGTCCCTCTTAGGGACATCTCTTCTGCTGCAGGCTCCTATGGCTTTTATCCTGAGCTGAGATTTCTTCCATCTAAGTGATTTTTCTGTCAACACCTTGAACTTCTTATTTGTTGATAGCCCTGTTCCTGTTCTGTTTCATATCACATAATGTCCTCAACTCCTTATTATCAGTTCAATAGGAATAGAGGCAAGAGAAAGCAAACACACATGCACTTCAAAACAATCACATTGTTATGGAAGCCTAATTATATTTCTTGGAATATTTGTTTACCTTGTTTAATCACATAATTATGACTGGACAATTTTAATAATTTATATTTTAGTTATTCAATAATGAAGAGTTAGAAATTGAAGCTACAAAAGTAATTATTCTTGATTTTTAGGGTTTATAATTCTTGAATGTACAATAATATCAGCTTAATATAAAAGTGAATGTGTGTGTGTTACTCGCAGTTGTGTCCAACCCTTTGCAACCACGTGGACTGTAGCCCTCCAGGCTCCTCTGTCCACGGAGCTCACCAGGTAAGAATACTGGAGTGGGTAGCCATTCCCTCCTTCAGAGGATCTTCCTGACCTAGGGATCAAACCCAGGTCTCCTGAATTATAAACAAATTTTTTATTGTCTGAGTCACAAGGCAAACACTATAAAAATGAATTTTCAGCTATTATTTTAAATTTCCTAAATCTGAAATGTACTAAAATGTGGATATATAAGAAGAGATCAACATTTTGCTTGCAATTCAGAATGATTTTCTTTTTTTTAAAGTAAAGCCTGTAGGTGATCAGTATAATATTCCGGTCAAAATGTATGTATATGCACACATGATTAGAATGGTATCATCCTAAACTCTCTTAATTTTTTTTTTTTCTAAATACACCCTTGCATCAGAAGAACCAAGGCACTTGGATCAGAAAACGTGTTGTATTTTTGCAATAAATTATGAGCTAAACTGAATATTGGTAGTATTATGATTGGTTCAATGAAGGTATTAGGGTTGGGGCCACTAACTGTTCTATGGGTAATAAGTGAAAGTGAAGTCATAGCCCCTTAGACCCCATGGACTGTAGCCTAACAGGCTCCTCCGTCCATGGGATTCTCCAGGCAAGAACACTAGAGTGGGTTGCCGTTTCCTTCTCCAAGGGGTAGTCCCAAACCAGGGATTGAACCTGGGTCTCCTGCATTGCAGGCAGATGCTTTACCCTCTGAGCCATCAGGGAAGCCCTGCTGCTACTGCTAAGTCACTTAGTTGTGTCCGACCCCAGAGACAGCAGCTCACCAGGCTCCCCCGTCCCTGGGATTCTCCAGAAAAGAACACTGGAGTGGGTTGCCATTTCCTTCTCCAATGCATGAAAGTGAAAAGTGAAAGTGATGTCACTCAGTCGTGTCCAACTCTTAGCGACCCCATGGACTGCAGTCCATCAGGCTCCTTCGCCCATGGGATTTTCCTAGGGAATAAGAATAACTTAATCTTTTACAGTCAGTTTCCTCTGAGTCCCACTTGTTCTAAAGCCATACCAGGTGCAGGCTAAAGAAAAGAACTAGGGTCTGAGGAAGAAGTAAGGCATGGGGAAGAATCAAAAAGTCTTAGTTGGTGAAAGAAAAAAACATAAGGGACACAGTCAAAGCTGCTACAGGAAGTTGATTTTGAGGCAGGGAAACCAGGGACAGCTAAGTTCCCAGGCAGGAGGAGGAGGAACCAGATCAGAAGTGAAATGGCTTTGATTTCTGACCCAAACTCTGTCATAGAATGTGGTGTCCCACTCTCTGGGTCCCATCTTACAGTGTTGAAACTATGTTAGGCACGAGGTGAGAGCATGGTGATGTCAGAAGGCAATCAATACTAATAAAGTAGATGTTATATAAAGATCCTTCAAGATTTAGCAATTTGAAAATAAGTACTTCATTTTAAACCATTAGAAAGCATAAGAACAATGAGGTCAAAATGGTTAAGATGGCTACCAGCTACCAAACCAGACCTAAGGCTATATTAAAGTCCATGACATTTCTGTGTGTTTATGAAATCTGGGACACTGAGAAGTGTGGAATATATATCTGGAAACCACCAGGGTTATACATCCCCCATACATATGAAAAATAAAGAACACAGTCCATTAACCTATGTATGTGTGCCATGCCATGCTAAGTCACTTCAAGCATCACTGTCTCTGTGTGACACTATGGACTGTAGCCAACCAGGCTCCTCTGTCCATGGGATTGTCCAGGCAAGAATACTGGAGTGGGTTGTCATGCCCTCCTCCAGGGAATCTTCCTGATCCAGGGATTGAACCCATATCTCTCAAGTCTGCTGCTTTGGCAGGCAGGTTCTTTACCGGTAGTGCCACCTGGGAAGCAGACTATATATGATATAACCCTAAATCCCTTTGATTAAGCATCGATAGAGGACAACAATTCTGTAAAGGGGCTACTTTGTCCTTAAAAATTGCCTATTTATAAATGATTCTCTGTGGTCAACTTGTAGGACTTATATTTGTTGATTTTATAAACCTAGGACCCTAAGGACATATAGATAAGACGAGTTGCACAGCAGGCCATCAAGGACCAGAAAACTTCTATAATGACATAGGAGCACTAGCAAAGGCTAAGCAAGTGAAGGATTTAATCAACCAGTTGAAGGATTAAATCAATAGTCAACAAAAAGTCTATGACTACTCCCTGCTCTTTGTATAGAATTCAAGTCACAGAGATTTAACAGAATTTTATGATCATTCTTCAAACAAGCAGTCATTTGTGTGTGTGTGTGTGTGTGTGTTTTAATACACAAGGTCAATAGGAATGAAGTCAAGGGCTCCATACACCATTAGTTGATGTTTCTGAGAAGTCTTCAGACTTCCTTCTCATCCTCCAATATGTCTTAAAGTATTAAGTGTTTCCACATCGATTTTGGCACTTCATAGAGTCCTTTGTAATTTCTTACAAAGTGAAGATAATTGCTGCTTTTCTGGAAAAAACTCTTATGTCTTTGGAGAAAATGTATGCTTTCATCCATGAAAGAAATATTTTCCTTCTGTTCCATGAAGGAAAAAAAAAAATACATAAAACAAAATAGCTGAATCTCATGCCAGGAAGTCTGGTGGATAATTATCTGAAAGGAATATGGAGGAGAATAAAGACAGAGAGAAGTTGACTAGAGATGAGAAATTCACCATTGCCTAGCTAAAGTGTGGAATGATAAACAATCTATATGAGAGGTGTTCAATTCAGTTCCGTTCAGTTCAGTCACTCAGTCATGTCCAACTCTTGGCGACCCCATGAATTGCAGCACGTCAGGCCTCCCTGTCCATCATCAACTCCCGGAGTTCACTCAAACTCATGTCCATCGAGTAGGTGATGCCATCCAGTCATCTCATTCTCTGTTGTCCCCTTCTCCTCCTGCCCCCAATCCCTCCCAACATCAGAGTCTTTTCCAATGAGTCACCTCTTCACATGAGATGGCTAAAGTACTGGAGTTTCAGCTTTAGCATCATTCCTTCCAAAGAACACCCAGGACTGATCTCCTTTAGAATGGACTGGTTGGATCTCCTTGCAGTCCAAGGGACTCTCAAGAGTCTTCTCCAAGACCACAGTTCAAAAGCATCAATTCTTCAGTGCCCAGCTTTCTTCACAGTCTAACTCTCACATCCATACATGACTACTGGAAAAATCATAGCCTTGACTAGATGGACCTTTGTTGGCAAAGTAATGTCTCTGTTTTTGAATATGCTATCTAGGTTGGTCATAACTTTCCTCCCAAGGAGTAAGCATCTTTTAATTTCATGGCTGCAATCACCGTTTAAAGAGAGGTATAATACTATTTTTGTATATTTGTATGAGACAGACGTATCCAGACAATAAAGCTATGTAAACATAAGTTCTTATATGTTCATATATTTCCAAATAAGATGTGTGTAGTTAAGGGATTAAACAATTGAAAAACAAAACAAGTCTGTCTTGGTGTGTTGAATTTTAATAAAATGCATTACTTTTACTCCCGTAAAAATGCCCTCAAAGATGTTATTTTGCTTCTTCATTGTACATCAGTGATGAAGAAAAATAAACATTAATTAGGCAAAGCCAAATTTTGTAAACTTCAAAGCTTGAATTCTACTGGGATGCGTGTGGAATAAATACTAATATTTTTAAGAGTCTTATTTGAGTGTAGTCTTTGCTTATTCATCCACTAAAACTAGAATGAAATGATAAGCACTATGTTCTCTAAATAAAGGTAGAGGAGAAGGCGTCCATTACCATCTGGAATAAAGCAAAAAATATTAGGAAAAAAGCTGAATTATTTGACTACTTTGAGTTATGTTTGGCTAATTTTGAAAAATCCTTTTACTCAGTTTTCTTTTGCTACTTTATTCCAAGAGATCATAAAGGGTATGTCTTTCTTTGCTTTATTGAATTTGAATAAAATACCTTACATTTAACAAAGAAAATTGTAAAAACAAATTAGTGATATTTTGGTCACAACTAACGTCTTCAATGAGGGGATCTTCCCAACTCAGGGATTGAACTCGTGTCTTCCGCATTTCAGGCCGACACTTTAGCCTCTGAGCCACCAGGGAAGCCTTTAACTTAGCCTAGGAACTTCCAATTCAAGACAGATTCAATTGATAGTTATGTGAACAAGAATTATCCCCTTTTTAGATTATCAAGCATTATAGAATGGATTATCTAATTTTGAAAGTGGGAATAAAAGGGTTGTGCTGAAATGTTGCCTGATGTAAAAGGAAAGAAATCTGGAGCCACTGTTTCAATCTTTGGAGAGGGAGAAAGAAATATGATTAAAAAGGAAAATCTAGCATAATGGAGGGAGAGTAAGTACAAATGGTATCAGGATATATAACAGTGCTGGAATGGCTGACATACAATTCAAGAATTAAGAGAAGTTAGTTAAATGTTTTCCCCATCTCACAAGATTTTTTCAGATTTAAAATGAAAGTCACGTGTTTTACTTTGCTCTTAAGGCTCTGAATCCCTGTAGACCTGACCATACTATCTTTATCTATTTGCCTTTCTTTTTTCACTTGTCAGTTCAGCATCACTGAAACCTTATAAGATCTCCCATTTAAATAATTATTTGTACTATCTATCAAATCACCCGGTTAAAATGCTTCATGTTTTTCTTTGCTTCCTAAAATTTACCCTGTATATATACGAAGGCAATGGCACCTCACTCCAGTACTCTTGCCTGGAAAATCCCATTGACGGAGTGGCCTGGTGGGTTGCAGTCCATGGGGTTGCTAAGAGTCGGACACTACTGAGTGACTTCACTTTCACTTTTCACTTTCATGCATTGGACAAGGAAATGGCAACCCACTCCAATGTTCTTGCCTGAAGAATCTCAGGGATGGGGGAGCCTAATGGGCTGCCATCTATGGGGTCGCACGGAGTCAGACACAAGTGAAGCGAGTTAGCAACATAGCAACTATATATATATATATATATACACATATATATATATTTATTTATCCTGTATATATTATTTATATATAAATATATATATCATAGATAAATATAAATATATATCCTGCTCCCCTCACTGAAATGCAAGCTCTGTGAGAGCAAAAGAATGTGTCTGCCTCAGTTTCAAAGCCTAGAACTCTAACTAGGACCTACAAATAAATATTTGTGAAAGGAATGATTTTTCACTTAGCTCACAATGAACACAAGGCTCCAACTGATGTATGTAGTTCATCCTGGGTTGGGAAGAGACCCCTGGAGAAGGGAATGGCTACCCACTTCAATATTCTTGCCTGGAGAATTCCAAGGACAGAATTCCTGTCTTTGAAGGCTACAGTCCATTGGGTCCCAAATGTCATATATGACTGAGTGACTAAAAATACACTTACCAAATAGAAAGTAACATGTGTTGACCAATGTGTCTGAAATGTTACCTAGGTAGACGTAAACTTGCTTTGGATTTCAGTGATTAAGACTCTATCAGATTTTATATGCCAGCTGTCTTGTTTTTTATTGATCTCATAATAATTCCTAAATATATTATCTTCCATAGATAAAATAAAATGTCTTCAAAATAAAATAGCTTGACATCTGCTTTAGTGTCTTACATATAAAGGAACTCTATGGTGATATTAAACTACTGCACCTACAATGTATTTAAAACAAATTATTAGCTTCTTGAAGTTCACATTTCTAGGTACCTATGTCTCTCATGCAATTTACATAACAGTCAAATTGTATTTGCTTATATCTTATAATGTTATTTGAGTGATCATGTTCTTGTTTGTGTTATTTCTGTATGAAGTTTATAAAATTATAGCAACTCTGAGTTTCTTGAATGTATACATCTTAAAACATTCTACCCTTTGTAAAAGATAAAAATGTCAAAACATTTCTCAAAAAATAACCTGATTAAATCTTGTAAGACAAGGCAGAAGATTAGTTAATATGCAATGAGATGCCAAACTTATAAGGAGGGAGAATGAATCAAAGTTTTCAGGATTGGACTTTATTTAAAGCAATACAATAAAAGCTTCTGACCAGGATGTTAAGCATGTTTGATAAGTCACACTAATGTGATAGCTATAAAAATAAGCTACAACTAATAACATTTTATCACAATATTTCTTCTCATTATTACTTAATATTAATAAAAAAGAAAAAGTTAAGATTTCATAAACATTAGGAAATTCATATGTCATGGAACTCAATAGTTCATTTCATGGATTAGGAAAATAAAGTTTAGACCATTAGTGATGAGCCATAGAGGTTAATGGCAAAATTTTAACTTGATGTTATATATCCTAGAATAGTTTAAAAGAAAAAAGAAACTGAACTAAATTATTCTATCAGGATAAAGGAGAGGACAGTGATGCATTTTAACTTTCAGAACATCTCTCCGTGTCCACCTGTTCAGAGGTCTATGCATTCATTCATTAATTCATTCCATACATATGTAGATAGATGATAAATAGATAATATTATGTGTCTCATTCTATTCTATTCCACTTTATTCTAAGCCATGAGGATGAAGACCAAAATAAGACAGTCTGTCTCTCTCTGATTCTGGCTGTCTTATTACTGTTGCTCTCCCTTGGTCTGGAAGGGTCGAGTAACAAACCAACTCCTTTCCTCTTACATTATCTTTAAAAAAAATTCAACTGCCAAAATTCTGATTTCTATACAGGTTTAACTTGGACCAATAATGGCATTTTCCAGCCAAGAAAGAAATTGTATTGATTGCTTGGAAGTTGTGTCATGTGGGCCTTGGGTAGGAAAAGCTTTAAATCCTAAGGAAGTTAAAACTCACGTTCTATTACACTGCTTTCTCCAGTCTTAAAAGCCTCATCATTGTTCACTTGCACACCTTCTTTAATTAATTGATTCACTCAATAAATGTTGAGGAGTGAGTCACATACACAAATTAGTGCAATGAAATAAGCAGAATGAAAACATTGTAAACAAAAAGTGATTGAGACCTTAAAAGTATAATAGCCTGGGGGACCAGTTAGAGCTTCACACAGAAAGAGTCCTAAAGAAAATTAGAAACACTAAAATGATATTGACTCTAATCTGGACATCCAGCAGCATCAAGCATCTTCAAGGGAGACAGGAAAGTCTCTAACAGACCCTGTGTTTTCACAGCAACAAAAGATGTGAGTTTTGTAAGCAGAGAAGAAAATGGTACTTGCTTCTCATAGGTAAGAGCATCAACTAATGTGTGACAGTCCTGAGGCCTCTGGGAATCAACTGGAAGGAGTGTGAGAGGCCCTAGAGTAGGATGAAGTGAAAAAGAGTCTCTCTGAGGACAGTTTCTGTGACTTTTATTCAGCTGAAATATGAATTGCTTTCTGGTAAGATGCCCATCCCCTAGAGATGAGGAAGCAGAGTCCAGGGCACCTTAAATAATTTGTCCATGGTCTAAGACTAAGCAGCAGAACTATGGATAAAACCCAAAATATTGAGCCTCCAAGCCCACTTTGGTTTGTGTGTAGAGAACACTAAAATATTTTGGCTTCAGCACTGCTGATAGAATTGCAATTTCTTGCCCTGTCCTTTGCTGGATACTTTTAGACCAAATCTGTTATGGTATTTTCCTTATTTTGTAAATGCACTTCCCATGAGGCTCAGCTGGTAAAGAATCTGCCTACAATACGACAGATTTGGGTTCAATCCCTGGGTTGGGAAGATCCCCTGTAGAAGGGAAAGGTTACCCATTCCAATACTCCAGCCTGGAGAATTCCATGGACTGTATAGTCCATGGGGTCTCAATGTGTCAGACATGACTGAGAGATTTCCCTTTACTTACTTTGTAAATAAGATAAGTTTTCTGACTAAACTTAAAGCAAATCCTTTTAAAGAACGTTTTTCACTGAGAATAAAGGAGATGGTTCCTTCTTGGGTCATGATATTTTGACATTGTTCTTATCCTTTATGCTTTTTATTGATGAAGCTATCTCAGTGAAAAAGCAGTAATGAAAATTCTTCTAGGCAATAAGTTATTGTCAAGATGAGGGGCTGCGGCTTTATCTCACCTAGCTGAGAATACAGAGTATTTAAACAAGATCCCATTTGCCCTCTCATTTTTCATATTTAATTCTATTTGAATGAACTTTTAATTCTCTTCTCTATCATGTATTTACTAAGAGCTAAATGACTCCACAGATATCTTATTTCACAGGGCAACATCCTATTACCCAGCTATTTTCCTCTGCTCACAAATTCCATCATCCTGCTTAATTTTTCAGGAGCAAGAATACATTGAGGGACTTTAAGATCTCTTGCTCAAGAGTAAACCTTCTTTCCAAGTAAGAACAAGTTGAAAAGCACATCAAGTGTTGCCATTAGGCATGTAGGAAAGGAAATAATGCAAAATGAGAGTTGTGTTCTTTTGGTCTCCTGTTTGCCCCTGGGATACACTGTGTGAACTTGCTTACTTGCTCTGGACAAAAACTCAAACTGGTTTGTACTTATCAATAGAGGCAGGTAGCATAAGGGGACAGAAACTCACCTGTTGAACAGTATCTAGTTACTGTACCTTTCCTGTAGTGGGAAACCTTCAGTTCAGGAGTTAGAGACAACAGCTACAGAGATGTGAGATCACTTGAGCAAGGATGGAAAGTCTTAGATTAATGGACAGGGGAGATTTTATGGTTTTCTATTTGTACAACTTCTCTCAATATGTTTCTTTCTTATTTTCAGACTGGAAGGAGCCTTTAATCTGCATTAGGCTTTATGGAAAATATCTAATTGACAGATTAAAGATTTTGGAAAATGAAGACGTTGCTAATATTTTAATAGGTAACACTTATTTGGACAATGTATATTCTATGCATAGATTTGTTTAAAAGGCATTGCTTTTAGAAGTTTACTTAATTTTCACTACAAATCTACAAAATGAATACTGTTATTGTAAACATTAGTACAAAGTTATTTGTTGTTGTTGTTCAGTTGCTAAGTAGTGTCCAACTCTTTGTGACCCCATTGACAGCAGCATACCAGGCTCCCCTGTCCTTCAGTATCTCCTGGAATTTGCTTAAATTCATCTCCATTGACTTAGTGATGATATCTAACCATCTTATCCACTTCCACACCCTTCTCCTTTTGCCTTCAATCTTTCCCAGTATCAGGGTCTTTTCCAATGAGTGGCTCTTTGCATCAGGTGGCCAAAGTGTTGGAACTTCAGACTTCAGCATCAGTCCTTCTGATGAACATTCAGGGTTGATTTTCTTTAGGATTGACTGGTTTGAGTTCCTTGTAGTTGAAGGGAACTCTCAAAAGTCTTCTCCAGGACCAGAATTTGAAAATATCAATTCTTCAGTGCTCAACCTATTTTATATGTCACATTATATGTGACTACTTGAAAAACCATAGCCTTGAGTATATGGACCTTTGTTGAAAAAATGATTTCTCCACCTTTTAATACACTGTTTAGATTTTTCATAGCTTTCCTTCCAAGAAGCAAGCATCTTTTAATTTCACGGCTGCAGTTATCATCTACAATGATTTTGGAGCCCAAGAAAATAGTCTGTCACTGCTTCCACTTTCCCTCTTCTATTTTCCATGAAGTGATGGGAACAGATGCTGTGATCTTAGATTTTTGAACGTTGAGCTTGAAGCCAACTTTTTCATTCTCCTTCTTTATCCTTATCAAGAGGCTTTTTTGTTGCTCCTTGATTTATACCATGGGTATCATCTCAAGTATCTGAGGTTGTTGATATTTCTCCTGACAATCTTGATTTCAGCTTGTGATTCATCTAGTCTGACATTTCACATGTTCTCCGCATATAAGTTAAATAAGCAGGGTGATGGTATACAGTCTTGATATATTCCTTTTCAAATTTTGAACATTGTAAACGTTTCAAATGAAAATACACACACGCACACACACACACACACACACACACACACACAAACGAAGATTAGATGCTTCTTGAGGTGCATACCTAGAAGATGGCAGAGCTGGATTTGAGCTGAGACTTTCTGGCTCTGTAGTTGATACTTGACCATGGTTGCTGAACTAAGTGCTCAAATGTCTGGAACACCATGGTGACCTGGATCCATGGTGTATGCATATATGCTAAGTTGCTTCAGTCATGTCCATTTCTGGGTGGGATAATTTAAAATTTTGAGGAAAACACAGTAATATTTGAAAACAACAATGTACCATGTCAACTACTTAGGTAAGGTATTAGGCAGTTTAGACTTTAGACTATGTGTGTATGTGCATGCTAAGTTATATCCTACTCTTTGTGAGCCTATGTACTGTAGCCTGCCAGGCTCCTCTGTCCATGGGATTCTCCAGGCAAGAGTACTGGAGTGGATTGCTATGCCCTCGTTTAGACTGTGCCATACTCTTACTGATGTGAAGCTGTGTTAGTATTTGCTGCCATAAAATGCAGGTATAATGAGAGAATCACTATGAAACAGGGTGTGAGGGTGGTGACATCCAGTATGATTTTATGTTTTGAGAAGTTGTGCACTGTCCAATAGGCACATCTATCCCAGTAGGAAGTGTTCATGAAAAATACGAATCCACCATGTTACAGCTGCCCCAGTGGTGAGCCCTGAGGGAACCCAGAATGGAATGGAATGATGCAGCTATTGTGTACCCTGAAGACTCAGGATGAGAAAATGGCCCCAGATAGTATAGCTGAGGTGCATATCAAAAATAAAATGATTTAGATGAGCCCAGACTCCTACATCTTCCTGTATACAGAAAAGTGCTAATTTCATTAAGTGGAAATGTCAGGGTTTCTATAATTAACAATAATCTTTTGATGTTTTGACTACTTGACCTTTGTTACAAACATTCCTATATATCCTGGCTCTCCACTTCGACCCTTCAGAACAGTTACTCAGCATTGCCTGAGATACTGTGTCTTGGTATTGAAATCTTCAGAATATCTGCCAAGTAAAACAGAGCTCTCAATTTCTAAGTTCTGCTTTTCTTTTTCCTTTCAGTTGACATAAGTGACTGTGGCTTAAGCCATAAAATAAAAATGCGTTTTCTTTAATTTATGTATATTTTTTACCAGATACAAAGTGACTCAGTTCAGTTCAGTACAGTTGCTCAGTCATGTCCGACTCTTTGCAACCCCATGAATCGCAGCACGCCAGGCCTCCCTGTCCATCACCATCTCCCGGAGTTCACTCAGACTCAAGTCCATCGACTCCGTGATGCCATCCAGCCATCTCATCCTGGGTCGGCCCCTTCTCCTCCTGCCCCTAGTATCTCCCAGCATCAGAGTCTTTTCCAATGAATCAACTCTTCGCATGAGGTGTCCAAAGTACTAGAGCTTCAGCTTTAGCATCATTCCTTTCAAAGAAATCCCAGGGTTGATCTCCTTCAGAATGGACTGGTTGGATCTCCTTAAAGTCCAAGGGACCCTCAAGAGTCTTCTCCAACACCACAGTTCAAAAGCATCAATTATTTGGCACTCAGCCTTCTTCACAGTCCAATTCTCACATCCATACAGGACCACAGGAAAAACCATAGCCTTGACTAGATGGACCTTAGTTGGCAAAGTAATGTCTCTGCTTTTGAATATACTCTCTAAGTTGGTCATAACTTTTCTTCCAAGGAGTAAGCATCTTTTAATTTCATGGCTGCAGTCACCATCTGCAGTGATTTTGGAGCCCCCCAAAATGAAGTCTGACACTGTTTCTACTGTTTCCCCATCTATTTTCCATGATGTGATGGGACCAGATGCCATCATCTTCATTTTCTGAATGTTGAGATTTAAGCCAACATTTTCACTCTCCTCTTTCACTTTCATCAAGAGGCTTTTTAGCTCCTCTTCACTTTCTGCCATAAGGGTGGTGTCATCTGCATATCTGAGGTTATTGGTTTTTCTCCCGGCAATCTTGATTCCAGCTTGTGTTTCTTCCAGTCCAGTGTTTCTCATGATGTACTCTGCATAGAAGTTAAACAAGCAGGGTGACAATATATAGCCTTGATGTACTCCTTTTCCTATTTGGAACCAGTCTGTTGTTCCATGTTCAGTTCTAACTGCTGCTTCCTGATCTGCATACAGATTTCTCAAGAGGCAGGTTAGGTGGTCTGGTATTCCCATCTCTCTCAGAATTTTCCACAGTTTATTGTGTTCCACACAGTCAGAGGCTTTGGCATAGTCAATAAAGCAGAAATAGATGTTTCTCTGGAACTCTCTTGCTTTTTCCATGATCCAGCAGATGTTGGCAATTTGATCTCTGGTTCCTCTGCTTTTTCTAAAACCAGCTTGAACATCAGGGAGTTCCCGGTTCACATATTGCTGAAGTCTGGCTTGGAGAATTTTGAGCATTACTTTACTAGCATGTGAGATGAGTGCAATTGTGCAGTAGTTTGAGCATTCTTTTGCATTGCCTTTCTTTGGGATTGGAATGAAAACTGACCTTTTCCAGTCCTGTGGCCACTGCTGAGTTTTCCAAATTTGCTGGCATATTGAGTGCAGCACTTTCACAGCATCATCTTTCAGGATTTGAAATAGCTCAACGGGAATGCCATCTCCTCCACTAGCTTTGTTCGTAGTGATGCTTTCTAAGGCCCACTTGACTTCACATTCCAGGATGTCTGGTTCTAGATGAGTGATCACACCATCGTGATTATCTGGGTCGTGAAGATCTTTTTTGTACAGTTCTTCCATGTGTTCTTGCCACCTCTTCTTAATATCTTCTGCTTCTGTTAGGTCCATACCATTTCTGTCCTTTATCGAGCCCATCTTTGCATGAAATGTTTCCTTGTTATCTCTAATTTTCTTGAAGAGATCTCTAGTCTTTCCCATTCAGTTGTTTTCCTTTATTTCTTTGCATTGATCACTGAAGAAAGCTTTCTTATCTCTTCTTGCTCTTCTTTGGAACTCTGCATTCAGATGCTTATATCTTTCCTTTTCTCCTTTGCTTTTGACCTGTCTTCTTTACACAGCTATTTGTAAGGCCTCCCCAGACAGCCATTTTGCTTTTTTGCATTTCTTTTCCATGGGGATGGTCTTGATCCCTGTCTCCTGTACAATGGCACGAACCTCCTTCCATAGTTCATCAGGCACTCTATCTACCAGATCTAGGCCCTTAAATCTATTTCTCACTTCCACTGTATAATCATGAGATTTGATTTAGGTCGTACCTCAATGGTCTAGCGGTTTTCCCTACTTTCTTCAATTTAAGTCTGAATTTGTCAATAAGTAGTTCATGATCTGAGCCACAGTCAGCTCCTGGTCTTGTTTTTGTTGGCTGTATAGATCTTCTCCATCTTTGGCTGCAAAGAATATAATCAATCTGATTTTGGTGTTGACCATCTGGTGATGTCCATGTGTAGAATCTTCTCGTGTGTTGTTGGAAGAGGGTGTTTGCTATGACCAGTGCATTTACTTGGCAAAACTATATTAGTCTTTGCCCTGTTTCAGTCCATATTCCAAGGCCAAATTTGCCTGTTACTCCAGGTGTTTCTTGACTTCCTACTTTTGCATTCCAGTCCCCTATAATGAAAAGGACATCTTTTTTGGGTGTTAGTCTAAAAGATCTTGTAGGTCTTCATAGAACCGTTCAACTTCAGTTTCTTCAGTGTAACTGGTTGGGGCATAGACTTGGATAACTGTGATATTGAGAAGTTTGCCTTGGAGATGAACAGCGATCATTCTGTCGTTTTTGAGATTGCATCCAAGTACTGCATTTCGGACTCTTTTGTTGACCATGATGACTGCTCCATTTCTTCTGAGGGATTCCTGCCCACAGTAGTAGATGTAATGTCATCTGAATTAAATTCACCCATTCCAGTCCATTTTAGTTCGCTAATTGCTAAAATGTCGACGTTCACCCTTGCCATCTTTTGTTAGACCACTTCCAATTTGCCTTGATTCATGGACCTGACATTGCAGGTTCCTATGGCATATTGCTCTTAACAGCATCAGATCTTGCTTCTATCACCAGTCACATCCACAACTGGGTATTGTTTTCGCTTTGCCTCCATCCCTTCATTCTTTCTGGAGTTATTTCTCCACTCATCTCCAGTAGCATATTGGGCACCTAATGACCTGGGGAGTTCCTCTTTTGATATCCTATCATTTTGCCTTTTCCTACTGTTCATGGGGTTCTCAAGGCAAGAATATTGAAGAGGCTTACTATTCCCTTCTCCAGTGACCACATTCTGTCAGGCCTCTCCACAGTGAATCGCCCGTCTTGGGTTGCCCCGCAGGCATGTCTTGGTTTCATTGAGTTAGACAAGGCTGTGGTTCTAGTGTGATTAGATTGACTAGTTTTCTGTGAGTATGGTTTCAGAGTGTGTGCCCTCTGATGCCCTCTTGCAGCACTTACTATCTTACTTGGGTTTCTCTTACCTTGGTGTGGGGTATCTCTTCATGGCTGCTCCAGCAAAGCACAGCCGCTGTTCCTTACCTTGGATGAGGGGTATAGGATATAGTTATTTATTACTAGTTTTTATACTTAGTTACTTAACTGGAACTTTTAGGTTTTTCTTTTGGCATCAGAATGCGCTGAAAATTTTACTAAGATTCTGCCAGCATTGTGAATGTAGAAAGTTTGGAAATAATTTCTCTTTATTAAAAATGGATAGTGGGAACAAATGCTTAGATGGAGAAGTTAGTATAGGAAGGAAATGGGGATATACATTATTGTCAGACAGAAGCATAGGGGATTGAAACATTGGCATTTTCAAGTGAAGAAAAGAGATAGTGAAAGAAATTTGTTCATTTAGCCAGGACTACTCAATGAGAAGGGAGTGAGATTGCTGAAAATCAGGATGTGGTATTGAATTAAGGTCTTGATAAGATTTAAAGCATAAAGCACCTACCTTACTATACAGCTATGCACAGCATAATTGTTCAATACACTCTTGTTATTTATTTAGTCAAATGCTATAAGTTTTAACTATTTAGACAAGGATCATTTCATTGGAACTTTTGTAAAAACATAAAAGAAAGGGAAAACAAATCTATGATTTTATAGCTTGTCATGGTATATCTGATACACAGTGCTTCCAGGTATGTATGAGATATATATTGTGTGTATAAATACACACATCTGTTTGAATCAATAAGCAGAAGAAAGCTGGTTTCGGTACAACTGATGTGTTTTCTGGCTCTTTCTAGAGGTACTTACAGCTGGGAGACTAAGATGTGCTTTATAAATACATATTTTAAAAATTGTTTTAATTTGGCACTTCTGTCAAAATACTTTTATTCTATCCTTATCCAATTTCTGCCTGAGACTCTGTAACCTGACACAGTACAGCCTTCTTCTCTCAGTTGGTCTATTTTGAGCCATGAGAAATATCAGTGAGAATAACAACCAAAAATCCCTAAATAGGTATTCAACTCAAAAGATAGCCATCATTTAGAAGAGATTATGCAGAGAAGAAAAAATTGTTTTAGAAGGAGAAATCAGTCTTATTTTAAATAAAAACCTCATCTGGATGACTTGATCACATGCTCTTCCAAGCCTTTCTAAAATCTTATCTATGTTTCTGAGTTACTTTTAGAATAAGGTTTACATTCTCCAAGTTAACACTCAGTTATGTGGTTTCTCATTTATAATTCTAGATACAGGAGTAGGGAAAAATACAAGGGTAATCAAGATATTCAGTCACTGGTACTGGATGAAATGATGTGCAAGCTGCAGAAAGTTGTTTGGCAATTCCAAATCTCAACTTTGATTAGTTTCACCAAAAAAAAAAAAAAAAAAGCAACTACACTTCAATAAATTTCTTTAAAAATTAAAAAAATTAAAAACTTTAAAAAAAAAGTTAGCATGATTTCTACTTCCAGGAAGATGAAGTAGATACACTGTAACCTATTTATTCTGCTAAGAACAAAACTGTCTTGGACAGTTTATGAAGAAGCAAACAAAGAAACAAGCATAAAATAACAAAAACAAACCAAAAACACAAAACATGAGAACAAAGAAAATTAGAGAGAAGATAGATCTGCCAAGGACCTCACAGCACAAAGAACAATACAGCTTTGAGTTCCCTGGGCCTTCATTTTGCTTCTTATATCCAAGAAATGAAGTAGAAGAAGTAGGGAACAAAGAAACTCCAAAGGGCACAGACAAAACTTCCAGATAAAATTTTGCCTTTTAGCCAAAGAACCAAGAATATTAACAGTAACAACTCTATCAGCCAAACACCATCAAAACACTGTCGCCCCTCCATCACTTGTACCACACAAGCTGAATGGATAGCAGAGAAGACTGCATAAGAAGCAAGATTTGTCATTCCTGCTGGGTTGAAAATATGTAATTTTTCAAGTAATATGAAAATAGCATATTAACAATATGTAAATTAACTCCCGACTTTTGGTATCAGTGGAAACCATATGAGAAACCTGAACTTCATCTACATTGAGAAGTCACAACGCAATTATCTTTCTCCATGTTCGAATGACTTTTTAAAAGACCAGATAAAAAGGCAGGTGTTCACCACAAGGCAACACGAATAGCAATAATGAGGTGTCCTTGCTCCTTCCAGGCAAGGTGATATTAATAGCAGTGTTGGAGATCTGGCAATCCCATCTCCATCCAGACTAATTAAGAGGACATCCTCCATCCCCAAGTGTCAATAGAGGCTGAGTGGTCAATTGACATTCTACCCCCACTTGGTAATTCAAGGACATGTCCATCCTTCCCCTGCCACAGTGATATCACAAATGGTCAGTGAAAGCAATTGAATTAAGACCCAGAAGCTAAAAACATAATATTCTTGTTGTCCACATTTCAAGTGAAAATCACTGATATGTCAAGAACTAGAGAAATATCAACTTGAAGGAAAAGAGCAATAGATGCTGTATTGCAAATTGCTACTTTAATAAGTTGCTACACACTTGTAGGTTGAAACAACATTATTATTTTACAGTTATGGAGGTCAGATGTGAAAATGGTATTCACTGGGCTAACAAAAAGGAGTTGACAGACTTGCATTCTTTTGGAGAATTTAAGAAAGAACTTATTTCTTTTGTTTTCTGTCTGCTAGAGGCTGCCTGTGTTCTTTGGTTTTCATCTCCTTCCATCTTCAAAGCCAACAATAAATGATTAAGTTGTTCTCATGCTGCGTCACTCTGACACTCAATTTCCTTCTGTATCCTAATAAGGATCCTGGTGATTGCACTGGGTCTCCCACACAAGTCAGAATAATTTCCCCATCTCAAGATCAGTCAATTAAGAAACTTACTTTCATTTGCACATTTAAATTCCCCTTGCCACATAGCCTAACATATTCACAGCTTTCCGGGGTTAAGACATAGGCACCCTTTGTAGCACATTATCAGTCTACCACCAAAGAGAACATTATAAAACCTAAGGATTGTTTGTTAAGCTTTCAAAGTCTTTTGTTGTTGTTGTTGTTTTAGTTCTCCACTCACTTGCTGAGAAGGTAATTAATTGCAAGTTTATATGATGCTTCTACTTACTTTCATTATTCAAATCAAGAAGCTCACAATATGTCTCTGTTTCTCAAGAATTTTCATAGGCTTGTCTCTTCCATAATAAATAATAATCCTTAAAGAAGTAATAAATGCAGAATAATAAGAGCTTATTTTAAATTATGTATGTATATGTATGTAGACATCTATAGGAAGAGTACCAATCCAAGAGAATCTCCTCGTGGTTTTACTATTTGCTCTAAAAAAACATATCTGTATTAAAAAGAACACATTTGAGTTAGTCCTAGTGAGGTGGATGAACTTAGAGCCTACTGTACACAGTGAAGCAAGTCAGAAAGAGAAAGACAAATATTGTCCTTAAAGCATGTGTATGGAATCCAGAAAGATGGTATTAATGAACCTATTTGGAGGGCAGCAATAGAGATGTAGACACAGAGAACAGGCTTGTGGACACAGTGAGAGAAGGAGAGGGTGAGAGGAACTGAGAGAGAAGCATGGAAACAAATACATTACCATATATAAGACAGATATCCAGTGGGAAATTGCTGTGTGACACAGGCAGCTCAAATGGGAGGGGACAAATACATACCTGTTTTATACATATGTGATTTATGTTGATGTATGATAGAAACCAGCATAATGTTGTAAATTAATTATCCTCCAATAAAAAATTGAAACAAATAATCATATGCTTAAATACGAAAACATGTTAACATATCAGCTTCTCCTGAAAAGCAGAAATATTGATTTTTTTTTCTTGACTACTTTCTAAAGCAGAAAGTTCCCATACTTCCAACATGTAAAGGGTAATGAAACAAAGGGAAGTAAAGTGTCTTTACATTATGTGAACTGGTAAAAGGCTATATAACAAGATAAACTAAGCACAAAAATATAGACAACTAAGATAAAGTTTTAAAAAATGTTCAAATTACATACAGGGAGGAAAGAAAAAGAAAATAGAAAAAACAGAAAACAAAAATGTCAGAATTAAGAACTATCATATTCATAATTATGTATTACATTAAATATATGTAGTCTTAAATAACCAAAAAAGGCAGATATTAACAGAATGAATTAAAAAGCACAATAATCCTAAATGTGTATCTAAACAACAGTTATTTAAAATGTGTGACACAAACCATGGTGGAATTGAAAGAAGATATAGACAAATCCACCATTGCAGTTAAAGATTTCAACTTCCATCCCAACAACTCCTAGTAAAAATGTATAGAAAATTATTAAATATATAGAAGAGCACAATCCACAAACAGGAGGAAAATAACTTTTATAAAATATTCTACCTCATAACTATTGTATGCACATTCTTTAAAAGGACCCATAGTAAATATACCAAAGTAGACTATATCCTGGGCCACAAAACAAGCCTCAACATATTTAAATACATTTAAATCACACAAAGTAAGTTCTTGGAAAACCAGATAAAACTAGAAGTCAACATCAAATGCATCTTCAGTTAGAAATCAAACACACTTTAAAAAATAATACATAGCTTTCTTGAGGTGATATATTGAAGATGAAAATGCTACATACAAAATGTGTAAGACAGAGCTAAATAGTTCCAGAAATACATCTACTTCAGATTTATTCACAATACTAAAGCCTTTGACTGTGTGGACCAAAACAAACTGTGGAAAATTCTTAGAGATGGGAATACCAGACCACCTGACCTGCCTCTTGAGAAATCTGTCTACACATCAAGAAGCAATAGTTAGAATTGGACATGGAACAACAGACAGGTTCCAAACTGGGAAAGGATTACATCAAGGCTGTATATTGTCACCCTGCTTACTTAACTTATATGCAGAGTACATCATGAGAAAGGCTGGACAGGATGAAGCACAAGGTGGAGTCAAGATTGGTGGGAATAATATCAATAACCTCAGATATGCAGATGATACAACCCTTATGGCAGAAAGTGAAGAGGAACTGAAGAGCCTCTTGATGAAAGTGAAAGAAGAGAGTGAAAAAGTTGGCTTAAATCTCAACATTCAGAAAACTAAGATCATGGCATCTGGTCCCATCACGTCATGGCAAATAGATGGGGAGACAATAGAAACCATGACAGACTTTATTTTCTTGAGCTCCAAAATCACTACAGGTAGTGACTACAGCCACAAAATTAAAAGATGCTTATTTTTTGAAATGAAATCTATCAACAACCTAGACAGCATATTAAAAAGCAGAGACATTACTTCATGACAAAGGTCGATCTAGTCAAATCTATGGTTTTTCCAGTAGTCATGTATGGATGTGAGAGTTGCACCATAAAGAAAGATGAGTGCTGAAGAATTGACGCTTTTGAACTGTGGTGTTAGAGAAGACTTGAGAGTTCTTGGACTGCAAGAAGATCAAACCAAAAGCAAATTGTCAATCCTAAAGCAAATTGCTTGAATATTCATTGGAAGGACTGATGCTGAAGCTGAAACTCCAATACTTTGGCCACCTAATGCAAAGAGCTGACTCATTGGAAAGACCCTGATGCTGGGAAAGATTGAAGGCAGGAGGAGAAGGGGATAACAGAAGATGAAATAGTTGGATGGCATCACTGACTCGATGAACTTAGTTTGAGCAATGTCTTGGAGTTGGTGATAGATAGGGGAGTCTGGCATGCTGCAGTTCATGGGGTCACACAGAGTCAGACATGACTGAATGACTGTACTTAGAGCTAAACAGTGCAGAGAAGGAAATTTATAGCATTGAGTGCTTACATTATAAAGGATGAAAAGCTTCAAGGAAATAACCTAAGTTCCTCCGTTGATAATCTAGACCAAAAAATAAAAAAAATGAAAAGAAAAAAGAAACTAAAGCCAAGGAGAAAGTTGAACATTATATGGTAAAGAACGCAAATCAATAATGAAGAAGGAAATGGCAACCCACTCCAGTATCCTTGCCTGGAGAAACCCAGGGACAGAGGAGCCTGTGGGCTGCTGTCTATGGGGTCGCACAGGGTTGGACCTGACTGAAGTGACTTATAAACAGCAGCAGCAAATCAATAAAAATGAAAAGGAAACTCAATAGAAGTCAATGAAGAAAATGGTTTCTTTGAAAAGATCAATAAATTTGACAAAACTGTAGGAAAACAAAAAGAAAATAAAAAGAGAATATACAAATTAACAGTATCAGAAATAAAATGGGTAAGACATTGCAGATATCAAAAGGATAGTAAGAATATAATATAACCAACTCTACACACATGAATTTGAAAACTTGGATAAAAGTAGATTAATTATTCAAAAATTTCAAATTGTTAAACTCCTCAGATACAAAATAAATGCTAAAGGGGAATTTTCAGCTCATTTGCTCAGTCATGTCTGACTCTTTGTTTGTTATATATATATATATTTTACTTGTATGTGAGACAGCAAAAGAGACACAGATATATAGAATGTCTGACTCTTTGAAACGCCATGGATCTTAGCATGCTAGGCTTCTCTGTACATCCCAACTCATGGAATTTGCTCAAACTCATGTCCATTGAGTCAGTAATGCCATCTAACCCTCACATTCTCTATCGTCCCCTTCTCCTCCTGCCTTCAATCTTTCCCTCATTTTGTCTTCTATCTCAAGAGCAGAGTGAAGCAGGGTCTACAGGGAGCCTAAAGCCCTTCTCTGAGCTTTCCCCTCTCTCAGATTATCTCCCCTGTCAACTCAAGGCCTTTTATTTTCTGAATCTATTCCAGGGTCCAGAATCAGGACATCCCACGTCTTTCTCACCAGCCAATCACATGAGAGAGAAGAGAAAGAAAAAATAAATTGAAAGCTCTAAGCACTCCCTCTTCCTACCTAAATGAACTTAGCCCCCTTTCCCCAACTCCATTCACCCTAAGCTACCTGTACCCATACCAACTCATATTTACCATGTTGAACAAACAAATAGATGATAAAGGGGTCTCCTAAAATAGGTGGTAGAGATATGCTGGAAAAGATTAAGTTTTGCTTGGAATCCCATGATTTCTGTTTTGATAAAAATCTTTTCAACTGTCCAAGGACAGATGCTGACTTCTGACTTGGTCACCATCTGCCCTGGACAGAGGTGTAGTCAAACAGTGACCCAAAGGAAAAGGACAGACAACACAAACAACCCTGTGATCCCACTCCAAACACAAGCATCTAAATAGCTTTTCCCAGAAAATGATGCTATTGTTCCTTTATGTATCATATGAGGTAGGGTCATCAAACTCTCTTATTAATCGTAGATGGCTTCCTGTTTTGCCCAGGGCTTTAGTGTCAATGTTTGCTTACATTTCAAAATAATAGAGTCATGTATTTCCTTTATAGCTGTCTAGCAATTTTTAGGTAGCACTTTGATGTTTTCTCTCCTGTGAAGACATCAGTGCTTTTATTCAGCATACACCAAGACTTGGGAAGATAGGCAGCCTTTTTAAAGCGCCTATCAAGAAAATCACTGTTTTGATAGATTCAGGTTCTTTCCTCCCTCCTCACTTCATACTTTCAGTTTACCAAGAAAGCCTCAATGGACTTAAAAACTTTCCCTTGGAATAAGAAACCTTAAAGAAAAGTGCTAAAAGGGCAGGAGGAGTAGTCCTCCTGGTGTAATTAACAGAGACACTTGAGAAAATACAAAAACAATCAGAAATGGAAGAAATGTTTACCATCCAATGTATTATTTCTACCTCCTGGTTTTTCCCCTCTAGTCCATTCTGTATAAGAATTTCTCAGTGAGATTTCTAAAGACATTTTTCATAAGTCAATGCTTTTTAAAGAAACTTATTGGAGTATAGTTACTTTACAATGTTGTGTTAGTTTCTGCTGTACAGCAAAGTGAATCAGCTGTATGTATAAATACGTCCCCTCTTTTTCTGGATTTCCTTCTCATTTAGATCACCACAGAGCACTGAGTAAAGTTCCTTGTGATATACAGTATGTTCTCATTAGCTATCTTTTTTATACAAGTCAATTTTTAAATTAAAATCCATGGAGCATTAACATTGAGGTCAAGTAAAAAAAGTTGCATGTCTCTTTGCATACCTTCAAAAATTTTAATTTCCTGGACCTGGTCATCTTATTTAGACTTTTTGTTTGTTTGTTTGTGCATTTACCCCAACAGCTCAATTATAAAGAAGCACTGACCAAGCAGACTGCTTAGGATTTACACCTATGTACCTTTATTTACTTCAATGCCTCAAATTTATCACTGGTCTCCTAGACATGAAAGTTGAATCTGACCATTTTTGTGTCTTCCCTTCCATGCTGACATTTAGGATTAGGAGTCTCTATTCGTGGAGTGTTTGTAGGAACTAAGAGGGTATAAACTGAATGTCTGATGCCCAGCCATCTTTTTATGAGTCTCAGGCTAATAACATTTATTTAGCTTCCCCCATGACAATGTAGGCTTGATACAGGCATGTACATCCAGGCTTGATAAAAATGTGTGACCATTGACCGGAATGCTGGGGGTTGTGATTCTATTAGAAATTGCAAATTCAGAGTCTGACTTCCAAACATTTATAAAACTAAAAGCAGCATACACACACACACACACACACACACACACACACACAAACACACACACACAATCATACAGAATACATAAAACTCAGTAGTCTCATTCATTCACTTGTTTTTTAACCAATATTTACTAAGCACCTGGGCTCACGTGATTGCTCAGTGGTAAAGAATCCACTTGTCAATGTAGGAGACACAGGTTTAATCCCTGGGTCTTCCCTGGGAAGATACTCCTGGGAAGATCCCCTGGAGGAGGTCATGACAACCCACACCAGTATTCTTGCTAGGAAAATCCCATGGATAGAAGAACCTGGTAGTTAGAGTCCATGGGGTCACAAAAGAGTGGGACACTACTGAAAAACTAAACAACAATATGAAGTACCTACTTCATACTCAGTCTTGTTTGGGTATTGTGGCTGTAACAATCAGTACACTTCAACTGACTAATGTCTACTCTTGGAAAGAATATATTGACCAGTGAGAAGGAAATAAGCAAAAAAAGGAAAAAATACACTTTTATAACATGATTTAATATCATATCAACTCATATAAAGTATAATATCCAGAACTGATATGACATAAATGTGAGAAGCTATTGTAGGTTGCCCTGACCCTGTAGTATCTTCACCAAATGAGAAGACAGCTTGTTTTTCTAGGGTCTAGGGTAGCCTCTAAAGGGTCTTGCTAACTTCTTCAGTACCTGCTACAATATTTCTTTTCTTTAGCCTATATTCCTACCACACCAATTTAAATCGTTCCCTTGGATTCTTCCTTTTAGAACTTGAGTTCTGACACATTCAAAGGGCCAAAGAACTCCTAGAAAGTTCAGGAAGAAGTTGAAGAATGGAGCTTGTCCAATTAAACTACAATGGGATTTGGGAGTAAACAGGCAGCAAGATGGCTATGTACCAGGGAAGGAACTAGGCAGCAGTGGGGCAGGCCAAGACCCCCACATCACCCCTCCAGCCATTGCTCCAAGCTTTTAATAATGACTAATCGTAATATCGCCATTTGCCGATCTAATTTTTACCCATATGGTGTTCTATTTAATAAAAAAATTACATTAAGAACACCTGCTAATCAGCTGTTTCAGCTAATTTAAAAGAAAAAAAAATCTAATAGTACTTTTACATTTTCTAATTAGATATTATGAGTTTTAATTAATGTCATAATTAGATGCCATTATCTACTCCTGACGCTGGTGCATTATTTGAAACCAGGCTTTGATTACTATACTGATATGTGTTCTGTTCTTTTTTTTTTTTTTTTCCACAAACAAGTAGCTGGCTTTATTTTTTCTATTTAGGAAAAGCTTCCCTGCATCCAAGCTGTACTATTTCCCAGTCACATTGCCTGCAGTGTGATTTCTTCATCTGGCTCCTTCTAAGGCTGTCTTTTTTGTAGTTTTCTCATTCCCAGAGGCTCTGATCCCTGAAGTCCATAGATGGGCTGCCTGGAGCACCTTCTCTCTTAAAGTGCACTGCACTGAATATGCACTCTTAATCAGCTGTTTCCTCCTTAAAGCTCGCCAGATGCTGTATTGGCAGTGAGGATAAAGAAAGGGGCTAAATATAGAATTTGAACTGAAAAAGCAAGAAAGAACAAATAAAAAAATGAACTACAAAATGTCACAATATCAGAATGACAGGTAAGAAAATTCATTATCAAGCTTGAACTACTCTGCAACAGCACATCCAAAGCAACTTTCAGAGTAAAAGAGTGTGCCTGAAAAAGTGGATGCATGTGGACGCTGGGCTAGTTTTGATCCAGGTAGACATGAGGATACACGCCTTAAGTGAGGCCTGGCAAACAATGTCTTGTTGATTTTGGTGTTTATATTGTAACTACTCAACTAAATGGATGGTGCAAATGAATAGGATAAGATTAAAAAGTATATTTTATACAATTTCAGGTGCCATATGGTCACAAAGGATTCAGTTTTACAATTGATGGGGTAAGGGAGACAAGGAGAAGGCTGCAAAGTGTCCTAATTTATGAAATATGAACAGAAAATGTGGCAGTTTTCTGATGTTGTTGACTGGTGGTTTCCTTCCATCTTATTTTCTGCCTATTGTGATTAAAATGACTGAGAAACTAAACCTATATTTTGAAGACTTTTTTTTTTTAATTGACATATAGTTTATGTATAATGTGCTAGTTACTGCTTTACAGCAAAGTGATTCATTTATATATTTATTGTTGTTCACTTGCTAAGTCATGTCTGGACTCTGTGACCCCATGGACTGCAGCACACAAGACCTCCCTGTCCTTTACTATCTCCCAGAGTTTGCTCAAATTCCTGTCCATTGAGTCAGGGATGCTATCTAACCATATCTTCTGCCGCCCTCTTCTCCTTTTGACTTTAATCTTTCCCAGCATCAGAGTCTTTTCCAGTGAGTCCTCTCTTCCCAATCATGTGACCAAAATATTGGAGCTTCGGCTTCAGCATCAGTACTTCTAATTAATATTCAGGGTTGCTTTCCTTCAGAGCTGACTGATTTGATTTCCTGGCAGTCCAAAAAGACTCTCAAAAATCTTTTCCAGCACAGCTCGCAAGAATCAGTTCTTCGGAGCTGAGCCTTTTTTTATGGTCCAACTCTCACATCTGTACATGACTCCTGGGAGAACCATAGCTTTGCCTATATGGACCTTTGTTGACAAAGTAATGTCTCTGCTTTTTAACGTGCTGTCTAGGTGTGTCATAGCTTTTTTTTCAAGGAGCAAGTGTCTTTTAATTTCAAGGCTACAGTCACTATCTGCAGTGATTTTGAAGCCCAAGAAAATAAAATCTGTCACTGTTTCTACATTTTCCTCTTCTATTTATCATGAAATAATGGGACTGGATGCCATGATTTCAGTTTTTTGAATGTTCAGTTTAAAGCTAGAGCTAGATTTTTTGCTCTCCTGTTTCGCCTTCTAGAGGCTATATAGTTCGTCTTCACTTTCTACCATTAGAGTGGCATAATCTGCCTATCTGAGGTTGCTGATATTTTTCTCAGCAATCTTGATTCTAGCTTGTGATTCATCCACCCCAGCATTTCACATGATGTACTCTGTCTATAACTTAAATAGTAAGGTGACAATATACAGACTTGTCTTATTCTTTTCCCAATTTTGAACCAGTCAGTTCTTCAATGTAAGGTTCTAACTGTTGCTTCTTTAACCATATACTGGTTTCTCAGGAGACAGGTAAAATGGTCTGTTGTTATTCCAATCTCTTTAATAATTTTCCACAGTTTATTGTGATCCACACAGTCAAAGGCTTTAGTGTATTCAATAAAGCAGAAGTCAATATTTTTCTGGAATTCCCTTTCTTTCTGCATGATCCAATGGGTATTGTCAATTTGATTTCTGATTCCTATTGCTTTTCTAAACGTTTAAATTTGAAAATTCTCTGTTCACATACTAATGAAGCCTTGCTTGAATGATTTTGAGCATAACCTTACTATTCTGTGAAATGAGAGCAATTGTAAGGTAGTTTGAACAATCTTTACTATTGCCTTTTGTTTGAATTGGATTGAAAACTGACCTTTTCCAGTCCTGTGGCCATGGCTGAGTTTTCCTTATTTGCTGGCATATTGAGTGAAGCACTTTGAACAGCATGATATTTTTAAAACTTGAAATAGCTCAACTGGAATTCCATCAACTCCACTAACTTTGTTTGTACAAATGCTAGCTAAGGCCCACTTGACTTCACATTCCAGAATATCTGGCTCTAGGTGAGTGACCACATCATCATGGTTATCCCAGTCATTAAGACCTCTTTTGCATAGTTTTTCTCTTTACTCTTGCCACCTCTTCTTAATCTCTTCTGCTCTATTAGGTCCTCATCATCTCTATCCTTTATTGTGCCCATCCTTGCAGAAAATTCCCCTTAACATTTCCAGTTTTCCTGAAGAGATCTCTAGTCTTTGCCATTCTACTGTTTACCTCTATCTCTTTGCATTGTTGACTTAAGAAGGCTTTCTTATCTCTCCTTGCTTTTCTCTAGAACTCTGTGTTCATTTGTATTAATCTTTTCGTTTCTCCTTTGCTTTTGCTTCTTTTCTTCCCTCAGCTATTTGTAAAGCCTCTTCAGACAACTATTTTTCCTTCTAACATTTCTTTTTGCTTGGGATGGTCTTGGTCACTGCTTCTTGAACAATGTTATGAACCTCTGGTCCTTAGTTCTTCAGGCACTTCATCTACCAGATCTAGTCCATTGAATCTAATTGTCATCTCTACTGTATAATTCTAATGGATTCAATTAAGGTCATAAATATATTAAAAAAAATTTGTCCACATTGCATGTCTTTGAGATATCTTAATCCCTTGTCTAGGGATTGAACCTGTGTCCTTGGCAGTAAAAGAACAGAGTCTTAATCATTGGACCACAGGGAATTCCATATATATATATATATATATATTTATTTATTTATTTTAATTGTGGATTAATACTTTACAATATTGTGTTGGTTTTGCCATACATCAACATGAATCTGCCACAGGTATACACGTGTTCCCCATCCTGAACCCCCCTCCCACCTCCCTCCCCATACCATCCCTCTGGGTCATCTCAGTGCACCAGCCTCAAGCATCCAGTATCATGCATCAAACCTGGACTGGCAATTCATTTCATATTTGATATTATACATGTTTCAATGCCATTCTCCCAAATCATCTCACCCTCTCCCTCTCCCACAGAGTCCAAAAGACTGTTCTATACATCTGTGTCTCTTTTGCTGTCTCATGTACCCCAGTGTTCATTGCAGCACTGTTTATAATAGCCAGGACATGGAAGCAACCTAGATGTCCATCAGCAGATGAATGGATAAGAAAGCTGTGGTACATATACACAATGGAGTATTACTCAGCCATTAAAAAGAATACATTTGAATCAGTTCTACTGAGGTGGATGAAACTGGAGCCTATTTTACAGAGTGAAGTAAGCCAGAAAGAAAAACAATGATACAGTATATTAACGCATATATATGGAATTTAGAAAGATGGTAACGATAACCTTGTATGCAATACAGCACAAGAGACACAGATGTATAGAACAGTCTTTTGGACCCTATATATATTTTTAAAATATTCTTTTCCATTGTGGTTTATCATAGCATACCGAATACAGTTCCCTGTGATATACAGTTGGACCTTGTTTTTATCCATTCTTCATGTAATAGTTTGTGTCTGCTAATCCCAAACTCTCAATCCATCCCTCCCCTAACCCCCTTCCCTTGGAAACCACAACTCTGGTTTCTATGTCTGTGAGTCTGCTTCTATTTCATAGATAGGTTCATTTATGTCATATTTTGGATTCCATATGTAAATGGATTATAAATATTTGTCTTTCTCTTTCTGATTTGTTTCACTGGGTATGGTAACCTCTGGTTGCATCCATGTTGCTGCAAGTAGAAGACATTTTTTACAAGTAGAGTTCCAGATTTAATTTAAATTGGGCCAATCAGCCCTTCTTGCATCTTTTTTTTTTTTCTTTCTGATACACAATGTAGCAAATGTGGCTCATGGTCCTAAGCTGGTTCTCTGATTGGAGCAATATCGCAAATTGTTGATATAATGATAGCATGAATTTTCTTATCATAGATTATACAACAGCAATTTTGGAAGCTCAGGTCTGATGAAAGGTTTTGGTAACACTGTTTAGAAGCTCAACCTAGAATGTATTGTAAGCTCTCCTAACCCTCTGTGACAATGTTACATCCTATAATAAACCCCTTCCAGTTTAAGCTAGCTAGAATAATATCAGTTCTCTGTAACTTAGCTTCTACACAGTGCTTTTAAACCCATTCTTATATCAAAATGCTTTACTCATATATTTATTTACTTGTTAGCTATTAGAACTGCCAAACTCTGATGGTAGAATTTCTTAAAATGTTGGAGCAATTATTATTTTGTTTTTATTGTGGGAGAAGTTTTAACAATAGACTCCTAGAGACAAAATCCATGACCATAGAATAAAAATAATGCATATAGTATATGGCCAGCTGGCAAGATTTTTTTCTTTTTATTCTAGGAATCTTTATATGAGTTTTCTTTATAACACCTTACAGCTTAATTATTTCATCCATATTGAAGTATCTCAAACTGCTAAACAATTACACAATGATTATGTTCTCTGCTTTAAATTATGTGATATTTAAACATAAAAAATAGTGTGAAAGATGTAATAAACTAGATATGCATCAAAAATTATCAAGTCATGGACAGGTTTTTTTTTTTTTTTTTTTTTTTTTTGCACCTATACCATCAAGAAGTTATCCCAACTTTGGTTATTTTGAAGAAATCAGATGTAACACCATGCCATCTGTAAACATATCAGCATGTATTTCTAAAAGATAAGTCCTTTTTCCTTCTAAAATAACCACATTACTATGCTCAAAATTATAAATAAATTAGAAGTGATTTTTAATATAATCAATTATTTAGTAGATAGCCTTGAAATTTTCCTGTCATTAAAAACATTTTAAAAAAGTTGCTTGCTTAAATTTGGATTCAAATACGCGACAGTTGTCTGATATATCTCTTAGGTTTTATTTGAATTATTGATTCTAACTTTTTAATTTCACTTGCAATTGTTTGCTGAAGAAATCAGACATTAGTCATGTGAAGTTTTCATAGTCATTCTTTCTGCTCTCATGTACTGTGTTCTCAGTTTCCAACATTTCCTGTTAATTCATTTTTGAGTCTGATAAGAATCATAAAACTTCCAGTAAACATTCTCCACAGATCGGTAGTTTATTGCCACTAGGGAATACACAACATTCAGTAGATTGTACAAAAATAATTATGTTGGCAGCTGTTGATGGTCACTATCTAGATATAATACTTCATTAGGAGTTGCAACTCAAGGACTCTAATTTTGTCAATTTTTTGGTGCTTATTAGTTCAGACATATCTCAAGTCCATACTGGTACTTCCAATTCAAGTTCAAAACTGTATGATTTTTACTGAGCTTCAGTGACCTTACCTTGTATCTCCTTTGCCCTAATTCTACCCTGAGAAAACCATAATTAAAAAAGACACATGTACCCAGAAGTTCATTAGTATTTACAATAGTGAGGACATGGAATCAACCTAGATGTCCATCAACAGGTGAATAGATAAAGAAGCTCTGGTAGACATATACAAAGGAATATTACTCAGCCATAAAAAAGGAACACATTTGAGTCAGTTGTAATGAGATGGATGAACCTAGAACCTATTATACAGAGTGAAGTAACTCAAACAATGTAAAACAAATGTCATATATTAACACATATACATGAAATAAAGAAAGATGGTACTGATGAAATTATTTGCAGGTCAGCAATGGAGATATAGACATAGAGAACAGACTTATGGACATGGTGTAGTAGGGAGAGGGGAGGGTAGAATGAATGGAAATAGTATCATGGAAACATATGCATTACCATATGTAAAATAGATGGCCAGTGGGAATTTGCTGTATATCTCAGGGAACACAAACTTTGGCTCTGTTACAACCTAGAGGTGTGCGATGGGGTGGGAGGTGGGAGGGAGGCTCAAGAGGGAAGAGACGTATGGCTGATTCATGTTGATGTATGGCAGAAACCAACACAGTATTGTAAAGCAACTATTCTTTAATTAAAAAGAAATTATAAAAAAAGAATATTGCTCAGTGCTTTATTTCATAATACATAGTCAACAGTTTCAGGATAATTATACCACCATTACCTTTGACAATATGACTACTAAACTAGTTTATATTTTGTTTGTTTGGTGAAAGTTTACTTTTTCCTTATGGTATAATCCACCCACTGAAATAACAGTAAAATTGTTGTGTTTTATATATTTTGAAATAATTTTTCTTGATTCAATTATGTCATCAACTTGGGGACGAGTTTGGGTGTGTTTGTTTCATTTTGCCTGGTTATGGATATACAATATTCATAGTCTTAAAAAGTCATATCTGGAAAATATCACATATTCAGAGAATTCTAACTTCTATTCCTGTCACTTCCACCTTTTTTTCCTTCTTCCTTACAAAATAAACCTTCTGTTTAATTTTATGATTTATGCTTTCATTATTTTTCTTATAAGTACAGACATGTTTTGTACATGTGTTTGTATCTACATATATGATACTATATATTTTTTAACATGAAATCTTCAGGTTTTAGTTTTTATTAATTTTTATCAGAGTATAGCTGCTATACTGTGTTGTGTTTCTTAATAATCAATTAGTAAATGATTGCATTTATTTACAGTAAAATATTTTCTCCACATTGTTTCCCTCCTTCTCTCCCTTCTATTTAGGATATCTCTCATAGGATCGTATAGAGATATTTCTCATTCTTTTATATAGCTGCCTATTCTCATTTTCATAGATCTATTAGTTTATTCAATCTTCCCCTTATAATGGACATTTGGGATATCTCTATCTTTTGCTATAAAAAATGTTTCTGTGTATAAGATATGTATGCTTCTTTTTTTTTTTTTTACCAGATTCACTTGACAGACCATCCATCTCCCCCACTGAATGGGGACTGCCATCGTGCATGTGGGATCTGTGGTGGGGTGGAGCTGGGAACTCTGATGAGAGTGTCCTGACAGGGACATCCCATCCAGGTGATGATATGCTATGTGGCTGCCTTGCAACATACTTTTTTTTCTCGAAATTTTAAAAATGTATTTATATTTTAAAAATTATTTATTTTTATTTGGAGGATAATTGTTTTACAATATTGTGTTGGTTTCTGCCAAACATCAATATGAACCAGCCATAGGTACACATATGTCTCTTCCCTCTTGAAACTTCCTTCCAACTCTCACCCAATCCAACCCCTCTTTGTTATCACAGAGCTTGGGCTTGAGCTCCCTGCATCATACAGCAAATTCCCATTGGCTATCTATTTTACATATGGTAATGTATATGTTTCCATGTTACTCTCTCAATTTGTCCCACCCTCTCCTTCTCCCTCGGTGTCCACAAGTCTGTTCTCTATGTCTGTATCTGCATTGCTGCCCTGAAATAGGTTTATCAGTACCATCTTTGGCAATATATTCTTAAAGGAAGAATACTTGGATCAGAGAGTTAATGCATAGGTAAGTTTGACAGCAATGGCACATTCCCTACAGTAAGAAAAGGATCATGTTGTGTTTCTAGGGTCATTATTCCTCTATTGTCTCAACAACAAAGCACATGGTCAAATTTTACACTTTGCCAATGTGTTGGATAAGAAATCATATATCAGTGAATTAAAAAAAATATTTATCTCATTACCCAGTTTGAAAGCATATTTTAAAAACTGTTTTATGTGATTAAGCACACTGAACTTTCTTTTTCTATAAAATATATGCTTGTATCTCTAACCCATTTTCTATCTAACAGTTTTTTTTTTTTTTTACCATATTCTTCTCTCTTTTAAAATATTAGATTTTTATCTTAGGCAAGTTAAATTTTTGTCAGTGATATAAGTAATAAACATTGAAGTTTCATTGCCATATTTAAGTCTCTATCATTAATGTTACTTAGAAGCAAAGAAAGATAAACCATAAAGAAAATCTTAAAGAAATCTCATTTTCCAGAATACCAGCTAATTGAGAGTTCAAAACTGAAGAAGTACAAACATAAATACTTACCCTGTATCATTACTTCAGTTTATAAAACAAGGGATGCAGTCTGCCAAATAAAGAATGGAAATTCTAAAGGCAGAGAAGTTTATATTTTTATGGGATTCTTGAATAAATGAAAATCATTTTGGGGAGATAGTGAATCAGAAGAGGCAGTAAAGTGCTTGTAAGACTAGAGAATACTTTAAATACTCAAATGTATTATAGGTCTGTCAAATGACCTGTATAACAGCGACACAGAAAAACAGAACACCCTGGTAAAGCACTATTTATTCTCCAGCAAATAGATATTAGAGCATCGAAGTTTCTAACCTCATTAATACAGACAGGGTTTTTAAAAGTTAGATAGAAATTTTGAGTGAAAATTGGGAAGACAAATCTCCATCATATTTTTAATATTGGTTCTGAAAAGTGATTGCTCTTATTTCATGGGCCTTAATATTTAATAAAATTTTTATTTTTGCTTTATCAAAATCAGAGAAAAAAGCAATCTGAGTTATCTGAAGAGTATTATTAACCTTTATTTTTTAAGCCTGGATCTGGATAATATTATGGATTGCATCAAATGCTATTTGGAATTGTAAATGATGCTCTTTCTCAGACAGAACATGCTTTTTAATGAAAGCTGATTCCACTGTGTGTTGGATTGGAATGTCAGAATTTCTCAAGAGCTTCAGACAGCATTTTCTATAAATGTTATAGACTGCAATACACAAACACAGCAGATATAAATTAGAGAATCATGGTATTTTTTTCATTTGCTTGTTTTTTATCTGAAAGGGAATTTGGAATCTTGCACTTTCACTTCCTAATAACCAATGACAAAATAAATTAGTCCAGTAGGTTACACTATGTTGCTCTAAGCACAGTGCTATTTCTTGGAATAGTAAAGACAATTTAGCTCTCTCAGCTCAAGTATCTTAAATGCAGCAATGAGATTTCAATATGATTTTCTTCCATATCAAGTTGTCCATCCTGAATATTATTCAGTAAATATTATCAGTAATAACTATTATCAGTAAATATATGTATATCAGAGTCACCCTTTACCATAAATCTAAGACATGTCCATAGAATTTATTTATATAATAAGAACTATCAATGTGACCCTTCAAATAACTTTCAAATTTAAATGCTACAAATGCCCGCATTTTAACAGGCAAAGCCTAGAGGGATAAAACTTTGATAACTAGTCCATGCTGGAGCTAGAATCAAAAATCCAAGCCTGACCAGTTTCAATTCACTGTCCCACTCACAACCTCATCATTATAATTAAGTTGGATATTTCCTTTTAATCTTGAGACTCAAAGATAGCAGAGGAAAGGACATGCCCCAGATTGGTATTAAGATATTTGGAATGAAAGAACTCTACAGCTAAGCAGTCTGATGTAAGCTCTCACAGTTGGTGCCTACAGCAGGCTTTGTATTCATCTGTGTTCATTAGTGGCTCTTGAGACATCAAAAGAATTTTAAGAAATACCACAGTTAACTTAAAAGACAGAGAACTAAACACAGGGTTTTCACTGGTCAGCGCTTCAAACACATCATTTTGATGGTCTAATAATGCCTCTGTGTATGAAGGTGACATATGAACTGAAGTTCTTCACACAACATTGTAGACATCTGTAGATACAACACTACACCCTGTTGCTCATTCCTAATCAATGGTAAAAGACTGACCACAGCTCTGAAATAATACAGAATTCCCTGGCTTTCTAGAGCTCAGTATCCATTTTGCCTTATCATTGTTGGTGTCCTAACTGCCCTGCTAACAAAGGCCTACCTTATAGCTTTTGGAGCTGAAATGGCCCAGAATCAAAAGCAGAATTCTATCCTTAATACTGTGTGCACCTGCTCCTTCTACTGTGAAATATGGGGAGGATGGTGAGCAGGAATACATTGCTTATGACCAAATGGCTCAAGTTGACATAACTTGTGGTAAACTTGCTATAATGGATTTATGTCCCAAAAGCGAGAATGTGAAATTGTAATGAGTTAAATAGAGCACAGGCCTGAGGTGATATGGACTTGGCTACACACCAAGACTTGTGACTGAAAATGAGTAGGACATCACTTTACCAACAAAGATCCATATCATCAAAGCTTTGGTTTTTCCAGTAGTCATGTATAGATGTGAGAGTTGGAATGCTAAGCAACAAAAAATTGGTGCTTTCAAACTGTGGTGCTGGAGAAGACTCTTGAGAGTTCCTTAGATTGCAAGGAGATCAAACCAGCTCATCTTAAAGGAAATCAACACTGAATATTCATGGGAAGGACTGATGCTGAAGCTGAAGCTCCAATATTTTGGCCACCTGAGGCAAAGAGCCGAGTCATTGCAAAAGACCCTGGTGGCAGGAAAAGCTGAAGGCAAAAGGAGAAGGGGTGGCATAGGATGAGATGGTCAGACAACATTGCTGACTCAACGGACATAAATTTGAGCAAGTTCTTGGAGATAGTGAATGACAGGAGAGCCTGGCATACTGCAGTCCATGGGGTCACAAATAATCATATACAACTTAGAGACTGAAAAACAGTCCTAATCTCCCACTCTATCCCTCCCCCACACCTTTTGAGGCAATTGTCTCTTGATATGAGACTAGAGAGACAGGTAAGCAGGCAGAAATTCACAATGCCTGGTACATTTTGGCTGTCCAATGAATAGGAGCATTAAAATAAACAATACAAATATTCAAGATACCAAGGGTTCACAAAATCAAAACAAAGTAATGATGGGTGGATTTCTGGGTGGTTGATCAGGAAAAGAACAGCTCATCTAAATATTTCAAACAGAAGAAATTTAATGCAGAAAATCAGTTACATGATGATGGAGACCCGAGACAAACCTAACTATTAACAAGAGAGGAAATAAATACCACTAAAAATGGAGGCAACAGGAGAGGAGATAGCTTTCTGAAACCTGGCATACTGGACTACAACTTTGTCATCTAGCAAGTCTGGGAACCATAGTGGAGGACTTGTAGTCTCTTTGGCAGAACGGACTCACACTCAGCTGGAGGCACACTTCCAATCACCCTCCATCATCTCCCGTTGGCTGAACTCCCTGGAGAGTAAGTTGGCAAAGCCTCCAGGCAAATGTGCTTTCTGTGATAGAGAACAGCATAGCCAAAATTAAGGAAACAGAGCTGAGAGCAGTCTGACAGATAGTCCCTACAAAAAACCTTTCCTAATGTAAGATGGATGCTAATTCTAGCTCCTTCTCATTAGATGCTGCCAGTACATTTGACCACTAGAACCCAATCTTTGTAACAGTTATGAAAAGACATTCTCTATTACTGTTTCTAATGCTATGACATATGTATTCTACTCTATGCTATATATATTTTTTATATGTGTGTGTGTGTGTTTCTGCATGTCTGTGTTAACAAATTATACTGAAAAACCTCTTGTTATTATTCAGTCCTAAGTCACATCTGACTCTGCAAACCTAGGTACTGCAGCTTGCCAGGCTTCCCTGTCCTTCACCATCTCTCAGAGTTTGCTCCAATTCATGTGCTATCTAAACATCTCATCCTCTGCTGCCCCTTTCTCCCTTTAGCTTCAAAAGGCCTTGGGAGGAAGGGATAAATTAAAATTCTGTTTCATATGCATAACAAAATATATACAATATATAACCAAAAATGACCTGCTGTATAGCATGAGGAACTATACTCAATATTTTGTAATAACCTATGTGGGAAAATACAGTTAGAACTGTACATGGAAAAATAGACTGGTTCCAAATAGGGAAAGGAGTACAACAAGGCTGTATATTGTCACCCTGCTTATTTAACTTATATACAGAGTACATCATGAGAAATGTGAGACTGGATGAAGCACAAGCTGGAATCAAGATTGCTAGGAGAAATATCAATAACCTCATATATGCAGATGACACCACCTATATGGAAGAAAGTGAAGAGAAACTAAAGAGCCTTTTGATGAAAGTGAGAGAGGAGAGTGAAAAAGTCGGCTTAAAGCTCAACATTCAGAAAACTAAGATCATGGCATCTGGTCCCATCACTTCATGGGAAATAGATGGACAAACAGTGGAAACAGTGGCAGACTTTATTTTCAGTGGCTCCAAAATCACTGCAGATGTTGACCTCAGCCATGAAATTAAAATATTCTTGTTCCTTGGAAGAAAAGTTATGACCAACCTAGATAGCATATTGAAAAGCAGAGACATTACTTTGCCAACAAAGGTCCATCTAGTAAAGGCTATGTCTTTTCCAGTAGTCATGTATGGATGTGAGAGTTGGATTATAAAGAAAGCTGAGTGCCAAAGAATTGATGCTTTTGAACTGTGGTGTTGTTTGAGAAGACTCTTAAGGATCCCTTGGACTGCAAGGAGATCTAACCAGTCCATCCTAAAGGAGATCAGTCCTGAATGTTCATTGGAAAGACTGGTGTTGAAGCTGAAACTCCAATACTTTGACCACTTGATGCGAAGAAGTGACTTATTGGAAAAGACCCTGATGCTGGGAAAGATCGAAGGCGGGAGGAAAAGGGAACGACAGAGGATGAGATGGCGGGATGGCATCATTGACTCAATGGACATAAGTTTGAGTAAATTCTGGGAGTTGGTTATGGCCAGGGAGGTCTGGTATGCTGCAGTCCATGGGGTCACAAAGAGTTGAACATGACTGGGAAACTGAACTGAGCTGAACTGATGTGGGAAAATAATCTGAAAAAGAATCATTTCAGTTCAGTTGCTCAGTCATGTCCGACTCTTTGTGACCTCATGGACTGCAGCACGCCAGACCTCCCTGTCCATCTCCAACTCCTGGAGCTTGCTCAAACTCATGTCCATGGAGTTTGTGATGCCATCCAACCATCTCATCCTCTGTCATCCCCTTCTCATCTGGCCTTCAATCTTTCCTACTATCAAGGTCTTTTCCAATGAGTCAGTTAATCGCATTAGGTGGCCAAAGCATTGGAGCTTCAGCATCAGTCCTTCCAATGAATATTCAGGACTGATTTCCTTCAGAATTGACTTTTTTAATCTCCTTGATGTCCAAGGAACTCTCAAAAGTCTTCTCCAACACCACAGCTCAAAGTATTATGAAAAAGAATAGATATATACATATGTATAACTGGATCACTTTGCTGTACACCTGAATTAACACAACATTGTAAATTAATTATACTTCAATATTTAAAAAAAAGCCTTAGTTTCACTTGCAAATATTTTAAAAATAGCTCTAATTATCATCTCACTTATAATAATTAAGGAAAATTTGGAAAGCCCAGAAAAATAGAAGACGAAAACTCTGTATGCATTATTTATTATTGATAGTTACAAACTGATATAGAGAAAACCCCTGAAATTTGCCAAGTTACATAGTTTTAGCTATTTGGATGTAATAATAAAAGTATCCTGATTTAATAATTGTGATTTTTCTTGGGACCTGAATTTGAGTTACACCCTCATATACGAAAATACATTTTTGTTTGTCAAAAACACTGGACAAGTCTCCAACATGCTTATCTAAATATGGTAACTTATTTTTTTTTTTTTTTTGCCTATTTAATGTCAGAAACAGTGTAAGTATAGCTACATAAATTTGAAAAAAGTTAAGCTTTATCTCATTGTAGAAAATGTAACCTTTTAGTAAGTGATATAACATGAATGAAAGTTAAAGAATGTTTTCAAGCTGCATGAGGAGAAACAATGAAATGAAATTTCTCAATACAAACACATCTTTTGTACTAAAACATGATCTTGGTTAAATGTTTATTTATTTATAAATTGGAAACTAATTAGAGAACATTCCTGATTAATATTAATTTTATGCATATTTTCTAATCTTTTTACATCATTTTTATTTTCAAATTTTATATAGTTGGAATAATACTAACCACATTTTATGTGTATAAACATGGTAGGAAAATGATATTTTCTAAATTAGCATTATTATCTTTAAAAAAGTGTTTTTTCACTCAGGTCTCTGGATTTTGCACCCATTAAACTAATAGTTTCAGATCTACTTTAAGAACAGGCACTATGACCAACAAATTTTTCTACTTGAACAGGGGAAAAAAAAATCTTGCTGAAAGCTGAGCTTTATTTTTAGCTAAATGAGAAAACATTTCACAGAGTATTTACTGAAAACAATCAATAAGTCCCTACTAGGTATGGGTCGATATATATCAAGTCAAAAGTACACTATTACTTTGAAGCCAATATGTTTTACCAAACACATGGAGACTTTACATTAAAACAAGCCACTGACATTTCCAATCTATTTTTTGGCAGTATAATGTACAACAATTCAAGCAAAATCCTGTGTCTCACTAAATCACCCAGTAAAAACTCCATTTAGCCAACTTTTAAGAAAATAATATCTTATTTCATTTGTTTCCAAAAGTCTCCTCAGATTAAATTAAGCCACCAGCTTACTCTGAAGCATCACTTTTTTCTCCTTTTAACTTTCAATAAACATGGAGGCAGAGAAAGAGAAAAGGGATATTCTAGACACCGATATTAAGGATATGTGCCCTATGGTGACTTTGAGGGAAAGGATTCCCTGGAGAAGGAAATGGCAACTCGCTCCAGTATTCTTGCCTGGGACATCCATGGGATTCCCTGGGAAATGAATCCATAGGATTCATGCCTGGGAAATCCGATGGATAGAGGAGTCTGGTGAGCTACAGTCCATGGTTCACAAAGAGTCATACATGGCTGAGCACACACCCCCACACAGGGTACCATTTTACTCAGCTTGAGAGACTAAAAACAAACAAATAAACAAACAATAAAAACAGAAGGACACAAAGCTGTGGAAGCAACTTTGACAGAAAATAAAACTAAATGAAAAGGCTCTAATAATGTGTTAAAATTCATTGTAAAATTATAGGCTGAGTTGTTTGTTTGAAAATGCTTTATTTGATACTCCAACAATAAACAGAGCCTGCATCATCTGATAATTCTCTGAGGAAGATAATCTTGACAATTGTGTAAAAGAATGATTAGATAAGGGAGAAGAGAGATAGAAATACTGGTTATGAGCCTAGTAAAATATTTTATCTTCCCTGGTGGCTCAGAGGTTAAAGCGTCTGCCTCCAATGCAGGAGACCCGGGTTCGAACCCTGGGTCGGGAAGATCCCCTGGAGAAGGAAATGGCAATCCACTCCAGTATTCTGGCATGGAGAATCCCATGGATGGAGAAGCCTAGTAGGTTAGTAACTATTTCCTTAAAAATGTGTTTGAAGGAAATCTAATTTCATAGATTTTTTACTACATTTTGCAAAAGGAAAAAGTAACATTTCTGTAGCTACAATTCTCTTGTGGAAAACCAGACCTAAATAAAGTAAAATGTATTTCCTCACTACAGGATATCTAATAAGCTAATAGATACACAAATATCAAGGAAGAGCTAATGACATGAAGCATGCCCCAAACTGATATGACTGTGGCAATCCCCTGCAAAGAAACATCTGCAGATTTATTGTTCATAAATTCCTATTTTGCAACAGGTTGGTCTCTGCAATAAGGACCTCACTGGTTAATATAGAGAGTACATTCTGGGGAATTTTCTGGTGGTCCAGTGGTTGAGATTCTGAGCTTCCATTGCAGGGGGCCTGGTCAGGGATCTGGTCAGGTATCTAAAGTCTCACATGCTACAAGGCATAGCCAAAATATACATAAAAATTGATTCAAAAAATCCATGATAAACAAACAAGACCAAATTTTTTTTAAAAAAGAAAGAAAAAAAAAAAGTACATTGTGTACTTTTGTGGCTTCAGTTTCTAAAAATCTGGCATAAAGTACATCCTCCAGAGACATTTATTGAATGGAGTTGACAGAAGGACCTAAACCAGAAAGAAATATGAATGAGAAGAGGATTAGAAAAAATCCAGCTTGCATTTGCCTTGTTCTCTGCATGACATTATTCTCAAGTCACTGCTTTCGGGGCTTGGCTATTCACCAATTCAGATTTGGATGCTTATAGGAAAGAAACTAGAGATGCTAAATTAGGGACTGAAATAATATTCCCAAAACTGCTTTGTTTAATCCAGAAGTAAACCAATTTGTCTGTGAAACATCATAACAGGAAACCTGTCAATAGAGCCTTATTGTCCCATGTCGGTGAACTGAAATTTACAGTTGCTTTAGATTTTGAAGAACAAGTCAGGTGGCCCAGAAAGACAATCTGAGTTACTGAAAAAACACAGTTTTAAAATTAAAAATACTTTATTTGAATACTAGCTTTCCTACATACTGATTGTTTTGGCAAAGGGAAATTTATACATTCTTTTCAACTTTATTTTTTTAATGTCTATAAAAATGTGGAATTAATAACATATAGAGATTATGATACTTAAGTATGTTAAACAAGGTAATACTCTTGAAGTTCTTTGCTGTGTCTTCAATGAGTGGATTATAGGCAATTAAGTTTCAATAAATGGAACTAAAGACATTCTAGAATCAGTTTTGGCCTGGGAAAAATAACAAAACTTTATAAATGTCTTCTCAACAGAGTGATTAGATGCTGAATGTCATCAATGTGAAAAACAAAACCAAACGTTTTAGGTTCAGGAAGAAGATGTTTAGTCTGAATTCTCTGGTCAGTTTCAATATACAGTCAGTGTTGACAAAATCTTTTAACTGCTATGAAAACCCTACCAGTCTTTGTTGGCTAGGTAATTTATTAAATACACCTTCTCATAAAATCCTTAGAAGAATCCTATGAATTATTTTGTTCACAATTGTTTCAGCCCACTATGGTGTTTTAGAAAAACAAAAATGCATGTTTATTTTGTGACCAGAACAATCCCAATTTTGACAGTGGATGAGAAGCCCGCATACTCAGTACATTTGGGACAGTAGTAATTCACTGTGGCTTCAGTAGAGATTTTGAGGGAGAGTGTGGGAAGAGATATGGATGTAAGAAGAACACAGAGTATTGAATCTGGATAGATTGTAACCAGATTGTGAAGACAGTAGAAGCCAGGTTCAGGAATGTGCACTTACTCTTTCAGAGAAGTCATAGCTATTAAGTGATTCTGAACTAGATGAAAACAATATGGGAGTGATTTTCTTTTGAAGACTGAATCTGATGATGGTTGTTTGTAGGTGACCTTTGATCAGATTAACTAGATATGCTTCCCAGCTAAATTCAGGAGTTTTTCTTCCCCTTAGCATTTGGCACATTCTGCAATTTTCTTTTAGAAACAAACTAACCTAAGTTAGTGTTCAGAGCACTGTACCCTGGAGCTAGGTTACCAGCCTGCCACTCACTAGTTATTTGGCCTTATTTAAGTTAGTTAACCCTCACATAAATTTTTTTCATCAGTAAAATAGGATGTTGCTTCTTCCCTTTTAAGGGAAGGTAAAATTAGCTAACAGAGGCAGAGTGCTTGGCAAAAAGGTAAATGCTCAAAATAGTTAGCTGGAATGTGTATAACTATTATTGCAATCCTGAAATATTTCTATTCAACCTGTCATATTTCCACAAGACTTCCTCTTGCGAAGATTTATCTTCCAAATATAATTGTCCCTTAATATTCACTGGAGATTGGTTCCAGGACCCCACCCCCTACACATTCCAAAGACTGCAGATGCTCAAATTTATTTTATGAAACAAAGAAGTACAGGATTATCTGTATCCACAGGTCCTACATCTGCTGCTGCTGCTGCTAAGTCACTTCAGTCACATCTGACTTTGTGTGACCCCATAGACAGCAGCTCACCAGGCTCCCCCGTCCCAGGGATTCTCCAGGCAAGAACACTGGAGTGGGTTACCATTTCCTTCTCCAATGCATGAAAGTGAAAAGTGAAAGCGAAGACGCTCAGTCGTGTCCGACTCTTAGCGACCCCATGGACCGCAGCCTACCAGGCTCCTCTGCATCTGCAGACTTAATCAATTGGAGAGAGAGCTATTCCCATGGATACAAAGGGTTGATTATAGTCTCTTGGATTTGAAATTTATCTCTATGCCCTTGTTCTCATAGTTGCTATTTTAAAAGGAGATACATTCCCATATGCAGAATCTAGAAAAATGGTGCAGGTGAACCTATTTCCAGGGCAGGAACAGAGATGATGATGCATAGAATTAATGTGTTGACACAGAGAGGGAAGGGAAGGGAAGGTTGAATAAATTGGGAGAATGGGATTGTCATACATACACTGTGCATGTGTGCATGCTAAATCACTTTAGTTCTGTCTGACTCTTTGTGACCCTATGGACTGTAGCCAGCCAGGCTCCTCTGTCCTCCTCTGTCTCTGCCAGGAGTCTCCAGGCAGAATACTGGAGAAGATTTCCATGAGCTCCTCTAGGGATCTTCCTAACCCAGGAATTGAACCTGCATCTCTTATGTCTCCTGCCCTGGCAGGTGGGTTCTTTACCACTGGCCCCACCTGGGAAGCCCCATATGTACACTACCATGTGTAAAATAGGTAACTACTGAGAAGCTGCTGTATAACACAGGGAGCTTAGCTTAGTGTTCTGTGATGACTTAGAAAGGTAGGATGAGGGCAGAAGGAAGGTCCAAGAGGAAAGAGATATATATATGCATATTTTTGATTTATTTCAACATGCAGCAGAAACTAACAACATTGTAAGATAATTACACCCCAATTAAAAAAAAAAAAGAGAGAGAGATAAATTCCCAGAAAGATCACAATTACTAAGCTTTACAAATTTTTAAATTGTAATTTAAATATTTTTGTGGTGTTTTGCTTTCCTTTATCTCAATATCTCTCCCTTCTGCTATGGGCACACATTTTGTCAAATTACTATCTCCTTTATCTCAGAGCTTCAAAAATCTGCTAGTTTAGGAAACTAACTCAGTGGTAATACCCCTAAGGCTTGTGACAAAGCACAATAACTATAACACAATCTTTAATTTCAAACCCTAAAGCCAAAAACTGCAATTTGACTATTTCTCTGTATCAGAGGCACAGTATTTGCAACAGCCCTCTTTGCTATTTTCACCCTGCCATTCCAGATTACCATAACCAGAAATCACATCAGGTCTGCAGGAATATTGTTTCTGTTGTGACATCTCAACTTCCACTTGCTCTGCTCTAACCTGAAAGTAGGACAATGAGCAGAATTCTCTGGGCAGTTGCCTTGCAAATTGTATGTTCTCTTCCAGAATTAGGGTTGCCAACTAAAGAATGCTGCTTATCTCCCAGCTCTACAAGGATGAAGTCACTGGCCTCTGCAGTTGCTGGCCTTCAATACCTCTTGAAAGAAGTTCAGGGCAGAGATCAGGAATGAGGCATTCTGTGCTCTGGGAAAAACTAGCAGAGCAGACCTTCAGAAAGTTAAATATTTTTGGAAAAAGAAAATTGTATGAACCCAGTTTCTTGCTTTTATTTTCAGAAAAGCACTGCAATCATTAATGATGTCTGCTCCTCGTGACTTTCTACCAAGATGTGTACTTGAGTGCATGTATCCCCCTTTTATCAAAATAATATATCCATTGACCTCTCCCCCTGCTTCTTTGGAGAAGATCCTCAGAGGTTTCTGAGAGGCTGGCTCCCAGACTATTGTTCTCAGTAAGTTTCAAATAAAATCAAACTCACAACTCCCATATTGTGCTTTTTTTTTTTTTTTTTTTTCAGATGACAAGGATAATGAAAAAGTGAACTGGGCCAGGGATTAATGGTCAACAGAACTGCATTGCTTTCCATATGTACCTGGAAATGCTTTCTTTCATTTGAATGATTTTGAATAGAAATAGAAATAAAAAAGTGCTTAAAGTAAATAAATATCCCCACCTTCATGAACATATTTCACTCTTTTCCTGAAGAGACTTGTTGTCCCCAGAAATATCTCTGACTCTTGTCTGTCTGAGTCTGTTGATGGACTCAGCTATCCAGCCTTGTTTGCCTCAAACTAAATGGTATACTATTGATTTAGAGTCCCTGGGTCTGCTTTTTATTTGTTTATTTAATCTCTCTGCTTATTAGATTTTTTCTTTTAGCTTCACTATTTTGCTCTTATATCTGGGCTGCTAAGCAGTCCTGTTTACCCCACATACATCCCCACTGCATTTTAACTTGTGCTTCTAATAAATTATTCCATAAGGTGGGAAATTCAGCAACCACCTCCTGTGAGTTACAACAGAGAGGGGAAAAAAAGTCTCTGTGTAAAGGCTTGAGAATTATTTTATTTTTATTTGTTTATTTTGAATAATAGCTGTTTCCTTCTTATACTCATCTTTGTGATTCAGTTCCCACTGTCTCCCACCTGGACAGCTGAGACCGCCTCCCAGCTAATATCTCCATCTCACTTTCTTCTCAGCAATTCTTTCCTAACAAAGCTGATAATTCAAATATGATCCTAGTGCTTTCCTACATAAAAACCTCTGGAGGCTTTCCACTGAGGAACAATGAAATCCAAACTCTCTGCATGACATTTAAGGTCCTACAAGCTCTGTCTCCTTTCTAGCTTGCAGATGTATACCTGCCTCACTAGAAGCTCATATGCACTAGAAACACTGAAAATGTTAGTGTTTCCTTAAAATATATGAAGACTTGCTTCATCTCTAAGCCTTCAAGTGCAATATAATCTCTGTCTAGAATATTTCTCGTTTTCCTCCACTGTCTTGACATCTAGGTGTTATTGGGAACACAGCTGGGGTTTCCTGTCTGTGCATTTGAGATTCTGTGATTTAATTGCCATTTTATTCATTCTCCACTTTGGGGCCTTGGGCTTCCTGAAGGCAGATGCTGTACCTGGCAGAGGGAAGCTCTGACCTGCATAGTAGGACCCCAGGGGTCCTTCAGGCTCACATGTGCCTCTCACTAGATCTGCGTTGAAAATTCTCGTCCTGCCAAGCTTCTCTGGATCTCCACACCTCTGCATGATATACAAATGCTTCCTTATGAGTAAAGATGTGTTACCAGGTTCATGTACCTAAGGGGCTCCAGGTATACTTTTTTCCTTTGTTCTGTCAAGATTTCATATCTATGGAAGGTGTTGTCAACTGTTGGTGAGCCTATCTCTCATAAACCTAAATCCTCTTAAGAGGAGGAAATGTGTTTGATTTTGCTTTTTTTATTATCTGGGTTACAGTGTTGCCTGACTATAGTAGGTCCTATTATGAATGCTGCTTTTTGTGGGTTTTTTTTCTCCTCTCCCACAAATGCTGTGTTATATGGACAAATGTGCATTGTAATGTCAGTTCTGCCCATGATGGGAAGCCAGTGGTGATTTTTAATTTTATTTCCATTGATTTGGCCATATTCTTGACTGACGGTCCTCAAATAGGGCCACAGTTCGAAATCCCTGGAGATTATTTAGTAAATAACTTTGACCACTGTTTCTCAGATGTTGATTTGCATAAGAATCACATAGGAATCTGGATAAATTACAAATTCTGATTCATTAGATCTAAGGTGGGGCCTGAGACATTGTTTATCAGGTGAGCTCCCAGGAAATGGGCATGTTGCTGACTCAGGATCACACTGCATAGTGAGCCCTGAACTCCTGAATCAGAATCTCTCAGAATCTACCCCAGGAATTAGACACTTCTAGAAATTTTCTGCGGAGAAGGCAATGGCACCCCACTCCAGTACTCTTGCCTGGAAAATCCCATGGATGGAGGAGCCTGGTGGGCTGCAGTCCATGGGGTCACTGAGGGTTGGACATGACTGAACGAATTCCCTTTCACTTTTCACTTTCATGCACTGGAAAAGGAAATGGCAACCCACTCCAGTGTTCTTGCCTGGAAAATCCCAGGGACGGGGGAGCCTGTTGGGCTGCTGTCTATGGGGTCGCATAGAGTCGGACATGACTGAAGCGACTTAGCAGCAGCAGAAATTTTCTGAGTGACTCTGATAATCAACAATTGGCATATATATTAAAAAGTGACTGTGTGTTTTCCTTTTGTATCCATCATTTATTTATGATGCAACATTATTGAACAACTGGCCATTTATTATGGCAGAGGCTGTGGCTGTATGAGTGAAGGAAGCAGGGATGTTCTTGAACTCTTAAAGCTCACAGTCTAATAATATAAAAACATGTTAAACTCATCCTTACACAGTGAGATAAATGCCAAGAAAAGTATAATCAAGGCATCAATTTGGCAATCAAAGGGGTAGATCTGATGAGGGGGAAAGATTGAAGGTAGGAGGAGAAGGGGATGACAGAGAAGATGGTAGGATGGCATCACTGACTCAATGGACATGAGTTAGAGCAGCTCCAACAGATGGGGAAGGACAGGAGAACTGGCACTGCTGCAGTCTGTGGGGCTGAAGAGAGTCGGACAGGACTGAGTGACTGAACAAAAACAACAGGGGAAGATCTACTTGTAAGCTCAGACTTGACGGGCATAATTGCATCAACTATGGGATTAGCAGAAGAGTTTTTTCATTTTTTTTTTCCTTTAGCAAAGTTAAGAGCATACATAAAGAATACTGGGCAGCAGTGAGAAATGATGCTTTCAAACTGTGGTGCTGAAGACTCTTGAGAGTCCCTTGGACAGCAAGGATTTCAATTGAATAAATCCTAAAGGAAATCAACCCTGAAAATTCATTGGAAGGACTGATGCTGAAGTTGAAACTACAATACTTTGGCCACTTGATGTGTAGAGCCGACCCATTAGAAAAGACTCAGATGCTGTGAAAGTTGGAGGGCATGAGGAGGAGGGGATGACAGGATGAAATAGTTGGATGGCATTATGACTCAATGGAGATGACTTAGAGCAAGCTCCAGAATGTAGTGAAGAACAGAAAAGTCTGGCATGAAGGAAAGGTAAGCCTGAAGTTCATAAGGTCTCAAAGGGTTAGACATAATTTAGGAATTGAACAACAGCAATAAGTAGCATCAGTCAGTTCAGTCTCTCAGTTGTGTCTGACTCTTGGTGACCCCATGGACTACAGAAGGCCAGGCTTCCCTGTCCGTCACCAACTCTCCCAGCTTGGTCAAACTTATGTCCATAGAGTCGGTGATGTCATCCTAGCATCTCATCCTTTGTTGTCCCCTTCTCCCCCCACTTTCAATCTTTGCCAGCGTCAGGGTCTTTTCCAAGGAGTCATTTCTTCACATCAGGTGGCCAAAGCATTAAAGTTTTGCTTCAGCATCAGTACTTCCAAGGAATATTCAGGACTGATTTCCTTTAGGATTGATGGGTTTGCTCTCCTGGCAGTCCAAGGGATTCTCAAAGAGTCTTTTCCAACACCACAGTGTAAAACATAAATTCTTCGGTGCTTACCTTTCTTTATAGTCCATCTCTCACATCTATACATGACTACTGGAAAAACCATAGCCTTGAATAGACAGACATTTGTTGGCAAAGCAATGTCTCTGCTTTTTAATATGTAGTCTAGGTTGGTCACAAGCTTTTCGTCCAAGGAACAAGCATCTTTTAAATTCATGGCTTCAGTCACCATCTGCAGTGATTTTGGAGCCCAAAAATAGTCTGTTACTGTTTTCATTGTTTCCCCATCTATTTGACATGAAGTGATGCAACTGAATGCCATGATCTTAGTTTTCTGAATGTTGAGTTTTAAGCTGACTTTTTCACTCTCCTCTCTCACTTTCATCAAGAGGCTCTTTTGTTCTCCCTTGCTTCCTGCCATAAGGTTGGTGTCATGTGCATATATGAGATTACTGATATTTTTCCTAGCAATCTTGATTCCAGCTTGTGCTTCATATAGCCCAGCATTTTGCAAGATGTATTCTGCATATAAGTTAAATAAGCTGGGTAACAGTATACAACCTTAACGTACTCCTTTCCCAGTTTGGAACAAGTCTGTTGTTCCATGTCCATTCTAACTATTGCTTTTTGACTTGCATATAGATTTCTCAGGAGGAATTTAAGGTGGTCTAGTATTCCCATCGCGTTAGGAATTTTCCACAGTTGTGATCCACACAGTCAAAGGGCTTGGCATAGTCAATAAAGCAGAAGTAGATGTTTTCTGAAACTCTCTTGCTTTTTCCATGATCCAATGGATGTTGACAATTTGATCTCTGGTTCCTCTGCCTTTTCTAAGTCCAGCTTGAACATCTGGAATTTTGCAGTTTACATACTGTTGAAGCCTGGCTTGGAGAATTTTGAGCATTACTTTGCTAGCATGTGAGAGGAGTGCAATTGTGTGGTAGTTTGAACATTCTTTGATGTTACCTTTCTTTGGGATTGGAATGAAAACTGACCTTTTCCAGCCCTGTGGCCACTGCTGAGTTTTCCAAATATGCTGGCATACTGAGTAGCCCTTTCAAAGCATCATCTTTTAGGATTTGAAATAGATCAACTGGAATCCCATCACCTCCAATCCAGCTTGCTCATAGTGATGCTTCCTAAGGCTCACTTGACTTTGCATTACATAATGTCTGGCTCTAGGTGAGTGATCACACCATCGTGGTTGTCTGTGTCATGAATGTCTTTTCTGCATAGTGGTTCTGTGTATTCTTGCCACCTCTTTTTAATATCTTCTGGTTCTGTTAGATCCATAACATTTCTGTCCTTTATTGTGCCCATCTTTCCATGAAATATTTCCTTGGTTACTCTAATTTTCTTGAAACTATCTCTAGTCTTTCCCATTCTATTGTTTTCCTCTACTTCTTTGCATTGATATGAGGAAGGCTTTCTTATCTCTCCTTGCTATTCTTTGGAACTCTGCATTGAAATGGGTGTATTTTTCCTTTTCTCCTTTGCCTTTAGCTTCTGTTTTCCCCTCCACTATTTGTAAGACCTCCTCAGACAACCATTTTGCCTTTTCGCATTTCTCTTTCTTGGGGATGGTCTTAATCACTGCCTCCTGTGCAATGTTATGATCCTCCCTCCCTAGTCCTTTAGGAACTCTATCAGATCTAGTCCCTTGAATCTGTTTGTCACTTCCACTGTATATTTGAATGGGATTTGATTTAGGTCCTACCTGAATGGTCTAGTGGATTTCTTTGTTTTCTTCAATTTAAGTCTGAATTTTGCAATAAGGGTTCGCAATCTAAGTCAGAGTCAGTTCCTGGCCTTGTTTTTGCTGACTGTACAGAGCTTCTCCATCTTTGGCTGCAAATAATATAATAAATCTGATTTCAATATTGACCATCTGGTGATGTCCATGTATAGTGTCTTCTCTTGTGTTGTTGGAAGATGCTGTTTGTTATGACTGGTGCCTTCTCTTGGGAAAACCCTGTTAGCTTTTGTAGTCATTCTGTAGTCCAAGGCCAAAACTTCCTACTTTTGCATTTCATTCCCTTATAATGAAAAGGACATGTTTTTTTTTTTTGGTGTTAATTCTAGAAAGTCTTGCAGATATTCATAGAAATATTCAACTTCAGCTTCTTCAGCATTTTTGGTTGGTGCATAAACTTGGATTACTGTGATATTGACTGGTTTGCTTGGAAATGAGCAGAGATCATTTTTTGAGATTGCACCCAAGAACTGTATTTCCGACTCTTTTTTTGACTTAAGGATGACTCTATTTCTTCTAAGGGCTTCTTGCCCACAGTAGTATATATAATTGTCATCTGAAATAAATTCACCCATTCCAGTCCATTTTAGTTCACTGATTCCTAAGCTGTCGATGTTCACTCTTGCCATCTCCTTTTGAACCCATTCCAATTTGCCTTGATTCATGGACCTAACATTCCAGGTTCCTATGCAATATTGTTCTTTACAGCATCAGACTTTATTTCCATCACCATTCACATCCACAATTAGGTATTGTTTTTTTCTTTGGCTTTGTCTCTTCATTCTTTCTGGAGTTATTTCCCTACTCTTCTCCTTTACCATATTGGGCACCTACTAACCTGGGGAGTTCATCTTTCAGTGTCCTATCTTTTTGCCTTTTCATACTGTTCATGGGGTTCTCAAGGCAAGAATACTGAAGTGGTTTTCCATTCCCTTCTCCAGTTGACCATGTTTTGTCAGAACTCTCCACCACAACCCATCTGTCTTTGGTGGCCCTACATGGCATGGCTCGTATTTTCATTGAGTTAGACAAGGCTATGGAGAAGGCAATGACACCCCACTCCAGTACTCTTGCCTGGAAAATCCATTGAACGGAGGAGCCTGGTAGGCTGCAGTCCATGGGGTCGCTAAGAGTCGGACACGACTGAGTGGCTTCACTTTGACTTTTCCCTTTCATACATTGGAGAAAAAAATGGCAACTCACTCCAGTATTCTTGCCTAGAGAATCCCAGGGATTGGGGAGCCTGGTGGGCTGCCGTCTATGGGGTCACACAGAGTCAGACACGACTGAAGTGACTTAGCAGCAGCATGGTCCATGTGATCAGTATGGTTAGTTTTCTGTGATTGTGGTTTTCATTCTATCTGCCCTCTGATGGATAAGGATAAAAGGCTTATGGAAGCTTCCTGATGGGAGAGACTGACTGAGGAGGAAACTCAGTCTTGTTCTGATAGGTGGGGCCATTCTTAGTAAAACTTTAGTCTAATTTTTTGTTGATGGGCAGGGCTGTGTTCCCTCTCTGTTGTTTGACCTGAGTCCAAACTATGGTGGAGTTACTGAACATAATGGTGACCTCCTTCAAAAAGTCACATGCAGGCACTGCTGCACTCAATGCCCCCAACCCTGCAGCAGGTTGCCGGAGACTCATGGACACTCATGGCTAAGTCTGGGACAGTCTCTTGTGGGGTCACTTCTCCTTTCTCCTGGGTCCTGGTGTGCATAAGGTTTTGTTTGTGCCCTCAAAGAGTCTGTTTCCCCAGTCCTGTGTAAGTTCTGGCAGCTGTATTTTGGGGTTAATGGTGACCTCCTCCAATAGGGCTAATGCCACAACCTGGTCTACCACACCCAGATCCCCTGCCCCTGCAGCAGGCCACTGCCAACCCTTACCTCTGCAGGAGACACTGAAGCATTCAAGGGTAGGTCTGGCACAGTCTCTGTGGGGTCTCCTGGTGCACACAAGGTTTTGTTTGAGCCCTCCAAGCATCTCTGGAGGGCATGGGGTTTGATTCTTTCACACCCCTTCCCATCTTTCTGTGACTTCTCATTGTCCTTGGACATGGAGTATCTCTTTTTGGTGGGATACAACATTCTCCTATGGAAGGTTATTCAGCAGTGAGTTGTAATTTTGGAGTTCTTTCAGGAAAAGATGAGTGCACATCCTTCTATTCTACCATCTCCAAATGCAGCAGTTGGTTTGGAAACATAATACAAAGGTGCTATTGCCCAATTTCTTTGCCCTTGCTGTGTTCTTTTCTAAAATCAACCATAATTGCTTCTTTTCAATCCAGCGATGATTACAAGTCCAGATTCTCTGGCAGAAAAAGCCACTCAGAGCAAGATGACCAGGAGCTGACTGTCTCTTTCTCAATTCCTTTGTTCCTCCCAGCACTTGGCAAAATGATCTGCTACTGATAATCAATGAAATGATGCGGGACTGGCAATGTCAAATTTCACCAAGAGCTGCAGCTTCTAGTGCCAGACTTTGCACCTCCGCAGCTCAGTGTGCATCAGTCTGGAGCTTCAGACTTAGCAGAAAAGAATAAACAGCATATGCAGATGCTATCCAAAATTTCTAAATTATGCCTCCTCCCTGCATCTATCCCCTTTGGTAACCAAACGTTTGTTTTCTATGTCTGTGTATTTGTTTCTGTTTTGTATAGGTTAATTTTTTAGGTTCCACATATAAGGGGTATCATATGATGTTTTTCTTTCTCTGTCTTACTCCGCTTAGCCTGATACTCTCTAGGTCCATCCATGTTACTAAAAATATCACTATACACACTACCATATAATACAATAGATACACAACAAGGACCTACTGCTATAGGAGAGAAGTGAAGTGAAGTCGCTCAGTCATGTCTGACTCTTTGTGCATGGACTGTAGCCTACCAGGCTCCTCCATCCATGGGATTTTTCAGGTAAGAGTACTGGAGTGGATTGCCATTTTCTTCTCCAGGGGATTTTCCTGACCCAGGGATCAAACCCAAGTTTTCTGCATTGTAGGCAGATGCTTTATCGTCTGAGCCACCAGGGAAGTCCTCTGTATAGGACAGAAAGCTATGCTCAATATTTTGTAATAATTTATATGGGATAAGAATCTAAAAAAATATATGCATATGTATAAAACAGGATCACTTTGTTGTACAATAAAATTAACATAACATTGTATATCATCTATACTTCAAAAAAAATCATTTAAAAAGCAAGAGCATATGCAAGTCTTCTGAGTCAGGAAAGAGCCTGACAAATTTCAAGATCTTTCCAAAGACCCTAGTGGCTAGAAGAGGCAGTACAAATGGGGGAGTGTCATGTGATGAGGTGAGCAGGGAAATGATAAGCAAACACAAGTTTATAGTCTAACCCAGCAGCACTGAGAGGAAGTTTCTCTAATTGACCTCTGGGACAGGAGTGGTTCAAAGGTTGACCCACTCTGTCTTCAACCCTTTGAGATATTGCCAAGCTTAGAAAAATCAGTGATAATTCTTTGAATCCAGGGTTTCTAGAAATCCTATTTATTCATTAAATAGATGATAGCAACTATAGATGTTTTAACATTTCAATGTTAAATGTTCAATCTTTTGTTTTCCATGTATCTAAATCAGCAGTTGAGAAATTCTCCTTCAATTTGTAACTGGGACTAGTGTGTTAAGAGTTAATGCCTTCTATCAATTTCTACTCTTTTATCCCAGTATAGGAGTGAAACATGGAATGGAATTTTCCATGAGTAGACATTTTCAAGGTACTTCAAATGTACCTGAATCTCCATCATATGTCATATGTCAAATTCTAAATCCTTTGACGTATGATCAAAACAATTAAACAAGCTAGGATAGATGCATCTTCTACTGTCTTCTGTATACCAAATTCTATAGCTTGGACAATTACTAGGTGTTTATTCATTCCATTATGCCTCTTCTTTCCAGCATTTTCAGTACCTTCTCTCTCCCTCTTTTATTTTATTTTTTTTTAATTTTAAGCTCAGGACACGCTAGTCTTGATTCAATGTTAAAATCATAATTTGCATTTCATTGGTTATTTTATCAACCAATGCAATTTGCAACTTGCCTCTTATAAAGGCATCCAGAATTTACAAATGTTTATTCTGAAAACAATCTTCTGAACGATCCAATATTTTCAATACAAATATATTTAACTAATATTACAACAAAATCATCTCAGTATTCATATAAGAAGTTAGTCAAGCCAGTTTCACATCAGTATCAATAAAACTATAGCTTTATTTATTTATTTTCTCTATTTCACCAATATTTTATTTCTTAGTAAGCACTGTACATTTTACATTGCTACTCAACATATCATAGATTTTAACATACTGAAAATATTACACTAAATGCTTTAGATGTCAATCATCAAGATTATCAAAATTAAATAGGATATTAGGTAAAGCAGCTCAATATTTGCAGATAGTAAGGTCTTAATAAACAATTGTTATTTTAATTAATATCATTACTTCCTCAAATACAGTTATACAAGAATGTTCTCAAGAGACTCTTGTTAACTGTTTCATGAAAAATGCAAGGAAGTTTAGCCCGAAGTTGAATGGATTCAAATATTGGAGAAAACAGTCTTAAATAAAATATATACCATACTCAAAACAATTCTTCACCATTAACACTTGAAGATCTAATAAGAAGGAAGTGGATATGAAAGTAAAAGGGAAACTCATGGATAGGCATTTTTCTTGGGGGTTTCCTCATTATTTCCTGCTATCATTGAATTGATAAAATTTTGTTTTAGTTTTATAAATGTTAAAACTGAGACTCATATAAAGGTGAGTCATATAGTAAGAAACTGAACTAAGACTCAAACAGAAAGCTCTTATTAGCCTAACATCATATGTAAAGTCTCTCATCTCTTGACTACCTAATTATATACATCACTCTATATCATGTAGAGTCCAATGGGCTTTCCATTCTCACATAGTCATGCTTTCTCACAGTGAAACTCTAGCATTTTAGTAGGTGACTGTGGATGATGTGTATAAATTTTCAAACTTTTTTACAGCAGAAAGCCTTATTAATCATAATTAAAGAATTTATATTCTATTTTTGGAGATAGGGACACCTTCCTACATTTTTTTCTTCTTATTCTACAGATAAATTTTATTTATTTTTTCTTTTTTTGAAGTAGGTCTTAGTTGGTTATCTATTGTACAGTGTGTACATGGCATTCCCAAACTCCCAATCTATCTCTCCCCTTCCCTTTCCCCTGGTAACCATAAGTTCATTCTCTAAGTCTGTTTCTGCTTTGTAAATAAGTTCATTTGTATCATTATTTTTAGATCCCACATATAGGTGATATCATATAATATATATCTTTCTATGTCTTACTCCACTTAGTTTGAAATCCATAATCTCCAAATCCATCTACATTGCTCCAAATAGCATTACCTCATTCTTTTAAATGGCTGAGTAATATTCCACTGAATCTATGTATTATATCATCTTTATCCATTTCTCCCTTGATGGACATTTAAGTTATTTCCATGTCCTGGCTATTGTAAACAGTGCTGCAATTAACAGTGGGGTCCATGTATCCTTTTAATCCATGTTTTTCTCTGGATATATGCTCAGGAGTGAGATTGCTGAATCATATGATAACTCTCTATTTGACTTAAGTGTTTTAATATTTAAATCATTTATTTCTGTTACAATTATGTTGTGTTTGAATACTCTCTATCAGTGTATTTCAGGAACAGGTTTGAATCTGTCCTGAAGGGGTTTAGTCTGGGTAATTTTAGACTATTTCAAATCAAAATGGAAAGACACAAAGACAGTCAAAGTAACTGAAGTTAGCAAAGTTGCAAATCTAAGAGGGATTGAACTGAAGTTAGATTGAAAATATAAAGGTAGAGTAAATAATCAGAACTATAGTCACAGGAAGCAGACAAATGATCACTGAGTCTTTTTGACTGTACATCTTAGAAAGACAAATGCAAGCATCTCCACCAAATATGTACTACTGTCAAGTAAGTTATATTATCTGCATTATAAAACACATAAAATCAGAATGGTTTAAATTTGAACTAAATATTAAATTAACAACACATATATTAAAATTTTGCCAGTCATTTTTACTTTCTATTATCATTTGCTAATTGTTTCAGGCACAAAATATACCCAAAGCACACTTTGTTCTTCATAACAGTGAATGCAAGCTTGTATTTCAAATACTCTTCTAGATAATTTTGTCACTTGATCATCAAGTAGCAGTTAATGAGATTACATCAGGAACTGGAGAGCATATTCTTCTGGACACTAAAGACAGAGCAGTCCTGCTGATACCTCAATTCCAGATGTCTGGCCTCATGAACTGTGAGAGAATAATAGTCCATGTGTTAAGCCAAATTTGAGGCATTTTGTTATGGCAGCCACAGGGAACTAATACTGGGGTCAAGTGTAAAATGAAACACCACTGTTTAGAAATCAGAACAAGTAAATGTGGGAAGTAATGGACCTGATTTAATGCCTTTTCAGTGAGCAGTGGGACTAGACATTATGAAAGTCTGACAAAAATGAGCTGGTTCCTGAAAAGTTCAAGGATAAGCTTTCACATCCTGGGATGAAGTAGATACAAAGGCACCTTGTATATGCTGGAAATCTTACCAGAGATAATTCACATTCTTATCATTTTATTTCCTTCTCACAAAAGGTGTCTGAGGTTTAATATACACTTCCCTTCTTATAAGAGGGAAATTGAGGCTCAAATATAACAAATAAAGACTATGATCAAAGAGATTGTGAATTGTAGGGTCAGAATCATGTCCTACGTGTTCTGACTCCAGGTTATATTTATATGACATGATCTCAATAGCCCTTGGTTTCTTCTTCCCTAGAGGAGTAACATGAATTACATGTCTTTGCAGGCCCATTGTAGATTCATTACTGACCATTACTGACCTGAGTTCTTGACCTTCTTAATCATTAGAAATTGGTAAGAGGCCAGGCAAGAAATTCAGTCAGGGCATTACTGGGGTCCCTGCTACAGTAGGAGAAAGCAAAAAAAAAGTAAGAATTTCCCTTGTTCACTAGGCGGCTGGAGGGGACAGCCAGTTCCTTATATAGGATAAGCACAGAGGCAGATTCAGGGGTGAAGCTGAAGGGGTTGTTTAAGTGATTTGCACCCTTAGGTGGTGCTGAGAGCAGGATGCATGCACAGTGCACTATTTTTGTTCCTGGCTTCTCAGAATTGACAGTTGAACTTTTATTCCCTTTATATTTTGTTGTCCATCAGTTCAGTTCAGTTCAGTCGCTCAGTTGTATTCGACTCTGCGACCCCATGAATCGCAGCATGCCAGGATTCCCTGTCCATTACCAACTCCCGGAGTTCACATTCACTCACGTCCATAGAGTCCGTGATGCCATCCAGCCATCTCATCCTCGGTTGGCCCCTTCTCCTACTGCCCCCAATTCCTCCCAGCATGAGTCTTTTCCAATGAGTCAACTCTTCGCATGAGATGGCCAAAGTACTGGAGTTTCAGCTTCAGGATCATTCCTTCCAAAGAAATCCCGGGGCTGATCTCCTTCAGAATGGATTGGTTGGATCTCCTTGCAGTCCAAGAGACTCTCAACAGTCTTCTCCAACACCACAGTTCAAAAGCATCAATTCTTCGGCACTCAGCCTTCTTCACAATCCAAATCTCACATCCATACATGGCCACAGGAAAAACCATAGCCATGACTAGACAGAAATTAGTCGGCAAAGTAATGTCTCTGCTTTTGAATATGCTAACTAGGTTGGTCATAACTTTTCTCCCAAGGAGTGAGTGTCTTTTAATTTCATGGCTGCGGTCACCATCTGCAGTGATTTGGGAACCCAGAGAAATGAAATCTGACACTGTTTCCACTGTTTCCCCATCTATTTCCCATGAAGTGATGGGACCGGATGCCATGATCTTCATTTTCAGAATGTTGAGCTTTAAGCCAGATTTTTCACTCTCCTCTTTCACTTTCATCAAGAGGCTTTTTAGTTCTTCTTCATTTCCTGCCATAAGGGTGGCGTCATCTGCATATCTGAGATTATTGATATTTCTCCTGCCAATCATGATTCCAGCTTGGTTTCTTCCAGTCCAGGGTTTCTCATGATGTACTCTGCATATAAGTTAAAGAAGCAGGGTGACAATATACAGCCTTGACATACTCCTTTTCCTATTTGGAATCAGTCTCTTGTTCCATGTCCAGTTCTAACTGTTGCTTCCTGACCTGCATACAGATTTCTTAAGAGGCAGGTCAGGTGGTCTGTTATTCCCATCTCTTTCAGAATTTTCCACAGTTTATTGTGATCCACACAGTCAAAGGCTTTGGCACAGTCAAGAAAGCAGAAATAGATGTATTTCTGGAACTCTCTTGCTTTTTCCATGATCCAGTGGATGTTGGCAATTTGATCTCTGGTTCCTCTGCCTTTTCTAAAACCAGCTTGACCATCTGGGAGTTCACGGTTCACATATTGCTGAAGCCTGGCCTGGAGAATTTTGAGCATTACTTTACTAGCATATGAGATGAGTGCAATTGTGTGGTAGTTTGAGCATTCTTTGGCATTGCCTTTCTTTGGGATTGGAATGAAAACTGAGCTTTTCAGGTTCTGTGGTCACTGCTGAGTTTTCCAAAATTGCTGGCATATTGAGTGAAGCACTTTGAAAGCATCATTTTACAGGATTTGAAATAGCTCAACTGGAATTCCATCACCTCCACTAGCTTTGTTCGTAGTGATGCTTTCTAAGGCCCACTTGACTTCACATTCCAGGATGTCTGGTTCTAGATGAGTGATCACACCATTGTGATTATGTGGGTCATGAAGATCTTTTTTGTACAGTTCTCCTGTGTATTCTTGTCACTTCTTCTTAATATCTTCTGCTTCTGTTAGGTCCATACCATTTCTGTCATTTATCGAGCCCATCTTTGCATGAAATGTTCCCTTGTTATCTCTAATTTTCTTGAAGAGATCTCTAGTCTTTCCCGTTCTGTTGTTTTCCTCTATTTCTTTGCATTGATCACTGAAGAAGGCTTTCTTATCTCTACTTGCTATTCTTTGGAACTCTGCATTCAGATGCTTATCTTTCCTTTTCTCCCTTTCTTTTCACTTCTGTTCTTTTCATGGCTATTTGTAAGGCCTCCTCAGCCAGCCATTTTGCTGTTTTGCATTTTTTTTTCCATGGGGATGGTCTTGATCCCTGTTTCCTGCACAATGTAACGAACCTCATTCCGTAGTTCATCAGGCACTCTATCTACCAGATCTACGCCCTGAAATCTATTTCTCACTTCCACTGTATAATCATAAGGAATTTGATTTAGGTCATACCTGAATGGTCTAGTGGTTTTCCCTGCTTTCTTCAATTTAAGTCTGAATTTGGCAATAAGTAGTTCATATTCAGAGCCACAGTCAGCTCCTGGTCTTGTTTTTGTTGACTGTATAGAGCTTCTCCATCTTTGGCTGCAAAGAATATAATCAATCTGATTTTGGTGTTGACCATCTGGTGATGTCCATGTGTAGAGTCTTCTCTTGTGTTGTTGGAAGAGGGTGTTTGCTATGACCAGTGCATTTTCTTGGCAAAACTCTATTAGTCTTTGCCCTGCTTCATTCCGCATTCCAAGGCCAAATTTGCCTGTTACTCCAGGTGTTTCTTGACTTCCTAGTTTTGCATTCCAGTCCCCTATAATGAAAAGGACATCTTTTTTGGGTGTTAGTTCTAAAAGGTCTTGTAGGTCTTCATAGAACTGTTCAACTTCAGTTTCTTCAGTGTTACTGATTGGGGCATAGACTTGGATAACTGTGATATTGAGAGGTTTGCCTTGGAGATGAACAGAGATCATTCTGTCGTTTTTGAGATTGGATCCAAGTACTTCTCTTCAGACTCTTTTGTTGACCATGATGGCTACTCCATTTCCTCTGAGGGATTCCTGCCTGCAGTAGTAGATATAATGGTCATCTGAGTTAAATTCACCCATTCCAGTGCATTTCAGTTCAGTGATTCCTAGAATGTCGATGTTCACTCTTGCCATCTCTTGTTTGACCACTTCCAATTTGCCTTGATTCATGGACCTGACATTCCAGGTCCCTATGCCATATTGCTCTTGCAGCATCAGAGCTTGCTTCTATCACCCGTCACATCTACAGCTGGGTATTGTTTTTGCTTTGGCTCCATTACTTCATTCTTTCTGGAGTTATTTCTCCACTGACCTCTGGTAGCGTGTTGGGCACCTACTGACCTGGAAAGTTCCTCTTTCATTATCCTATCATTTTGCATTTTCATACCGTTCATGGGCTTCTCAAGGCAAGAATACTGAAGTGGTTTGCCATTCCCTTCTCCAGTGGACCACATTCTGTCAGATCTCTCCACCATGACCCGCCCATCTTGGGTGCCCCCAAGGGCATGGCTTGGTTTCATTGAGTTAGACAAGGCTGTGGTACTAGTGCGATTAGATTGACTAGTTTTCTGTGAGTATGGTTTCAATGTGTCTGCCCTCTGATGCCCTCTTGCAACACCTACCACCTTACTTGGGTTTCTCTTCCCTTGGGCGTGGGGTATCTCTTCCCTTGGGCGTGGGGTATCTCTTCATGGCTGCTCCAGCAAAGCTCAGCTGCTGCTCCTTACCTTAGAGGAAGGGTATCTCCTCACCACCGCCCTTCCTGAGCTTCAACGTGGGATAGCTCCTCTAAGCCCTCCTGTGCCAGTGCAGTCACTGCTCCTTGGACATGGGGTGGCTCCTCCCGGCCGCTGCTCCTGACCTCGGATGCAGGGTAGCTCCTCTCGGCCATTCCTACGTCGTCACAGCCTGGCACTCTTGGCCACTGCCCCTGCCCTCGCTTGTGGGGTAACTCCTCTTGGCCGCCACTCTTTGGGCATGAGGTCCTCCCAGCTTCTGCCCCTAACCTCGGACGTGGGGTAGCTCCACTCGGCGGTGCTTAGCGCGCCAGTCACAGCCTACCGCTTTGTCCCAACTGCACATGCATGCAGTCATTTTTAGTCCCTTTTAGTTTTTTTTTTTTTTTCCCCCTGTCATTTGTTGCTCATAGAGTCATCTATCCAGGTGCAAGCACTTCAGCAATGGCCTCAGGTTTCAGATGCCAGTCTGTCTTAATTTTATAGAGTGTACAAATTTGGCAGTAAATGGGAAGATGTTCTTCCACCCTGAATGGCAGTTTTCCCTGTGTATAAAGACAGTGAGTGTGATTGGCATTAGTTCTTATAATTCCCTACACTGAAATGAATCAACAATGTGCCACTACTACTGTCTCCATATAAGAAAAATTCACACAATCTCTTTAAAAGAACTAAACAAAGATCTTTCAAGATTACATTGTCATATATAATGTTTAAAACTGACCCTTAACATTCCCAGAAATTAAACATCTTTCTCCAAATCATAAAGATTTCACATACTATTTTCACCTTTGATATACTTTTCAGGGATAGATTTATGTGATCCCATTAACTAATGCCAGGGTGGATGTGAAATGCTGAACTGGGCTGGAGAAATCAAAGCTTGGATCAAGATTGCTGGGAGAAATTTCAACAACCTCAGATATGCAGATGGTAACATTCTAAGGGTGGAAAATAAAAAGGAAATAAAGAGCCTTTTGATTGGAGTGAAAAATGATAGTGAAAATGCTGGCTTAAAACTCAACATTCAGAAAACAAAGATCATGACATCTGGTCCCATCACTTCATGGCATATAGATGGGGAAACAATGGAAACAGTGATAGACTACTTTTTGCAGCTACAAAATCACTGGATGATGACCGGAGCCAGGAAATTAAAAGATGCTTCCTCCTTGGAAGAACAGCTATGACAAACCTAGACAGCTTATTAAAAAGCAGAGACATTGCTTTGCCTACAAAGGTCTATATATTCAAAGCTATGGCTTTTCCAGTAGTCATGTATGGATATGAGAGTTGGACTATAAAGAAGGCTGACAACTGAAGAAATGATGCTGGGATAGAGTCAAAAAATATCCATCAAAAACCCAGGAAATGCCACAAGTTATCAAATTTCAGAAATCAGCAAGATGTGCAAGTTACATCAGGCACATTGAAAGTCACCCAATGGGAGCACTAGATATGTGAGCAGGAGGTAGAAGAGGCCTATGGAGCCTCTTGAGAGTGAACATACAGGAAAACTGTAATTCAGTGTAATGGGACCTCAACATCAGGTAGTATGGACTGGCCATGTGGAGCTTGGTGTCAGGTCATTCTGACCCATAAAAAATTAGAAGTGCCAACAAAGATTCAATAATTTTCTGATAAAGTGATAACTCTTCAGCTCTTTTGTGTGGAGTTCAGAATGAAGACTTTGAACCTAAAAAACCCACAAACAGAATTTCTAGAACAACCCAGAGCCTCTATCATAGCCGACCCAAAGAACTTGTGGAAAGATGAGCTCTAAAATACCCTTCTTGGGGTTTGGTTACATTGAAAAGGACCAAAAGCAAAACAAAAAGATGAGGTTAAAAGAACAAGAAAACCCAGTGGATAGCAAGGAAGACAGTGGTAAAATTCCAAGTTGCTGGACTTTTTTCCCTTCCTTTGTGCCTTGCAGAAGCTGGGCAGAACTTTGCACCCAACGAGGACAATGAATACCCTGGTAGTTAGAGTGAGTGTGACTCCAGGGCAGGGAAAAAAAGGATGGGTATTATAAAGGCAATCATAAGTTAGAGAGCAGAGAGCTGAGACCAAAAGGACAGCATCAGGAGCAAGACACGCTGCCATTCAGAGCAGCACTGAACATGCTATCGAGAGCTGAGGCCTCAGCAGGGCACATCCAGTAGTAAGTATGAGTTATCTAACACTTGAAAGTAAGAATAATGAACTGATTCACAGAGTTTTAATTTGTAACAGGACTAGAGGGTGCAAACACAGAGGCAGATTTCAAGGCCTGGACAATAGTTTCCCCGAATTTTATTTTCACAAGCCTTCAGACTGATTTTGCCACTCCGTCAAAATCAGTGGAACAGAGAATAATCTCCTGTCTCTCCCTGCATTTCTTCTTCATTCTTAGCCCATTGACAGAGGGAAGAATGTCTGAGTGCTTCCTTTAACCAATGACTCAGGAATGTGTCTTTGTAGCATCACACCCTCCGGTTTTTAATAAGGCCATTGATTTGGACCAAAAGATTCAATAGGATCGGTCTCCATGGATTCCTTTCAACTTAAACTTTATATTTTTAAAAAGCTTAATTGTGATCTTCTGAAGTGCTCAATTAAAGTTTTAAAGAAATAATGAATATCTTGAAATGTCTGTCTGCCCTAGATTTCTTTGCAAATGAGAGAATTAGGCTTTTCTTCTTAACCATGGGGAATAACTGCAATGCTGCTTTTGCTTTTATTCCCTGCTCTTCTTCCTCTCCAGTAGCTTCCATTTTCCTTCTTCCTCATCCTCTGCTCTTTCACTCCACAGCTCTGCAGCCTACTCTGACGACCATCTGACTCGTTGCTTTCTTCTTCTCTTGTTCAGTAAGAGCACTGATCCTTTGTAGTGAAAGCAAATAAAAAATGAAATTCTATAGTCCATAGTTGTTCCAAGTCCTGCAGAGAGAAGGTGCATGTGCTTGACACTTAGCTGACTTGGGAGCCCTTCCAGAGAGAGTTGAAGTAGTCATCTTCTTTGAAGTGGTTCACCTTAAGTGTTACCTTTCCAATGCAAAATTTCCATCCAGGGAGACTGCAGGGACTAAAATAAATGTCTGTGTGAAATCTTAATGATAGCCATTTCTCAGCACAGAGTGGATTCACTGTGCCAAAACTGTTTTGGTGCCCTTTCTTTGCCCACAGACAACTCCATGTTGTTTCATCACAGGCTCTATTCACTATTTCCTGACATAAAGCAAGTCCCTAAAGATCAGGGTCTGTGCCATCCATTCATTCATTCAATTTTGCATTCAACAAACACTCGCAAAGTGTTCTCAATGCCTGATATTCTATCAGTTGCCGGGGATGCAGTTATCACTAAACCATAGGCAGTTCTTGGCTACTGGTACCTGTGCGGTCTTCTTGGGAAGAAAGACATTTATTCATAGTCACATGAATAAATATTTAACTATGGAATTGTGAGCACGTAGGGCTATGTGTATAATCTGATGTATTTAGAGAGATTAAGAGTTTCCTGTATAGTAGCAACTTATCTGAGGTCTAAAGTTTAAATAGAAACTACCTTGTTAAAAAGAGACAGAGAATGCAACAACATTGGAGCGCCAAATAGGAGGCCTGTGGTGATATGGCTCATGCACTTCAAATGTTTATCAACACAGCTTTTATTGTGCAAAATTGTTGCCTGCAATGAGCAATATTTGGCATTTCTGGTCTTCATACACTAAAGGCCTGAATCCAAGGCTCAAACCTACCATGATAGCCAAATACTCCTCCACATTTAGAATCATCTTCAAGGCAGCTCAACATCTCCCTCTAAAGCCCCATAGTAATTTAAAAAGCCTCCTTTGTTTAAATGCAATTGACAGGTCTGTGGAGTAGACATTGATATCAAGTGAGCTTGAAAACCATGGTAATGCCATAGCTTTCAACCTCTGGGGGAAAGAGGTAAAAAACAACCCCTAGAAATTGATTCCCAGAGTGAATTCTCACAAATCGATGTGCTGAGTGGTCATTCATCTTTTGAATATTTAGTCTCACCCCATCTTTATGTTTGTCCTTCATTGTGTCTTTACATCTGTGGGTTTTCCCACAGAACAGTTCTGCAGAACTGTGAAACAGTTAATTTTGTGGCTATAAACAACAGCTTACAAAAAAGTAGAGACAAAGATGGAGGAGGAGTAGGTATATGTGGAGTACATCTCTCACCACAGATACATCAGGAATACACCTTCAGACACAGAAATGCATGCAGAACGCAAGTTCAGAGTGGACAGGAGTACCTGACCAAAGGACAAAAGTATATAGAACCATACAAAACTCGGTGGGATGAAGGAACTAGGGAGGGAAATGGGCCTGTTCATAGGACTGGACCTGTCCTCAGCAGGTGGGGGAACTGAAGCAGGAATCCAATCCCCACATCAGAGCAACTATCTGAGTCAAAGGAGAAAGATTTAAGGCTGAGAGTGAAGCAGCTATTCTGTGGTAGCCTAAGTGAAATGAAAATCAGACAGTCCTTGCCACAGCCATATATACCCCAGACAGGGAGGCAGGTTCCCTGGAAGGCATAGTAGCTAAAAGCTGGAATTTAGGGATTGTGGATCAATCCCAGGATGAGGGCTGCTTTTGACTGCAGAGAGACAGATTGAGGGGATGTGAGAGAGGAGATCATGGTGAGAAGTGCCTGTGGGGAAAAGCCGGGTGGTCGTGGAAGCAAGGAGATATGCTGAGTCACGTGGGAATGTAAATTGATACAGCCATTATAGAAGATGATATGGAGATTTCTTAAAACACTAAGAATAGAACCACAAGCAATCTCACCCCTAGGCATATACCCTGAGGAAACCAAAATTGAAAAAGACACAGGTATCCCATTGTTCATTGCAGCACTATTTACAATAGCTGGAACATGGAAACAAACTAGATGTCCATCAACAGATGAATGGATAAAGAAGTGTGGTACATATACACAGTGGAATATTATTCAGCCATAAAAAGGAACACCTTTGAGTGAATTTTAATGAGGTGGATGAACCTAGAACCTATTATACAGAGTGAAGTAAGTCAGAAAGAGAAATAGAAATATCATATCCTAATGAATATATATGGAATCTAGAAAAATAGTACTGAAAAATTTATTTACAGGGCAGCAGTGGAGAAACAGACTTGGAGAATAAATTTGTGGATGTGGGGAGAGGGGAAGAGAGGGTGAGATGTATTGAAAGAGTAACATTACAAAGGGGCTCTGTATCAACCTAGAGAGATGGGGTTGGGAGGGAGATGGGAGGGAAGTTCAAAAGGGAGGAGATATATGTATACCTATGCCTGATTCATGTTGAAGTTTAACAGAAAATAATAAAATTATGTAAAGCAATTATCCTTCAATTAAAAAAATAAATAAATAAAGTAGGGACAGATCCAAGGTCAGATACAAGAACAGGAGCTGGGGTGAAGGAAAAAATACAAAAGAAATGCTCATAATTCAGCAAAAGGCTTTTTGGTAAACTGATTTTCCAATATTATTAATAGCATGGATGAGAAACAATGCTAGTTTACACCAACTTGGAAGAAATGGAGAGAAGTGGATTGATTCAATAAACATTTAGGTGGCAAAATTGACAGAGTTAATCATGTATGAGATGTGAGAGTAACACAGATGTGTAAAGCTAGATGTAAATTTACATTGGGTGTAGCTAGATGGATGAATAGAGAAAACAGTGGAAGTATAAATTTATGTGAATGGAAAGTGAAAGTCACTCAGTGGTGTCTAACTCTTTGTGACCCCATGGACTCTACAGTCCATGGTATTCTCCAGGCCAGAATACTGGAGTGAGTTACTATTCCTTTCTCCAGGGGATCTTCCCAACCCAGTGATCAAACCCAGGTCTCCCGCATTGCAGGCAGATTCTCTTCTAGCTGAGCCACAAAAGAAGCCCAAGAATACTGGAGTGGGTAGCCTTTCCCTTCTCCAGGCGATCTTCCCAACCCAAGAATCCAACTGGGATCTCCTGCATTGCAGGTGGATTCTTTACCAACTGAGCTACCAGGGAAATCCATTGTGAATGGAAGAGAGCATTAGTTTGGTTCTGCAGATGTGGTTTTGAAACACCCAAGGAGAGATATCTTGTATAACTAGATCAAGAGCTCAGAGAAGAACCTGGTTTAGAAACATGCATTTGGGTATCTTCCACATATAGATAGTATATTAATCTTCTAGGGCTTCTATAACAGAATACTGCAGTCTGGGTGGCTTAAATTACAGAATTTTATTTTTTCATAGTTGTAGAGACTAGAAGTCATATAGTTTTTGGAATACATTTTCTAAAAGATGTTTTTCATAAGTCAATTCCAAATCTTTCTGTCACTTTATCCTGAACCATACTAGGATGATATTTGAGAAAGTGGTAGAGAGAAAACAGGATAATGTGCACATTGCTGTCCGCAATGAAAGAGAAATAAGTCAAAAATGTTTAAATAGATGTTGGGAGTGAGATTGAGAATCACTTCTCAGATATTTATTTATTTATCTGATCATGCCTCATACTGTCTGTCATTCTTCTTCAAGACAGACCTCTATAAAAGTCAAAATTCAGTGCATTATACAAAATATTACTGTATAGAACCAGTCCTCAAGGAATAGGGGATAACTGTGTATCAGGAGATAAAACAGTGTACCACACAGATCAGAACTTCTGATTGGCTGCAGGTCTGTGAAATACAAAAAGAAAGTAATCATCTTTTAGATCTAAAAGGTGATCTACCTCCAAGGAGCACAGCTTCAATGACAGAAAGCTCCTTCTTCTATTCTCATTTGTATTCCTCTTTTAAGTCATTCTGAAAGCAGGGGCTGTGAAGTTTAGGAAATATGAATAGTCCTAGTCCTACCACATATTGGGCTCTTGTTAATGTTGACTCCAATAATGGAGTCACTAGGGACAAGTCTTCCTGGGACTCGAAATAAGTCTCTCCCTTGCTCTCCATTTGCCTATCTTTAACAGGTTATATGGAGAGATAATTAGCTAATCTCTAAAATTCCCTCCAAATCTAAGATTTTTTGAATCACAGGTGCTACAAGTCTGCCAATACTGATAGAGTTAGCTGTTGTCTGTGAGCAATTTTGCTGTAGTGACCAAGAAAAGTTCTGAGGATAATTCCAGAAATATCCTCACCATGACAACCATTGATTGCAATGTAGTTGATGAGCTGATTTCCTACACAAGTGAATTTAGGGCGTTTGAGAAATTAGGTGATAAGCCAAAGTAAACACAGAAATCGACCACTTCACTTTGTTCTCGGGAGCCCTAGTGGTTTTAGTGCTTTTTAAGTCTCCTTGATGTCATTACAAACAATGTGAACCCCTTCCTTCTAGCGCTACTCTTACTTTTCCCAAGCTAAGAAAACAATTCTAGTATCTAAAGTTACCTTGGTTCTAGTGCCATCTTTGCTGATAATAAAACTTCTCTTATTTAATTAGGACAGCCTGAAGTCTATGTTTAAAAAAAAATGCGAAATAACCAAAATTTTCAAGACATAGAGTGTCGCCTAAATAGCTCAACACTGATTTCTTTTGAACGTAAACTGATTACACACAGGCTTAAATGCTCAGAGGTCAATGGAAATACAGCTCCCTTTTTGCCTCTAACCATTTTCTCTCAGTTATGGATTTGCTATTTTAGTAAATTAGCTGAAAAATGTGCTTGCAGTTTCTTCAAACCTGTTTCACAGCCTTTCTTTTTTAAGTTCGGTTGGAAGATAACCAAGTGGTTAGGGAAACAAACACAATAAATAAATAAAATCCCCAAACAATGAACAAACAAACAAACAAAAAACCACAAATTAGCAAGCTGGAAATGGAGGATGATTCCTCAATATCCACATAGCTTTTTATACACCTTACCTTTGTATTACTCGGATTTAACATTTCTTCAATGATTTTTTTAGGTTCTACTTTAATATCTGTAAAAAATACCATTATGCATGTATTTCCCTGTGTATTTGTAAACAGTGCTACAACAAACACTGGGGTACATGTATCCTTTGGAACCAACATTTTCTCCAGATATATGCCCAGAAGTGAAATTGTTGAATCATAAGGTAGCTCTATTTTTAGTTTCTTAAGGAACCTACCTAGTTTTCTGTAGTGACTGTGCTAATTTACATTCCCACAGAAAGTGTAGGCGAGCTTCCTTTATTCCACACTCTCTCCAACATTTATTGTTTGTAGAATTTTGATAACTATCCTGACTCGTGTGGAGAAGGCAACGGCAACCCATTCCAGTACTCTTGCCTGGAAAATCCCATGGACAGAGGAGCCTGGTAGGCTGCAGTCCATGGGGTCGCTAGGAGTCGGATATGACTGAGTGACTTCATTTTCACTTTTCACTTTCATGCATTGGAGAAGGAAATGGCAACCCACTCCAGTGTTCTTGCCTGGAGAATCCCAGGGACAGCGGGGCCTGGTGGGCTGCTGTCTATGGGGTTGCACAGAGTCAGACACGACTGAAGTGACTTAGCAGCAGCAGCAGCAGCAGCCTAACTCATGCAAAGTAGTAAGTCATTGTAGTTTTGATTTGCAGTTGTCTAATAATCAGCAATGTTGAGCATCTTTTTATGTGCCTCTTGGCCATCTGCATGTCTTCTTTGGAGAAATGTCTGTTTAGGTCCATCATTTTCTGCCATATAACTGCTACCAGTTGAAACAGAAATATCATCTTATATGTCCATGGATAAATAAATTCATAGATATATAGGTAAAATAAGCTGAAATTCCTATTTTCTTTCTTTCTCTGTCTTTAGATTATTTTTCCTGCCTCTGCTATCCACTGTTATGGCAAAAAGTGAAAGTGAAGTCACTCAGTCCTATCAACTCTTTGTGACCCCATGGACTGTAGACCACCATGTTCCTCCCATGGGATTTTCCAGGCAAGAATACTGGAGTGAGTTGCCATTTCCTTCTCCAGGAGATCTTCCTGACGAGAGATTGAACCTGGGTGTCCCACATTGTAAACAGATGCTTTACCGTCTGAGCCACCAGGGAAGTCATTCTTATGGCAAAATCCACACATTAAACCATTAAGCAATGAACCCACAGGGTGTGTTAGATTTCCACTTAAGTCAGCTACATGTTTAACAAGCACAAGCTTTACAAACACTGTTTTAAACAATTATTTGGCAGATTCAGGTTATGTCCAATTCAATATCCTACTGGTATTTATGATACGCAGGTTGGGACCATACTTTGTACTTAGACTTCCCTGGTGGCTCAGTCGGTAAAAGCGTCTGCAATACGGGAGACCGGGTTCAATCCCTGGGTCAGGAAGATGCCCTGGAGAAGGAAATGGCAACCCACTCCAGTACTCTTGCCTGGAGAATCCCATGGATGGAAGAGCCTGGTAGGTACAATCCATGGTGTCACAAAGAGTCTGACATGATGGAACGACTTCACCTTCACCAGCCATTATCAACTATTCCACCTATACCTGTAATGTGCCTCCTGAAATTGTTCCAATTTGATCATTCAGCACATTTTGTGTGATGCCTCAGAAATTACAGACACTTGATTATTTGGGTTTCATTCAACGCGTAAAACTCTGACTACCCAAGGATTACGCTGTGGGCATCTATCATCTATTTTGATTGATTGATGGTCTTTAAATAAGTGATTTTATGTACATTGATTTTTAGATTCCAGGTTTATGGGTAGATTAAGATATATCAATGAAGAGGACATGGTCTGCTTAAACAGCCTGACAACTCTTTTGATTGACTCACAATCTGGATACTGCACGAAGCAGAAAAGGATCCCTAAATAAATAGATGGCCAGCAGAAAGGTATACCTGGTTATGAGAAGGAGGAAAAAGTTACCCAAGCCAAAATTTCAGAGAAATGCATTTCAAAAAGTTGCAATCAATATGAAAAGGGAAGAAGAGAGGGGTAGATGCTCATGGTTGAGTCTGACACAAATAATTCCTGATATGGAAAATCAGACTATTTCCCTCTCTGATGATTATGAATAGAAATAGAGATTATAAATGTATATTTCCTTAATTAGGCAGGAGAATGCTAGTCAATCATGTGTAATTCTCCAGTCATAGACAAAGATCAGAGAAAAATAAAAACAACTCTTGTGGAGGTTATTCTATGAAAAAACCTCCCAGTTCACATCCCACTAGACAAAAAGTATTTCTCTAAGTATCCTCATGCTCCTTTGAAAGATGTTACCAAGAACATTGGAAGAGAGAAAAGTTGTACTATTTGATGAGATCCAGTGGGCATAATAGCCCAATCAAATTCGAACTTTGTTGTGTAGTGTTTTTGAAGAATGTGATTCCTAAAGACAGTCATACACAATTTAATGAACCAAACATATGTCCTTCAAGTGTCTCATCTGAAAGCTAGTATTATATCTTCTTGACTCTGATAAGATCCCCTTCCTTTGGTCATAACCAATTAGTTTCAGGAAGGAAATCTTTCCCTGTATTGAATAACAGTATGAAATGCCTGCCATCATTCAAACATTTTTTTATGTATCCGATCAATAATTGTAACAAGAAAGGGCATGTTAGGGCAACTGCTTTGAGGGAAAGAGTGAGTGAAGATCTGGAAGAAAGAGATCATAAACTCTTCTTTTCTCCTTCTCTGCTGCTTACCTGACAGGGGACTGCAGGGAAAATGCTAATCCCACTTGCCTTTAGGTGACTCCTGGAGAGTCACAGATAATGGAGCATGCTCTTTACCATTATTTTATTACTAGGCTTGTTAAAGATGTTAGTGTACTTCTGGACACACAGTATTTTCTACATACTTCTCTTATTATTGGAGAACATGCGGCGTGGAGGATTCCAGCATACCAAATCCTGAGCTTATATTTTAAGGCAAAAACAGCCAAAATTTCTTAAAGACAAGATATCTTTTATTTCCTGGAAAATATAAAACAAGGGCTGAATCCATTTGAGGGGAGAAGTATTGGTGTCTATCTGTTTGCATATTTCCATTAGAGGAGGAGTTGAATGTCTTCACCTTTTAGTCTGACCTCAGAGATAAAGAAATTCTATAACATTAAATTTATTTAGCCTCAGGACAATGAATGCAATAGTAGGTGTGGAACACAGAAAGCTAGTAAATTGAGTAAATCTTTTCTGGAAAACCATTATGCATTGTGCATTAAAAAGAAAAAAAAAAACACCTTTCAAATAGTTTGGAGATTTCATTTAGTAATCTGTAAGAAATAATCATAAATGAAAATTAAAATGTAACCACAGAAGTTAATTGTGAGGAAAGTGCTACTCCTTTCCTTCAGGGTAGTTACAATGATTACTTGAAACATAGTTATATCATTTAGTTTTGTTTGAGTTAAATTTTAGGTTTTTTGTCTTCCCATCTTTGTCAATTTCATCTTATATTTGAAATTATGAGACATTTTAACCAGTTTCCCATTTTCCAAGCCAACATTCAGCAATATGTCAACCATGAAATTCCAGATGTTCAAGCTGGTTTTAGAAAAGGCAGAGGAACCACAGATCAAATTGCCAACATCTGCTGGATCATCAAAAAAGCAAGAGAGTTCCAGAGAAACATCTATTTCTGCTTTAACAACTATGCCAAAGGCTTTGACTGTGTGTATCACAATAAACTGTGGAAAATTCTGAAAGAGATGGGAATACCAGACCACCTGACCTGCCTCCTGAGAAACCTGTATGCAGGTCAGGAAGCAACAGTTAGAACTGGACATGAAACAAGAGACTGGTTCCAAATAGGAAAATGAGTACATCAAGGCTGTATATTGTCACCCTGCTGCTTTAAGTTATATGCATAGTACATCATGAGAAATGCTGGGCTGGAACAAGCACAAGCTGGAATCAAGATTGGCGGGAGAAATATCAATAACCTCAGATATGCAGATGACACCACCCTTATGGCAGAAAGTGAAGAGGAACTGAACAGCCTCTTGATGAAAGTGAAAGAGGAGAGTGAAAAAGTTGGCTTAAAGTTCAACATTCAGGAAACTAAGATCATGGCATCTGGTTCCATGGGAAATAGATGGGGAAACAGTGGAAGCAGTGGCAGACTTTATTTTGGGGGACTCCAAAATCACTGCAGATGGTGACTGCAGCCATGAAATTAAAAGATGCTTACTCTTTGGAAGGAAAATTATGACCAACCTAGACAGCATATTAAAAAGCAGAGACAGTGCTTTGCCAACAAAGGTCCATCTAGTCAAGGCTATGGTATTCCAGCGCATGTATGGATGTGAGAGTTGGACTATAAAGAAAGCTGAGTGCCGAAGAACTGATGCTTTTGAACTGTGGTGTTGGAGAAGACTCTTGAGAGTCCCTTGGACTGCAAGGAGATCCAACCAGTCCATTCTAAAGCAGATCAGTCCTGGGTCTTCACTGGAAGGACTGATGTTGAAGCTGAAACTCCAATACTTTGGCCACCTAATGCGAAGAGCTGACTCAGTTGAAATGACCCCAATGCTGGGAAAGATTGAGGGCAGGAGGAGAAGGGGATGACAGAGGATGACACGGTTGGATGGCATCACCGACTCAATGAACATGGGTTTGGGTGGACTCCAGGAGTTGGGGATGGACAGGGAGGCCTGGCATGCTGTGGTTCATGGGGTCACAAAGAGTCAGACAAGACTGAGCGACTGAACTGAACTGAGCCAGTTTCCTAAGTTAAAACTATACAAAAATATATAATCAAAGAGATATCTTTCCTCCAATCTCAGTATTTCTACCCCATTCATATCCACCCTTTATAATTCATCAATCTCATTAAATTGTGATTTATTTTTAGTGTTTCTTTCAGCAAAAATAAGTTCACCACACATTTCACTTACAATATTTTCTTACACAAATAACATACATTTTTAATTTGCAGTTTTTCTTTGTAATTTTATTTCATAACAGGTGGATGGGCCAGTTTATTTAGCCAATCTCTTTAAATGAGTATTAAAATCATTTCCAATATTTTATTATGAGGGAAAGTGAAGCAGTAAATAATCTTGTGTGCATGTAGATTTATAATTTTCATGGTGTACCTTCAGAGACATGAAAATGAAGCTAATTTTTCTTTCATTCTCTTATGTCTTTCCAGATTTTCCTTTATAATGATCATGCTAATTTGTACACCTAGTACATTACTTATACTAGCGTGTATTTCCCCAAAACCACATTACTGAAAATATGTGCGGTGTTAACATTAGTGTTTTCTAGACTTTTTATTACTGAAGTGGAAGATGGGAGATTCTAAAAGAGGTCATTTCATTGAATTAATTAGAAGTTTTTATACTGAATAGAATGCTGAGGACTTTTCACAACTTTGACTTTCCTATAGCAGTCTCTATACATCCTCCTCAGTAGACCTTAAACACATCAAAAGGAGAAAAGCAGAAACTGTTTGAATTTTACCCACTGTTTACAGTTAGCTCTCAAAAAGTACTTATTTAACTACTTCATTGTAAATAGATAGGCAATAAATGAAATATTAAGGCAAAGTGAAAGGAAAATACATATAAAGTCATATTTTGCCCCTTCAGGACTGTATTTACACTTAATCTGATTGTACCACAACTTTCTTTGTTGTTTTATCTAGAAAAGCAAATTGAAATTGAAACTTAAATAAGACGTCACTTAGTAAAGGCCACTGCAAAACCCCATGAGAAATTACCAGGCCACCTGATGAGAGATTTTGGTTGGAAAATGAATCCTTGATGAGTCTGGAATACAGGATATGTCTTTTTCTGTGCTCTCCATTTCCTGCTGCCATTTCTTACATCAAGCCCTAACACAAGAGAGTTTCTTGGGGAATTTAAACTGACAGCTTTGTGCTGATTAGAAGCCTTAGGACAAGGCATCTCTGAAATGAGATCAATGTCAGTACTTTTGCCCACAGCAGTCATGAGAGGAGAAGAAAATAAAATCAACAAATACTTCACAACACTCTTTATTAGAAGAAAATATGCCTCAGAAGCATGGAGGAGGAAAAGGAATGAGTTTCACATTGTGTCCTTAAAAGACTTTCAGCAATGCCAATGAGAACAAACTTTATTCCCTCTAAAGAGTATGAATAAAGGCCTATATACACACATAAAATGTGCCACAGCTAAACATTTCAGATATTCTGAAGGATCTAGGAAATAGTCAGCTGCCTTCTTTTTTTAAAACTCAAGGTTTAGGTTTAAAATAAAATTGAGAGGAAGATCCAGAGATTTCCCATATAGCCCCTACTTCAACACATGCGTAGCTTCCCCTAATATGTTATTAACATTCCACACTAGAGAGGTGCATTTATTACAATTGTCTATCAACACTGATGTATCATGATCATCCAAAGTCCAGACTTCATATTAAAGTTCACTGTTAGTGTTGAACATTATATGAGTTAGGACAAATGTACAATAACATATATACATCAATATAATCTCATATACAGTATACTTCCTGCCCTAAAAATATCCTGTGTAAGGTCCCATCCAGTCAAATCTGTGGTTTTTCCAGTAGTCATGTATGGATGTGAGAGTTGGACGATAAAGAAACCTGAGCACATATGAATTGATGCTTTTGAATTGTGGTGCTGAAGACTTTTGAGAGTCCGTTGGACTGAAAGGGGATCCAACCAGTTTGTCCTAGACAAAATCAGTCCTGAATATTCATTGGGAGGACTGATGCTGACCCTGAAACTGCAATACTTTGACCACCTAATGCAAAGAACTGACTCATTAGAAAATACCTTGATGCTGGGAAAGACTGAAGGCAGAAGAAGGGGATGACAGAAGACGAGGTGGTTGGATCACATCCCTGACTCAATGGACATGAGTTTGAGTAAAATCTGGGAGTTGGCAATGGACAGGGAGACCTGACGTGCTGCAGTTCATAGGGTCACAAAGAATCGGACACGACTGAATGACTGAACTGAACTGAACTGGAAAAATACCCTGGGCTGTGCTTATTTATCATCCTTCTTCTCCCTGTCAGTCATTGACCTTTTTACTGTATCCATTGTGTTGCTTTTCCCAGAATTTCATATACTTGAAGTTAACAGTATGTTAGCCTTTTCAGATTGGCTTATTTCACTTTAAAATACACATGTAAGATTTCTCAGTGTCTTTTCAGAGCTTAATAGCTCATTTTGTTTTAGCCCTGAAGATTACTTCATTTTCTAGTTGTACCACAACATATATTTATCCATTCAACTACTGAAAGGCATCTTGGTTGCTTCCAATTTTGGCAATTATAAGTATAGCTGTTATCAACATTTTTGCCTTGAGTTTTGTACAAACATAAAATTTCAACTCCTTGAGTAAACACCAAAGAATACAATTGTTGTATTACATGGTAAGAAGATAATTGGTTTTGTAAGAAATGTCAAACTATTTTCAAAAGTATGTGTACTAGTCTACATTCCCATCAGCAATGTATGAGAGTTCTTATTGTTCCACATCTTCATGGATATTTGGTGTTATCAGTGTGCCAAATTTAGATTATTCTACTAAGTGTTATTTATTAGATAATAAATAATAAATGAGATATTACTAATAAGTAATAGTTCCATGTTGATTAATTTGAATTCCCCTAATAACATATGATGTTGAGCACCTTTTCATATGCTTCTTTGCCATCTGTACATCTACGAGAGTGTTGGTTAAGGTCTTATGTCTATCATTTAATTGGATTGTTTTGTTGTTTTTGATGTTGAGCATTGTGTATTTTGGATAACACTTTTCATACTGAATGTGTCTTTTGAAATTATACTTTCACATTTGTTTATCTTCTAATTCTCCTGATATTGTTGTTCAAAGAGAAGTTTTAAAAATGTTAACTGACTTCAGCTTATAAATTACTTCTTTCATAGATCATGTTTTTGATGTTCTATCTAAAAAGATATTACGATTCTAAAGATCATGTAGGTTTTCTCCTATTATCCTCTACTGCTAAGTCACTTCAGTCATGTCCGACTCTGTGCAACCCCATGAACTGCAGCCACCCAGGTTCCTCCATCCATGGGATTTTCCAGGCAAGATTACTGGAGTGGGTTGCCATTGCCTTCTCCTGTTATTATCCTCTAGAATAATGCAATTAGGTCTGTGACCCATTTTGAATTTTACAGTTAGGTCTGTGCTCCATTTTGAGTTAATTTTTGTGAAGAGTATAAAGTCTGTGTCTAGATTCACTTTTTGCAAATGGATGTCCAGTTTTTTCAGCATCATTTGTTGAAAAGACTATCTTTATAATTTTGTATTGCTTTTGCTCCTTTGTCAAGATCCATTGCCTATATTTACATGTGTCTATTTCTGTGCTGTCTGCTTTGTTCCATTGATCTGTTAGTCTAAACTTGTTTCAATATCAAATTATTAATTATTGTAGCTTTAAAATAAGTCTTGAGTTGGACATGACTTAGCAACTAAACAACAGCAAATTAATTCTTAAAGTTAAGTATTGTCAGTCCTCAAATTTCTTCTCTAAAATGCCTTGCTAGGATTATGATTAAGATTACATTGAATCTATAAATTAAGTTAGAAAGAACTGTCACCTTGATAATATAGAGTCATCTTTTCCATGAACATGATATATCTCTCTATTTATTTAGTTCTTTGATTTCATTTATAACAATTCTGCTTTTGATTTATATACATTTTATATTTATTTTGTTAGATTCACCTAAGCATTTCATTTTTCAGGGTAGGGGGTGTTAATAAATATGATACAGTGATGTTAATTTCAAATACTTCTTGGTTATTGCTGCTATATGGGAAAGAAATTGACGTTCGTATTTTAACCATGTATTCTGTGATCTTGCTATAATAATTTGTCTCAGGACTTTTTTTGCTTTATTCTTTCAGATTTTCTACATAGATGATTGCATCATCTGCCAAAAAAAGAAAAGAAAAAAAGGCAACTTTATGTTGTTTCTTCACAGTCTGTATATCTTTTGTTTTCTTGCCTTTTTGTATTTGCAAGGACTTTCAGTATGATGTTAAAAAGATGTGATGTAAGAGGAGACATCCTTACCTTCTACCTTATCAGAATTTGAAAGTTTTGAGTTTGTCACCAATAAGCATGGTGTTGTTGCTGTTGTTGCTTAGTCACTAAGACATGTTTGACTCTTTTGTGACCCCATGGACTGCAGCCTGCTAGATTCCTGTCTTGCCTGGGATTTCCCAGCCAAGAATACTGTAGTGAGTTGCCATTTCCTTCTCCAGGGATCTTCTTGACTCAGGGATTGAATTTATGCCTCCTGCTGAGCAGGTAGATTCTTTATTACTGAGTCAACTGGGAAGCCCAAGTATGGTATTAGCTGAAGCTTTTTAGAGATAGTCTATCCAGTTGAGAAAATTCTCTATTCATAGTTTGCTGAGAGTTTTTCTCATGAGTAGCTATTGGATTTTTTCAAATGCTTTGTGTGTGTGTGTGTTAATTGATATAATCCTGAGGTTTTTAATTTTCAGACTGCTGATGTGATGAATTACCTTAATTAATTTTCAAATATTGAATGAGACTTGCATACCTGGCATAAATTCCACTTAACGATGGTATACAATTCATTATTATCATTTTTGGATGGTTTACTAATATTTTGCTGACATTTTTGCATCTATGTTCATAAGAGATATTGACTTGTATTAGTAGTCCCCCCGCCCAACCCCCCCTTTGGGATGTCTTTGTCTCGTTTTGTTGTTAAAATATTGCTGGCCTTAGAATAACTTTGGCTTCCCAGGTGGCACTAGTGGTAAAGAACCCATTTGTCAATATAGGAGATGTAAAAGATGCCCATTCGATCCCTGCATGAGGAAAATCTCCTGGAAGAGGGCATGGCAACACACTCCAGTATTCTTGCCTGGAAAATCCCATGAACAGAGGAGCCTGGTGGGCTGCAGTCCCTGGGGTTTCAAAGAGTGGGACATGACTAAAGCGGCTTAGCAGTAAAATGAGCTAGAAAGTATTTCCTTTGCTTCTTTCTTCTGGAAAAAGTTGTAGATAATTGGCATAATTTTATTCATAAATGTTTGGAGAAATCCACCATTGTACTCATCTGAGCTTAATGTTCTGTTATGAAAGATTGTTAATTATTGATTCAATTTATATAATAGACATAGGCCTTTTCAGATTGTTTGTTTCATTTTTGTGTGTGTTTTGGCAGTTTTGCCTTTCAAGGAATTGGTCTATTTTATCTAGGTTATTAAATCTTGTCCACTTATTCCTTGCTTCTCCTTTTAATTATCATGTGATATGTAGTAATATCCCTTTTTCGTTTCTGTTTCTAGCAATTTGTGTTATCATTTTTTCTTATTAAATCTAACTAGAGGCTTATTGATTTTATAGATATTTTCAAGGAACTTTTGCTTTTGTTTGTTATCTCTTTGGTTTTATTTTTTCAATTTTATTCATTTGTGTTTTAATCCCTTTTATTATGTTTCTTCTTACTTTAGAAATTTTTCTAGTTTCCTAAAGTGGAAACTTAGGTTATTTTCTTTAGATAATTTTTTTCTTTTTTTTAATATTTGCATTCAATGTTATACTTTTGGTTAGATTTTTAAGATTGTTTTTGATTCATTTTCTTCACAGTAAAGCCCAGTTACTTAAATTCTTGAGGAAGAAGCTTGGAGTATCATCATATTTCTCCATGCATGTTCAAAAAAAAAAAAAAAAAAAGGGCTTTTTACACCTAGTTAGCCAAGCTATAGGAAAATTGTTTTAATACTTTCTGGTCAAATGGAAAAATGACTGGTAGAACCTAAATTAAAGATTATGCATGCTTATTTCTGATTCTTATTTCTCCATATTATCTGAACTCCATGCAGACTTAAAGTTCTCACCCAGGGTGGGAAGCAAAGTGCTGGTTTTGTTTCTTGTATCTATTTCATTAAAGCTCAGTAGAGTATTCTGGCAGTCTTACAGTTTGTGAGTAAGAAAATGTAAATCAATACTAAATAATTTAGTGATATGGGCATCTTTATGAGTGATATGGAGACATTTATTTAGGAAGCTTTCTCTTGTGAGGAAGAAATTTTAATACCATCACAAATACAGGTTAACAATACTAACACTGAATATTCAACATTCCAGACTCAAATTCAAGATCACCTTCTCCAGAAAGCCTTTATGACTTCTCTGAAGAACTGAGTACTTGATTTTCTTTTTCCAGAAATTATTCTTTGACTATAAATTTTAAAAATATAAGGCATTTTACATAATATTTAGAAAAACAGGAAAGCAGCATATTTGTATGAGAATAAGACCTTTACTAGATATTTGTTAATAATTCACATTATACTGTAAATATGTATTCATTTGTTACTCCCTTTCTTTTATGAGATTAGAAGGAAAAGGAGATTATAATATTTTTCTCTGAACTGTCAAGACTGAACTCCAAGCCTCACATATTGTATGTGTTCAAAAACATTTATCACATGATTGAGTAAGAGAGTGACTGAATGTGTGAATAAACGCATGACAATTATTTGAGCAAGGCTGAACCTGAGTGTAATATATCTCACTCTAACCTGTTTGGGATTGCAGCCATGAAATTAAAAGACGCTTACCCCTTGGAAGGAAAGTTCTGACCAACCTAGATAGCATATTCAAAAGCAGACATTACTTTGCTGACTAAGGTCCATCTAGTCAAGACTATGGTTTTTTCAGTAGTCATGTATGGATGTGAGAGTTGGACTTTGAAGAAACCTGAGCACTGAAGAATTGATGCTTTTGAACTGTGGTGATGGAGAAGACTCTTGAGAGTCCCTTGGACTGCAAGGAGATCCAACCAGTCCATTCTGAAGGAGATCAGTCTTGAGTGTACTTTGGAAGGACTAATGCTAAAGCTGAAACTCCAGTACTTTGGCCACCTCATGCGAAGAGTTGACTCATTGGAAAAGACTCTGATGCTGGGAGGGATTGGGGGCAGGAGGAGAAGGGGACGACAGAGGATGAGATGGCTTGATGGCATCACCGACTCGATGAACGTGAGTTTGAGTGAACTCCGGGAGTTGATGATGGACAGGGAGGCCTGGCAATTCATGGGGTGGCAAAGAGTTGGACATGACTGAGTGATTGAACTGAACGGAACTGAACTGAACCGAACCTGCTTTTCATTCATCCTGCTGCCTGCCAATTCAGTAAGATAATTTTATCCTTTTGTTTGAGTATTTTGGTAATTGCTGAAACAAAGAAATGTGTACGTGTGTGTATGAATGTATTTGGGATTCTAAATACTTTTTGTGATGAATATAATGTTGGTGCCTTTTTAGAACATATTGAGTAGAAAAAAATCTGAAGATGTTTCCAAAACTCAGCCCCTGTCCACCAATGCCTAATAGAAACACAGAGAGACAGTTTTGGGTGAAGGAGAAAAGAATAGCTTTATTTCTTTGCCAGGTACAGTGCACTAATGCCCTCAAAGCTGTGTGTCTCATCCTGGAGTGAGTATTGAGGAGTCTTATAGTACTCAAGGAGCAGGGCATGCTCAGTTTATGGACATTTTTCTGATTGGTTGGTGATGAGGTAGTTTAGAGTCAGCATTATCAACCTTCTGATTCCAACCTGGGGTCCACATGCTTACGGGCAGCATACATTTAACTTCTCCCACCTCATAGTTGTTTCAGTATCTGCAAAACAGCTCAAAGGATTTGACTCAGAATATTATCCATAGTTCCTGAGGAACAGCTAAATGTCCTTGACTTATTTATTGGATAAAGTTTCATTACTTTGTCTTGCTCAACTGTTTTCCTTTCTTTCTGCATTTCATCACTTCTCTAATTATATTTATTCTTTGACTAAAGTTTTTCTACAGAAAAAAGGCAGGCAGAGAACATGGGTAGTAGCCTATTCTGGGAAGTTCTTATAAAGTCCTGCTTGGTTATGATGACGTTGAAGTATAAAATGAGAAGGAGACGTTATTGTCTACAACAGGTCATAGATTAATTTGAGCAATGAGTATAAGCTGATGTCTTTTCAAGCTGGACCAGAAGCACTGCTAGGGCAACAGGGTTAGGGACTGTGAAGTAGATGGTCTCGAACTGATAATTTTACCTAGTATAATGAAAGTACTTTAAGAACATCATTTTAACAACTTCATTGAAATATAATGGAATACAATATATTTGTACACACATAAAATATATAACTTTATGCTTTTAACATATGTATAATACCTGTGAAATCATCACCATTGTTAAGTTAATAAACATATCCATGTAAATTCCCAGAGTTTTCCTATGTTCCTTAGTAATTCCTCACCCCAGCCTCTATCCATAGGGCCAATCATGTTTTCTAAGATATAGATTAATTTACATAAGTGAAATCATACAGTATATATTTTTCTTAGTATGATTCTTTTCATTTTGTATATTTTTGAATGTAAATTTTGTAACTAGTGACACAAGTGACAATAATCAATGAGCTAGATAGTTTTTATATATAGTTATCTAATTAATTTCATCTACAAAATTAAATTATTAAAATGGTCTTTAAAATGGTCCTTATGGAAATTGATTTATTTCTAACAAAGGCAGTCATTCCATTTGCAGATGCTAATTATGTTACTCAGGTAGTAATAGAGGAAGCAATGTATTATTGCACAACTGAAAGAAGATTACAACAAAATGATGATTAGTAATTCATTAGTTTTTAAAGGAAGAACATTTTCTCCATAGCATTTGTAATTTTCAGTTTCGGAAGTGTAAAAGAAGCACTCTAGCTTTAAAATCCTGTAAGAAGCATCAATTCTAAAAATTTATGTTTGATGAGGCAGCTTCCTCAGTGGCTTTATACTTTGAAAGGTCTCAAAAGCCTCTGCAAACCCACACACTGGCTTCACATCCAATTTAAACAATACAACTATGAGAAAGACATAAGATTTTCTTTTTTAATCTCTTAATTGAAAGGAAGACAATATATACCTTCAAGAGCTGATAGAGTTTTTAGAAAGCAATATTTTTGAGATACAGTCAGTCTATAATATTATAAAAATTTCAGGTATGCAAAATGTGATTACCAAATTTTAAAGGTTATATTCATTTATAGTATTGTAAAATATTGGCTATATTCCTTGTGATGAACAATATAGCCTTGCAGTTTATTTATTTTATATATAACAGTTTGCATGTCTTAATCTTCTATTTATATCTTACTGTTCCATGTCTTCCTCTCCCCACTGGTAGCAACTTGTTTGTTCTCTACATCTGTGAGTTTGTTTCTTTTTGTTTTATTCAGTAGTTTGCTTTATTTTTTAGATTTCACATGTAAGTGTTAACATTAAGTATTTGTCTTTCTCTGTTGGACTTATTTCACTAAGCATAACACCCTCCAGCTCCATCCATGTTATTGCAAATGACAAAATGACATTCTTTTCCATGGGTGAGTGATACTCTGTGTGTGTGTGTGCGTGTGTACAACATCTTTATCCATTCATCTGTTTATGAACACTTAGATTACTTCCATATCATGGTTATTGTAAACAATGCTGCTGTGAACATTGGGACACATGTATCTTTTCAAATAAGTGTTTTTGTTCTTTTGTTCTTTTTGTTTTGTCTTTTCAGATACATACTCAGGAGTGAAATTGCAGGATCACTTGGTAGTACTATTTTTAGTATTTTAAGGAAACTCCATACTGTTTTTCACATTAGTTGCTCCAATTTACATCTCCACAGTGTATAAAGAATTTTCTGTTATCCACATCCTCACCAACCTCTGTTGATCGTGATCCTTTGAATGAAATCCATTCTGACTGGTGTGAGGTGATATCTTGTAGTTTTGATTTACATTTCTTTGATAATTAGTAATGTCGAGCATCTTTTTATGTGCCTATGTGTCTTCTGTGGGAAAAAAATATCTATTCAGGTCTTCCACCCATGTCTTAATTGGGTTGTTTGTTTTTTCTTACATTGATTTATCTAAGTTGTTTATATATTTTAGATATTAACCACTTAGTAGCCATAACACATGCAAATATTTCACCCATTCAGTAGATTGTCTTTTCATTGTATCAGTGGTTTTCTTTGCTGAGTAAAACCTATATAGTGATATTTTAACAAAAGGAATACATATGCCTTTCACATACTGCTAAGAGGAATCAGCCAGCGTAGGATAAATATAATTCTATTTCAATGAAAGGACAGTCATTTTGACAAATTCCATTTTATAATTATTTTACTTTCCTCATTGTGATCAAAAAATAGTCTCATCTGTAACTGTAAGTTTGAAAGATAAACCACACACACACAAGTTTCTGAGATTTGTACCTAGTACACTGTCAGTGAATGATATCTGTTTCCTATAAGTCGATCATCAAGACACTGCATGAGGTGCCATGAGTGAGGAAACAATATTTAAGGCACAGTTCCTTCCTTCAAGAAAATAATTAATGCTGAGCTAGGAGTAAAACATACATATAATGGATAACCTGGATTTCATAGTGATGGAAAAGCATCTTGCAAAACCACAGAGAATTTAAGTGACCTGAGTGATCAGAGGAGAGAGCCTTTGGAAGTTGAATGGTCTTGAGATCCCCAAAGTGGAGAACTGTAGATCAATTTTGAGGTGAGTAGGATTCAGGCGGGAAGAGTATTTGGGTCGGGGACAGGAGAAGGTTTCTGGATAGAGGAATAGGGATCACTAAAATGAACAAGACAAAATATAATCTTAGAGGACAGCAACATCACGTGGGAATGAGGATGATGAATAAAAGAGTAGAACATGTCAAAGTGGATGAGGTTTGGAGAACCCAGAAGGGCCTATTGCCTGGGGCTAAGGATAGATGTGTTCATTGCATTCTTCAGATTGTTCTATAATTTTCCTACACTTTCATCCCTCACTAAAGCATTGTAAAAGTCCCATTTGTAACAAGAGAAAAAACATTGATAGGAGTTGCAAGGATCAATTGAACCTGACCAGAACCCAGCCCACTGAGGTGTGAAGGGATTGGGATACTAACCTCTAGCAGTCATATAGAAAGCCGAAGAATACCCAATCTTTTGTTGGTCTGGCCAGTGCTCTAGGGATAGGTGGAACCGTTACTGTTGTCTAAGTACTTAAGTCTCAGAATGTAAGGACTACAGCTAAGACCACATAGCTAATAGGCCTAGCAACCAGACCACGTGCTCTTGACTGTCACAGAAAGTTCTTTTCACTAAACAAAGCGGCTATTGGATGCTTAACTTTTTTTGAAGATTGACAGAAGTTGAGTAGTAAATCTGGAATTCAATCACTATGAACTAATGTTGGTGACCTTTAGACAACAGAGTTCTGTAGTGTCTTTTAGAATTATGTTATCTGTACATAACACTTGTTCATACTTCTTTCTTATGAATCCTAAAATGTTAATACTGTATTTGTTATATATTTTAAAAATAAATAAACTGAGAGTTTAACTTTTCTATTTTATTGTTTTCTTTGCTACTAACTTACAGAATCCTTTACTCTTCTGGTCAGTCACTGTAAAAGCACCAAGCATATCTAGTTCCACCACAGATATACCATGATATGCACTTTTGTTGTGTCTCCATAATATAGGGAAGTGCCTGCGTAGGAATACAGTCAGTAACATCTGAGGATAAATAAGAATGCATAAGTATTTGAACTCCATGATGAAAAAAAATTCTTCCAAATTCTGCAATCCTAGAGTCCTACAGAATTGCAAATACTCATGATAGTAGTGTTCTAATCCTGATTTTTCCTCTTTCAGCAAAAATTAAGATGCTTGGGGCTGGTGCACTGAGATGACGCAGAGGGATTGTATGGGGAGGGAGGAAGGAGGGGTATTCAGGATGGGGAACACGTGTATACATGTGGTGGATTCATGCTGATGTACAGCAAAACCAATACAATATTGTAAAGTAATTAACCTCCAATTAAAACAAATAAATTGTATTAAGAAAAAGAAACTAACCAACTGCAATGAACAAAGGGCATCAAATGTGACTGTTATGCTGATTATTTCTTGGCAAATGGTGTGTTAGGGACTTATTAGTAGCATGTTTTCTCAAAGAAACAAATGAGTTTCATAGTCCCTTTCTTCTCCATTACCTTGTGATATTTCTATTTCCGTTTGCTGATATCTCAGTGAATAAATTTAATACTGGACATCATTTTACCTCACTTCTGTGGATATAAACTTATGGGTAAGCAATTATGATTTATTTGGATTAAACAGTAGGTTATGCGTGTTAGTTTTATCTGTGATTGACAAATACGCCACTTTGTTATGAGAAGTTCATTATTCCACCATGTTATTTTGGCTATTTTTTCTCTTCCTGTTTTATTTTTTAAATTATGAATGCATGATAATATTTCCAAGAGACTTGGAAAATACAAAACAAAGTTAAACATAGTTCTACTATATATTATAATTATATTTAAGTAGATAAATTAAGATTTTTAGTTGGAATTTCAATATTAAACTCTCAAGAATTAATGCAATGAATATACAGAAAAGCAGAAGCATATAGTAGACCTTCAATATTATTAAGAATTTTACAATATTCACACAACAGTAAGATACAAATTCTATTCACACTCCAATAGATTATAAACTAGGAGACACTAGAATATATCCAGGGGCATAAAACCAGGTGCAGAAATTTCATGGCCTAAAGATATTAAAATCATACAGAGCCTGTTCTCTTGTCACTGTGGAATTATGTTAGAAATGAATATCAAAAGATATTTGAAAGTAACACATGTATTTTCCAGTGCAGTGTGACATTTACCAAGCAAGATATTTGACTTAGCCATTGAAAGCCTCAATAAACTTAGAAGACTGAAAAAACACAGAGGGTGATTATGGAAATTATTAATGAGAAATTAATATCAGAGATACTTAAAAAATACATTGTAAATTAAACGTCCATTTTTATTAATAAATGAGGGATGTATCTAAGAAGCCATAACAAGGAAGATTAGGAAATATTTGTTAACAGAAAAAAAATGAAAAGGGAACTTACCAGAATTTGTTGCATGTAGCTGAAACTGCTCAATGCAGATAAATGTAATGTGGAATCTTGAATAAGTTATAAAAATAAATAATGGACACTAGCATAAAATTCTTTGAAATTTGAATAAAATCTAAATTTTATTTAATAATATTGTATCACATGTTAATTTCCTGTTTTGTTTTTCATACAACATAGTATTTCTTTACATCCTCAGAATTGGATTAGAAGTTTCAAACATCAAATTTTTTTTTAAATCACTAAGATAATAAACATTCTAGTCTTTTAGCCATAATATTAGATGCCAAACTAATCAAAGTTTGGAACCATATCAAAGTTTTGAATGAATATAAATTTGAAATCCATCTAGCATTCTATTCTAACTAAATCAAACAAGCAGAATCCAAAAGTCATCAAGTGGAATCAGAATGTCATGCATTTTTTTTATCTATGCAAAAATTAGTAAGTTTTCTCAAATATGTATATTATATTGCACATACTATATATATATTTATATTACACATACTATATATATATATATATATACATAAAATGTGTTTGTGTGTACAAAAGCTTTTCTACTACACTTGATAAAGGCTTGAGAAAGAACAACAACAACAAAAAAGAGACAGAGAAATTGCAGAACATAAGCTAAATGAAATGGGAGCACTGAATATGAAATAGAAAAAGTGAAACAAACCAGATAAAAGTAGTGAAATAAACCAGATAAAAGTAAAATATCTTCATATAGTTCATTTGTTTTTATTTTTATTTATTTATTTATTTATTTTTAATTTTAAAATCTTTAATTCTTACATGTGTTCCCAAACATGAACTCCCCTCCCACCTCCCTCCCCATAACATCTCTGTGGGTCATCCCCATGCACCATCCCCAAGCATGCTGTATCCTGCGTCAGACATAGATTAGCGATTCATGGATGCTCATAAGAAACACATCTGGAGCTTTGGATAAAAATAACAATATCTGGACATTTGCATTTTTCAAAAAAAAATTCGAAGGTAATTCTGATATACTCTACCATGCTTTTTTTTAATGTGGAATTGACTATTCTTTTAATGTAAAAGTGTCTGTGATGAATACCAAATATCCTTCCCAATGAGTAAATAAAATATCCATTCTTTTTTCTATAAAGTTCTCAGAAAATATTGCTTATCAATGAAGTAGAGAAGTTATGTTTTAGATTCTTCAATTTGAATGCAAAGCAAATGTAGTTTGATTTTAGGGAGAAATTTAATAGATGTGGTACACACATCTGTGAAACTTGTGGACAATGATCAATTATCACTATTTCAAGTAAAAATTCAGTTTTTGTTGTTGTTGTTTTGTAGTGCTTTGTTTTACCTCTAAAAATTCCTGGATTATATTGAGACAACGAAGCCTAAATGCAGCTTTTGTTGCATGTCATATTTGCTGTCCATGTAGAGGCTCCCTTTTATCTTAGATTCACCCCATTAAGTACTAGTATTCTTGTGCTTTTGCTTCTTTGGAGACACTATTCACTCTTTGGATATTTCTTCTCATGTAATGGCCAAGACATTGAAACAACTTAATTGTCCATCAATGGATGAATGGATAAAAGATGTGGTACATATATATAGTAGAATATTATTCATACACAAAAAGAATGAAATAGTATCATTTGCAGTAACATGGATGGAGCTGGAGATTATCACACTAAGTGAAGTAAGTCAGACAAAGAAAAGCAAATATCATATAATATTACTTATTTGTGAAATCTTAAAAAAAAAAAATGATACAAGGAAACGCATTTACAAAACAGAAACAGACTCACAGACACAGAAAACAAGCTAATGGTTACCAAAGAGGAAAAGGTGGGGAAGAGAGATAAATTAGGAGCTTGGGATTAATATACACTCTACTATATATAAAATAGGTAACTAACCAGGACCTCCAGTGTAACACAGGAAATTATACTCAATATCTTGTAATAATCTATAATGGAAAAAAATCTAAATACATGTATGCATATATATATATATATATATATATATATATGAATCAATATACTGTACCCACAAAACTAACACAACATTGTAAATCAAGTGCACTTCAATAAAAGTAACCCCAATAAAATTTAAAAAAAAAAAGAATCTTCAACGCATACATACATACATACATACTATAAGTCACCAGATTTTTTTCTGCTCCTCTGTATGAGATGCCAGCCTGAGCTATGGAGCTGCAGAGGTGGAAGGCCTGGAGTCTGCCCTGAGGAAGGGGGTGTACAGGTAAGCAATTATGGAACAATGGGAGTCACCTGGGAGAGTTGGGTGGAGCTAAACAGAGAAGTCTGGAGAAGGCAATGGCCACCCACTCTAGTACACTTGCCTGGAAAATGCCATGGATGGAGGAGCCGGGTAGGCTGCAGTCCATGGGGTTGCGAAGAGTTGGACACAACTGACTGACTTCACTCTCACTTTTCACTTTCATGCATTGGAGAAGGAAATACCAACCCACTTCAGTGTTCTTGTCCCCCAAAGGGCTGCCGTCTATGGGATCGCACAGAGTCGGACATGACTGAAGCGACAGCAGCAGCAGCAGCAACAGAGAAGTCTGGGTTCAGAGACATGGGGAGAGACAGACTTTCCTGATGAGTGGGGAAGTTGGTTAGACAGGGTTGTGAGAAAAGGAGAGGTAATCAGAAGATTCTTGTACAAAGGACATGATGTCTTAGCTGAGTTTCAAATTATAATAAGCATAGCCAAGAAGTCATGTCAAGTAGAGACTATATAGAGTATGAGAAAACTTCAAAAGGTACTTTGCTTAATTGGAAAACTAGTCTAGAGACGGTTAGAGTACCACATGTGCATCAGTGAGAAGCAGATGAGACATGGGAGCTTGGTGAGGGATACAAGTCAACACAGCCAACTTTTGAATTCTCTGTCTTCATAGTAATATGTTAGCTGTTCAGTCGTGCCTGACTCTTTGCAACCCCATGGACTTCAGCCCACCAGGCTCCTCCGTCCATGGGATTTTCCAGGCAAGGATGTTGGAGTGTGTTGCCATTTCCTTCTCCAGGAAATCTTCCCGACCCAGGGATAGAACTCGAGTCTCCTGCACGTCAGGCAGATTCTTTATTGCCTGAGCTATGAGAGAAACTGTCTTCATAAGCCTCTGAGGTTCTCCTGTGAGAAAAGTAGGAATGAAGAAGAAAGAGTGAAATGGTAGGGAAACAGAATGGAAATCTGATCTCTTGGAGCAGAGGAATCAGAAAAAGACTGTAGGAGAAAGAGGATACTTTTTAATCTGCACCAAGAAGCTTTCAGTATGTTCATACTGGGTCCAATTTTTTTTACTTCTTTTGAATTTCTAAAATTGAAATAGTTTACAATGTTGTATTAGATTCAAGTGTGCAGTAAAGTGATTCAGTTATATGTACATATATATATATATATATATTTCAGATTTCCTTGATAGGTTATTTCAAAATACTGAATATAGTTCCTTGATACAGTAGTTCCTTTTGGTCATCAGTTTTATACATAGTAATATGCATATATTAATCCCAAACTCCTTATTTATCCCCTCCACTCCCTTTTCCCTTTGGTAACCATAAGCTTGTTTTCTCTACCTGTGAAGCTGTTTATGTTTTACAAATAAAATCATTTGTATATTTTTTTTTCGATTCCACATATAAGTGATATTATGTGATGTTCATCTTTTTCTGTCTGACTTCATTTAGTATGATAAGGCCCATTCATGTTGCTGCAAATGACATTTTGTGGCTGAGTAGCATTCCATTGTGCGGGAATACAAATATACCATTTTTAAAAATCTATCATCTGTTGATGGACATTTAGGGTGATTCCATATCTTGGCTATCAATTTTTACTCCTAATTTTATTGAGAAGAATAAAATTCACAGGGGAGACTGGGACCACTTGGCTAAATACTCCAGAGTGATTGTCTCTGACAGCCTTGTCTTCCTTGGCCTTCTGATCTTCTGTGGATCCATTATGCTAACCCTGTCTCTAGAGGAAATTTTCTCCTGCTCAGTTCTGAGCTCCTGAAGATCAGAGTTCATCACTTCAGCTGCTAGTACCCAGCCCTCACACACAGAAGTTTTTCAGAAAGTGCACAAAAGAAAGGACAGCAGGGATTTGGAAACTGATTGAGAAAGCAGTCTTACCTACACAGGTGTTTTTCTGACAGTGTAATAGACACAACTGGAATGGTTAAAAGGCAGCAGTGAGGCAAAAAGCATGGATGAGACATAACACAGAGAGAAACAAACAATTTTAAAAGCTGAAGTAAGGCAGAGTGGATAACCATTTGACAACTGGAATAATATACGTGGAAAATGAGGAGGAGGAAATATTTCTATGGGATATGGAATGAGCAGAATATATAGTAGAATTAAGAGAGACAAATAGAGGCAGGTGAATTTCCTTGCAGGGGTGAAGGGGAAGAAATACATGGAGATCCAGAGGCAGAGCCAAGAATCTACCCCCTCAACCCCTGCAAAGACTGCAACAGAAAGGTCAACTTCTAAAATCCACATTTCCCTGGGATTTGAATAATCTGGAGCTCTGTGGTCAGCCTCTGGCAGGGGTTGTGGGGGAACGTTAGAATGATCCTGTCAGCTGAGTGAAGTGTTTTGCTAACTGGAGCCACTGCCCTGCACTCCTTTGTCCTGCCTGGAGCAGTCATGATCATGGTCGCTAAGCCCTATTCTTATGGTGGCAATAGTTAACTTAGAGGCAGAATATTCGAGTTCTTTCTCTGGTTTCTCTATCTACTGTAGGTATGAATAAAGCTTTATAAGATGACATCATAAATCCTGTGATGAAATTTTAAAATATTTGTTCTTCACAGGCATTAAATATGCTGACAAAATATGAGCAGAAGCTCTAAAGAAAAACTGTATCATAAACTCCATGCTTTTAAAAGTGGTTAATTTTCAAGAAGTGTTATATATCAAGCTGTTTAAAACATTTCTTTTATGTCCCAAATTGTTTATGGTTTCCTGATTTTTGTGCAAAATATGACAGAATGGATCATCAAACTCCCAAAAAGCACCATCAAGTAAAACATAAAAAAGGAGTTTATCAGATTTAGTACTGAAAATTTATATATTTATACAAATATATTCACAGTCTGAAAAGAATCTGTCTTGAGTATATCAGGATTACCATTCTGTGTTTTCTGACAGTCCCTTCCTTTCACTGGTTAAATCATTTATTTTCTTTAACATCACTGATAGGACTACTAGAACTATAAACTTTAACTGAAGAAAAACCTAGTATTTATTTTGATCAACCACTTTTGGGATAATAAAAATGTACACATTTTAACAACAAGTCTGATTATCTCACCTCACAGTTGAGGGGTAAAAAATATCCAAACACTCTCCAAATAGTACTACAAAGAAGTGGCTAGATCTGGGCAACGTCACCTCTATGCAAAGAGATGAAGTAAACATGATTGCAAAAAAAGTTAACCTTTATCAAATCAATGGGTTTCTGCTCGTGTGCTGTTGAGAGTTTCTACTTCAAAGTGGAAAAGATAAATGAAGCCACATAGCATGGAAAAGATAAATAGAAAGCTTATTGTTGGAGACAGATTTTGATTCCTTTGTTGAGAAGATCCCCTGGAGGACGGAATGGCAACCCACTCTAATATCCTTGCCTGGAGAATCTCACAGACAGAGGAGACTGGCAAGCTATACTCTATAGGGTTACAAAGAGTCAGACAGGCCTGAAGTGACTAAGCATGCAAGCATTGCATGCATGCATAAAAGGCAGTAAATCAATCATCAGGAAACATTAAAATGTTTATACTTAGCTATACCATGGGAAATACTACATTTCAAATTTATTATGACTTGATGGCAATGAGGCAGACCGTCAGTGATGACCAGAGCACCAGTGCCTAGAAAGTATTGGACACCCTGTAAATTGAATACCCTTCTCCTCTCCACTTTCACTGAAGGAAGGGAAAAACTGAATAAAAAGTAATACACCAAAATTAGCTAGAAATCTGCTGTTTTTAGGTAAAACACTCAGTAGTGATATTTAGTTTTAGAACCTATGTGAATATTTTGTGTTCTACTAAATATAAAAAACTTTAAACACATTGCAAGATTACCTACCAATGGACAAATATTTGATGGCCCTGTGTGTCAATCATTATAATAAAAGCTATAGATAATTTATTCAAGAACAAGTAAGGCAGAGGTCCTTTCCTGGAAGTAAGAAAAGATGATAGAATATTACTCATATGCTACCCATACCTCTAAAGCAGTGATTTATGCTTTAATGCTCATAAAAATCCTACTGAGGTTTTTGGAAACATGGAGATTTTTCACTATCAACATCCTCCAGGCAATCTGATTCAGCATATCCGAGGTTAGTCCCAGCAATCTACATTTACAACAGATGCCCTAAATGAAGGTGAAATAAAAGTTTATAACTTGGGAAGCAGTTATCAAACCTACCTGCATATTAAAATTCCTTTATGATCTTTCTAAAAATTCCAATGCCTATTCCTCACACTCAACATTCTAACTGAATTGCTTTTGGTATAGTATTTTTGAAAGATCTGTAAGGTATGCTAAGGTACACTCAGGACTGAGGAACACTGCCTTAGAGAACCAGAACAATGAGGTCAAAAACCCTGGTAGATATTTTACGTTGTGTGGGTCATAACTTTTCCGATGTGACCCCACTTCTTTGATGCTTACTAGCTAATTATCATATTGTCATTGTTGAAATAATCGGCAGTAGAATAGTTACCTTTTATTTTACTTTTGCTTTTAATATTTCAGACACTCTTGTGCTTTACATATGAATAATTGTGCTTAATCTTCTTTGAGACTCATTGCCCCTTTATGATTTCTTTTAAATTTAGATCTGAGAATAGATTACCTTTCTTGAAGCAATCAGAAACTCCTCCTTACCCTTAGGTAGATTGACTTGTCCTGTCCTCAGGTATTATGGTTGTGAGGATTAAAAGAGAAGAGTTGTGTGTAAAGCAACTTGGGGATCTAGAATCCAGTAAATATAAAATCTGATCTCCAGATACACACACACACACACACACACACACATATGTGCTCACAAGAGTGGGTTGCCATTTCCTGCTCGAGGGGATCTTCCCAACCTAGAAATTAAACCCACTTCTCCTGCGTCTCCTGCACTAGCAGGGGGATTCTTTACCACTGCAACATCTGGGAAGCCTTATGTGTGTGTGTGTGTGTGTGTATACTTTTTCAGATTTTTCACTTACAGGTTATAATAAAATATTGAGTATTACTCCCTGTGGTATAGAGTAGGTCCTTCCTTGTTAGCTATCTACTTTATTAAACAGTTTGTATCTATTAACCCAAAACTCCTAATTTATCCTTCTCTCTCTTCCCCTTTGGTAGTCATAAGTTTGTTTTCTATGCTTGTGAGTTTCTTTTCACTTTGTAAATAAGTTCATCTGTATCATGTTTTAGATTCCACATAAAAGTGATATCATAGGGTATTTGTCTTTCTCTGCTGACTTATTTCACTTACTATGATAATCTTTAGGTCCATCCATGTTGCTATAAAAATCACTTTGCTGTACACCTAAAACTAACATAACATTGTAAATTAACTATGTGAAAGTGAAAGTGTTAGTCCCTCAGTTGTGTCGAATTCTTTGCAACACCATGGACAGTAGGGATGGAGCCAAGGCAAAAACAAAACCCAGTTTTGGATGAGACTTGTGATAGAAGTAACGTTCGATGCTGTAAAGAGCAATATTCCATAGGAACCTGGAATGTTAGGTCCATGGATCAAGGTAAATTGGAAGTGGTCAAACAGGAGATGGCAAGAGTGAACATCGACATTCTAGGAATCATCAAACTAAGATGAACTGGAATGGGTGCATTTAACTCAGATGAACATTACCGTGGGCAGGAGCTGCTTAGAAGAAATGGAGTAGCCATCATAGTCAATAAAAGAGTCCAAAATGCAGTACTTGGATGCAGACTCAAAAAAGACAGAATGATCTCGGTTCTTTTCCAAGGGAAACCATTCAATATCACAGTAATCCAAGTCTATGCCCCAACCAGTAACACTGAAGAAACTGAACTTTAGCGGTGCTATGAAGACCTACAAGACCTTCTAGAACTAACACCCAAAAAAGATGTTCTTTTCTCTATAGGGGACTGGAATGCAAAAGTAGGAATTCAAGAAACACCTGGAGTAACAGGCACATTTGGCCTTGGGGTACAGAATGAAGCAGGGCAAAGGCTAATAGAGTTCTGCCAAGAGAAGGCACTGCTTATACGAAACACACTCTTCAAACAGCACAATAGAAGACTCTACACATGGACATCACCAGATGGTCAACACTGAAATCAGACTTATTATATTCTTTGCAGCCAAAGATAGAGAAGCTCTATCCAGTCAGCAAAAACAAGAATGGGAGCTGACTGTGGCTCAGATCATTAACTTCTTATTGCCAAATTCAGACTGAAATTGAAGAAAGTGGAGAAAACCACTAGACCATTCAGTTCAGTTCAGTTCAGTTCAATTGCTCAGACATGTCCGACTCTTTGCAACCCCATGAATCTCAGCACACCACCCTCATTGTCCATCAACAACACCCGGATTCACTCAGATTCACGTCCATCGAGTCAGTGATGCCATCCAGCCATCCCATCCTCTGTCGTCCCCTTCTCCTCCTGCCCCCAATCCCTCCCAGCATCAGAGTTTTTCCAATGAGTCAGCTCTACGCATGAGGTGGCCAAAGTACTGGAGTTTCAGCTTTACCATCATTCCTTCCAAAGAAATGCCAGGGCTGATCTCCTTCAGAATGGACTGGTTGGATCTCCTGCAGTCCAAGGGACTCTCAAGTGTCTTCTCCAACACCACAGTTAAAAAGCATCAATTCTTTGGCGCTCAGCTTTCCTCACAGTCCAACTCTCACATCCATACATGACTACAGAAAAAACCATAGCCTTGACCAGACAGAACTCTGTTGGCAAAGTAATGTCTCTGCTTTTCAATATGCTATCTAGGTTGGTCATAACTTTTCTTCCAAGGAGTAAGCGTCTTTTAATTTCATGGCTGCAGTCACCATCTGCAGTGATTTCGGAGCCCTAAAAAAAAAAAAAAAAAAAAAAAAAAAGGTCTGGCAATGGTTCCTTTGTTTCCCCATCTATTTCCCATGAAGTGATGGGACCAGATGCCATGATCTTCATTTTCAGAATGTTGAGCTTCAAGCCAACTTTTCCACTCTCTTTCACTGTCATCAAGAGGCTTTTTAGTTCCTCTTCACTTTCTGACATAAGGGTGGTGTCTTCTGCATATCTGAGGTTATTGATATTTCTCCCAGCAATCTTGATTCAATCTTGTGCTTCTTCCAGCCCAACGTTTCTCATGATGTACTCTGCATATAAGTTAAATAAGCAGAGTGACAATATACAGCTTTGACGTACTCCTTTTCCTATTTGGAACCAGTCTGTTGTTTTATGTCCAGTTCTAACTGTTGTTTCCTGACCTGCATATACGTTTCTCAAGAGGCAAGTCAGGTGGTCTGGTATTCCCATCTCTTTCAGAATTTTCCACAGTTTATTGTGATCCACACAGTCAAAGGCTTTGGCATAGTCAATAAAGCAGAAATAGATGTTTTTCTGGAACTCTCTTGGTTTTTCCATCATCCAGCAGATGTTGGCAATTTGATCTCTGGTTCCTCTGCCTTTTCTAAAGTCTGCTTGAACATCTGGGAGATAACAGTTCACGTATTGCTGAAGCCTGGCTTGGAGAATTTTGAGCATTACTTTACTAGCATGTGAGATAAGTGCAATTGTGTGGTAGTTTGAGCATTTTTGGCATTGCCTTTCTTTGGGATTGGAATGAAATCTGACCTTTTCCAGTCCTGTGGCCACTGCTGAGTTTTCCAAACTTGCTGGCATATTAACTGTAGCACTTTCACAGCATCATCTTTCAGGATTTGAAATAGCTCAACTGGAATGCCATCACCTCCTCTAGCTTTGTTTGTAGTGATGCTTCCTAAGGCCCACTTGACTTCACATTCCAGGATGTCTGGCTCTAGGTGAGTGATCATACCATTGTGATTATGTGGGTCATGAAAACCTTTTTTGTATAGTTCTTCTGTGTATTCTTGCCACGTCTTAATATCTTCTGCTTCTGTTATGTCCATACCATTTCTGTCCTTTATCGAGCCCATCTTTGCATCAAATGTTTCCTTGGCATCTTGAATTTTCTTGAAGAGATCTCTAGTCTTTCCCATTCTGCTCTTTCCCTCTACTTCTTTGCATTGATCGCTGAGGAAGGCTTTCTTATCTCTTCTTGCTATTCTTTGGAACTTTGCATTCAGATGCTTATATCTTTCCTTTTCTCCCTTGCTTTTTGTTTCTCTTTTTTCACAGTTGTTTGTAAGGTCTCCTCAGACAGCCATTTGCTTTTTTGCATTTTTTCCCATGGGGATTGTCTTCATCCCTGTCTCCTGTACAATGTCACGAACCTCCATAAATAGTTCATCACGCACTCTATCAGATCTAGTCCCTTAAATCTATTTCTCACTTCCACTGTATAATCATAAGGGATTTTATTTAGGTCATACCTGAATGGTCTAGTGGTTTTCTCCAATTTAAGTCTGAATTTAGTAATAAGGAGTTCATGATCTGAGCCAGAGTCAGCTCATGTTCTTGTTTTTGTTGACTGTATAGAGCTTCTCCATCTTTGGCTGCAAAGAATATAATCAGTCTGATTTTGGTGTTGACCATCTGGTGATGTCCATGTGTAGAGTCTTCTCTTGTGTTGTTGGAAGAGGGTGTTTGCTATGTCCAGTACACTTTCTTAGCAAAACTGTATTAGTCTTTGCCCTGCTTCATTCCACATTCCAAGGCCAAATGTGCCTGTTACTCCAGGTGTTTCTTGAATTTCTACTTTTGCATTCCAGTCCCCTATAATGAAAAGGACATCTTTTGGGGGTGTTAGTTCTAAAAGGTCTTATAGGTCTATATAGAACCGTTCAACTTCAGCTTCTTCAGCATTACTGCTTGGGGCATAGATTTGGATTACTTTGATATTGATCATTCCATTCAGGTATGATCTAAATCAAGTCACTTATGACTATACAGTGGAACTGAGAAATAGATTTAAGTTACTAGTTCTGACAGACACAGTGCCTGATGAACTGTGGACGGAGGTGTGAAACATCATACAGGAGACAGGGATCAATACCATGCCTAAGAAAAAGAAATGCAAAAAAGCAAAATGACTGTCTGAGGAGGCCTTAAAAGTAGCTGTGAAAAGAAGGAAAGTAAAAAGCAAAGGACAAAGGAAAGATATCCCCATTTGAATGCAGAGTTCCAAGGAATAGCAAGGAGAGATAAGAAAACCTTACTCAGTGATCAATTTAAAGAAATAGAGGAAAACAACAGAATGGGAAGAGATCTCTTCAAGTAAATTAGAGATACCAAGGGAAAATTTTATGTAAATATGGGCTCAATAAAAGACAGAAATGGTAGGGACCTAACAGTAGCAGAAGATATTAAGAAGAAGTGGCAAGAATACACAGAAGAACTGTACAAAAATGATCTTCATGACCCAGATAGTCACAATGGTATGATCACTCACCTAGAGCCAGACATCCTGGAATGTGAAGTCAAGTGGGCCTTAGAAAGCATCACTACGAACAAAGCTAGCGGAGGTGATGGAATTCCAGGTGAGCTATTTCAAATCCTGAAAGATGATGCTGTGAAAGTGCTGCACTCAATATGCCAGCAAATTTGGAAAACTCAGCAGTGGCCACAGGACTGGAAAAGGTCAGATTTCATTCCAATCCCAAAGAAAGGCAATGTCAAAGAATGCTCAAAATACTGCACAATTGCACTCGTCTCACACACTAATAAATTAATGCTCAAAATTCTCCAAGACAGTCTTCAGCAATACGTGAACCATGAACTCCCAGATGTTCAAGCTGGTTTTAGAAAAGGCAGAGGAACCAGAGGTCAAATTGCCAACATCCACTGGATCATCGAAAAAGGAAGAGAGTTCAAGAAAAACATCTATTTCTGCTTTATTGACTATGCCAAAGCTTTTGACTGTGTGTATCACAATAAACTGTAGGCAATTCTGAAAGAGATAGGAGTACCAGACCACCTGACCTGTGTCTTGAGAAACGTATATGCAGGTCAGGAAGCAACAGTTAGAACTGGACATGGAAAAACAGACTGATTCCAAACCGGAAAAGTAGCATGTCAAGGCTGCATATTGTCACCCTGCTTATTTAGCTTATATGCAGAGTACATCATGAGAAACACTGGGCTGGAGGAAGTACAAGCTGGAATCAAGATTGCTGGGAGAAATATCAATAACGTCAGATATGCAGATGACACCACCCTTATGGCAGAAAGTGAAGAGGAACTGAAAAGCCTCTTGATGACAGTGAAAGAGGAGAGTGAAAAAAGTTGGCTTATAGCTCAACATTCAGAAAACTACGATCATAGCATCTGGTCCCATCACTTCATGGCTAATAAATGGGGAAACAGTGGAAATAGTGGCTGACTTTATTTTTCTGGGCTCCAAAATCACTGCAGATGGTGATTGCAACCATGAAATTAAAAGACACTTGGAAGAAAAGTTATGACCAACCTAGACAGCATATTCAAAAGCAGAGACATTACTTTGCCAACAAAGGTCTGTCTAGTCAAGGTTATTGTTTTACCAGTGGTCATGTATGAATGTGAGAGTGGACTGTGAAGAAAGATAAACACTGAAGAATTGATGCTTTTGAACTGTGGTGTTGGAGAAGACTCTTGAGAATCCCTTGGACTGCAAGGAGATCTCTTTAGGAGATCATCCTAAAGGAGATCAGTCCTGGGTGTTCATTGGAAGGACTGATGTTGAATCTGAAACTCCAGTACTTTGGCCACCTGATGTGAAGAGCTGACTCACTGGAAAATACCCTGATACTGGGAAGGATTGGGGGCACGAGGAGAAGGGGATGACAGAAAATGAGATGATTGGATGGCGTCAATGACTCAATGCACATGGGTTTGTGTGGACTCTGGGAGTTGGTGATGGACAGGGAGGCCTGGTGTGCTGCGGTTCACGGGGTCGCAAAGGTTCAGACATGAGTGAGTGACTGAACTTAACTGGACTGTGGCCTTTCGTGCTCCTCAGTCCATAGGCGTCTCCAGGCAAGAATACTGGAGTAGGGTGCCATTCCCTTCTCTGTGTGATCTTCCTGATCCAAGGATCAAACCTAGGTCTCCTACATTGCAGGTAGATTCTTTACTGTTTGAGCCACACTATACTTCCATCTAAAAGAAAAAAAAAAAAAGTTATAAAAAGAAACAAAATAAAATCTGACCCTCCAAAAACCAATTTACCTCTCTAGTAAAAGGTAATGGTTTGACCATAATCCTCCTCTTTATAAACACACAGAACCTCTAAACTTTTTCAGAACCACATATACCCTCTGAGGCATAAAATCTTATAAGTTGTTTCTCCCTCTGCTTTAAAGCCTTTCTCATTCTGCCCCTCAACTTGCTCTCTGTCTGGTCTTAGGTTAGTTGTCTGGAAGCCATGATATTTTTAATATATAGTGAACATCTTGGCCAGTTCTTGATCTTGGAAAACGCTGTCCTGGATGGTCTAAGTGCATAATAGGATATGACCGTTTAAACAGAAATTCAAAGGTGGAGACGTGTGTGTGTGTGTTTGTGCATGCATGTTACAGAGAAAGAGAGAGAGAGAATGGTCAGTGAAAGGCACTGATAGTTGAAGGTGAAAAGCCTGTCTCAGGAGATGATTGATTTTCCACCAGTTGATCTAATGGAAATGACATATATCATTTGGTAAATAAATTCTTTAATCTGACAATTGCTGATTTCAAAATCTGTATGTTAGTTTAAAACGTAAATAATGCAGCTTCTCAGTAGCTTAGTGGTGTTTTTGTTTTACCACTGAAAAATTCTACTCCTGATTCTGCAATGATAGTGCATTCCAAGTTCCCAAGAGCATTCTCTTCAGGGCTAGTGATAATGAAAACTGAGCAATACAGTCAATGTAGAGTTGCATATTTAGAGATAAGTTGAAAGCAATCTTTGGGACCATCAAAGCAACCCCATTCTTGTAGAGATGAAGAACCGGTTCCATGGTGCTAATATTCTCTCATTAAGTAGGTCACCAGCATTCCGTATTCCCATCTGAATAAGAAACAGTTTTGTCCAAAAAGGAGTCTTTATTGAAGAAGAAAGCTGCAAAAGTTACATTTGATAGTGGGCCAATAATGTCAAAAGAAAGAGTGTTAGTAAATTCAAAATGATGCCAGGGATCTGGAATGTTCAAGGGAGGCTAAAGGATTAAAATGCATTTTAACTTGTTTAAAGTGTGCCCTAGTTTTGTCAACCATGTTTGGGTCAAATATTTAAAGAAAGTTTTCTCCCTTTTCTCTGTAGTCTGAATTGTTTTCTCTAATAGTCATAGAAAATGCATTTTCTTTCACCTTTTTCTTACTGGCTAACTAAGCTAGATTATCACTATTTTATAAATGTGGCTTTATTCCTTGAAATAGTCTAGAAAATAAAAGAAAAATAAGCATACAGTTAAGAAAGTGAAGGCCGCTCAGTCATGTCCAACTCTTTGCGACTCCATGGACTGTATAGGCCATGAAATTTTCCAGGCCAGAATATTGCAGCGGGTAGCCTTTCCCTTCTTCAGTGGATTTTCCTGACCCAGGAATCAAACCAGGGTCTCTTGCATTGCAGGCAAATTCTTTACCAACTGAGCTATGAAGGAAGCCCTATACAGTCAAGCAAGTAAATAAGAATTACAAAAGATATAGGAGTAAAATAAGTTTAATTTGTGACACAGGTTGTCAAACTGTTCAATAATCAGAAGTCTGAGTTTTCGTTGTTTAGAGGGAATTTTGAAAGTTATAAAGTGCTGTGGTGACCCTGAAAACAATACAGGGGATATTTAGGGCTGGGGAATGTAAGTAGGGAGAAATGTCAGTTATTGATAATGTATGTGGGGGTTCTTCTGAGGGTGAAAATGTTTTAAAATTATAATATTATAGTAAGGTCTACACAACTCTATATTACTAAAGGCTTTTGAGTTATATATTTATAACTATATAATGAGTGAATTGTATGGTATGTGGATTATATCTTAATAAATCTATCATCATTTTCTTAAAGAAGGTTTTCAAGTTTATGTACACAGAAGCCAAAAGGATTAGATAGAAACAGATACTGATAATCTCTAGGTATTTTTTTCAACATAGTCGTTTCAGTAACTATTAATTACTATAGACCATATCTCATGTAAGAGGCTGCCTCCATGAAGTAATTGACTTTATTTAGCTGTGGTTCTTTGCTGTGGAAAGTAATTATATATAATAGGCATTCCCTCATCTTCAAGTCACCCAAGATATGAAGCCAGTAACAAGAAGTGATTGCATATAATGGGAGTAGTTGTTTCTAACAGTTGATGTACAGTTTCTCATTTGTTAGGGGGAGATAGTTTCATCTGCTTCCATATGTGAATGTGATCTTTTAACCAAATTTATACTGTAGTTGCAATAGTACCATTTACTATCATTTCAAAAATATAGATTGATTATTAAAACCAGCAGCTTTAAATGAGCCCACATAAATAACAGCTAGCCTTGCCATTAATTAAATGTTGTTAAATTATTTTTTTTCTTTGTGTATGCTTTCCTTATCATGCCAAGAGATGGTAATCTATTGTTTATTAAATGACAATAAATGCATAAAAAGGTTGGTGATAGATAGCTTTATATAAATTTTCAATATAGTACTGTCATTCCTGTGTGACTCATGTGATTTTATATGAATAATGAATATGGTGAAATGGGATTTGTTTCTCCACATTTTAATTAAACATAAAATGAAGGACCACAGAGAAGAGTGTCAGATAAATTGAATTACTGTCCCTTTGTACCATATGATTTGAGAGGAGGTGTGGTCTGCTTTTGTTTTAGTGTTTGACATGTATTAGTATGAAGTCCCATATTACCCAAGCTGTTTGATCAAGGGCAAGTTAATTAACCTCTCTGAGATAGTTTCTAAATATGTAATAACAGGGATAAGGCACTAATCTGATGGAGTTTTGTGAAGATTACATTAAAAAGCTTTTATGAAGCACCTGCTACAATATATACAAAGTATCAAAATATTAGTTTCATTTAATTTCATTTGAAAGATACTCCTATGAGTGTTATATGAGGTCTCTGATAATCTATAATGTTTTTAAAAGTCCACCATTAAATCTGATTTTTTTAGAGTTTTTAAGTCATTTTAGCCATGAAGACTAAGAAAAATTTGGGGAATTACACACATTAATACACTGCTGCTTTACACAGTGCTGTTGACTGTGCAAATTGAAATGGATTTCTGGAAGTGATTTGGACATAAATGTGTTAAGATCTTCTGGATTAGATGCTCACTTTTAAATGAACATCTAGTTTTAAATACTATTCTAGGTTATAACAAGACATGTGGGCCAAGCTTTCAGTTCAGTTCAGTTCAGTTCAGTCGCTCAGTCGTGTCCGACTCTGTGACCCCATGAACTGCAGCACGCCAGGCCTCCCTGTCCATCACCCACTCCTGGAGTTCACTCAGACTCGCGTCCATCAAGTCAGTGATGCTATCTTTAGATACAGATATATTAACCACAACATTATTTATAATATAAAACAAAAGGATTATCTGAGTTTCTAACTTTAGGGGAATTAAATAATTTTTGATATATCTTTTAACTGCTATACTGCTCTCTAGTTCTATCCCCACCTTCATACTGTGAATTAAAGCCAAAAAAGGGATGTGTGTAGGAAGCCACACCTGCCACTGAATGAACAAATATATCATCATAAATCAACAAGTTTTTAGCTCCAGGAAGAAAATCTTTTTAATAGTTATTATCAAGAATACTATCTCTACTGTAGAACTGCAGAAACTCTCTCTCTGTTTTTCCTCTGTGTGTGTTTGTGTGTGTGTATATATATATATATATATATACACACACACAAACACATATATAGTCTTTTGATGAGGAAATGTAAACCATGTAAATTTGAAACAATGATAAATAAGGAAGGAAGACAGCAAGAGAGGAAAAATTGAACAAGAAAGCTACAAAACAGCCAGTAAAACTAACTATATAGAAGATAAATAGATATAGATAGATAAATAGGGCTTTCCAGGTGGTACAGTGGTGAAGTTTCTGCCTGCCAATGCAGAAGAGATAAGAAGTAGGTTCAATCCCTGGGTGGGATCCCCTGGAGGAGGAAATATCAACCCACTCAAGTATTCCTCCCTGAAAAATTCCATGAACAGAGGACCCTGGAAGATTATAGTCCATGGGGTCACAAAGACTTAGACATGACCAAGTGACTGAGCATGTGCACAAGTGCACACTCACACACACACACACACACGTTATATATATATATATATATATATATATATATATATAGAGAGAGAGAGAGAGAGAGAGAGAGAGAGAGGGCTCCAAGAGACTTATAGGAGACTCCAGAGACTCTAGGAGAAAACTGCTCTGAATTCTGAAAGCTCTCATATTTTGAAATATGAACAGGCTTTCATATTGTGATCTTACTTGTTGATGTTTTGCCAACAGCAAAGAAGACCTATAATGTAGGCTTCTCAGAAAAGGACAATCTATATGCTGTCCATTCCAAAGGAGTGACTATTTTAGCTCCAAAGCTACTGCTAAACAGCCACCATATATACAGGAAACTCACTTGAGTTCCACTATGAGGAGAACCCCATTCTCCATGCTCAGTCTGACAAAAACCCATTTTGTTCCCCTGTGGATTTTCTGTAATATATATTTACTCCGTTAGGTTTAATTGTACTTAAATATCAGGTTACAAATGGAAAGAGAAAGGTATGGAATCAGAAATTATTTCTGCTGTGGCATTTTCATTCAAATTTAACTTTAAATATATATGTGGGCACATAAAGCTGTCTAGCCATCAGAAACTTTCTGAGAATAGATATTAGAAATTTAGCTTTATAACAGCTATAATAAGCAACAAATATTCTGGGCAAATAAACTTTATTGTCAGCAACTGAATATTGCTTTGATGTTAATCAATATTATAGAATTGGTCCTACCAGTTCACTACACTTTTATAACTGAGTTGTCCTGAAGGAAGGGTACTATTTAAAGTCTGTTGTGTATTATTCCTGTACTTTTCTTATTAAAATTTATCAATCTATTCATATTACATATTTTGAACATATGAAACTGGGCATCATGAGTCAAAAGGGGATTCATATTTGGTGCAATAGAATGTAAATAATAAGATATATTATGATTAAGCTGAAAAATATTATAAGTAAATGTACCAAAATAATTAGTAGCCATTAGGTCTTTGTGATGAAATCACACTTTTATCTTTATATCATTACCTTGTCTTTATTTTCCATGATTCTGATAATGAACATGTGGCAATAAAAGCTATGTAAAATATCAATACCAGTTTCTTTCTTTAATTATGTGTAAGAATTAAGTATAATTTCACACAAGAAAATATCCCTATGGTGCAATGCTCATCAATTGATGAAACTCAGTAGATGTTCTTTCCCTCAGCTTATATTGGAAGATCATCAGAATAGATGCTTCTCTCAAAATATCTCTTGCACAGTCATTCATTGTTCTTGAAATTCTACCATTAACAATTTTTGCATTTGAGGCTTGAAGTTTTTTAATTACAAAGAATTCAGTGATAATTTTGATAGTCCTCAGAGGAATCAAGAATGGGGAAAGTATCTCTAGCAATTTTTAGTTAATTCTTTGTCATCAAGAATGAATTCTTGGGTATTCTTGGGTAAAGGGTCTGACCAGATGCTCTTCCTTTCCATTGGCTGTCAGAATTCAGTATAGACTCTATTTGATTGACTCTGAATCACTTTAAGATGCCTTTGTCCTAAATGTATCTCTCAAACTAAACTGAAAGAAATTTCAAATTTTAAACGATTACAAGAAAACAGTTTTCCTTGACTTATTATATATTATATATAAGTTAGTTTGACTTCATCCCTGCTCCTTTGTGCTGATATGTATGCAGAAGAGGGAAGAGAGTTTTTATTTTTCAAAGTAAAATTCAGGTATCTAAGTTAGTAAATCTTAACACAAATACTACATTCTTATCATAGATATACATTTATGTAATGGCACCCCACTCCAGTACTCTTGCCTGGAAAATCCCATGGATGGAGGAGCCTGGTAGGCTGTAGTCCATGGGGTCGCTAAGAGTCGGACACGACTGAACAACTTCACTTTCACTTTTAACTTTCATGCACTGGAGAAGGAAATGGCAACCCACTCCAGTGTTCTTGTCTGGAGAATCCCAGGGATGGGGGAGCCTGGTGGGCTGCCGTCTCTGGGGTCGCACAGAGTCGGACACGACTGAAGCAACTTAGCAGCAGCAGCAGCAGCATGCTTCATATTTCTTTGTCTTTTGCTTTATCTCTACCTACTTTGTTTTCTATAGTAATTCCATATCTAAATCTGCTGTTAGATAAGGTCAGCTGTTGTGATTAAGACTCTGAAAGCAAATGACATGTGTTTGAACCCCAGATCTACTGCTTATAAACAGTATACTTAAAACATTGTCTATAATATAGCAAATGGGTTATAGATACTATTATTGTTGTTGTTAGTTTTGCTATTATTAATGTTTATATTTTTCTAGGTTATTAGACATCACTTCACACCATCCTTAAATATTTTAAAATAAACATCTCTGTTTACACCTATCTTAAGAAGGAGGCAGGATGCTCATATGAAAATGATTTGGTCTTGAGAGACAAAGAGTACATTTCTGAACAAAAAATTAGGAAGTAAGCTTGAATCTACTAATTGTTTCCTCCTTGCACTGTGTTTTTTATATCTCAGTTTCAACTATTCAAAGTCTGCTACCTGTCTATGAAGAACTTTTTGGAGGTACCAGATATGAATATCATATATATGATGGTTTCCCTCATAGCTCAGTTGGTAAAGAATCAGCCTGCAATGCAGGAGACCCTAGTTTGATTCCTGGGTTGGGGAGATTTGCTGGAGAAGGAATAAGCTACCCATTCCAGTTTTCTTGGGCTTCCTTTGCGGCTCAGCTGGTAAAGAATCTGCCTGCAATGTGAGAGATGTGGGCTGCATCCCTGGGTTGGGAAGATCGCCTGGAGAAGGAAAAGGCTACCCACTCCAGTATTCTGGCCTAGAGAATTCCATGGACTCTATAGTCCACGGGGTCACAAAGAGTCGGACGCAACTGAGAGATTTTCACTTTCACTTTCATATGTGATGGCCAACTAAAAATTGACACTTGCCATCTACCTCTACAAAGATTAAATTAAAAGCTGCTGCAGTCTCTGACCTTCAACACTCCCCTGAAAGGAGTTTGGGAGATTAGGAATAGGAGATTCTAGGCATTGGAAAAGCTGGTAGAGCAGGCTTTCAGATAGTTAGATATACTCAGGAAAAGATTTTCTGCATCCAATTCTTGCATCTCCTCATATCTAGAAGAGCACTAAAATCACTAATGGTAGCATCTGCTCCTTGTGACTAGCATCAGCCTTGTGCAAAAATATATGCTTGATTGCACATACTCCCCCTTCACTAAAATCACATATATACTGACCTTTCCCCCTACTCTTCAGAGCAGTTTCTCAGAGCTATTTGAAATGGTGTCTCCCAGGCTTTAGTCCTCATTTTGCTCAAATAAAACTAAACAAAACTATCACAGTGTGTATACTTTTTCAGTTGACAAGAAGTGTCCTATCCTGCAAGTCATGTCAACCAAACACATTCTCCACATCTGTTGAAATCTATTCTTTAATCAAGTGGCTATTAACCACTCAGAAGGATGTGCTAAAAAATGCCATGAAGCATCCACAAATATTGCCCACAAAAGCTTGCACAGATCTTTTACAATGCAATAGCTCTAATGTAGTATTTTCCACCTACAAATTAAATACTAACAAAGAAAAGATGATGTTATAAATAAAAAAAAAAAATTAACTAAAATAAAATAAAACAAAACAAAAAATGATCCAAAATAAAATAAAGGTAGTCAAAGCAAGAGGAATCTTTTATCTTTCCCTTGCTGTTTTAGTTAAATTCTCCACAGTCAAACCCTATTTACCCTCTCTCTATTTAGTTTATTACTTTTATCTTCTTTATATTTTACACACTATTCACTCATTTGGAACTTGGAACTTCTTTTCTTTTAAATTTTCATTTTTATGAGATCTATCATACACGATAAGGAATTATATAGATATGTTTATATATATATTATCTATATGTATGTAAAATATATGATAAAATTATTAATAATAAAAACATTTGACTGCACAGTTGTTATGATTGCATAGCAAATTACCTCAAGACCTAGTAGAGGGAAATGGTCATTTAATTCTTCCCATGATTCTGTGAGCGAAAATTTGGACCCAAACTGGGATGGCTTGGTGCCCAATATCATACTGGAGAAGAGTGGAAAAATAACTCCAGAAAGATATAAAAGAGAGAGCCAAAGTGAAAACAATACCTAGTTGTGAATGTGAGTGATGATGGAAGTAAAACCCAATGCTGTAAAGAACAATATTGCATAGGAACCTGGAATGTTAGTTAGGTCCATGAATCAAGGTAAATTGGAAATGCTCAAACAGGAGATGACAAGAGTGAACATTATCATTTTAGGAATCAGTGAACTAAAATGGACTGGAATGGGTGAATATAACTCAGATGATCATTATATCTACTACTGTGGGCAAGAAGCCCTTAGAAGAAATGAAGCAGTCCTCATAGCCAACAAAAGAGTTTGAAATGCAGTACTTGAGTGCAATCTCAAAAATGACAGGATGATCTCTGCACATTTCCAACCCGAACCATTCAGTATCACAGTAATCCAAGTCTATGCCCCAACCACCAATGCCAAACAAGCTGAAGTTGAATGGTTCTATGATGACCTACAAGACCTTCTAGAACTAACACCAAAAAAAAAAAAAAAAAAATGTCCTCTTCATCTTAGGGGAAAAGAATGCAAAAGTAGGAAGTCAAGAAATATCTAGAGTAACGGGGAAATTTGGCCCAGGAGTACAAAATTAAGCAGAGCAAAGGCTAACAGAGTTTTGCCAAGAGAACCCATGGGTCATACCAAACACCCTCTTCCAAAAACACAAGAGAGGACTCTATACATGGACATCACCAGATGGGCAGTAACGAAATCAGGTTGATTATATTCTTTGGAGCTAAAGATGAAGAAGTTTTATATAGTTAACAAAAATCAGACCAAAAGCTTACTGTGGCTCAGACCTTGAAATTCTTATTACCAAATTCAGACTTAAATTGAAGAAAGTAGGGAAAACTACTAGACCATTCAGGTATCACCTAAATTAAATCCCTTATAATCATACAGAAATAGTGACAAACAGATTCAAGGGATTAGATCTGATAGAGTGACATAAGAACTATAGAAGAAGGTTTGTAAAGGAGGTGGTGATCAAAACCATCCACAAGGGGAAAAAAAAGGTAAAATGTTTGTCTGAGGAAGTCTTACAAATATCTGAGAAAAGAAGAGATGCTAAAGGCAAAAGATAAAAGGAAAGATATACCCATTTGAATTCAGGGTTTCAAAGAATAGCAAGAAAGATATGAAAGCCTTCCTAAGCGATGTATGCAAAGAAATAGAGGAAAACAATGGAGTGGGAAAGACTAGAGATTTCTTCAAGAAAATTAGAGATACCAAGGGAATAGTTAATGCAAAGATGGGCACAATAAAGGTCAGAAACAGTATGGATCTAACTGAAGAAGGAGACATTAATAAGAGGGGGTAAGAATACACAGAACTATCCAAAAAAGATATAATAACCCAGATAGCCATGATGGTGTGATCACTCACCTAGAGTCTGACATCCTGGAATGCGAAGTCAAGTGGCCTTAGGAAACATCACTATGAACAAAGCTAGTGGAGGTGATGGAGTTCCAGCTGAGCAACTTCAAATCCTAAAAGATGATGCTGTGAAAGTGCTGTGCTCAATATGCCAACAAATTTGGAAAACTCAGCATGGCCACAGGACTGAAAAAGGTCATTTTTCATTCCATTCCAAAGAAAGGCAATGCCAAAGAACATTCAAACCAGGACACAATTGCAATAATCTCACATACTAGCAGAGTAATGCTCAAAATTCTTCAAGTTAGGCTTCAATAGTATGTGAACTGAGAAGTTCTGGATACTCAAGCTGGGTTTAGAAAAAGCAGAGGAACCAGAGATCAAATTCCCAGCCATAAAATTAAAAGATGCTTCCTCATGTTGATGTATGGCAAAACCAATACAACATTGTAAAGTAATTAGCCTCCAATTAAAATAAATAAATTTATATTAAAATTTTTATTTCCCTAATGAACAATGATGTTTAGACTCTTAGGTTTGTCAGCTGACTTTTGTATTATATATATATATTTTAAAAAAAGATGCTTCCTCCTTGGGAGAATAGCTATGACTGACCTAGACAGCATATTAAAAAGAAGAAACATTATTTTGCCAGCAAAGGTCCATCTAATCAAAGCTATGGTTTTTCCAGTAGTCATGTATGGATGTGCAAGTTAGAACATAAAGAAAGCTGAGCACTGACAAATTGATCATTGTTTTGAACTGTGGTGTTGGAGAAGACTCTTGAGAGTCCCTTGGACTGCAAGGATTCAAACCAATCAATTCTAAAGGAAATCAGTCCTGAATATTAATTGGATGGAATGATACTGAAGCTGAAACTCCAATACTTGGCCACCTGATGCAAAGACCTGACTCATTAGAAAGATCCCGATGTTGCAAAAGATTGAAGGCAGGAGGAGAACAGAGGATGAGAACAGGAACAGCAGAGGATGAGATGGTTGGATGGCATCACCAACTCTTTGGACATGAGTTTGAGCAAGCTCCAGGAGTTGATGGACAGGGAAGCCTTGTGTGCTGCAAATTCATGGGGTCTCAAAGATTCGGACACAACTGAGTGACTGAGTTGAACTGGGATGGCTTATCCTTGTGTTGCAATACCTGGATCCTCATCTGGGAAGATTCAAAGCCTAGTACTGATTACACAACTTGGGTCTCATCTCAAGGGGTCTCATCCCTCTCATCTGATGAGACTAGACTCATCAGAATGATCAGTAATTTTAAAGACAGTGTCTAGGCTTTGACACCTCTGAGAATGAACTCCTAAATTGAGTACTTTCGGCTTCCTGACATCATGGCAGCCTCAAGGTTATCAGAATTCAGGGATCCAAGAACAAATCTTCTAATGAATAGGAAAGAGGCTGCTGCACATTTTCCAACCACTTTCAAAACTTTTAAGAAACATATTGATCGAAGTAGTGACAAGTTCACCTAACTTCAAGGGTGGGAGATCTGGAGCCCATGTTTTTACATGAGGACTGGCCAAGTGAGAAGTGTTTGTCAGATGGGAGACATTGTTGCAAACATCTTTAGAAAATACCCACCATCAGTATCAGAAGAAGACCAACATTACTGTCTCTGAATCTTGCCATGGTTACTTTCTCTCCCACCTAGAAAGGTAACAATTTTTGTGAATCTGCCTCAGCTGTTTCTTGTCCCTAAATAATATATTATTTTACTTTATCAGTTATTATTTTTTGTGTCAACTCTGTAAACATGATGGATGGGGTAGTTCTAAAACATATCTGCAAATTCTTTGCCATTAGCGTAGAAATAAAAATCTGGAATCGAATCCTTGGCTTTTGAAAATGGACTCATTCAGTGATTGATTCTAATAAATAGAATGCAGCAGAAAAGACAGTATGATTTCTGAAGCAGCTACATAAAAGACTATGTAACTTCTACCCAACTTCCTCTTGAGATTTGCATTCTGAAGTCTAAAACTGCCATGTAAGAACTTCAGTTCTGCTTCATGCATCAAACTTGCACTGGTCATCCATTTTACATATGATAATGTACATGTTTCAATGCTATTCTCTCAAATCATTCCACCCTCGCCTTTTCCCACTCAGTCCAAAATTCTGTTCTTTACATCTGTGTCTCCTCTGATGCCCTGCATTGTAGGATCATTGGTACCATCTTTCTAAATTCCTTATGCGTGCTTTAATCTATGGTATTTGTCTTTCTCTTTCTGACTTAACTTCACTCTGTATAATAGACTCCAGGTTTATCCACCTCTTTAGAAATGACTCAAATGCACTTTGAGAGAACCCAGAGTGATAGGGTGATGAAGGAGGTGGGAGGGGTGTTCAGGATGGGGGGGGCACATGTATACCTGTGGCCAATTTATGTTGATATATGACAAAAGCCATCACAATATTGTAAAGTAATTATCCTCCAATTCAGTTCAGTTCAGTTCAGTTCAGTCACTCAGTCCTGTCTGACTGATTCCATGAATCACAGCACACCAGGCCTCCCTGTCCATCACCAACTCCCAGAGTCTACTCAAACTCATGACCATCGAGTCGGTGACACCATCCAGCCATCTCATCTTGTGTTGCCCCTTCTCCTCCTGCCCCCCAATCCCTCCCAGCATCAGAGTCTTTTCTAAAGAGTCAACTCTTCCCATGAGGTGGCCAAAGTATTGGAATTTCAGCTTTAGCATCAGTCCTTCCAATGAACACCCAGGACTGATCTCCTTTAGGATGAACTGGTTGGATCTCCTTGCAGTCCAAGGGACTCTCAAGAGTCTTCTCCAATACCACAGTTCAAAAGTATCAATTCTTCAGTGCTCAGCTTTATTCATAGTCCAACTCTCACATCCAAACATGACCACTGGAAAAACCATAGCCTTGACTAGACGGACTTCTGTTGGCAAAGTAACGTCTCTGCTTTTGAATATGCTATCTAGGTTAGTCATAACTTTCCTTCCAAGGAGTAAGTGTCTTGCAATCTTGATTCTAATCCTCCAATTAAAATGAATGAATGAAATGAAAATTTAAAAATAAATTAAAAAAATGGAAGTTGTTTTGAACCACCATGTTGAAGGTAACAGTAGAGAGGCCACGTGGAGTTAAGAGAGAGATGTCCGAAAAAACCAGTTGTTTTGACCCTCAGCTGTTTCAGTCTTCCAAGTCCATGCACCAGATATGTGTATAAGGAAGCCTTTGAATTGACTTAATATCTTCTTGTCATTTTATGACTGCAACATTATACTTTGAGCAAGAGGCATTAAACACAGGCAATCAATCATCAGCACTGTGAGAGATAATATTAATCAATAACTATTATTATATGAATAGCTATTATAATGTTTGGTAAAAATTATCTTGTAAAAAATCATTTGGACTTGATGAAATAGATATCAATACAGAGATATCTGAATATCAATACATTTCAATATATCAATATACCTACCTATCAATTGGGGAGTATATTTTTAACCATGTTCTGATTCTATTCTAATTCATCTTTTCATTTTCTGTCATTCTTATGGTTAATTATGTAAGATATTTTCCATGTATTTTTCTCTTTCATCAAGGCTTTTAAATTTATTAGCAAAGAGCTGTCCAAATTAAATTTATTCTGTATTTAGAATTACCTGTGCTTTGTCCTCTCATAATGCTGTTTATTGTTGCTTTCTTTCCATTTTTTAATGTAATTAGTGATTTGGCTTTTACAAATTATTTTGAAGTGCATTACTAAGATTTATTTATACAGTCTATATTTTTGTATTCTTTCTCATTAATATTTCCTTATATATTTGTAATTTTCTATCTTCTAATTTTGTAGGCTAAGGTTTCATTATTTTCTCATTTTTAGTGTTTCTTATACTTATTTTCATCTGTGCTGAGATAGGTATATAATAGTCAGTCATTTCTCCTAGTGACAGCTTTAGGTGTATGCCACAGATTCCAGGCTGTGTAATCAATTTCACAATTTTTAAAATGTGTATTTTCATCTGTAGCTTAATTTTCATCAATAGAGGTTTAGTATTATTTCAAGTTATATGGTCTTTCAGGAAATGCCACTATGTTCTAATTTAAATCAGTAGTACTATTTTCTAGTAGCACTATTATTTTGAAGTACCATTGTCTAATGGACAATCTATTTGAGTTATTTTTAGTCTTTGATACATATAGCTTTCTTTATCATCTTATATATCATCAGTTTATATACACTGACCTTGAAAAAATATATCATTTATAATTGGGATTCCAGTTTTGATATATATCTACAAGAGCTGTTTTTTGTCCCTCGACGTGTATACACTTCCCTTGTTAAAAGATATTTATATATGTTTATTTTTGTATCACGTAATTTCTACAATTTGAAAGTTATTTTCATATCTTCCAGAAAATAAATATTAATGAACTTTTTGCACTCACTGGGACACTTTATCATTTCAAAATGTCTTTCTTTGCCTCTCCTAATGCTTTCATTTGGATTCTTTTGTTGCACATCCAGACTGAAATGCGGCTTCCTTTTTGTTTTTTGTTTTTTTTTTTTTGCCTGATACAGCTTTGTTTTTAACTATTCTCAATCTCTTTGCTTTACATGCATTTCTTATATAGTGTTTGATTATACTTTCTAAGCAAATCTGAAAATTAAAGAATTTTCAGTTAGAGTTTCTGAACCATTTACATTTATTAGTGTGATTGACACCCTCTTCCCATTATTTTAATATTTATGTCATATTCACTACAAAATATTTATATAAGCAGAAATACAGAGATATGCATAATATACACACATGCATTCTGTGCTACCTATGGATTGCTTAAGCCTGGAAGGGATTCATGTCATTTTGCTTACATTGCTTTTGGTTTTATTTAGTCACTAAGTCATTTCAGATTCTTTGCAACCCTGTGAAATGTAGACCCTCCAGCCACCTCTATCCATGGGATTTTCCAGGCAGGATTACTGGAGTGGGTTGCCATTTTCTTATTCAGCAATCTTCTCAATCCAGGGATTGAACTCATGTCTCCTACCTTGGCAGGCATTGGCAGGCAGATTCTTCACTGCTGAATCACAAAGGAAGTCCACCCATGCATCCTTTCACTACTCATTGGCATTTATTTTTACATTTCAAAAGTTGGAACTATACCTGTATACATATGTAATTTTCCTTCTGATTATCTTTATACTAATATCATCAGATCTTGCTTCCTTTAAATGGGGTCTAATGATTTCCTTATATGCAGAGTACATCATGAGAAAAGGTGGGCTGGAGGAAGCACAAGATGGAATCAAGATTGCCGGGAGAAATATCAATAACTTCAGATACGCAGATAACACCACCCTTATGGCAGAAAGTGAAGAGGAACTAAAGTGCCTCTTGGTGAGAGTGAAAGAAGAGAGTGAAAAAGTTGGCTTAAAGCTCAACATTCAGAAAACGAAGATCATGGCATCTGGTCCCATCACTTCATGGGAAATAGATGGGGAAATAGTGGAAACAGTGTCAGACTTTATTTTTGGGGGGCTCTCACTGCAGATGGTGACTGCAGCCATGAAATTAAGAGACGCTTACTCCTTGGAAGGAAATTATGGCCAACCTAGATAGCATATCCAAAAGCAGAGACATTACTTTGCCGACTAAGGTCCGTCTAGCCAAGGCTATGGTTTTTCCAGTAGTCATGTGTGGATTTGAGAGTTGCACTGTGAAGAAGGCTGAGCACTGAAGAATTGATGCTTTTGAACTGTGGTGTTGGAGAAGTCTCTTGAGAGTCCCTTGGATTGCAAGGAGATCCAACCAGTCCATTCTAAAGGAGATCTGTCCTGGGATTTCTTTGGAAGGAATGATGCTGAAGCTGAAACTCCAGTTCTCTGGCCACCTCATGTGAAGAGTTGACTCATTGGAAAAGACTCTGATGCTGGGAGGGATTAGGGGCAGGAGGATAAGGGGACAACAGAGGATGAGATGGTTGGATGGCATCACTGACTCAATGGACGTGAGTTTGAGTGAACTCCGGGAGATGGTGATGAACAGGGAGGCCTGGTGTACTGCAGTTCATGGGGTTGCAAAGAGTCGGATAGGACTAAGCGACTGAACTGAACTGAACTGAATGATTTCCTATCATGACTAACACTGAAATGAATATTGAAATTCCCCTTAACCTACTTCTTTCCTAGCATCTATTTGAAACACTACATTTCTACTCTGGTAAATGTGTATAAGGAATACATAGCTTATTTTACTACCAAAATGGGACTAAATTTCTATGAGTATTTTATCCTTTATATTTTCTCAGTAAGTATTTTTTGTTGGTTTTGAAATGAATTCTCCCTTCTCCATTCCAAATTTTTAAGTCAGTAATAGTGAACATAAAGGAAATTGTGCCACATGGGCTGAAAAGTAGCACTAACTAAAGCATTTCAGAGTTTTTCCCTGGCTCTGCATCTCTTCTCTCCACATTGCAATTCAAAAACACCAATAATATCCATTAATGTGATTCAAATTGGTTTTTATAGTCTGTTTTTACACACCATTTTAATTAGTGTGTTTTGAAAAATAAATTTGATGTTAAACCTTCAGGGAAGTTGAAAGGGTGTGTTTCAAGGCTCTTCAGGATCTTAAATAGACAAAAGTGCATAGTGGATCTCCAAGAGGAGGGTTTAACATCCAATATGCCCCAATGGTATGGGACAGTGAATCCCCTTTTCTCAGAGTACTCACTAAACACTTCTGAACTAAACTCTTGTGAATGTAGTTTTAAAGATGCTTTTCTCTATCAAGAGATTTAAGAGGTAATATAAGTAAGGCACTATTCTCTATCCTAGCTGAGAAGATGCAGAGCTAAGCCACTTTACTGAAAGGAGTTAAAAAACAGTATTCTAAATCTGAAACATTCACTTTCCTCTGTTGATTAATATTGGGTTTAGTAGCTCCCTGGAAAGTAAAAATGTTTAAATCTTGTTTATTTTTAAAGTAATATTGTATCAGTCAAGATTTTGATTCAGGCAAGATAAACAGACCCTGATTACACTAAAACCAAGAGATTTGTTTTAAGATATCATCAGTTCAGTTCAGTCAGTCAGTCGTGTCCGACTCTCTCTGACCCCATGGACTGTGGCATGCCAGACTCCCGGACTTCTGGGCATGGACTGCAGCATCACAAACTCCCGGAGTTTTTTCAAATGCATGTCCATCGAGTTGGTGATGCCATCCAACCATCTCTCATCCTTTGTATTCCCCTTGTTCTCCGGCCTTCAATCTTTTCCAGTATCAGGGTCTTTTTTTAATGATTCAGTTCTTTGCATCAGGTGGCCAAAGTTTTGGAATTTCCGCTGCAGCATCAGTCCTTCCAATGAATATTCAGGACTGATTTCCTTTAGAATTGACTGGTTGGATCTCCTTGCAGTCCAAGGGACTCTCAAGAGTCTTCTCCAACACCACAGTTCAAAAGCATCAATTCTTAAGTACTCAGCTTTCTTTATGGTCCAACTCTCACATCCATACATGACTACTGGAAAAATCATCACTTTGACTAGACGGACCTTTGATGGCAAAGTAATGTCTCTGTTTTTCAATATGCTATCTAGGTTGGTCATAACTTTTCTTCCAAACAGCAAGCATCTTTTAATTTCATGGTTGCAGTCACCATCTTCAGTGTATTTGGAGCACAAGAAAATAAAGTCTCTCCCTGTTTCCATTGTTTTCACATCTATTTGTCATGCAGTGATGGGACTGAATGCCATGATCTGAGTTTTTTGAATGTTGAGTTTTAAGCCAACTTTTTTACTCCTCTTTCACTTTCATCAAGAGTCTTTTAAGTTCCTCTTTGCATTCTACCATAAAGGTGGTGTCATTTGCATATCTGAGGTTATTGATATTTCTCCCATCAATTTCTCTCCTGGAAGCAACATAGCTGAGAACATTGAAAAGAATCTGGACAATCAGCTTAGGTTGCAGGCAGACACCATGGAAGACTAGGATAATTTTTTTAAAAAAAGTAACAGAATATCCAGCTTTTATTAAATATTGTCTAGACAATACTCTGGCTTCTCTGGTGACTTAGATGGTTAAGAATCTGCCTGCAACGCAGGAAACTCAGCTTCAGACCCTGAGTCAGGAAGATCCCCTGGAGAAGAGAATGGCTCCCCACTCCAGTATTATTGCCTGGAGAATTCCATGGACAGAGCAGTCTAGCGGGCTACAGTTCATAGTCACAAAGAGTTGGACATGGACAAGTGACTAAACACACATGCACACAGACAATACTCTGCCACCTGCACAGCGATGCCACCGTGAGTTACTGAATGGATTCTAATCAACCACAACCTCATTTACTCCAGGTTTAACATTTCTGTGTGACTATAATCTGGTAAAACCCAATAAAGAGAGCCTTGTCTTTTTCCTTTGTGGGCAGAACTAACAAGAGAGAGAAGACCTGGTATCCAGAGTTTCCTGGTGGTCAAGGCAAAAACCTGTCTCCCATGAAGACTACACTCTTTTGGGTAGATTTCCTCAAAGCTTTCCATTTGAAGATTTTAATGCTTAGCAACTGAACAAATAAATAAGTGAGTCAAATTTTCCTGTGGATTATTGTAATTGTGTCTGAAGGATGTGGGCAAACCTCACAGAGGACTTAGAATAAAAGGGGCAAGGAAAACCCACAGAGAAGCTTCACCATGAAATAATAAATATCATCAAATTACCACATGCTGAAAGAATACATTGGAGATTTCTCTTGCAAATATTTGGGTTGGAAGTGTCATAAAAAAATTAAACCATGTAATCGAGCAAGAGGCAGTTTGGAGTTATTGAGATTTGGACATGCATATTGATATAACCATTTATGGAGCCAAGGCTGTGAAATATAAAACAGTTTTCAGTATATTTATCTGATCATTAATTCCCTCATTTATTTATTGACCTTATAACTCAATTATTCAATGTGAGACTATTGTCATGAAGATAAAAGACTATCTTTGAGGAGTTTGAGAGAGTTGATATGAAAGCATATCATTACAGAATAAGATGACATGTGAAATGTATTCAACAAACATTTACTGAACACTGATTATGTGCTATGCATCTGGGAGATACAGATATTCAATACTTTGTGATGACTCTCAAAGAATTCCAGTTAATGATGAAAATAAATGCATAATAAATGTAGTAATTACAGTTCTGTGTGATAATTACAATAATAGGGATGCAGACAATAGTGTCATAGTCATGATTTAATAGACTCAAGTGCACATTAGAGCAAGTTCATGGCAATTATTAAGTGCACTGGAAGAAAATAGTAATAATATTTTCTAAATTTTCAGGTTAAAAAATTTGCTGATTCTAATTCTCCTCTAACAGCAAATTGTCCATTTACTGAAAAGTCTCCCTGGCTTCATTCCCTGTATTGTGAAACACTTTACCATTAAACAGACTTTAGTCAGCAACCTGACATAACTCCAAGTTACTTTGGGAGAAGGAATTTCATTTGAGATTTACCATTTATATTTGCATGGAGAGGAAGAGGGGTCAATGAGTGTATTTAGGTGAGAAATATGCTGTGTTATATTGTCCTCATTATGTATATTATCAACTTTAGAGATTAAAGTCTAATTATGTTTCAGTATCAATTATCTTATCTTCTTGCATACATGGATTCATTTGTTTATTCAAATAAATACTTCAAGAACAGCAACTCTGTGCCAGACCTATGCTGGGTACCTATATCATGAAAAATAATTTGACACAGACATGGCTTTGAGGTTCTAAGAAAATTTTTGGTTAGTAGCTAAGTTGTGTCCAACTCTATGTGACACTGTGGACTGCAGCAGGCCAAGCTCCTCTGTTCCAATATATTCTAGAGTTTGCTCAAACTCATATCCATTGAGTCCATGATGCTGCGTACCTATCTCATCCTTTGCCATCTACCTCTCATTTTGCTTCAGTCTTTTCTAGCATCTAGGTCTTTTTCAATAAGTTAGCTCTTTGCATCAGGTGGCCAAAATATTGGAGCTTCAGTTTTAGCAAACTCCTTCCAATGAACATTTAGAGTTGATTTCCTTTAGGACAGACTGGTTGGATCTCCTTGCAGTCCAAGGGACTCTCAAGAGTCTGCTCCAACACCAAAATTCAAAAGCATCAATTGTTCAGCACTCAGCCTTCTTATGGTACAACTCTCACATTAGTGCATGATTATTGGAAGCACCATAGCTTTGACTATATGGACCTTTGTAGCCAAAGTTATGTCTTTTTAAGATGCTGTCTAGGTTTCTCATAACTTTCCTTCCAAAGAGGAAGTGTCTTTTAATTTCATGGCTGGAATTACTGTCAGTAGTAATTTTAGAGCCCAAGAAAATAAAATCTGTCACTGCTTCCACTTTTTCCCCTTCTATTTTCCTGGAAGTGATGGGGATAGATGCCATGATCTCAGTTTCTTTAAGAAACTTTTCACTCTCCTCTTTAACCCTCATCACGAAACTCCTTATTTTCTCTTCACTTTCTGCCTTTAGTATCATCTGCATAACTAAGAAAATTACTGAAATATTATTAGGTGATTAAGTACAAGAACAATTATTTGCTCTAAAAATGTGCAGGGGGGATATAATTTTGCCTGGAAGATTGGAGGAGACCATATTCCATTTGTGGGTTCACAACAGCAGAGCAATGCCAATAATGACTTCATATGGGAGAAATCAGGAAAGAAAGAAGATGTTAAGAAACCATATGAAGGGACAGTGTGTGAGGAGCTTGCTTTATGCTTTTGCTAATGAAACAATCATTGAACTGCTGAAAAATACTTTAAAAAACTAACAAACAAAACAAAACAAAACAACTATTCAGTGTCTGGAAATTTTCCTAAGGGCATGCAGAAAATGGAAAAGCATATTTTTAAGAAAATGTATTAAATCTCAGTAAGAGAACAGTGAGTCTGTGGTGTGATGACTTCTATTTCCTGTCAGCTCAGTGTAAAAGGAGCTCTGCATTGAATGAGTTTGGCCAAGAACATGAGGTTCCCATTCACATCTGCTGCCTTTCTAAGATGATAGCTTCACCTAGTGAGGACAGGCCACTTGTATCTCTCAACTTTTCCTCAGGTCTGTCTTTGAGTCCTTCATTATTTCAGAGAAATGTGGCCATGAATACTGTGGTTCCCTGAATATTCTGAACATGGCAATGCTCCTTAAGTGGATTAAAAGGTTCAACATAGTCCTTATCAAAATCCCAGCTTCCTCCTTTGCATAAATTGTCAAACTGACCCTAAAACTCATGTAGAAATTCAAAAGATGCATAAGAGCCAATATAATCATGAAAGGGAAAACCAAGGTTGGAAGATTCACAACAACTAATTTCTTTTTTACCCTGCTTTATCAAGGCATAATTGACAAAGTTGCAATATATTCTAAAAGCACAATGTGATGATTTGATATACCTGCTTATTGTGAAAGGATTCTTACAAACATTTAATCAGCATACCTGTCATCTCACAGAGTTACTCTTGTCCTCTTTTCTTTCCTTTATTCATTTCTATTTCTTTTCTGTGAGAATCCTTAATATCTACTCTTTTAGCAAGTTTCAATTGCACAATACAAAATTATTAACTATATTCATTATGTTATGTATTAGATCCTCAGAAGGTATTCACCATATCCCTGAAAGGCTGCACCTTTTTCCCAAGCTCTCCTCATTTCTCCCAGCACATAAGCCTAGGCAACCATCAGTCTACTCTCTGTTTCTATGATTTTGACTTTTTAAAAATATACATATTTCACATATAAGTGAAACATGTAATATTTGTTTTTCTCTCTCTGCCGTATTTCATGATATGTTATCCAAGTTGATCCATGTCACAAATGCAGAATTTCCTTTTTTTTTTAAGGCTAAATCATATTCTACCATATTATATTTCTTATTTCAAAACCACCTAGAAAGTTGCAGTATTCAAAATACTATAGTGTGTGTGTATGTTTGTTGCTCAGTAATGTCCAATTTTTTGCAACCCCATGGACTGTAGCCCACCAGGATCCTGTGTCCATAGAATTCTCCAGGCAAGAATACTGGAGTGGATGACCATATCCTTCTCCAGGGGATCTTCCAGACCCAAGGATTGAACCCAGGTCTCCTGCATTGCAGGTGTATTCTTTACTGTCTGAGCCACCAGGAAAGCCCAAATATCATGGTACTGGCATGTAAATAGGCATATAGATAAAGGGAATAGAATAGAAAAACCAGAAACAAAGCAATTCATTAATGTTCAACTGATTTTTGACAATCATGCTGAAGCCATTCACTTGGAATATGAGTATCCTTCACAGCAAATGGTTCTGGGCCACCTGGATACCCAAATGCAAAAGAATTGAGTTGGTCTCTTTCTTCACTTCATGAAGAAAAATTGACTCAAAATAAATCAGAGACCAAAATATAAAAGCTAAAATAATACAAATCTTAAAAAAATAGAAGTACATTTTTACAACATTGGTTTGGGCTTAATTTATTTATTCTGATAGGACACCAAAATCAAAAACAAAAAAAGAAAAAAATGAATTAATTGGACTGCATCAAAAGAAAGAAATTTTGTACTGCAAGCAATACTATTAAGAATTCAAAAAGACAAACCATAGACTTGCAGAAAACATTTTAATATCATCCATATGATAAGGGAACTCTGAGTACATACTAAAAACCTGAAAGTTTAAGTGTGAATTGTGTGATAAATGAATTATAGCTTAATAAAACAGTGTTTCAGAAAAGGAAACAATTCCTATGCATTATAACTTACATTAGACACTTTACTCTGTGTGTGTATGTACTGCCTAAATTTACTGTACCTTCTGAGATGGGTAGAGATATTGGGGCTCATTAACAACTGCAACCTATGTCTTCATGACTTTTGTCCTCTCTTGTTCAAGTAGGGCCATGTAACTCCGGAGTCACCTTCCTGGGTGGCATTTTTGGGTTTCTTCCACAGGTGCACTAATAGAGTTCTCCTTACAGGCAACCTTGCTGCAGTGCCCTAGAGCATGGTATTTCTCATTTACTGCTGTCCCTCCTCCACAGAACTCCACTGTTACTGCAGTCTGCTGCCAGCTGCACTTGTCAGCTTGAGGGTAGCTACTGCTGATACCCTGGCTGTACCACACACTCTGAAGTTCCTCAGATGCTTTCATTGTCTTTCTTGCCCTGCTGGGTGCAACGAACTATGTTTGTGTTCACTTCTGGGACACTGGCACTTCCTTAGGCTCCCTTGGCACAGATAAATTCTAAGCCCCATCGTGGTATGTTGTTCCACAAAGTGAGCATTGAGGTTTAAACCAAAAACTAGAGAAAGACTCTCTCCCTTTCAAATTCTGCTAATATTCCATTGAAGAATTATCAGTGTAAAAGCTCTAAATTTTTATAGACATTACTTTTCCCATATACATATCCAGAGAGCTGGGCAGAGCAAGTAACTGTTACCACATTGCAGAACTCACAGTCCTCCTGACAAGGCTATTATTATTATTATGCATTATTCCAAAGATTAACTTTGTTCTTGATCCTTCTTTTAGTATCTGCCTCTTTCTTGTAATTTGAGCTCTCTTGTTAAAGCCAGTATCCAGACTTTGTTTACCTCATTAGCTTATATTCAGCTCATAACTGAATTGCAACAGTAAATATGATTTGAGTTTTCCAAAAGGTTACTCAGTCCTCCTGCAAATAGATCCTTACCTCTCCCATATCCTTTGTTAGCCACTACTGTCTTAACAGGGCTTCCCTGGTGGCTCAGAGGTTAAAGCATCTGCCGGGAATGCTGGAGACCCGGTTCGATCCCTGGGTCGGGAAGATCCCCTGCAGAAGGAAATGGCAACACACTCCAGTACTCTTGCCTGGAGAATCCCATGGAGGGAGGAGCCTGGTAGGCTACTGAGCGACTTCACTTCACTGTCTTAACGTGGGCCACAACACACTGTGATTATTAATCTACTTCCATGTCTTAGTCTTTTGTACCTCTCTGTAGATCCTAAGGGCAGGAGCAATGCATTATTCAACTTCCGTTTTTAACACTAACATCTATCCTTGTGTTAGACACCAAAAACATTCTGCATACATGTCCTGAATTAATGAATTAAGTCATACTTCATCTATTTGTTTTCCTTCCAGTCTTGCTTATTATGATCCTTGAACTAAAGATATCTTATTCATCACATTGTGCCAACAAACTAAAAGATTTGTATCCATTCTATTGACAGAAATTTGTTAAAAATTTGCTGAATTTTGTGGCATTCATAAATGTGTGGGAATGTTTCATACAACTATTGATAATGATTATCAATGCAGTATTAACTGATTATAATACCAGCCCTCTAAACCACTGTTACAGGTCAGGCAACCGTTTGCTTTTTAAATGAATATGAAAAAGACAGCATTTGATTACTCTGAGAGTAGACTTCCCACCAAAGGCATTTAGATATAAGCTGGAATGAAATAGACAGATGCATTTCATTTATAGTGTGAGTTAAAACTTGTGCTTGATATTCACTCCTTTGTGTGGAGAAAGCCTTTCTACTTTTCTGAATTCCAGTAATTGTCTTATTTGCAGTCCCTTGATGCAGACCTTTGCCTCCTGCCAACTGCTTGCCAAACGTGGTCTCAATGCTAAGGAAGGGAGAGGTTCCCAGAGAGCAAAAGATATATATTGAAATCAAACACTCTTCTAAAACTATTGTTTTCAGATTTCCACTAAATCATCCTTCTGGTGACCCTTTCTTCTCGGTGGATTTCAAAACATTTAGTGAAAGAATAACTAAAATAAAGAGTCATTATTCACAGATGCTCTGCACACCTGAAGGGTAAAGTTAGTTTTCCTTTTGTGTGTTATTTATATCAGTGATGCAGTCCTTTTTTCCCCCTTTTCTGGATCCACTTTGATTTCTCCTGCTTAGCTATGGTATAGCAATTGAATTTAAATATCAGAGAATCACTGCCTCTGAGGTGCCTAAACTTAGGGTCAAAATACAAGATTAGAAAACAGAATGGGGATATCAAGCTTGCTTCTGGATCTTAGAATAGGTATCTTTATCTTATAGTATCTCTATTGTAGAATGGGGACATAAATGTTCCTTCTCTATCTTAGAATAAAACCAAGTCCAATAAATTCTTGAATTTATGGGACATATTTTAAAACCTCTGTCTCCTGGTTACTCCCTCTGTGACCTTGGCAAAGTTACTCAGTCTCTCTAGTCTATGGTTTTATAGTCTGTGAAGAAGAAAAAGAAAATGAGCTTTAGGTATAATACCTATGTTACAGTCTTATCATAAGAATTGATTTGGGGGACTACCTTGGTGTTCCAGTGGTTAAGGATCCACCTTCCAATGCAGGGTATGATGGTTTGATCCATGGCCAGTGAACTACTATCCCACATGACACAGGATCACTAAACCCATGCACTGAAATGAAATATCCGACATGCTGCAAAGAAGCTACCATGTGCTGCAACTAATACCCTAGGTAGCCAAATAATAAATAAATATTTTTTAATAGAATTAATTTGGAAGTGAAACCAAGAAGATGGCAGACTAGAAAACTCCACTCTCTCATTCCCCAGTATAAACATTAAATATACAACTATATACTGGCTAAAATAACTTTATTTAAATTCTGGAAATCAATCAACTACCTCCAGCAATCAAGTGAAAAACCAACCAAGAAAAAAATTCAAACAGTAAATTTCTTTATGTTTTCAACTGCTTTGTCCACACCTTATCCAGCATGATGTGTCTTAGTTTGACAGAAGGAGCAAAAACCAGCACCACTTATATCTCAGACTTGTAAAAATCATGAGAAGCAGCAGGTAAGGTTAATGGACCTCATGAGTAAGCTAGAGACCTGCTCGTGCCTTGGTCAAGTGGCTACTGATTAGAACACATTAGAGCACATTGAAGGCCCAGAGAAGAGGCAGAAATGAGAGTCTCAGTGAAAATAAGACATTAAAACAAAAATCTGTGTGTACGGTGAATCAGGCAGATGGTGAAGGACAGAGTAGTCCTGGTGTGCTACAGTCCATGGGGTTGTGAGGAATCAGATGTGGCTAGGTGACTGAACAATAACAACAGGGTGAAACAGAAAACAAAATGCACAAGTGTGTGCCTGCATGTGCACACAAACACATGCAGTGGCCCACTCTCCAAAATGCTGATAAGACCTTAAGCCTTCACATTGGGTTGGTATGAATGCTCAGAACATGCCCTATTAAAGATCTTCCATTTCATAGCACTAATGAGATGATCAAATTTCTAGAATCATGCAACCTAACCACACTGAATCATGAATAAAGATAAAACTTGAATAGAAATGCAACTGTTAAAGAGATTGAATCAAGACTCAAAATATCTCCCCCAAAAGAAAATCCCAGGACAAGATTGCTTTATGAGTGAATTCAACCAAACATTTAACAGACTTAGTGTCAGTCCTTTTCAGTATCTCTCAAAATGTTGAAGAGGAAAGAATACTTCCAAACTCATTCTGAAGCCAGCATTATCTCAGTACCGAAGGTGAACAAAGACACTGCTCAGTAAGAAAATTTAGACCAACATCCTTTAAGAATATTGATGCAAAAATCCTCAATGAAACCAAAGCAGCAAACCAAATTCAGTAATTCAACAACATTAAATGATTATATACCATGACTATATGGGTATTATGCCTGAAATTCAAGGATAATTCCACAGTTGAAAATCAATCATTGTAACATATTAACAGAATGAAGGAATAGCACACATACGCCACTGATGCAGGAAGATTTTGAAAAAAATGCAACATCCTTTCATGATGTAACCGCTTAATAAACTAGGAATACAAAAAGCACCTCAACATACAACAGCCCATGTATGACAAACCCACAGACAGCATCATACTCAGTGGTGAAAAACAAAGCTTTTCCCCTAAGATCAGGAGCCAGACAAGGATATTGTTTTTATCACTCCTATTCAAAATAGTCCAAGTCAGAACAGTTAGGTAAGGGCAGGAACACATCCAAATTGAAATGAAAAAAAGTAAAATCATTGCTATTCACAAACAAGTGATCTTATATTTTGAGATTCATGAGTGGTACTTTCCTGGCCCATCTTGGTAAATGCAGTCAGTTTTCCAGGAAAGTTTATAATAAACAATTCACAGTGGTAAAGAATTTGCCTACCAATGCAAGAGACATGAGATGTGGGTTCAGTCTCTGAGTGGGGAAGATCTCCTGGAGCAGGAAATGGCAACCTACTCCAGCATTCTTGCTTAGAAAATACCCACCAGGGGAGCCTGGTGAACCAAAGTCCCAGAGTCACAAAGATTAGGTCATGACTGAGTGACTGAGCACACACACACACACACACACACACACACCCCTAAATGTAGAAAATCTAGTGATTCTACAAAAAGTATTAGAACTGATAAACCAGTTTAGTCGAGTTTGGGGATACAATTTTAACACAGAGAAATCAGTTTGTTTCTGTATACCAATAATTAACCTGTAAGGAAATTAAGAATACAATTTAATTTTTAATATAATCAAATAAAAAATAATTCTTAGGAATAAACTTAACTAATGAATTGAAAGACTTATACACTGAAAACTAAAAAAATGTTCCTGAATGAAATTAAAGAAGACACAAATAAATAAGAAGACATCTGTATTCATGAACTGGAAGACTTAATATTGCTAAAGATATCAATGAAAGGCAATGTGGTCTACAGATTTAATATAATTGCTATTAAAAAAACACACTGATCTTTTTTGTCAGAGTAGAAAATTTCAATCCTTAAATTTATATGGAATTTCAATAAACACTGAGTCGTCAAAATAATAATAGAAAAGAACAACAAAGTAAGATTTCTCACATTTTCTTATTTAAATTCTTCCTACAAAGCAGTAATAATCAAAACTGTCTGGTACTGACATAAAGACAAACATACAGACCAGTGGAATAAGGTTCAGTTCAGTTCAGGCCCTCAGTCCTATCTGACTCTTTGCAACCATATGGACTGCAGCATCCAAGGATTCCCTGTCTATCACCAACTCCTGGAGCTTCAGTCAGTTCAGTTCAGTTGCTCGGTTGTATCTGACTTTTTGCAACCTCATAAATTGCAGCATGCCAGGCCTCCCTATCCAACACCAACTCCCAGAGTTCACTCAAACTCATGTCGTAAAGCATACTCAAACTAATATCCATCGAATTGGTGATGCCATCCAACCATATCATCCTCTGTGTCCCCTTCTCCTCCTGCCTTCAATCTTTACCAGCATCAGGGTATTTCCAATGAGCCTGTTCTTTGCATCAGGTGGCCAAAGTTTTGGAGTTTCGGCTTCAACATCAGTCCCTCCAATGAATATTTAGGACTGATTTCCTTTAAGATGGACTGGTTGGATGTCCTTGCAGTCCAAGGGACTCTCAAGAGTGTTCTCCATCACTACAGTCAAAAGCATCAATTCTTCAGTGCTTAGCTTTCTTTATAATCCATCTCTCACATCCATAATGACTACTGGAAGAACAATAGCTTTGACTAGATGAACCTTTGTTGGCAAAATAATGTCTCTGCTTTTTAATATGCTGTCTAGGTTGATCATAACTTTTCTTCCCAAGAGCAAGTGCCTTTTAATTTCATGGCTGCAGTCACCATCTGCTGTGATTTTGAAGCCCCAAAATATAGAGTCTGTCACTGTTTCCATTGTTTCCCTATCTATTTGCCCGTGAAGTGATAGGACCTAATCCCATGTTCTTAGTTTTCTGAATGTTGAGTTTTAAGCCAACTTTTTCACTCTCTTCTTTCACTTTCATCAAGAGGCTCTTTAGTTCTTCCTCACTTTCTGCCGAAAGGGTGCTGTCATCTGGATATCTGAGGTTATTGCTATTCCTCCCAGCAATATTGAATTAAGCTTATACTTCATCCAGCCCAACATTTCTCATAATCTACTCTGCATATAAGTTAAATAAGTAGGATAACAATGTACAGCCCAATGTCCTCCTTTCCCAATTTGGAACCAGTCTGTGGTTCCATGTCTAGTTCTAACTCTTGCTTCTTGACTGGGATACAGATTTCACAGGAGGCAGGTCAGGTGGTCTGCTATTCCCATCTATTGAAGATTTTCCCACAATTTGTTGTGATCCACATGATCAAAAACTTTGACATAGTCAATAAAGCAGGAGTAGATATTTTTTCTGAACTCTCTTGCTGTTTTGATGATCCAACCCGTAATTTGATCTCTGGTTCCTCTGCCTTTTCTAAATACAGTTTGAACATCTGACAGTTCAGGGTTCATGTACTGTTGAAGCCTGTCTTGGAGAATTTTGAGCACTGCTTTGCTGGTGTGTGAGAAGAGTGCAATTGAGGGGTAGTTTGAGCATTCTTTGACATTGCCTTTCTTAGGGATTGGAATGAAAACTAAACTTTTTCAGTCCTGTGGCCACTGCTGAGTTTTCCAAATTTGCTGGCATGTTGAGTTGCAGCACTTTCCCAGCATCATCTTTTAGGATTTGAAATAGCTCAACTGGAATTCCATCACCTCCACTAGCTTTGTCCATACTGATGCTTCCTAAGACTTGACTTTGCATTCCAGAATGTCTGGCTCCAGGTGAGTGATCACACCATTGTAGTTATCTGGGTCATGATATTTTTTATATACTTCTGTGTATGTTTTCCACCTCTTTTTAATATCTTCTGCTTCTGTTAGGTCCATACCATTGCTGTCCTTTATTGTGCCTATCTTTGCATGAAATTTTCCCTTGGTACCTCTAATTTTCTTGAAGAGATCTCTAGTCTTTCCCATTCAGTTGTTTCCATCTATTTATTTGCATTGATCATTGAGGAAGGCTTTCTTATCTCTCCTTGCTAGTCTTTGGAACTCTACTTTGGAATGAGTATATCTTTCCTTTTCTACTTTGCCTTTCACGTCTTTTCTTTTCTCAGCTATTTATAAGGCCTCCTTATAAATAGACAACCATTTTGCTTTTTTGCATTTCTTTTTCTTGAGGATGGTCTTGATCGCTGCCTCCTGTACAATGTCACGAACCACTGTCCAGAGTTCTTCAGGCACTTGGTCTATCAGATCTAATCCCCTGAATCTATTTGTCACATCCATTGTATAATTGTAAGGGATTTGATTTAGTTCATATATGAATAGTCCAGTGGTTTTCCCTATTTTCTTCAATTTAAGTCTGAATTTCATAACCCAGAAATAAAACCTTGAATATATGGTCAAATGAACCAATACAAGACTATTCAATAGGATAAAAAGTTAGTCATTTCAACATTGTAAATTCTTACAAAAATATAACGGAAAAAACTTAATTATTTTTCAAGCTTTTAACATAATTTCAAAGTACAGGCAACAAAACAAATAGATAAATTGGAACACAATAGGACTGAAATCTCTTGTACATTAAAGGGCACTGTCAACACATTGAAAGATCAACCCATGAAACAAGAGAAACACTTACAAATTATACATTTGATTAGAGATTAAATCTAGAATATATAAGGAATTACAACTGAACGACAAAATATACAATTAAAAAGTAAGCCAAAACTTGAGTAGACATTTGTCTAAGAAGATATGGAAATGACCAATAAGCATATGCTTAAATGCTCAATATCAATAACCACTGAGTTCAGTTCAGTTCAGTCACTCAGTGGTGTCTGACTCTTTGCAACCCCATGAATAGCAGCACACCAAGCCTCCCTGTCCATCGCCAACTCCCAGACTTCAGCCAAACTCATGTGCATCGAGTTGGTGATACCATCCAGCCATCTCATCTTCTGTCTTCCCCTTCTCCTCCTGCCCCCAATACCTCCCAGCATCAGGAATTTTTCCTCTGAGTCAACTCTTCGCATGAGTTGGCCAAAGTATTGGAGTTTCAGCCTCAGCATCCGTCCTTCCAATGAACATCCAGGACTAGTCTCCTTTAGGATGGATTGATTGGATCTCCTTGCAGTCCAAGGGACTTGCAAGAGTCTTCTCCAGCACCACAGTTCAAAAGCATCAATTCTTTGCAAAGCACAAATCAAAATCAAGAGATAAAGTAATATCAAAACAGAATGTGACAAGTTTTGGTGAGGAAGTAGAGAAATTAGAATGCTTATTCACTGCTGGAGGAAATGTAAAATGGTTCAGGAACAACAAGATATTGGTTACTCAAACAGATAAACATTCAATTGCCATAAATATTGGTAGACTTATGAGAAATTTCACTTTTGGTTATATATTCAAAATATTTGAAGGAAGGTTTGAAGAGATAAATATACACTTAAATTCATAACGACACAGTCCACAACATTCAAAAGATTGAAGCAACCCAAATGCCTATCAATAGATGAATGAATAAACACAATGTGATAAATATTTGCAATCAAATATTATTCAGCCTTAAAATGAAAGGAAATTCTAAAACATGCTACATCATGGATAAATCCTGAAAACATTATGTTAAGTGAAGTCAGTCAGAAAAGGAAAAACAGTGTGTGATTTTACTTGTGATGAACCTAATAGAAAATATAGAAAATATAATGGTGATTCCCAGGGGCAGCAGGAAATGGAGAGTTGTTTTTAATTTTTTTAATTATTTTTTTAAGTTTCAGTTTGGAAAGATGCACAACTTTCTGAAGATGTATGCCAGTGAAGGTTGCACAATAATGTGAATTAATATTATCAAATTTTTCACTTGAAATGATTAAAATACTACAAAAATAATTCAATTAGTTAAATATTAGAAAAGAAGTTGAAATGCAGAAACTGCCTTATTTAGCATTAACACTCTTCTATGAACTCTAAAATTTCTAAATAAATATGAAAATTGTGATCCCTCCAACAAAAATAAGAAAAAAAAGAGCAAAGTCACGACCATACAATTGCAAAACGTAAATTAAAAAAGGGGAATAAAGAAAAAAGGATTAAAAAAAAAAAAGGAAAGAAGAAAAGGAGGGATGGAGGAAAATGGATAACAGGCACTGGGAAGGGTGAGGGGGAAGCAAAGAAGAATAAAGCAAAATAAATTGTGATAGAATAATAATGAAATGAGGTGAGAATTAGTCTGGAACCAGGTCATGTTAAGGAGCTTAGAGAAGCAATTAAATAAACTATATCTATTAAATAGAATTTTAGAAGGAATAAGTGTTCAGCAAGGTTATTCTTTTAGAAATGTTCTGTAGGTTTTAAAGACAAAAATGTAGGGATATATCAGCCCTCAATAAACTTTACATTAGGGCTTTCTCAGGAGAGGCAGAGTGAGTAGGAAGTAAGAAAGTGAATAAATAATGCATAAATTGTTTTTTGCTTTAAGAGTTTGGTAAGAATGAAGCAGAATAATAACTGGGATGGATCTAACCAATTTCATCAATAACCGATTATTTCTTACTTCTCGATACATAATTATGTCACTAGTTTTGAAAAAAGAAAGATGACAAAAATAATATATGTCATTTTCAGAGTAAAGTATTTAGTAGTCTGTGCTTGACTCTCCAACCCTCTCTGTAAACTTATAATAAATCATGAACATTGTATTAAGAAAATAATGCAATCAAATGGTGTTACCTTTGTCCACCTGTATCTCTAAGAGCTTTTGGTGAGCAGAGCCCCCCTTACCAACCCTCCTAGAACATTTTTTCATAATAGGAATAATCCTTTGATTTTGTAAACTCACTAAAATCTGGAGGTTTTATTTTACTACAGTATACCTTATACTAACCTGAATAATACATTATGCACCCTCATCTTTTCATCATCAAAAGAAAAATTCACTGTAGTGCCCAGTCTGAGGCGAAGATTCTTTTTAGACAGATAATTTGTACTGTGAATAAATTTCCTTTTCAAGTTTAGAGAAAGAAAGGAAGGAATGGAACCACCAACAGCTCCATGGAAATGCAGCTGATGGCCACTATAGAGCCCTTGAATTTGTAAAATGCATCCTGTGAAATGCTCAGTTTTAACTCTTTACATTCAGAGAGATACTTTACTTTCTTGGTTTGTTTTTTAAGCATTATTGGATTTCTACCCTAGAAATGCAGTTCCTTCTATCAAAAGTAGAAGTAAAAGAAATGTCACATTTACCTGGTTGGCGGGGGCAGGGGGCAGGGGGAGTGGGGAACATTACCAGTTGTATTTATAACCTTATATAAAGCACAAAATTTGGAAGATAATCTGCATATGATTATCATGTAGAATAACAACCTCTCCCATTCAAATTTCACCCTTTCCTTCCTCTTTTATGAAGTCCAGGTGTGATGTTTAAGTGAGGAAGCCCCCAGTGGTGACCAGTGGAGAGATTTTCATATAAGCACAGCAGATCAGGAAAATAGCAACTGCCTGAGTCCTTTAAGACATCAGTGCCATGTCCACATTTCAGCCCTGACTTGTCTATACCCAGGTTTCTAAATAGTGATAGCAAATCAACCCATACTTGTTTAAATCCCTTTGGATTTTATTTTTTGTGCTCTGCAAACAGTATCCTAACTGACCAAAACCTACCATGTAACAGACACTATTTTAAACTCTTTAACATATTTTTCACTTTTAACTTTTAAGTCACCTAAGGGAAAGTGAAGTTGATCAGTCGTGTCTGACTCTTTGTGACCCCATGGACTGTAGGCTACCAGGCTCTTCTGTCCATGGGATTTTCCAAACAATGGTACTGGAGTGGATTGCCATTTCCTTCTCCAGGGGATCTTCCCAACCCAGGGATTGAACCCAGGTCTCCCTCATTGTAGACAGATGCTTTACCATCTGAGCCACCAGGAAGTCACCTAAGAGATAGGGGTTATTCTCTATTATGTAGATGAGGAAACTGAGGCTCAGGGTACAAACAGTTCACCAGATCTATCAACTCAGCCCTATTACTCATTCTTTCCCTCTCATCTCTCCCTAAAGAATCTAATTCACAGGTTTCCATCTTCTCTTCCAGCAATGGGCATCATGCTCTTAAAATCATAAATATGCTAACCACACAATACATTCCTTCTGGTGAATTACTGCTTGTGTGATTTGGAGAAAGTGAGTGAATGCCTCTAAGCCTTTGGTTCCTTGCAGAGTTGTAACAAGGATTTAATCCAATAGGTCCTGACAGTTATAGGTTCCGACACTTCACAAGAGCTGATACACATAGAACACACTTGCCTATGTGCCAGGCACTGCTTTCAATACCTTTCACAGACTGACTCATGGAATCCTCACATTAACCCTATGGTGTAAGTAGTTTTTGTTGTTGCTGTTGCTGATGCTTTATTAATTTTTTAAAAAAATTTCTGTATAGTTTCCTTACAATATTTTTGTAAATTTACAATACTGTGTTCATTTCTGCTGTCCAACAAAGTGAATCAGCTATATGTATATATGTATCCTCTAACTCTTAGACCTCTCTTCCATCCCCCATCCCACCCATTTGGTCATCAAAGTTCACAGACATAGAACAGAGCTAGGGAGAACCTACGTGGCTCGCCTGAGGTTGTCCTGGTAGACATGAAACCAGGTATTGTGGCATTGTAGCACCAAGATTCCTGATCACCCCTCTATGTCACATGGGTAAGTCTATTCCCACAGCCTCCTCCTAATGAGTGTCCACACACTATTAAGAGATCACATCACCCTGGTAATTCCAATGGAATGATCCCACGTGTCTCATTTCTCTCTCAGTGTGTGCATCATCACAGTCCCCATGCATTTCTCACAAGGCTTGTCTAAGCATTGCTTTGCTGTCCAGCTGTACAGGGCATTTCTCTCTCTCAACACCCAAACGAATGATGTTCTTAGTCACACCTCTGATTACATATACCAAGTCAAATGTCTAATTATGTGCTTCCAGCAAGGTATCTTATTATAGCCCCAACAAGGTGTTTCATTATGGCTCCACAGCCAAGCATTTCATTACAAAGTCTGAACACATCTGACTTCATATAGAGCCACCCATCTCATTACACTATGCAGAGAAAAACATGAACCTAGGGCTTTGGACATTCACATCATTAAACCAATTCTATTATATCCCATTTCACACCAATTCTTGACAACACATTCATGAAAATTTCAGAGATCAAGTCTTGTCCAGTGTCAGGATGCTTGGAGAATAAAATTAGCAAAGTAGTCTGAAAGCATGCATTTAAATCCAAGCTAGCAATGATATATGCATGGACAATAGTTAGGGCTGAAAGATCTTCATCTGTTAAACATAGATAATCTGTACATTTTTATCTTATTTTTTCCCCTGAAGAGTCCCCTGAGTCCCCTGAACAAGTAACATATTCACTTAGCTTAAAAACAGAATAGGCAGGCAAAGAAAAAAAAGTCACCTATAATACCACCTATCTGATATAAATGTCAGATTATATATATTTTCTCTCTCTATGATAATATGTATATGGTAGGCAGAATTATGGCTCCCAAGAAAATGGCACTCCACTCCAGTATTCTTTCCTGGAAAATCCCATGAACGGAGGAGACTGGTAGTCTGCAGTCCATGGGGTCGCTAAGAGTCGGACACGACTGAGCGTCTTCCCTTTCACTTTTCACTTTCATGCATTGGAGAAGGAAATGGCAACCCACTCTAGTATTCTTGCCTGGAGAGTCCCAGGGACAGGGGAACCTGGTGGGCTGCAGTCTATGGGGTCGCACATAGTCGGACACAACTGAAGCAACTTAGTAGCAGCAGCAGCAGCAAGAAAATTCTAATCCCCGTGAAAAAATATGTTGCTCAATGGCAAAAGGTACATTGCAAATGTAATTAATAATGATGATCAGTTGACTTTAAGATAGGAAGATTATCCTACATTATCTGGGTGAGACTAATTCAGTTCACATAAGCAGCAGAAGAAGGAAAAATGGTGAATTCAGAAATGAAAAGCATGAATAGCATTCAACTGGCTATTTCTACTTTAAAGATGGAGCCATGTAGCAAGAAAATGGAGAACTCAGTCCTACAACCATAAACAACTGAATTCTGTCAATAACATAGATGAGATTGGAACCTTCAAAAAGTTTTGTAGAACCTTCAAAAAGAAATGCACTCATGCTAAACTTTGACTTTAGACTTGTAAAACCTGAAGCAGAGACTCATATCACCTATGGTAGACCTCTGATCCACAGAACTATATTATAGTAAGCAGGTTTTATTTTAATGTGATAAATTGTGATATATCATGCATCCATAGAAAACTAATATAATGTACATACATTTATAAAATTAGATTATATCATACATCATATTTTGAAGCTCATTTATGTAAGAAAGTATTGAAAATACTTTGCATATCAAAAATTCAGGTTGATTGTATAGAGAATGAATAAACAAGTTTTTACTCTATATCTGCTGCTGCTGCTGCTAAGTCGCTTCAGTCCTATCCGACTCTGTGCGACCCCATAGACGGCAGCCCACCCCCTGGGATTCTCCAGGCAAGAATACTGGCTGGAGTGGGTTGCCATTTCCTTCTCCAATGCATGAAAGTAAAAAGCAAAAGTGAAGTCACTCAGTCCTTAGCGACCCCATGGACTGCCGCCCATCAGGCTCCTCCGTCCATGGGATTTGCCAGGCAAGAGTACTGGAGTGGGTTGCCATTGCCTTCTCCTATAGCAATGGGAACTAATTCAGTATCCTGTGATAAACCATTATAGAAAAGAATATGAAAAAGAATGTATCATTTTGCCGTGCTGCTGCTGCTGCTGCTAAGTCGCTTCAGTGGTGTCCGATTCTGTGCGACCCCATAGACGGCAGCCCACCAGGCTCCCACCATCCCTGGGATTCTCCAGGCAAGAACACTGGAGTGGCTTGCCATTTCCTTCTCCAATGCATGAAAGTGAAAAGTGTAAAGGAAGACGCTCAGTCGTATCCGACTCTTAGAGACCCTTACCATAGAAACTAACACAACATTAACACAACACTATACATCAACTCGGAGAAGGCAATGGCAACCCACTCCAGTACTCTTGCCTGGAAAATCCCATGGATGGAGAAGCCTGGAGGGCTGCAGTCCATGGAGTTGCTGAGGGTCGGACACAACTGAGTGACTTCACTTTCAGTGGAGAAGGAAATGGCAACCCACTCCAGTGTTCTTGCCTGGAGAATCCCAGGGACGGGGAAGCCTGGTGGGCTGCCATCTATGGGGTCTCACAGAGTCAGAAACGACTGAAGTGACTTAGCAGTTAGCATCAGTTCAGTTCAGTTCATTTCAGTCGCTCAGTCGTGTCCGACTCTTTGCGACCTCATGAACTGCAGCATGCCAGGCCTCCCTGTCCATCACCGTCTCCCGGAGTTCACTCAGACTCACGTTCATTGAGTCCGTGATGCCATCCAGCCATCTCACCCTCTGTTGTCCCCTTCTCCTCCTGCCCCCAATCCCTCCCAGCATCAGAGTCTTTTCCAATGAGTCAACTCTTTGCATGACATGGCCAAAGTACTGAAGCTTCAGCAGTTAGCATACATCAACTATATTTTGATAAAATAAATTTTTAAAATATATGTTGGCAAAATATGTCTGTATATTCCCTTTATTATCTAGATCATAATTTATATAAATTATGATTTACTTATAGACATACAGATGATTGCCATTTTTGATATTAAGAAACAATGTTATGATGAGATGGCTATTTTTGTACATATGTCTTTTTAAAACAAATGGATGAATATAAATGGAGTCACTTTAAAAATTTTGTGTGAATATATAAATACAAAAATAGCTAATACAAGCAACCAAATATTTGCAGTATACACAGTCCATAGTTTGTATATGTCACAAATATAAATTATTGAATCTTGTTATACCGTTGGATGCATTTTTTGAATACATTTCTTTCCTTTATTCTGATTCCTGAGTTCATAACACTTTGTATTTAATAACTGATGTTTTCAGTGGGTTACATTCTCTAAGTAACTTAAATAATGAGTTAAAACAAAGCATGCTTATGAAACTAATAATGTGGTGTTAGGTTGACAGGGGAAGAATCACAAATAGAGGAAGAGATAGTTGTATGACCACTAAGAGACAGAGTGCTGTCCAAGTACCTGCCCAAATTAAGCAGGGGGAAATAGACAAAGATCAAATATTAAAAATTCAAGAATGTATTTGTTATTAACATGATTCAGAAAGAAGACTGCATATCTGTTTACGAGTACATTTTTTTTTTTTTACTAAAAGATGTACATTTATGAGACTCAAAATAAAAATGGAATTTAAATACATATGTGAGTCTAGAAGGAAAGCCCAAACTGGAAAATAATGAGTATTTTGTTATTGTTGTTATTAGAGGAAATCTGCTTTATTTTTTTTGGTGGGGGGGGTATGTTGAAGAAAAATGGTCTAAAAATGCAATATACTAGGATTATTCCTAGTAGCAAAATAAATCTAATATCAAAAGGCCAAGATTTTCCAGACATAAATCAGCATTTTATCTAATGAGAAAGCAAGAAGAATTTTGGCAGAAACCATGTAAGAATAGTCACTGCCTCCCATACTAGGTAATATTTTGCTGGAAACATGTGATATTGAAATTGTTAGAAACAATGTAATTATATAAATTACAACTGAAAATTATAAAATTTGATTTGCAAATAGTTTGAATATCCCTCACTTTTCAAAAATTCAGTTTACAGTACTTCACTCTTATGAAACACCTGCATAAGAACCTGTTTTCTTCAACTGAAAGAAATCAAAAGAAGATTTTGCTTTCAGCAAAGAGGGCTAACAGGGAAAAGAACGTTCAAGCACTGTTTCACACAGCAATTACAGAGGCAGTTTGCAACCTGAGTAGCATGAGAGTGGCACCACCAAACTCGCTCCCTGGAAGTGCACTGGACATCTCCTCAAGCTGCAACAGCAATGGATTCTGTCTGTGAGCATCTGTGCAGTATCTCATTGTGTTTTGTGCATCCATCAGCAAAATGTGTCCTAAGGTAATTTCTTCTTTGCCTTGTGTTATTTTGGATTACAAAATTTTTCATTGGAGCACTCTATTTTCAGGAACTCAATGGACATGAGCCTGAGCAAACTCCGGGAGACAGTGAATTACAGGGAAACCTGGCATGCTACAGTCCATTGGATCACAAAGTGTTGGACACAATTGAATGACTGAACAATAATTTTCAGGAAGTGGGGAAACTTGTATATCTTGAAAACTAAAAGAATCAGTGAAAAAATTATTCCTTAGGCAGGAAAAAGGACAAGATGAGTCTGGAATCTTTTAAAAAATGAGAACATAAGAAAACGAAGACTTCTACAGTCATATCAAAATGGAAAACATCAACCTGAATGTAAAACCTGAGTGAACTTTCCAACTGCCCATGACAGGATTATTTGAGCTTCTATTAGTATCTTTATGGCATTGGATTAAAGCTCATTAAAGTGAGTGAAGTTTTCTCAGTCCTGTCTGACTCTTTGCGACCCCAGGGACTGTAGCCTGACAGACTCCTCCTTCCGCGAGATTTTCCAGGCAAGAATACTGGAGTGGCTTGCCGTTTCCTTCTCTAAGGGATTTTCTCAGCCCAAGGAACAAACCCAGTTCTCCTGCATTGCAGGCAGATTCCTGACCATCTGAGCCACCAGGGAATTAAATATGTATAAATATATTAGTTTCTGATGATACTTTGAAAGCAACTTTTATTGAACACATTTTGAGAGTACTAAAGAAACCACTGATTATTTTGAAAAGTGGAAAATAAAAGGTAAAAATCAAGCTTTTCCTATTTGAACTATACCTTATAATAACTGAAAAAGTTACTAAAGTATTTTATCTTTAGGAACTAATCTAACTAATAAAGGAAATATATTAAAATTAGAAAAGTATAACTTGAAACTCAACAGATTAATACATTTTATGAATAATTAGTAGAATAATTAATATCTGCTAATATAAAGACAAATTTACATAGGCTCAACAAGTAATGAATAAATAAATAATTGAATTAATTAACTTGGCTACCTATTGACAGAAAATAAAAGAGACAGAGGAATATATCAAACATACCATGGAAATGTACCCTTTAGCATCCTGAATTTTGGAAATCCTTTAGAACAAATAACCTGGCTTCTTCAATAAAATATTATATTGGAAAATATAAATGAGAAGAATATTAGATAGGTCTATGCATAAATACACAAACAACACTAAATATTTAATGACACTAAGAAATTATTGTTAATTGTACTTTGGTGGGACGATACTATAGTGACTCTGTTTGGGAAAAGAACCTCTAGCTATTAGAAACACATAGGTAAAATTTATAGGTGAGATGATATGATGTCTGGGATTTGTTTCATAGTAACCCTGGAGGCAGAATAAATGAGTGGAGGTAGAGATGAAATAGGATTGCCCACAAGTGAGTTGGTCTTTGTTGAAGCTGGTATGTGGAAATTTATTGAACCACTTTCTCTTCTGTGGTACATGTTTGAAAATTTCTAAAACTTTAAAAAAAGTTCCAGGTGTTTTAATAATACTGTCTGTTTTAATAGACAGTATTTCAACAGATGTGGTGAAACATGGTTGTACAAGCTGTTTGTTAAAGTATAACAATTTCTACAATTTTAGGAAAAATTTTTTGTTACTATAGTTTAAAAAGTATTTAAAAATGTGTGCTCTTGACCTAATAATTTCAAAAGAAGGGAGTTAGGATGTAATAAGAAATACAAATAGCATACCTTATATTATTTACCAAATAATGTGAATGTTAAATTAGGGAGGCAAGTATGACAGCAATAATATAATAAATAAGGAAATTTTATTCACACAACTGAATATTTCTTAGATATGTTTGATGTTTCTCAACAGATTTAGTGACAATGGAAACTCAACTCATAATGTAATGCAAATTGAAATAAGTTGGATTCCATACATTACTGTGTGGTCATACCTCTGTAGGAAATGTATGTATTTTCAGTCACCAAATCAGTTCACATTCATTCAGTTCAGTTCAGTTCAGTTCAGTCACTCAGTCGTGTCCGACTCCTTGTGACCCCATGAACTGCAGCATGCCAGGCCTCCCTGTCCATCATCAACTCCCAGAGTTCACCCAAACTCATGTCCACTGAGTCACTGATGTCATTAAACCATCTCATCCTCTGTCGTCCCCTTCTCCTCCTGCCCTCAATCTTTCCCAGCATCAGAGTCTTTTCAAATAAGTCAGCTCTTCACATCAGGTGACCAAAATACTGGGATTTCAGCTTCAACATCAGTCCTTCCAGTGAAAATCTAAGACTGATCTCCTTTAGGATGGACTTGTTGGATCCAATGAATTGAACACCATAAAGTTGCTAGGGTGTTTAAAGAAAAAGAAAAAGATTTGGTCTATACTCTCAAAGAGTGTAGAGACTTTTGTTGAGTTTTTGGCTTGTTTCTATGACAAAATAATGGGTGCAATAAGAAGCAAAACACAGCTCTTTCTGTTGAGCTATTCACTAGTATTCCTAAGAAATGGGCAGGAAATCACAAATAGCAAGTGTTATAAAATGTGTTACCTTAGAACAAACATGGAACTGTTTATAACTGCTCTAGAATGGCAGTGGTGAGGTCTAATAGTGGAACTTACCAGGGTTCAATGAACTAAGTGTAGAGTGAGAAAATAAAAATCTAGGGAAAAAAAATCAGAAAAAGCAAGAGGAACAAGGTCATCACGAGAAAAATGCAAACAGTTTAGTGTAGTAGGCATGTAGTTTTCAATCCAATATTGACAAGGAAGACAGGTCATATGGTAAACTATGGTGTGATGATGTTTTTAAGAGGCATCTGACTGTTATTCTAGGGAAATGGAAGCCCAAGGTAGCAGGGATGTCTTGGGAATTTGGGGATATTTAAACTTTCCTCTCCATATTTTTTGATAACTGACAAACTCAAAGAAAAAATAAATGTGCAGGTAGTTATAGTCTAGAGACATTGGCAGTTCTTCAGTGAAAGGAACAGAACAAATAAGAAAGATAGCATTTGAAAAAAAAGGATTAAGCAAATTTCAGGGACTAAGTTAGTGGAGAAAAGAAAAATAAGGATAGGTAATATTGCTTATAGTGGGCAAGAATAGTCGTTCACACCAGAGACCTACAGGATCTGCATGAAAGAGCTTGCAAAGAGATTTTTTTTTTTTAATGGTGAATTTGAGATACCTTAGAAAGGAAAAAGTAACAAGGCTAGTAAGTAAGCTGTAAGTGATAAAGGAAAAGTGATTCCAAATATGAAGCTGAGATTAGATATAGAATTATGCTATCACTTGTTAGATTAGAAAACTGTTTTGACAGTTTGCCATGTGGAAACCACAGGCTCTCCAGCACATTTTGGGGCAATATCTAAGTGGCTTTTGGTTCAAACCAAAGACCCCAAACTTACAATGAAATATTTGTGATATGCTCATTCATCCACTTATTCTATAAACAGGAACCTCTAGGAGCTAACACTGGCAATAAAGACCCTTGAAAAGATCAAAAACTAGTAAAACATATTATTTTGAGGATCAGAGTGGCTATCTTTAAGATAATGTGACAAATATTTCAGATGTGTTAAGTATTCTAAAAGATATTCCTGCTGGAGCAATATACTCTGATCAAAATTTCAATACAAAGAAAACAAGCTATGGCTATTTCTCTATTATTCCTATACATTTTATCTATAGAGCAGCATCATTGAATAGTCAATGTGAAATCCTTCAACATAGGTGGAATTCCTATTTTATGGAATAAAAACATTCTTGCTATAAAGATAAAAGAGCTGCATTATTTATTAGCAAAAAATATGTGGGTTTGAGCATTAGTGTACTTGACTTCTGTTCACCTTTCCTCTTATCCATTAGACAGGTGCCAAATACCTTGCTTATGCTGGCTTCAATTTTTTGTGCATTAATTAATGAATCAGCATTTCAGGACATGCCAGATTGGCACTCTGCTGTCCATCAGTTGAATTGGTGGTTATTTTCACAACTGTTCGCACAGTACTGTTTTGTGAATGTCATTGCTGCCCACTTTTATGACTTAAAAAGGGGAAGAAAATGGAAAAATGAAAATACTGATATAGTGGCAAGAACTCAATATCTTTTTGTGAACTCCCTTACCTTCACTTCTAAAGAAATGCAATTGAGACAAAAAAAAAAATCAATTTTTATGCTGAGTAACTCCTTAGCTTCTATGACATCAATGTGAACAAACTTAAACCATTAAAGAAAAAGAAATGTTAAGAAAATAGTAACGATGGAAATAAATATTCAAAATTGAAGTGTCATTAAATGAATGAGACTAACTTTAGTTTCTTGTAAATGAAAGTCACACTTAACAATGAATGACAATAGCTTGCTTTTTTCCAGTTGCTATTTGTGCACCTTTGTTGAAATGCTTTCTTAAAAAGTGAAAGACACAACTGCATGTTTGTAATGTCAGGTTCTGACAGGCACTTTTCACCCATTATTGCATTTGTCATGAAAACAGGGAGTTTTTATTTAATTCTGGTAGTGGATTATTATCAGCCTCATCTCACTGATGACAAAACTGAAGTTTATTCTGAAACAGACATAGAGAACAGGCTTGTGGTTGCCAAAGAGTCAGGTGCCGGGGAAGGAATGAATTGAGAATTTGGAATTAACAGATGCAAACTAGTATGAAGTGAAGTGAAGTAAAGTGAAATCGTTCAGTCATGTCTGCCTCTTTGCGACCCCATGGACTGTAGCCTGCCAGGCTCCTCCATCCATGGGATTTTTCCAGGCAAGTATACTGGAGTGCATTGCCATTTCCTTCTCCAAGAGATCTTCCCAAACCAGGGATTGAACCCGGGTCTCCTGCATTGTAGGCAGACACTTTACTGTCTGAGCCACCAGGGAAGTCACTAATATAGAGAGAATGGATAAACAACAAGGTCATAATGCACAGAAGAAAAACTATAGTCAATATCCTGTGATAAACCATATTGGAAAATATATTTTAATATATATTATATTGTTATATGTATATATATATAAATGAGTCAATTCACCATATACCAGAAACTGACACAATATGGTAAATCAACTATGCGTCAATAAAATAAATTTTAAAAAGCAAAAAAAAAAAATAAAAATAAAAAAAAAACTGCATAAAACAACCAAATCTGAAGTTTCTTAAGATGATTAAGTTGACCATGTTAAATAACTTTTGAATATTAAAGAGGAGACACTTAGGGGTTCAAAATTTGCCACCCTCAAATATCACTGGCACAAAAATTATTTCAAGCTGAAAAAAAAACAAGGTCCATATGACCCATACAGAAACGTTTGTTTTCTCTCTAAATGCCTAAAAACAGTTTTTAAATTGAAAGCCTGTCCTGGAATAGAATTATCACCAGAAATACCTACAGAGAATATGAGCCAGGTGTGATGAAGAAACTCAAAACTCAGAGTTCACTGTGAGTCCCATTGTTTCTGATGGTCCAACAATTATTTACCAAACATTTGCTGTTGCATCTTCATGTCAGTTGCCTTCCTCCCTTCCAAAGTCCCAAAACCCTACCTCCAATAATCTCTTTTTTTCTTTTGCTAAAAAGGGGAGCACTTTGGCCATTTTGGTGAGTTACCTAGTTTTCATGGGTTTTTCCCACACATATGTGTTATTAAATTTTTGTTTGATTTTCTCTTGTTGATCTGTCTCATGTCAATTTAATTATTTGATCAGTCAGAGAACTTACAGTAGAGGACAATGTACTTTTCCCCCACAGACTCAAATCATGTACTGACTATATATCTATATCCACTTGTAAATTTACTGCATTAAGCTAACAGATTTTATATTTTTCAGAGAAAATTTATATTCTTATAAAACGAGAAGATTATTTTTTCTGGAAAACTAGATTGAGAAGGATAACCTAATAAAATCTGAAGTTTTTTCTGTTTGTTGTAACATTAATCACTCTTTCAGTCTCAGTTCAGTTCAGTTCAGTCACTCAGTTGTGTCCGACTCTTTGCAACCCCATGAACTGCAGCACCCCAGGCCTCCCTGTCCATCACCAACTCCCGGAGTTCACTCAAACTCACGTCCATTGAGTCATTGATGCCATCCAGCCATCTCATCCTCTGTCGTCCCCTTTTCCTCCTGCCCCCAATCCTTCCCAACATCAGAGTCTTTTCCAATGAGTCAACTCTTCACATGAGGTAGCCAAAGTACTGGAGTTTCAGCTTTAGCATCATTCCTTCCAAAGAACACCCAGAGCTGAAAGCAAGTACCCTTCGGAGACAGCAACCCCTCTTGGCCCTGCCTAATTATAGAGACTGCCCATTGTGCTGTCGCTACATTATTTTTGGCAGGGGGAGGGAGGAAGGGGAAGGAGTGGGTGTTGGTGATGGTTGTGCTCAACCTCCCCCTTCTCTACTTGCCCTGAGGCAGCAGCGGATGGGGGGACCCGAAGCCTTGCAAGTGGATGATTAAAGCTGATTTAGGAAGCTAGAAGCTGCAGGGAAAATCCACCCACACCTCTGCTGATCAGATATTCTCACTCTTCCCAAGCAAAATGCGCTGCCCCCTTGCTGATCCTGAGAGAAACCTATATGCAGGTCAGGAAGCAAAAGTTAGAACTGGACATGGAGAAAAAGACTGGTTGCAAATAGGAAAAGGAGTACATCAAGGCTGTACATTGTCACCCTGCTTATTTAACTTCTATGCAGAGTACATCATGAGAAACACTGGACTGGAGGATGCACAAGCTGGAATCAAGATTACCAGGAGAATTATTAATAACCTCAGATATGCAGATGACACCACCCTTATGGCAGAAAGTGAAGAGGAAATAAAAAGCCTCTTGATGAAAATGAAAGAGGAGAGTGAAAAAGTTGGCTTAAAGCTCAACATTCAGAAAACTAAGATCATGGCATCTGGTCCCATCACTTCATGGGAAATAGATGGGGAAACAGTGGAAACAGTGTCAGACTTTATTTTTGGGAGCTCCAAAATCACTGCAGATGATGACTGCAGCCATGAAATTAAAAGATGCTTACTCCTTGGAAGGAAAGTTATGACCAACCTAGATAGCATATTGAAAAGCAGAGACATTAGTTTGCCAACATATATCCATCTAGTCAAGGCTATGGTTTTTCCAGTAGTCATGCATGGATGTGAGAGTTGGACTGTGATGAAAGCTGAGCAATGAAGAATTGATGCTTTTGAACTATGGTGTTGGAGAAGACTCTTGAGAGTCCCTTGGACTGCAAGGAGATCCAACCAGTCCATTCTGAAGGAGATCAGCCCTGGGATTTCTTTGGAGGGAATGATGCTGAAGCTGAAACTCCAGTACTTTGGCTACCTCATGCAAAGAGTTGACTCATTGGAAAAGACTCTGATGCTGGGAGGGATAGGGGGCAGGAGGAAGAGGGGATGACAGAGGATGAGATGGCTGGATGGCATCACTGACTCGATGGACGTGAGTTTGTGTGAACTCCGGGAGATGGTGATGGATAGGGAGGCCTGGTGTGCTGCGATTCATGGGGTCACCAAAGTCGAACACGACTGAGTGACTGAACTGAATTGAATTGAACTGAAGTATTTATTAGATCACCCAACAAACAGGCAGTGGGCTCAGCAGTTGGAGAGTTCATCTCCAGAGACATCAAACATCAATTCAGAAGAAAAAAAACAAAACCTTTGAAGTCTAAGGGGTTAGCTGAGTTCAAGATCTTTCAGTCTATTGTCCCCCAAAAGCCAGAGTCAGGAATGACAGTTTATGTCTAAATTTTTATGGAGAATGTAATTCTTGGGAGCAGAAGTAAGAGATAGTAGGTGGTGGAAGCAGAATGGAGGATTAATAGAAGTATCAGTTGAAGGCATGGCCAGAATCTATATGCTGTCCAAGACATTCAATGGAGACACATGGAATGAGGCACAGGAGATGAATTTCAGATGACAAAGGGACACATCCATGGACTGTGACCCCACTGGTTTTGTCTCCAGTGGATCTGAGGTTCTTCCTATCTGACACATATAGAATTCATTGAGACAAAGTGATAGGTAAGTGGTGAATTTATTTTGAGAGAAACATAATTCATAGACAGCGTGAATTGTGGGTTGGATCATCTTTGATGACGAGAAGCCCTGAAATATAGCATGTTTAGTTTTCATGGGCTAAATAATTTTATAGTGGGAGGATTATTCCGATTATTTTGGGGAAGGGTGAAGATTTCCAGGATTTGGGCCACCATCCACTTTTTGGCCTTCTGTGGTTGGCTTCAGAACTATCACGATGCTTGTGGGTGTGTCACTGAGATATTAATGCATTACAATGGGCATGTACTGAGGTTTATCTGATGATGCAGTCACTCACTTAGAGTCAGACATCCTGGACTGTGAAGTAAGTGATCTTAGGAATAATTCCTATGAACAAAGCTAGTGGCGGTGACAGAATTTCAGCAGAAGTATTTAAAATCTTAAAAGATGATGCTGTTACAGTGTTACATTCAGTTCAGTTCAGTTCAGTCACTCAGTAGTGTCTGACTCTATGTGACCCCATGAATCACAGCATGCCAGGCCTCCCTGTCCATCACCAACTCCCAGAGTTCACTTAAACTCATGTCCATCGTATCAGTGATGGCATCCAGCCATCTCATCCTCTGTCATCCCCTTCTCTTTCTGCCCCCAATCCCTCCCAGCATCAGAGTCTTTTCCAATGAGTCAACTCTTTGCATGAGGTGGCCAAAGTACTGGAGTTTCAACTTTAGCATCATTCCTTCCAAAGAACACCCAAGACTGGTCTCCTTTAGAATGGACTGGTTGGATCTCCTTGCAGTCCAATGGACTCTCAAGAGTCTTCTCCAACACCAGAGTTCAAAAGCATCAATTCTTCAGTGCTCAAATTTGGAAAACTTTGAAGTGGCCACAAAACTGGAAAAGGTTTGTATTCACTTCAATACCAAAGACAGGCAACGACGAATAGTGTTCAGTTCAGTTCAGTTCAATCATTCATTCAGGTCTGACTCTTGTGACCCCATGGACTGTAGCATGCCAGACTTCCCTGTCAATCACCAACTCCCTGAGCTTACTCAAACTTATGTCCATAGAGTCAGTGATTCCAACCAACAATCTCATCATCTGTCATCCCCTTCTCCTCCTACCTTCAATCTTTCCCAGTAGCAGGATCTTTTCAAATGAGTCAGTCCTTTACATCAAGTGGCCAAAGTATTGGGGTTTCAGCTTCACCATCAGTTCCTCAGTGAATATTCAGGACTGATTTCCTTTAGGACAGACTGGTTGGAGCTCTTTGTAGTCCAAGGGAATCTCAAGAGTCTTCTCCAACACCACAGTCAAAGCATCAATTCTTCAGTGCTCAAATTTCTTTACAACCAATTCTCACATCCATGCATGACTATTGGAAAAACCATAACTTTGACTAGATGGATCTTTGTTGGTGAAGTAATGTCTCTGCTTTTTAAACCTAGGTTGCCTAGATTAGTCATAGCATTTCTTCCAAGGAGCAAGTGTCTTTTAATTTCATGGCTGAAATCACCATATGCAGTAAATTTGGAGCACCCAGAAAATAAAGTCTCTCAATCTTTTCATTGTTTCCCCATCTATTTGCCATGGTGTGTTGGGACCAATTGTCATTTCTTAGTTTTCTGAATGTTGAATTTTGAGCCAAATTTTTCACTCTCCTCTTTCCCTTTCCTCAAGAGGCTCTTTAGTTCTTCTTCACTTTCTGCCATTAAGGGTGGTGTCATCTGCATATCTGAGGTTATTTCTAATTCTCCTGTCAATCTTGATTCCATCTTGTGCTTCTTCCAGCCCAGCATTTCTCATGATGTACTCTGCATATACATTAAATAAGCGGGGTGACAATATACAGCATTGACATCCTCCTTTCCCGATTTGGAAACAGTCTGTTTTTCCATGTCCAGTTATAATTGTTGCTCCCTGACCTGCATACGGATTTCTCAGGAGGCAAGTCAGGTGGTCTTGTATTTCCATCTCTTGAAGAATTTTCCACAGTTTATTTTGTTCCATACAGTCAAAGGCTTTGGCATAGTCAATAAATCAGAAGTAGATGTTTATCTGGAACTCTCTTGCTTTTTCCGTGATCCAACAAATGTTGGTAATTTGATCACTGGTTCCTCTGTCTTTCTAAATCCAGCTTGAACAACTGGAAGTACACAGTTCACATACTGTTGAAGCCTGACTTGGAGAATTTTGAGAATTACTTTACTAGCGTGTGAGATGAGTGCAATTATGCAGTAATTGACCATTCTTTGGTATTGCCTTTCTTTGGGATTGGAATGAAAACTGACCTTTTCCAGTCCTGAGGCTACTGCTGTGTCTTCCAAATTTTCTGGCATATTGAACGTAGCACTTTCACAGCATCACCTTTTAGGATTTGAAATAGCTCAACTGGAATTCTGTCACCTCCACTAATTTTGTTCATATTGATGCTTCCTAAGGCCCCCTTGACTTGACATTCCAGGATGTCTGTCTCTAGGTGAGTGATCACACCATCATAATTATCTGGGTTGTGAAGATCTTTCTGCATTCTGTGTATTCTTGCCACCTCTTCTTAATATCTTCTACTTCTGTTAGGTCCATGCCATTTCTGTGCTTTATTATGCCAATCTTTGCATGAAATTTTCCTTTGGTATCTCTAATTTTCTTGAAGAGATCTCTAGTCTTTCCTGTTCTACTGTTTTCCATTTCTTTGAATTGATCATTGAGGAAGGTTTTCTTACCTCTTCTTGCTATTTTTTGGAGCTCTACATTCAAATCTTTCCTTTTCTCCTTTGCCTTTCACTTCTGTTCTTTTCACAATTATTTGCAAGGCATCCTAAGACAAACATTTTGCCTTTTTCCTTCTTTATCTTAGGGATGGTCTTGATCACTGCCTTCTGTACAATGTCACAAAATTCTGTTCATAGTTCTTCAGGCACTCTATCAAATCTAGTCCCATTAATCTGTTTGTCATTGCCAGTTTATAATCAAAAAGGATTTGATTTAGGTCATAACGGAATGATCTAATGGTTTCCCCTACTTTTTTCAATTTAACTCTGAATTTGGCAGTAAGGAGTTCATGATCTGAGACACAGTCAGTTCCCAGTCTTGTTTTTGCTGAGTGTATAGTGCTTCTCCATCTTTGACTGCAAAGAATACAATCAATTTGTTTTTGGTATTGACCATCTGGTGATGTCCCTGTGTAGAGTCTTCTCTTGTGTTGTTGAAAGTGGGCATTTGCTATGACCAGCGTGTTCTTTTGGCAAAACTCTGTTAGCTTTGCCCTGCTTCATTCTGTACTCCAAGGCCAAATTTGCCTGTTATTCCAAGTGTTTCTTGACTTCCTACTTTTGCATTCCAGTCCCCTATAATGAAAACGACTTTTTTTGTTTGTGTTCATTCTAGAAAGTCCTGTAAGTCTTCATAGAACCATTGAATCTTAGCTTCTTCAGCATTACTGGCTGGGGCATAGACTTGGATTACTGTGGTATTGAATGGTTTGCCTTGGAAATGAACAGAGATCATCCTGTCATATTTGAGATTGCATCAAAGTACAGCATTTCAGACTTTTGTTGACTATGATGGCTAAAGCTTTTCTTCTAAGGGATTCTTGCCCACAGTAGTAGATGTAATGGTCATCTGAGTTAAATTCACCTATTCCAGTCCATTTTTGTTTGTTGATTCCTAAAATGTCAATGTTCACTCTTGCCATCTCCTGTTTGGCCATTTCCAATTTGCCTTGATTCATGGACCTAACATTCCAGGTTCCTATGCAATACTGTTCTTTACAGCATTAGACTTTACTTCCATCAGCAGTCACATCCACAACTGTGTATTGTTTTTGCTTTCACTCTGACTCTTCATTCTTCCTGGAGCTATTTCTCCACTGATCTCCAGTAGCATATTGGACACCTACTGACCTGGAGAGTTTATCTTTCAGTGTCTTATCTTGCTGTCTTTTCATACTCTTCATTGGGTTCTCAAGACAAGGATACTGAAGTGGTTTGCATTCCCTTCTCCAATGGACCGCATTTTGTCAGAAATGTCATCTTGGGTGGCCCTATACAGCATGGCTCATAGTTTCATTCAGTTCAACAAGGCTCTGTTCCTTGTGACCAGATTGGTTAGTTTTCTGTGATTGTGGTTTTCAGTCTGTCTGCTCTCTGATGGAGAAAGATAAGAAGCTTATGGAAGCTTCCTGTTGGGAGAGACTTTCTGATGGGCAGGGCCATGCTCAGTAAGTCTTTAATCCAGTATTCTGTTGATGGGTGGGGCTGTGTTCCCTCTCTGTTATTTACCTGGGGCCAAACTACGGTGGACATAATGAAGATAATGGCAACCTCCTTCAAAAGGTCCCATGCAGGCACCTTCGCACTCATTGTGCCCAACCTTGCAGCAGGCCACCACCACCTCAGCCGGAAACTCCTGGACACTCACAGGCAAGTCTGGGTCAGTCTCTTGTGGGGTCATTGCTCCTTTCTCCTAAATCCTGGTTTTGTTTGTGCTCTCCAAGAGTGTTTCACCCTGTCCTGTATAAGTTCTTGCAGCTCTATGGTGGGGTATCTCCTCACAGTCACTTCTGTGCTGTTCAGCCTCCACGCCAGCACCACACAGTCACTGCTTCACTGTTTTAGCAACTTACAAAATACGGACACCACCCAGTACTGTGCAGCTGTGGCTTCTGAGTCCAGATGCAGGAGACAAAGGTGTGTGTCCTTGCTCAGTCATGTCCAACTCTTTGCAGAGTTAAGTTCAGTTCAATTCAGTCACTCAATCGAGTCTGACTCTTTGCCATACCATGAACTGCAGCACGCCAGGCCTCCATGTCCATCACCAACTCCCAGAGTTCACTCAAACTCATATCCATTGAGTCAGTGATGCCATCCAGCCATCTCACGCTCTGTAGTCCCTTTCTCCTCCTACCCCCAATACCTCCCAGCATCAGAGTCTTTTCCAATGAGTCAACTCTTTGCATGAGGTGGCCAAAGTACTGGAGTTTCAGCTTTAGAATCATTCCTTCCATAAAAAAACCAGGACTGATCTCCTTTAGAATGGACTGGTTGGATCTCCTTGCAGTCCAAGACTCTCAAGAGTCTTCTCCAACGCTACAGTTCAAAAGCATCAAATCTTGGGGACTCAGCTTTCTTCACAGTCCAACTCTCACATCCATATATGACCACTGGAAAAACCATAGCCTTGACTGGACAGATCTTTGTTGGCAAAGTAATGTCTCTGTTTTGAATACGCTATCTAGGTTGGTCATAATTTCCTTTCAAGGAGTAAGTGTCTTTTAATTTCATGGCTGCAGTCACCATCTGCAGTGACTTTGGAGCCTCCAAAAAATAAAGTCTGACACTATTTCCTCTGTTTCCCCATCTATTTCCCATGAAGTGATGGGACAAGATGCCATGATCTTAGTTTTCTGAATGTTGAGCTTTAAGTCAACTTTTTCACCCTCCTCTTTCACTGTCATCAAGAGGCTTTAGAGTTCCTCTTCACTTTCTGCCATAAGGGTGGTGTAATCTGCATATCTGAGGTTATTGATATTTCTCCCAGCAATCTTGATTCTAGGTTCTGTGTCCTCCAGCCCAGCGTTTCTCATAATGTACTCTGCATAGAAGTTAAATAAGCAGGGTGACAATATACAGCCTTGATGTACTCCTTTTCCTATTTGGAACCAGTCTGTTGTTCCATGTCCAGTTCTAACTGTTGCTTCCTGACCTGCATATAGGTTTCTGCAGAGGCAGGTCGTCTGGTATTCTCATCTCTTTCAGAATTTTCCAAAATTTACTGTGATCCACACAGTCACAGAATTTGGCATAGTCAATATAGCAGAAACAGATGTTTTTCTGGAGTTCTCTTGCCTTTTTCCATGATCCAGCGGATGATGGCAATTTGATCTCTAGTTCCTCTGCCTTTTCTAAAACCAGCTTGAACACTGGAAGTTCATGGTTCACGTATTGCTGAAGCCTGGCTTGGAGAATTTTGAGCATTACTTTACTAGCGTGTGAAATGAATCCAATTGTACAGTAGTTTGAGCATTCTTTCCTTAAGCATTCTTTCTTTGAGATTGGAATGAAAACTGACCTTCTCCATTCCTGTGGCCACTGCTGAGTTTTCCAAATTTGCTGGCATATTGAGTGCAGCATTTTCACAGCATCATCTTTCAGGATTTGAAATAGCTCAACTGGAATTCCATCACCTCCACTAGCTTTGTTCGTAGTGATGCTTACTAAGGCCCACTTGACTTCACATTCCAGGATGTCTGGCTCTAGGTGAGTGATCACACCATCGTGATTATCTTGGTAATGAAGATCGTTTTTGTACAGTTCTGTGTATTCTTGCCACCTCTCCTGAATTTCTTCTGCTTCTGTTAGGTCCATACCATTTCTGTCCTTTATCGAGCTCATCTTTGCATGAAATATTCCCTTGGTGTCTCTAATTTTCTTGAAGAGATCTCTAGTCTTTCCCATTCTGTTCTTTTCCTCTATTTCTTTGTATTGATCACTGAGGAAGCCTTTCTTATCTCTTCTTGCTATTCTTTGTAACTCTACATTCAGATGCTTACATCTTTCCTTTTCTCCTTTGCTTTTCACTTCTTTTTTTCACTGCTATTTGTAAGGCATTCTCAGGCAGCCATCTTGCTTTTTTGCATTTCTTTTCCATGGGGATGGTCTTGATCACTATCCTCTGTACAATTGCATGAACTTCCGTCCATAGTTCATCAGGCATTCTGTCTATCAGATCTAGTCCCTTAAATCTATTTCTCACTTCCACTGCATAATCATAAGGTATTTGATTTAGGTCATACCTTATGGTCTAGCGATTTTCCCCACTTTCTTCAATTTAAGTCTGAATTTGGCAATAAGGTGTTCATAATCTGAGACACAGTCAGCTCCCGGTCTTGCTTTTGCTGACTGCATAGAGCTTCTCCAACTTTGGCTGCAAAGAATATAATCAACCTGATTTCGGTGTTGACCATCTGGTGATGTCCATATGTAGAGTCTTCTCTTGTGTTGTTGGAAGAGGGTGTTTGGTATGACCAGTGCGTTCTCTTGGCAGAACTCTATTATCCTTTGCCCTGTTTCATTCCGTATTCCAAGGCCAAATTTGCCGGTTACTCCAGGTGTTTCTTGACTTCCTACTTTTGCATTCCAGTCCCCTATAGTGAAAAGGACATCTTTTGGGGGTGTTAGTTCTGAAAGGACTTGTAAATCTTCATAGAACCATTCAACTTCAGCTTCTTCAGCATCATTGGTTGGGGCATAGACTTGGATTACTGCGATACTGAATGTTTTGCCTTGGAAATGAACAGAGATCATTCTGTCATTTTTGAGATTGCATCCAACTACTGCATTTTGGGCTCTTTTGTTGACCATCATGGCTACTCAGTTTCTTCTGAGGGCTTCCTGCCCGCAGTAGTAGATATAATGGTCATATGAGTTAAATTCACCTATTCCAGTCCATTTCAGTTCGCTGATTCCTAGAAGGTCGATGTTCACTCTTGCCGTCTCCTGTTTGACCACTTCCAATTTGCCCTGATTCATGTACCTAACATTCCAGGTTCCTATGCAATATTGCTCTTGCAGCATTGGACCTTGCTTCTATCACCAGTCACATCCACAACTGGTTATTGTTTTTGCTTTGGCTCTATCCATTTATTCTTTCTGGAGTTATTTCTCCACTGATCTCCAGTAGCAAGTGGGCACCAATCGACCTGGGGAGTTCCTCTTTCAGTATCCTATCATTTTGCCTTTGCATACTGTTCACGGGGTTCTCAAGGCAAGAATACTGAAGTGTTTCGTCATTCCCTTCTCCAGTGGACCACATTCTGTCAGACCTCTCCACCATGACCCGCCCATGTTGAGTGGCCCCACACAGCATGACTTAGTTTCATTGAGTTAGACAAGGCTGTGGTCAACATGATTAGATTGACTAGCTTTCTGTGATTATGGTTTCAGTGTGTTTGCCCTCTGATGCCCTCTCGCAACACCTACCAACCTTCTTTGGTTTCTCTTATCTTGGACGTGGGATATCTCTTCACCTGCTCCAGCAAAGCGCAACCGCTGCTCCTTACCTTGGACGAGGGGTATCTTCTCACTGCTCCCCCTCCTGACCTTGAACATGGAGTAGCTCCTCTCGGCCCTCTTGTGCCTGTACAGTCACCACTCCTTGGACGTGGGGTTGCTCCTCTGGCCCCTGCCCCTGACCTCAGGCTTGGCGTAGCTCCTCCCGGCCACTGCCCCGACCTTGTAAGTGGCATCCTGTTAAAGCCTGGGTTGGATGAATCACAAGCCAGAATCAAGAGTGCTTGGAAAAATATCAACCACCTCATATATGCAAATAATAACACTCTAATGACAAAAAGTGAAGTGGAACTAAATCGCCTCTTGATGTAGGTAAATCAAGGAGAGTGAAAAACTGGCTTGAAATTCAACTTTAAAAAAGATAAAAAACTAAGGTCACGGCATCCAGTCCCATCTCTTCATGGCAAATCGAAAGGAAAAAAGTGGAAGCAGTGACAGATTTTATTTTCCTGGGCTCCAAAATCACTGCAGACAGTGGCTGAAGCCATGAAATTTAAAGACTTTTGCTCCTTATAATATAAGGAAAGTTATGCAAACCTAGACAGCATATTGAGAAGCAGAGACATCACTGCTGACAAATGTCCATATAGTCAAAGCTATTGCTTTTCCAGTGCTCCAGAGTTGGACCGTAAAGAAGGCTGACTGCCAAATACTTGATGCTTTTGAATTTGGTACTGGAGAACATTCCTGAGAGTCTTCTCTCAAGACTCTCAAGAAGATTGCAAGGAGATGAAATCAGTCAATCCTAAAGGAAATAAACCCTTAATATTCACTGGAAGGACAGAATGCTGCATCTGAAGCTTCAATACTTTGGCCACCTGATGAGAAGGATTGACTCACTGGAAAACACCCTCATGCTGAGAAAGACTGAGGCCAGAAATAGAAGGGGGTGACAGATAATGGGATGGTTATATTACTGACTCAGTGGACATGAATTTGAGCAAACTCTGGGATATTATGGAGGATAGAGGAGCCTGACATGCTTTAGTCCATGTGGTAGCAAAGAGTCTGACATGTCACAAGGACTGAATAACAGCAACAAAAATATACTGAGGCTCAAACTGATGCTTTTCAACTCTGAGAAGACTCTTGAGAGCGCTTTGGCCTGTAAAGAGATCAAATCAGTCAATCCTAAAGGAAATAAGTCCTGATATTCATTGGAAGGACTGATGCTGAAGCTGAAACGCAAATACTTTAGCCACCTAATTGAAGAAGTGACACATTAGAAAAGATCCTGATGCTGGGAAAGATTGAAGGCAGGAGGAGAAGGGGACAACAGAGGATGAGATTGTTGGATGGCATCACTGACTCTATGGACATGAGTTTGAGCAAGCTCCAGGAGTTGGTGATAGATAGGGAAGCCTGGCATGCTGCAGTCCATGGGGTAACAGAGTCGGACATGACTGAATGACTGAACTGAACTGAAGGTCCTCTGGAAGTCCCATCTTCTACCATCTTGGATATGTTTGGTTCTAACAAGTTTTTAAAAAGGTTTTTAGTGTCCTTGGGCTATGCCATTCTTTTAAAGGTTGTGCCCTGCCTCCTTCCCTCTTGTCTTAGTTCACAGTTTTCTCTCTGAGAACTTAAGATCCCCTTATCCACATTTCCATGCTGTGCATGCATGGGTATGCAGAAGATTTCCGCAGTGGGAGAACGAGGAGCCTAGCCTATGAGGCAGTAATTTGGTGGGTTGGCCTTTTTGAATTCACTTAAAATCCACAAAGAACTGGCCTCAACAGTACTGGTAAAATAAGAAATAGGAGAAGCCAAGTTGAGATAAACTGGTGCACATGAGTTGACTGATATATTCAGATATAGATTTGCATGCAATATGACATATCCATATGTAGGTAGATATACATGACTATCTTTTCTGAAACAATTTATTGAAATAGGCTTAAAACAATTTAAAAAAAAAACCTAAAATAATTTTGTAAATTTTGTGTTTGGAAATAGGAAATAGACATACATGGGCTTCCCAGGTAGCTCAGCTAAAGAACCTGTCAGCCAATGCAGGAGATACAAGAAATATGAGTTTGATCTTAGGTCTGGGAGATCCCTTGGAGGAGGAAATGGCAACCCACTCTAATATACTTGCCTAAGAAATCCCATTAACAGAGGAATCTGGTGAGCAATAGTTCATGGTGTTGCAAAGAGTCAGACAGGACTTAGTGACAGAGTACTCACATACATGTAGACATATGCACACATGTAAAAACCCATACACACATACAGAGTCCCACCTATCAATACGTAAAGTATACCGAGGAAAGGAGATAGACACACAAATACCAGTGCATGTGTGCTCTTCTAGAACTACGTGGTGTCCTCAGGGTGAATTGAAATGAAGTGAAGTGAGCTTGCTCAGTCATGTCCGACTCTGCAACCCCATGGACTGTAGCCCATCAGGCTCTTCCATCCATGGGATTCTCCAGGCAAGGATACTGGAGTGGGTTGCCATTTCCTTCTCCAGGGGAACTTCCTGACCCAGGGATCGAACCCAGGTCTCCCGCATTGCAGGCAGGCGCTTTACCCTCTGAGCCACCAGGGAAGGGGCTGGTCAGTTAGGTGAATTAGGTGGTCAATTCCCCCTGCACGGAAATTGAAGAAAAGAACCTAGTGTTTCTAGGCAGAAGAAGCTTGACAAGAATTCAGCTTTGACATTAAGTCAAAGCTCTGCTTGTAAGTATGAAAAACTGAACTGAAACCAAAACCTGGACCTGAAAGTTCCAGGTAGGTACATTATATAATTTCTGATTCCATTTCTTTTTATGGTAGAAAATCTTCTTAAAGAAAATGTAAGTTGGAGAAAGATGAATAATAATACAAAAACCATTAGGAAGTAAAGATAGGTAGGCAAGACATGACAGAGGTCTGTACTGAGGTGGTGTCTGAGCTTGAGGGTAAGATTTGAGAGGAAGACAAAATTAATATTTTATTGGCAAAAGATGGGGACCGATGGGTGATGGTTATCTGGGTCAGGAAGATTTTTTTTTTTCCATAGTTCTTCTCTGTATTCTTGCCACCTCTTCTAACTAAGATCATGATATCTGGCCCCATCACTTTGTGGCAAATGGTGGAAACAATGGAAACAGTGAAAGACTTTATTTTCTTTGGCTCCAAAATCACTGCAGATGGTGACTGCAGCCATGAAGGTAGAAGATACTTGCTCCTTGGAAGAAAAGTTATGATCAACCTAGACAGCATATTAAAAAGCAGAGACATTACTTTGCCAAAAAAGGTCCAACTATTCAAAGCTATGGTTTTTCCAGTAGTCATGTATGGATGTGAAAGATGGACTATAAAGAAAGGTAAGTGCTGAACAACTGATGCTTTTGAACTGTGGTGTTGAAGAAGACTCTTTTTTTAAATAAACTTTAAAATATAAATTTATTTATTTTAATTGGAGGTTAATTACTTTACAATATTGTATTGGTTTTGCAATACATCAACATGAATCCACCATGGGTGTACATGTGTTCCCCATTCTGAACCCCCCACCACCACCCTCCCCATAACATCCCTCTGGGTCATCCCAGTGCACCAGTCTCAAGCATCCTGTATCATGCATCGAACCTGGACTGGTGATTCATTTCATATATGATATTGAACATGTTTCAATGCCATTCTCCCAAATCATTCCACCCTCTCCCTCTCCCACATAGTCCAAAAGACTGTTCTATACATCTGTGTTTCTTTGGTGTCTCGCATACAGGGTTATTGCTACCATCTTTTTAAATTCCATAGATGTGTGTTAGTATACTGTATTGGTATTTTTCTTTCTGGTTTACTTCACTCTGTATAATAGGCTCCAGTTTTATCCACTTCATTAGAACTGATTCAAATGTATTCTTTTTAATGGCTGAGTAATACTCCATTGTGTATATGTACCACAGCTTTCTTATCCATTCATCTCCTGATGGACATTAGATTACTTCCAAGTCCTGGCTATTATAAACAGTGCTGCGATGAACATTGGGGTACACATGCCTCTTTCAATTCCTTGGTGTGTGTGCCCAGCAGAGGGATTGCTGAGTCATAAGGCAGTTCTATTTCCAGTTTTCTAAGGAATCTCCACACTGTTCTCCATAGTGGCTGAACTAGTTTGCATTCCCACTAACAATGTAAGAGGGTTCCCTTTCCTCCACACCCTCTTTAGCATTTATTGCTTGTAGACTTTCAGATAGCAGCCATTCTGACTGGTGTGAAATGGTACATCATAGTGGTTTTGATTTGCATTTCTCTGATAATGAGTGATGTCAAGCATCTTTTCATGTGTTTGTTAGCCATCTGTATGTCTTCTCTGGAAAAATGTCTATTTAGTTCTTTGGCCCATTCTTTGATTAGTTGTTCATTTTTCTGGAATTGAGCTGCATGAGTTGCTTGTATATTTTTGAGATTAGTTGTTTGTCAGTTGCTTCATTTGCTATTATTTTCTCCCATTCTGAAGGCTTTTTACCTTGCTTATAGTTTCCTTTGTTGTGCAGAGATTTTAATTTTAATTAGATCCCATTTGTTTATTTTTGCTTTTATTTCAAATATTCTGGGAGGTGGGTCATAGAGGATCCTGCTGTGATTTATGTTGGAGAGTGTTTTGCCTATGTTCTCCTCTAGAAGTTTTATAGTTTCTGGACTTGATCTTTAATCCATTTTGAGTTTATTTTTGTGTATGGTGTTAGAAAGTGTTCTAGTTTCATTCTTTTACAAATGGTTGACCAGTTTTCCCAGCACCACTTGTTAAAGAGATTGTCTTTAATCCATTGTATATTCTTGCCTCCTTTGTCAAAGATAAGGTGTCCATAGGTGCATGGGTTTATCTCTGGGCTTTCTATTTTGTTCCATTGATCTATATTTCTGTCTTTGTGCCAGTACCATACTCTCTTGATGACTATGGCTTTGTAGTAGGGCCTGAAGTTAGGCAGGTTGATTCCTCCAGTTCCATTCTTCTTTCTCAAGATTGCTTTGGCTTTTCGAGGTTGTTTGTATTTCCATACAAATTGTGAAATTATTTGTTCTAGCTCTGTAAAAAATACCATTGGTAGCTTGATAAGGGTTGCATTGAATCTATAGATTGCCTTGGGTAGTATACTCATTTTCACTATATTGATTCTTCTGATCCATGAACATGGTATGTTTCTCCATCTATTAGTGTCCTCTTTGATTTCTTCCTCCAGTGTTTTATAGTTTTCTCTATATAGGTCTTTAGTTTCTTTTGGTAGATATATTCCTAAGTGTTTTATTCTTTTCATTGCAATGGTGAATGAAATTGTTTCCTTAAGTTCTCTTTCTATTTTCTCATTATTAGTGTATAGGAATGCAAGAAATTTCTGTGAGTTGATTTTATATCCCACAACATTACTATATTCATTGATTAGCTCTAATAATTTTCTGGTGGAGTCTTTAGGGTTTTCTATGTACAGGATCATGTCATCTGTAAACAGTGAGAGTTTTACTTCTTTTCCAGTTTGGGTTCCTTTTATTTCTTTTTCTTCTCTGATTGCTATGGCCAAAACTTCCAAAACTATGTTGAATAGTAGTGGTGAAAGTGGGCACCCTTGTCTTGTTCCTGACTCTAGGGGAAATTTTTCATCATTGAGGAAAATGTTTGCTGTGGGTTTGTCTTTTATTACGTTGAGATATATTTTTATATTAATGCTTTCTGGAGAGTTTTTATCATAAACGTATGTTGAATTTTTCAAAAGCTTTATCTGCATCTATTGATATAATCATATGGCTTTTATTTTTCAATTGATTAATGTGGTGTATTACATTGATTGATTTGCAGATGTTGAAGAATCCTTGCATCCCTGGGATAAAGCCCACTTGTTTCATGGTCTATGATCTTTTTAATGTGTTGTTGGATTCTGATTGCTAGAATTTTGTTAAGGATTTTTGCATCTATGTTCATCAGTCATATTGGCCTATAGTTTTCCTTTTTTTGTGGCATCTTTATCAGGTTTTGTTAGTGGCCTCATAGAATGTGTTTGTAAGTTTACCTTCCTCTGCAATTTTCTGGAAGAGTTTGAGTAAAATAGGTGTTAGCTCTTTATATTTTTTGGTAAAATTCAGCTGTGAAGCCATCTGGACCTGGGCTTTTGTTTGCTGGAAGATTTCTGATTACGGTTTCAATTTCTGTGCTTGTGATGGGTCTGCTAAGATTTTTTATTTCTTCCTGGTTCAGTTTCGGAAAGTTGTACTTTTTAAGAATTTGTCCATTTCTTCCAAGTTGTCCATTTTTTTTGCATATAATTGCTGATAGTAGTCTCTTATGATCCTTTGTATTTCTGTGTTTTCTGTTGTGATGTCTCCATTTTCATTTCTAATTTTATTGATTTTATTTTTCTCCCTTTCTTTCTGATGAGTCTGGTTAATAATTTATCAATTTTATTTTTCCTCTTAAAGAATCAGCTTTTGGCTTTGTTGATTTTTGGTATGGTCTCTTTTGTTTCTTTTGCATTTATTTTTGCCCTAATTTTAAAGATTTCTTTCCTTCTACTAACCCTAGGGTTCTTCATTTCTTCCTTTTCTAGTTGCTTTAGGTATAGAGTTAGGTTATTTATTTGAGTTTTTTCTTGTTTCTTGAGGTATGCCTGTATTGCTATGAACCTTCCCCTTAGCACTGCTTTTACATTGTCCCACAGGTTTTGGGTTGTTGTGTTTTCATTTTCATTAGTTTCTATGCATATTTTGATTTCTTTTTTGATTTCTTCTGTGATTTGTTGGTTATATAGCAGCGTGTTGTTCAGCCTCCATATGTTAGCATTTTTAATAGTTTTTTTCTGGTAATTGAGAGAGTTGGACTATGAAGTAAGATTGATGCTGAAGAATTGATGCTTTTGAACTGTGGTGTTGGAGAAGACTCTTGAGAGTCCCTTGGACTGCAAGGAGATCCAACCAGTTCATTCTGAAGGAGGTCAGTCCTAGGATTTTTTTGGAAGGAATGATGCTAAAGCTGAAACTCCAGTACTTTGGCTACCTCATGTGAAAAGTTGAGTCAGTGGAAAAGACTTTGATGCTGGGAAGGATTGGGGGCAGGAGGAGAAGGGGCCAACAGAGGATGAGATGGCTGGATGGCATCACCGGCTTGACGGATGAGTCTGGGTGAACTCTGGGTGTTGGTGATGGACAGGGAGGCCTAGCGTGCTGCGATTCATGGGGTCGCAAAGAGTCAGACACGACTGCGCGACTGAACTGAACTGAACTGAACTGAGATCTAATCTACTGCATTGTGGTCAGAAAAGATGCTTGGAATGATTTCAATCTTTTTTGAATTTACTAAGGCTAGGTTTATGGCCCAGGATGTGATCTATCCTGAAGAAGGTTCTGTGTGTGCTTGAGGAAAAGGTGAAATTCATTGTTTTGGGGTGAAATGTCCTATAGATATAAATTAGGTCGAACTGGTCTATTATATCATTTAAAGTTTGTTTCCTTGTTGATTTTCTGTTTAGTTGATCTATCCATAGGTGTGAGTGGGGTATTGAAATCTCCCACTATTATTGTGTTATTGTTAATTTCCCCTTTCATATTTGTTAGCATTTGTCTTACATATTGTGGTGCTCCTATGTTAGGTGCATATATATATTTATAATTGTTATATCTTCTTCTTGGATTGATCCTTTGATCATTATGTAGTGTCCGTCTTTGTCTCTTTGCACAGCCTTTGTTTTAAAGTCTATTTTATCTGATATGAGTATTGCTACTCCTGCTTTCTTTTGGTCTCTATCTGTGTGGAGTATCTTTTTCCAGCACTTCACTTTCAGTCTGTATGTGTCCCTTGTTTTGAGGTGAGTCTCTTGTAGACAACATACATAGGGGTCTTGTTTTCGTATCCATTCATCCAGTCTTTGTCTTTTGGTGGAGGCATTCAACCCATTTACATTTAAGGTACATTGATAAGTATGATCCCGTTGCCATTTACTTTATTGTGTTAGGTTTGAGTTTATACACGCTTTTTGTGTTTCTTGCCTAGAGAAGATCCTTTAGCATTTGTTGGAGAGCTGGTTTGGTGGTGCTGAACTCTCTCAGCTTTTGCTTGTCTGTAAAGCTTTTGATTTCTCCTTCGTATTTGAATGAGATCCTTGCTGGGTACAGTAATCTGGGCTGTAGGTTATTTTCTTTCATCACTTTAAGTATGTCCTGCTATTCCCTCCTGGTCTGAAGCGTTTCTATTGAAAGATCAGCTGTTATCCTTATGGGAATCCCCTTGTGTGTTATTTGTTGTTTTTCCCTTGTTGTTTTTAATATTTGTTCTTTGTGTTTGATCTTTGTTAATTTTAATGTGTGTCTTGGGGTGTTTCACCTTGAGTTTATCATTTTGGGGACTCTCTAGGTTTTTTGGACTTGGGTGATTATTTCCTTCCCCATTTTAGGGAAATTTTCAACTATTATCTCCTCAGGTATTTTCTCATGGTCTTTCTTTTTGTCTTTTTCTTCTAGGACTCCTATGTTGGGGCATTTAACACTGTCCTGGAGGTCTCTGAAATTGTCATTTTTTTTATTGGTTTTTCTTTTTTCCTCTCTCATTTATTTCTACCATTCTGTCTTCTACTTCACTAATCCTATCTTCTGCCTCTGTTATTCTACTATTTGTTCCCTCCAGAGTGTTTTTTATCTCATTTATTGCATTATTCATTATATATTGACTCTTTTTTATTTCTTCTAGGTCCTTGTTAAACCTTTTTGCATCTTCTCAATCCTTGTCTCCAGGCTATTTATCTGTAATTCCATTTTGATTTCAAGATTTTAGATCATTTTTACTATCGTTATTTGGAATTCTTTCTCAGGTAGATTTCCTGTCTCTTCCTCTTTTGTTTGGTTTGGTGGGCATGTATCCTGTTCCTTTACCTTCTGGGTATTCCTCTGTCTCTTCATCTTGTTTATATTGCTGTGTTTGGGGTGGCCTTTCTGTATTCTGACAGTTTGTGGAACTCTCTTTATTGTGCAGTTTTCTCACTGTGGGTGGATTTGTACGGGTGGCTTGTCAAGGTTTCCTGGTTAGGGAAGCTTGTGTCAGTGTTCTGGTGAGTGGAGCTGGATTTCTTCTCTCTAGAGTGCAATGAAATGTCCAGTAATGAGTTATGAGATGTCAGTGGGTTTGGAGTGACTTTGAGCAGCCTGTATATTAAAGCTCAGGGCTGTGTTCCTGTGTTGCTGGAGAATTTGAGTGGTATGTCTTGCTCTGGAACTTGTTGGCCCTTGGATGGTGCTTGATTTCAGTGTAGGTATGGAGGCGTTTGATGAGCTCCTGTCGATTAATGTTCCCTGGAGTCAAGAGTTCTCTGGTGTTCTCAAGATTTGGACTCAAGCCTCCTGCTTCTGGTTTTCAGTCTTATTTTCACAGTAGCCTCAAGGCTTCTCCATCTATACAGCACCATTGATAAAACATCTAGGTTAAAGATGAAAAGTTTCTCCACAGTGAGGGACAACCAGAGAGGTTCAAAGAGTTACTTGGAGAAAAAAAGAGGGAGGAGGGAGGTAGAGGTGATCTGAATGAGATGAGGTGGAGGTGGAATCAAAAGAGGAGAGAGCAAGCTAGCCAGTAATCACTTTCTTATGTGCACTCTGCAGTCTGGAAGCTCAGAGATGTTCATGGAGTTATACAGAGAAGAGAAGAGGGAGGAAGGAGACAGAGGTGGCTAGGTGGATAAAGAGGGGAATCAAAAGGAGAGAGACAGATCCAGCCAGTAATCAGTTCCCCAAGTGTTCTCCACTGTCTGGAACACACAAAGAGATTCACAGTGTTGGGTAGAGAATAGAAAGGGGAGGGAGGAGATAGAGGTGACCTGGTAGAGAAAATAGAGAGTCCAAAGGGGGAGAGAGGAGTCAAGCCAATAATCTTACTCCCAGGTAAAAATGGGTACTGAAGATTGGGTTCTTAAAGGTATAAAATTGATAACAAATACCAAAAAGCAAAGATTAAAAATCTAGTGTAGAGGTTGGATTTTCAAAAATACAATATTAAAGAAAAGGAAAAAAGTTACAGAAATTACTATATATATATATATATATATATATATATATACACACACATATATATATATGAAGTTTGCTTTAAAAAATAGGGTCTCTTTTTTTTTTTTTTTGCAAAGTAATAGTAGGTTATAAAAATGAAAATTAAAGTAGTAATAGAGGACTTGAAAATTAAAGGAGTAGTAGAGGACTTAAAAATTAAAAAAATAAAAATAAAAGAATGATAGTAAAAATAGTAAAAATATATCTAGGACTTTCTCTGGTGTTGTTGTGGGCAATGTGGGGTTAGTTCATTTTTGGATAGTTCCTTGGTCCAGCTTATATTTCTCAAGAACTATAGGCCACTTCCTATGTAGTCAGTACTAACTACAGGGTTTTAATCTATTGCACCTGTCACTTCCAAGGCGGTCCCCTCTGTTTTAGCTTCTTCTGTTTGCTGGTCCCTTCAGTGTCTAATTTCTGCCCTAACACAAGGGAGCAGTGGTGGACACTTTTTTAGGCTCACTTGCTCCGTCACGCTGTGGGGAGGGAGGGACGCTACAAACAAATAACACTGGCATGTGCTTGCAGTGTCTGAGCCACACTGGGCCTGTCCCTGCTCACAGCGCATGTGCCCTCCCTGTCCACAGTGCTCAGGCTCTAGGTTGCTCCACCGGGAACCGTCTTAGGCCGGCCTGGGCTGCATGCACCTCCCAGGTCTAAGCCACTCAGGTTCAGGCACTTGGGTAGTCCTCAGAGGCGCAGACTCAGTTGGGCCTGTGTTTTGTGCCCTTCCCAGGTCTAAGCAGCTCAGGTGATCAGGTGTTTAGGAGCGTGGTCGCTGAGACTTTTCACCTTACCGTCCCTGCCACTCAGTTTTCTGGGTGTACAACCAGGGCACCTTCTCAGGCGAATGTTGACCATCCAGAATCCCAAGAAGTCTTAATTAGCAAAGAAGCCTGCTTGCAGTTTGGTAGATAATGCCTCTCAGGGGCCCTAATTGCCCCCTTCCGGCTCTGGCTGCCTGTCACTAGAGGGGGATGGCCTGCAGCAGGCGAGCTCTGTTCAGTCCTTTGTTCTGTGAGTGGGCCTGGTGGTGTCTTAGGTTAGGGTTTTTCATGTGGTACTATACCACAGTCTGGTTTGCTAGCCCAAGTTAGTTCCCTCAGATTGCCCTTGGGGCATTCAGGTCTGGTCCTTACTCTAAGCAATGCAGCCCATGCCTCCCTGCCCAGCTCCCACTTGCTAGTGGGCGCAGGCATCTGGGCTACTTCTCCACTGGGGGAGTTACCGTTGGGCACGTAATCTGTGGGTTTTAATTATTTATTTATTTTTCCTCCCAATTATGTTTCCCTCAGTGGTTCCAAGGCTCGCCACAGACTCAGCAGTGAGAGTGTTTCCTGGTCTTTGGAAACTTCTCTCTTTTTAAGACTCACTTCCTGGGACGGAGCTCCATCCCTACCTCTTTTGTCTCTCTTTTTGCCTTTTATATTTTTTCCTACCTCCTTTTGAAGACAATGGGCTGCTTTTCTGGGTGCTTAATGTCCTCTGCTGGCATTCAGTTGTTTTGTGGAATTTACTCAGTGTTTAAATATTCTTTTGATGGATTTGTGGGGAAGAAAGTGGTCTCCCCGTCCTATTCTTCCACCATCTTAGGACTGCCTCCTGAAGAAGACTCTTGAGAGTCCCTTGCACTGCATGGAGATCAAGCCAGTCAGTCCTAAAGGAAATCAGTCCTGAATATTCATTGGAAGGACTGATGCTGAAGCTGAAACTCCAATACTTTGGCCCCCTGATGCAAAGTGGTGACTCCTTGGAAAAGACCCTGATACTGGGAAAGATTGAAGGCAGGAGAGAAAGGGGACGACAGAGGATGAAATGGTTAGATGGCAGCACTGACTTGATGGACATGAGTTTGAGTAAGTTCCAAAAATTAGTGATGGACAGAGAAGCCTGGCATGCTGCAGTCCATGTGATTGCAAAGAATTGGACATGACTGAGTGACTGAACTGAACTTAACTGGATGGGTGATGGGAGGAAGAGAGATGAAGAACTCAGAGAATCTTGCCAGGTGCTTCACTTAAGCAGTTGCATAAATAGAGATGCTATATAACAAAGCTGATACAGAGGAGAAGAAGGTAGCTTGAAGGAAAGGGACGAGGGTTAACAACTTTCAGCTTGTGAGTGTTGTTTGAGATTCTCTGTGTTTGTGGGATATGTGAATGTATATGTGTGTATAAGAGTACTGCCCACATGCAGATGGCCGATTAGCAATCACAGGACGATTTCCAGGTTTCAGAGACATGTGTGAGTTTGTTGAAGCGTGGGGTAGCGTAGATGAACGTAACAAGAGTACAAAAGGTGGGATAAAAATGCTAAAAATGGAATGTGGGAAACTAGTACTTAAGGCAGAGGAAGAGGGGCTGATGATGTCTGTGAAAAGGAATCAGATGGAAATTTTCTCAGAGAAGACCCAAGGGAAAGTAGCAGCAAAACGCCAAGGAGAATGTTTAAGATAGCTGTAATCAGAATTCCCATCAAAGCTATAAGGAAATTCAGAAAGAATTTACAAGATGTTTTTAATTTTAACAGTTCATAATCACTGATGACCTTGGCAACAGTCAGAAGTTGTGATAAAAGACTGACCCCATTAAGTAGAAGTGTTGAGTGTGTTTTGGGGAACAGGTAGGGAGGTTAAGAGGAGAAGGCAAGGGCTTAGTGGAAGTAGCAAGCACTGACTAATAACATATATGAAAAGAACAGAGCTGATGGGGCAGCATACAAAGTCAAAGTTGATTTGATTTTAAAATTTTTACGTGTATCAGAAGGCTGAGGAGTCTCAGGAAGAGAAGGAAATATTCAGTTATAAAAAATCAGTTAATAATTAACAGAGCAAGATTCCAGCACCATTTACAATAGCCAAAACACAAAAGCAACATAAATGTCCATCACCAATAAATGGATAAAGAAGATACGGTAAATATCTATAATGGAATATTAATCAGCCTAGAAAAGATTGAAATAATGTCATATGCAGCAATGTGGATAGACCTAGGGATTATCATATTATTGACAGCTTTCAGTGAACGATGTCAGATTTTGTGATCTCTGAAGTAGATTTAGCTTTGGGACCAGGGACCAGGCTTGAGCATTCAAGAGCTTTTGTGTAGCAGAGTTTTATTAAAGTTAAAAAGGTACAGAGAAACCTTCTGACATAGACATCAGAAAGAGGATGGAGAGTGCCTCCTTCGCTAGTCTAAGCAAGGTAGTTACATAGTTTTTAAATTGGTTATTACAATAGATCAAAAGAATGTCTCATGGTATAAAGATCTTACTAGACCCACTCCCATAATATACATTTTAAGATAACATGATTGTTCAGAAGGTTCTCAAGAAGGAGAAACATGTCTTCAAGCAGGATACACTGTTGTTATGTAATCCTTACAAAGGAATGTAGAAAAAAAGACCTTTGCCATTTCCTCCTCCTTGAGAATTCCATATTCCTATCTCCTTCTTGAGAGCCCCAAACCCCTTTCTCCTCCTCTTCCTCCTCAAGGACCCTGGACTTCTTATCAACCTGCCTCGGAATTGACTCTATCATTCCCCCTTTTCTTTTAGGAGAATTGTGTTGCCAAGGTAAAGGGGCATCGTTTTGCTTCCATAACTGCTTCCTGCTGTGATGGGGCACTGCCCCTAAATTGTTGCGGCAACATATTCTCCTAACCTTCATATTGATGGTCTCCAATCCAGGGGTCCCAAATAATAGTTGGAGGAGGCTGTGGCACTTGTAGGAGCCTGGACAATCATTTGTAACTTAAAAGCTTTCAGACTGTTAGAAACAAATCCAGTTACACAGTTACAGATGAAGGAAAAAAAAGTAAAAACAGAACAATTAGATTTGTTATGATTAATATAGTTTTCCACCTTGGGGAACTAATTAACATTTCCCAAAGTGAGGTGACTGAGGCTTCAGGAGAATCCATAGCCTGAATCATCTTGTCCATTTGTTTAGAAAATTGAGTAACATTAGTCTTCGTATCTGGTATATATGTATAACTTTGTATGAATAATGGTATAAGTACCTCCTTGTGCAGCCAATCTGTTTTGTGAAACCACATTTCTAATTTGCATTTGTTCAGCATTAAGGGCTGAAATAGCTTTTTGAGAATCTTGTAAAGCCTGTTGAGTAAAGTTAGTCAAAACATCAACTCGTAGCATAACATCTGTAGTTCCCAGAGAGTGAATGAACATTGCAGCCAGATAATCATACCAGTGAAATATAGACCTTGTCCAGCAAGTTTTAAGGTTTTGCAGGTTAGCTAGATTCTCTGGAAACTCTGAAAATATGAAGCCATGAGTAAAAGCTAGACCTAGAGTTCATCTCCCTAACCACCGAGGGGAAGCCACACCCATAGGTAAGAGCCACATATCCAATAGGTGCTGTTTGGAGCAAGCCAATGTGACTGAGATATCTAGCCCCAGTCAGTGCCTGGCCAGGCAAAAGGAGAACATGAAAGGAGAATATGAACTGGGATTGGAAAACACAGCAATGATTACATTGCATATTTCTTGAGGCAAAAAAAAAGAAATCCCAATTATTTCCAATCATTATACTTAAATTGTTAGCTAACTTCTGGGGATGGATCTATTTGTTCTGCATTTGAGAGAATTAGATACTAGGTGTCCCTTTTGAGGAGTTAACCATATGACCTCATCCCATATTTGATAAACATCAGCTTGAAAACCACCAGATGTAGACCCATTTACCTTTTTATGTGCCACAAAATAGTCATTAAACCAAGATAATGTATAATCAAAGTTGAAAGTCACATTATGTCCACAGTTAAGGTACAAAGTCTTATATCAGTCCATCTTAGAATTGTTAGATGTAATCAGATCAAGATGAAGCATCACATATGATTTTTGTTGGTGAAGGTATTCACAGAGTTGAAGTCCTTTCCTTGAAGTGGAGAAGCCCACCATGTGAAGCCTTCAATTGATGAGGAGTTTGAAAAGCTGAAAACTGCATCATATACTTAATTCTAAGGCTTCAGGATCTATGACAATATCTGTGAGCAAAAATAGTCTATCATAGAGACAGTCCCTTCTTATGAGCAGTTTGAGCCCTCATTAAAGCTATGGGTAAAGCTTTAAACCAATTGACTTGTGTTTCCTGAGTTAGCTTATACAGAAGCCTCTTAATAATGTCATTAGCCTTTCCAACTTTCCCGAGGATTGGGGTCTTCAGGAACAGTGTAAGTGATATTCTATTTGTTGAGCTTTCGACACCCCTTGAGTTACAGCAGCTTTAAAGGTGGACCCACTGTCACTCTGAACTTTAGAGTTTAACATCCCAGTTAGATCATGAGAAGTCAGTACAGTAAGAATTTGCCCATTTATGAACCTTAGGCTTTAGTGAATACTGCTTGTGATGTGAAAATAGGTGAGGGTCATTGAGCTTGATAACAACAGGAAAGTATTTTGCAGTCAACCCACAGTTTTTCCATCAGCCCACATTCTAGGATTTACATTTTGTTCAATTAATGGGAGAGAAAGAGCAGGCTCCACATTCATGAAAAGAGAGGGCTGGACCTTGCTCAGTATATCACTCTCCAGAAGGGGTAGGGAGACTCTGGCAAGATTAGAAACTCAAGAAAATAGCACAGAGTCCTAGTCGCCGCTTAAAGGACAACTGAAGTAATAACATTTGGCTCATCCAGACAGTCCCATTATGGTAGTGGATCAGAATGAAAGTAGACCAGGGGCTTCAGTGAACACAGAGAAAGTTATCCCAGTGTCCAAAAGAAATTGACTGAGTGGCCCACCACAGTTAATACCCGGGGTTTCTCAGGTGTAATTAGGATGGAAGCTTGTGTGGGGTCCCCGGGCACCTTCAGTCCCTATTGTCTTGAGAGTCCAAGCCATGGGGCCTACACCTCGGAGGGCAGTCTTTTCTCCAGTGTGGTCCTTGCAGACTGGACACGGAGCTGGGGACAGCTTAGATGCCTGAGGGCAATCCCGTTTGAGATGCCCCTCCCTTTCACAGTAATAACAAGTCCACCCCTTTTTACCTGGGTCCCTCTAGGCATTTTTCTCAGAATGTTTCAAAGTAGATCTAACAGTCATTGTTGGGGCTTCAGTCTATTGCCTGGTTCTTTTTTGCTCATATTTTCCTCTTCATATTCTCTATCATAATATACCATATGAGTCAGCTGTAAGTTTCTTTTTTTTTTTTTAATTGATTTGGTCCAAACACTTGTTTTCATAACTTACGGCAGATATCTGGATCTGACTGTGTAAGAAATCTATTTTTTAAGATCATTCCTCCAGCTGCACTTTCGGGATCAACATCAGTAAACTTGCAGAGAGCCTCCTGTGTTCTATCTAGGAATTTACCAGTTTTCTTCTCTCCCTGTTCTGTCAGCCAAATTAGCATAGTCTAAAGTCTCAGGATGCGTCCCCTTGAGTCCTTAAAGAATACATCCAGCAAAGCGGTTCTGTTATGGTAACTGCTTGGCTTCCAGTAGGGAGGAGGGCTATTTCATATTCGCTCTTTTCCTTTGTCTCACATTCAAGCCATTCATCTCCAAAAACAATAGCTCCCCCTAAAACTCAAGTTCTCTAGTCAGGAGTCAGGAGTTAGTGTCGATCCTAAGACATGCATTACATCCTTCCAAGTAAGGTCATAGAGTAAAGTTAGTCCCATAAAGGCTTCTATCTACTTTTTGGATCCTCTAAATAGTCTCAACCACAATTGAGAATGTTAGAATTTCTACCAAGGCTGAGGCAACCCCTCCTGGAAGGGTGCCATAATTCTCAACCTTTTCAGTTGGGAACCCTGGATACAGGGACAGAGTAAGAGGACAGTTGGGAGTTGAAGGTTTCACACCCAAAACTGGACCCTTAGGACATAAGTCTGTCATGTCTCATGGAGAGGTAAAGAGCAACATATATGTCACTTCTACCCATGTCCCTTGTTTTCTACAGAACCAATCTAATTATAAAACAGTATTGTAATTGAGACTCTTCAACAAGCCAGCATTCCCCATCTTCTAAATTATACCGTGGCCATTCAGTATCACAGAATAAGATCAGGCATGTCTTTTTAAACTCTGGGAATCAAACATTCCAGTTTTAAAAATACATTTTAGAGAAGTGGTTCTGGAACGGCTAGCTCCCACCTGTAAGACGGAAAAAAAGCAGCATCTACAACTGTGGCTTCTTTCCACTGGAGGCACCCCTCCCTGCTCTAGATGGGGGTGTAGACAGACTTTCCACGGAAGCTTTCCTTCCCTTGTCAGACTTAGTCTGTCCCTTGCCAATGCAGGTGCCTTACTTGTCCCTCCCAGTTCTACCACTGAGGAGACATACAAGGGGTAGATCTCATGGCATCCCAGGTTGATTTCCAGTTCCTTACCACCAAGATGTTTGTTTGATTTCCTCTTTCTCTCTGCTACCACTCAGGGTGGAGCAGAGTAGTCTTTTGGAATGTTTCCCAAGCTAGGACTACTAGGGGAAGCAATCCATTTACGTGTGCCAGGATACATTCCTGAGTACAGTCCTGACCACAATAGAAATGGTGAGTCATAAAGGGACAAACAACAACCAAGATGTCCCTTGAGTGTGACCATGCCAGTATATGTGATAGCAAAAGGGTCAGTCAATGAGGAAAAAGTGATTTTTGTCCTCAAGCTACTAGGGCCAGTCCTTCCAGTTTATTTTCACAGCTTCCACAAAAGAAATATCTAAGGGCTTCTGGTCTCAACAGAAGCCATCAGCGAGCCTTCTCTGATCTGCTAAGAGTTAGCACTACAAAGGAAAAAGGCCACTAATTCCAACCTAACCACATCCTGCAATACCCGATGTGTGTCCTTAAAAGCCTCAGGGTCACCAGCAATGACTCCATCCATATAGTTAAGAGGCACAGCTATGACAAGGACTCACTTTTAGGACTCTGGTCCCTGAGGCAGTCAGCCAAGAGAGTGACCTCTAGCCTGAGAGACGTTCCTGGAGCTAGAGCTCCGCTTCCCTCCCAAACGTGCTCACATAACTTTCAGCTCCTAGAAAGGCTAGGCGCTTCCATACTTGGGGTCTAACAAAAGTACATAGTGATGGCATGAATCACAAATCCATTGAAAGTCTTTGATCCGACAGATTAGTTTAATAGTTCTAATTCCCCACACAATTACAAAATGGTCAAAGAGACCAGGAAAAGGTGATACAGAAAGGAAAGTTTAGCCCACACGTTTTGCCCATATCTTGCTGCTCCCCTCACAGGGATGTTGGGTTGGTATAAACCCCTACAAGGCTCCCCTTTGGGGGGCTGCCTGCAGTCATTACATGGCGCTGCAAAACTGTAGAGCAGGGCTCATCACATCCTTTGTGCAAGGGGGCCATTTATTCACACAAGCACACCATGAAATTAGTAAAGTAAAGCAGAAAACATGTACATTGAGAAAGTAGAGAGGCTACAGCTCTGAGTGTTCTTAATTTGTCCTGAAGATCCCGGGCCATTCCCGAAGATGATAGCTTACAGTGAATGATATCAGATTTGTTATCTCCAAAGAAGAACATTAAGCTTCAGGACCAGGGACCAGGCTTGATCATTCAAGAGCTTTTGTGTAGCAGAGTCTTTTTTAAGTGAAAAAGAAACAAAGAAAGCTTCTGACATAGACATCAGAGTGGGGACAGAGAGTGCTCACTTCACTAGTCTAAGCAAGGTAGTTATATACTTTTTAAATTGGTTATTACAATAGATCAAAAGAATGTCTCATGGTTGTAAAGATCTTACTAGACCCACTCCCATAATATACATTTTAAGATAACATGATTGGTCAGAAGGCTCTCAAGAAGGAGAAACATGTCATCAAGCAGGATACATTGCTGTTATATAATTCTTACTAAGACTGAGGAATGTAGAGGGGGAAAAATTAATTATCCTTTCCTCCTCCTTGAGAATTCCAGACCCCTATCTCCTCCTTGAGAGCCCCAGAGACCTTTGTGCTCCTCCTCCTCAGGGACCCTGGACTTCTTATTAGCCTGCCTAGCAACTGACTCTCTCACTATGTGAAGTTAAGTCAGAGAAAAACAAACATCTTGTGATATAACTTATATGTAGTCAGAGAAAGACAAATATCATAAGATATCACTTACATGATATCACTTACATGTATCATATGGCAAAAATGAACTTATTTAAAAAAATAGACTCACATGGAAAACAAACTTATGGTTATCAAAAGAGGGGGGGCAGAGGGTGGGATAAATTAGGAGTTTGGGATTAGCATCCACTCACAATTATATACGTTGTGTTTCAGTTGCATAGTTCTTTCTGAAACTTTGTCACCCCATGGACTGCAGCATGCCAGGCTTCCCTGTCCTCCATCATCTCCCTGAGATCACTCAAACTCACATCCATTGAGCTGGTGATACCACATAACCAGCTCATCCTCTGTTGTCCCCTTCTTCTCCTGCCTTCAATCTTTCCCATCATCAGGATTTTTTCTAAAGATTTGGCTCTTTGCCTCAGGTGGCCAAAGTATTGGAGCTTCAACTTTGTCATCAGTCCTTCCAATGAATATTTAAGATTGATTTCCTTTAGGACTGACTGGTTGGATCTTCTTGCATTCCAAGGGACTCTCAAGAGTCTTCCCCAACACCACAGTTCAAAAGCATCCGTTCTTCAGTGCTCAGTTTTGTTTATGGTCCAACTCTCACATCCATACATGACTACTGGAAAAACCAAAGCTTTGACTAGATGGACCTTCATTGGTGAAGTAATGTCTCTGCTTTTTAATATGCTGTCTAGGTTTGTCATAACTTTTCTTCCAAGGAGCAAGCGTATTTTAATTTCATGGCTGCAGTCACCATCTGCAGAGATTTTGGAGCCTATGGAAATAAAATCTCTCACTGTTTCCATTGTTTCCCCAGCTATTTGCCACGAAGTGATAGGACTGGATGCCACGATCTTCAGTTTTTGAATGTTGAATTTTAAACCAACTTTTTCAGTCTCCTCTTTCACCTTCATTAAGAGGCTCTTTAATTCCTATTCACTTTCTGCCATAAGATAGTGTTATCCTCATATCTGAGGTTATTGATACTTCTCCAAACAATATAGATAAACAAGGACTTGCTATATAGCATGGGGAACTATCCTCAATATCTTATAATAATCTACAAAGGAACAGAATATGAAAAATAATGTGTATATATATATATATATATATATATATATATATATATATCCATGTAACTGAATCATTATGCTGTATACTTGAAATTAATACAACATTGTAAATTTCAACTTAAAAAAAGAAAAATAAAAAGGAACATGCTTCCAAAATAGGTATGAAGAGGTGTTGCTAGTATATTATTTTTCAGTTGTTTATTTTTTGTCTTGAATCTGTGAGTCAGCTATGTGCACATGGGCCCATCTTCTTAATTTCTTTATGACTCTTCCCCATTTGTACTAAGAAAAGTTTGAATTACATGATCAGTGAGACTTAGTCTGAATCTTTGTGTGTGGGGGTGTGTATTTTATTTGAAGGATAATTGCTTTACAGAATTTTATTGTTTTCTGCCAAGTATCAACATGAATCAGCCATAGTAGTCTGGATATTAGTAAAGATACTTCTCTCAAAGCAGGCAAAATCATCACAGGTTTAAAGAACACTGTGCAAACTTTTGCCCTAATTGCTATTTATCCCAAGACCATTTCAGATATTTCAGGCTGTTTTGATGGTAACGTGAGATTCTGCTGGGATCTTAATCAACAGTCTGAATTAGGAAGCACTGTCACCTTCTGGATCTTCATATTTATCATCTAGTGAACACTTTCACAATTCCCCAGGAGACACATCCTGGAAAGCATTTCTGTTGAACTTGAAAAGAGAAGGCATTGCTTCAACAGACACCCATCCTGTTTAAAAAGACATTTATATTCTAAAGCAAACAAGCATGGCCAAGACATACTTAGTTGTGTGTGTGTGTGTGTGTGTGTGTGTGTGTGTGTGTGTGTTTTCCCCAAGCTATATGGCACTATGACTACATTACAAAAAATGCAGCAAAATGCTTTCTGTAAGCTTAACTACAGAACACAATGGACTGTGGGTAACTTCAGGTAATTAATGAGGAGGAAGCTAATTAGCACTGAGGGTTACAGCAGGTTTATGATTTCCTCCAACTGCCCTTGGCACCTGCTGACCACTATGTAGAGGCCCTTTCCTCCTCTGACTATCATTTGAGAATCTGCAATCTGAGATTTCCCCATTAAGAAACAGACTAGACAAGCACCCACCATGTTAGATCACCTTTATCAAGACAATTGTCCTAGCCTGTCTAAGGGGTCACACAGAGTCGGACATGACTGAAGTGGCTTAGCAGCAGCAAAACTCTAATGACGTTCCCATTATATCTGCTTAGAAGGGTCGATCCTACAATAAGCCAGAGAAAGCAATAGTAGGACTAAATGTTCACGTTTTTTAATTCCTACGATTATTTTGTTGACTATCGCAGTTTGTTTTCAAATGAGGTCTCAGAGTAAATGACATTGTGGTGCCTAAGTCCATCCTTAAACTCTGCCTCTCAATATAGCCGCTTGAGTATAACCATCAGTGTGACAAGAGGCATGTTCCTTTAACTCCTTTTTTACTTTCAGAAAAGAGTACATTCATTTAAAATGAGTAAGTAGCTAAATTTAGATTTCAAAATGCTGAGAGTCAGTAGCATGGAAATAAATGTTTTGAGTGAAATCTTATAATAACTATAATAGAAGTCTCCATTGTCTGATACCATGAACATTTGTTCTGTTTTTAAAAAACACATCTCAAGTTAGCTTAAAGTAGAAAAAGGAGTCATGTAGAAAATCAGAAAAGGAGAAGAGACGTAAGAGTCAGGGATGGGAATTGAGTTGTGACTCTGTTTCCTTTTTCTGATCCTTTCCTCAAGAGTCTTCACTCTTTATCATTCACTTAATCCATGAAGATGGAATCCTGGCTTTCAGCTCACCCAGTCTCACATCTTACCAGGTTTCTCTCACCATTTGTTTGAAAACCAAAAAATATTTAGTAACACTAGTCTAGTAAAAACACTGGCTGCAATCATTCCCCTACTGATTCCTTGAAAGAATCCTCTTGCTCAGCATTTGAGGCAACTGTTTTTGTTTAGTCACTCAGTCATGTCCAACTCTTTACAACGCTATGGACTGTAGCCTGACAAGCTCCTTTGTCTATGGAATTTTTTAGGCAAGAATACTGGAGTGGGTTGCCATTTCCTTCTCCAGGGGATATTCCCAACCCAGAGATTGAACCCATGTCTCCTGCATTGGCAGGTGGATTCTTTACTACTGAGCCACCTGGGAAGCCACTGGATGTAATAACTCCTGGTTATTCAGGAGAGCCCTGAATCCTAGTCTTCATAGTACCAACCAGGAGGAGTGTCCCAAATGGGAAAATGGTGTAAGGAGAAAAAAGCAGCCACAAATATCAAATACATATGATTAGGGCAGAAAAGAGGGAAAGAGTGATTTTACTTGGTTACCTGGGACATACATGACATATTAGATGGTGCTTCTGTTGATCCTTGAAAGACAAATGTGTGATCACATAGAAAGAGCAGGCTGAGGAGGAGGGAACCCTCCAAACGAGTATACTACCCAAAGCAATCTATAGATTCAATGCAATCCCTATCAAGCTACCAACAATATTTTTCAGAGAACTAGAACAAATAATTTCACAATTTGTATGGGAATACAAAAAACCTCGAATAACCAAGGCAATCTTGAAAGAGAAGAATGGACCTGGAGTCAACCTACCTGACTTCAGAATATACTACAAAGCTACAGTCATCAAGACAGTATGGTAGTGGCACAAAGACAGAAATATAGATCAATGGAACAAAATAGAAAGCCCAAAGATAAATCCACACAGCTATGGACAACTTATCTTTGACAAAGGAGGCAAGAATATACAATGGAGAAAAGACAATCTCCCTAACAAGTGGTACTGGGAAAACTGGCCAGCCACTTGTAAAAGAATGAAACTGGAACACTTTCTAACACCATACACAAAAATAAACTCAAAATGGATTAAAGATCTAAACATAAGACCAGAAAATATAAAACTCCTAGAGGAGAACATAGGCAAAACACTCTCTGACATAAACCACAGCAGGATCTTCTTTGACCCGCCTTCCAGAGTAATGGAAATAAAAGCAAAACTTAAAAAAATGGGACCTAATTAAAGTTAAAATCTTTGCACAACGAAGGAAACTATAAGTAAGGTGAAAAGACAGCCTTCAGAATAGGAGAAAATAATAGCAAATGAAGCAACTGACAAATAATTAATCTCAAAAATATACAAGCAACTCCTGCAGCTCAATTCCAGAAAAATAAATGACCCAATCAAAAAATGGGCCAAAGAACTAAACAGACATTTCTCCAAAGACATACAAATGGCTAACAAACATATGAAAAGATATGACATCACTCATTATCAGAGAAATGCAAATCAAAACCACAATGAGGTACCATCTCATGCTGGTCAGAATGGCTGCTATCAAAAAATCTACAAACAATAAATGCTGGAGAAAGTGTCAAGAAAAATGAACCTTCTTACACTGTTGGTGGGAATTCAAACTAGTAGAGTTACTATGGAGAAAAATGTGGAGATTCCTTAAAAACCTGGAAATAGAACTGCCATATGACCCAGCAAGCCCGCTGCTGGACATACACACTGAGGAAACCAGAACAGAAAGAGACTCGTGTACCCCAATGTTCATTGCAGCACTGTTTACAATAGCCAGGACATGGAAGCAACCTAGATATCCATCAGCAGATGAATGGATAAGGAAGCTGTGAAACATATACAAAATGGAATATTACTCAGACCTTAAAAAGACTGCATTTGAATCAATTCTAATGAAATGAATGAAACTGGAGCCTATTATACAGAATGAAGTAAGTCTGAAAGAAAAACACCAATGCAGTACAATAACATATGTATATGGAATTTAGAATGATGACAATGATGACCCTATATGTGAGACAGCAAAAGAGACACAGATATAAAGAACAGTCTCTTGGACTCTGTGGGAGAAGGAGAGGGTGGGATTATTTGAGAGGGTAGCATTGAAACGTGTATATTAGCATACATGAAGAGGATTGCCAGTCCAGGTTTGATGCACGAGACAGGGTGCTCAGGGCTGGTGCACTGGGATGACCTTGGGGGATCTGGATGGGGAACACATGTATGCCCGTGGCTGATTCATGTCAATGTATGGCAAAAACCACTACAATATTGTAAAGTAATTAGCCTCCAATTAAAATTAATTAATTAATTAAAAATACTGCAGGCATGCACCTTCTTGGGGAATGTATTAGTTTGGCAGAAGTTTTGATAGGTGAGGTATGGGGTCATCATAGCCCAGACTGGAGAAAAAACTCAGCAGCTTTCCCTGGGGTCTTTGCATGTCGTGCTTAAGAATTTAGAATTAATCCCATATGCAATAGGAAGCCTTTGAAGAATTTTAGGAAGATCTGCCTTTTAAAAGGGATTCCAAGGTGACTTGGCGGTGAAGAATCCACCTGCCATTGAAGGAGATGAAGGTTTGGTCCCTGGGTTGGGAAGATCCTCTGGTGAATGAAATGGCTACCCACTCCAGTATTCTTGGCTCAAAAATCCCATGGACAAAGAAGCCTGGAGGGCTACAGTCCATAGAGTCACAAATAGCTGAACATGACTCAATGACTTAGAATGCACGCAATTTTAAAATTGTATACTCCAGCAATTTCACTGACAATGAACTGGGACCAGAGGTAAGGAAGAAGCAACAGAGACACAGAAGTATAATAGAAGGCTTTCGAAATTCAATTTCATCATCAATCTTTATTTTTTTAATTAATTTTTATTGATGTATAATTACTTTACAATGCTGTATTAGTTTCTACTGTATAGCAAAATGAATACATATATTCCCTCTTTTTGGATATCTTCCCCCTCTAGGTCACCACAGAATACTATGTAGAATTTCACGAGCTATACAGTAGGATCTCAATAGTTATCTATTTCATACATAGCATCAATAGCATACATATGTCAATCTCAGTCATCCAATTCACCCACCACTCCCTTTCTCCCTTTGGTGTCCATGTTTGTCCTCTACATCTCTGTCTTTATTTCTACTTTGCAAATAAGATTATTATACCATTTTCCCAGATTCCACATATATGTATTCATTAATATATGATGCCTTTTTTTTTTTCTTTCTGACTTACTTCACTCTGTATGACAAACTCTGGGTCCATCCACATCTATACCAATGATCCAACTTTGTTCCTTTTTATAGCTTTGTAGCGAAGAGTTGACTCATTGGAAAATACTCTGATGCTGGGAGGGATTGAGGGCAGGAGGACAAGGGGCCGACAGAGGATGAGATGGCTGGATGGCATCACTGACTCGATGGACATGATTCTGAGTGAACTCTGGGGGTTGGTGATGGCAGGGAGGGCTGGCGTGCTGGGATTCATGGGGTCGCAAAGAGTCGGACATGACTGAGTGACTGAACTGAACTGAACTGAATACTTTTTAAACAAAAATGTAATGAGATTAATGCAAAACATGTATTTCATTCTACAAGTTCTTTCAGTTGGACAATCGTGAATCATTCATACATACTTGAGTAGCTTAAGTGGTTTAGATTTATATTTTTTTTTCTGTTGTAATTATTTCTTATTAGATATTTCAGTGATTATGACTCTATTGATGCCTTAAAAATTAAAACATCATCAGCAGGCATTGTAAAGAATACAGTGCATTCATTCTGTTATGTACATCCCATGTAAGTGTGTTTGATTACAGTCTCACTCAGGATTAAACTTGGATGTTTAAGAAAGTACCATTTGTTTCACCATCTTTGTCTCATGGGGAATTAGACAGCATAATAAGAAGGTAAAAAAAGTAAAGGGAAAATAAATAAGATTGCTGGTCAATATACATTTTTAATTCAGACTACAGAAGATTTATTCTGCTCTTTAGAGGAAAAATAATTAGTAGCTTTGGTTTTATATTTACAAAACTGTGTCATATAACATTTAGCTTGCTGAATTTATATTGTCTTTGTAACTAATAATTTAAGTATGGTTGCCATCAGATATTCCATTAATACCATAGTCAATACAGCTATAATGTTTGTTTTGTAGATTCTTTAAATTTCTACAATGCTATGCTATTTCTGGTATCACTAACAGTATGATTATTATTAATATGACTATGAGGACTAGCTTAGGAGTCAAAATATACTGTTATTTCCCATTTATTCTCCTGATTTCCTGTATGATTTTTTAGTAATTTCATCACTTGTGTCATTTTCTATCCAAATAAGAAGCAATCTACATATGTTAACTCTAGTCTCTTTTAGTCAGGAAATTCTCAAATTTGTACCATGATGTTACTGGAGGACATGTAATATTTCTAGAGACTAAAATCAAATGTTAGCCTTTGCCAGACAAAGAAAAACAAACCATCTTCCCAGAAACCAATTTTGATTAAAAACAGCCTCATTCCAGATAAGGGCATTAATAGAGTTATTTATAAGTAAAGATCAGTCTGTGTTATTCCCTCCAAACTACCAGCTGTTACTGTATTTTGATGCTTAGCTTTCTTTTATTATTATTATTATTGTCTTTAAATTATACCTCTGTTTCCATTGTCTGTTGAAGAACCACCTCTTAAAATTATACTAGGTACATTTTCTTTTTTTTTTTCCTTCTTTTAATAAAAAATTATTTATTTTAATTGGAGGCTAACTACTTTAAAATATTGTCTTGTTTTTGCCATACATCAACTTGAATCCACCACGGGTATACACGTGTTCCCCATCCTGAACCCCCCTCCCACCTCTCTCCCTATACCATCCCTCTGGGTCATCCCAGTGCACCAGCCCCAAGCATTCTGTATCATGCATTGAACCTGGACTGGCGATTCACTTTACATATGATATGATACATGTTTTAATGCCATTTCCAAAATCAATGGATGATTTTGTAGCAATATCGCCTGTGTCACAAAATTATTCTCCAGGCACAAATGTAGATTTGCAGATTAGGAGAAGGACTCTAGATTCTCAACCATTACTTTCTTATGGTATTTAAGGCTAATTTCCAACATAATGTCAGGTAAAGTCATTATCATTAAAAAAAAAAATTAGAAAGCTCAACATCCTTAAGCCTAATAGATAGCTGAATTGGAGAAGTCAATAGGTAAATATTCTATCCTTTCCTACATTCTTCTCAGATTAATATCCCATCCCCTTCCCATCTACAGAATCTACAGAATAAATATTTATTTTTTGTTCATTGAAAATGATTTCTAATTTGTCCCATTGTGTGACTTCTCTATAAAGTTCAAATTTAACCTTCATCCACCATACAGCCCCTCCAGAGACATCTTTTTAGGTTTTAAACTGGCCAGATCCAATATCACTTATAAGCAAAAATTGTAAGTTGAAATACAATAAATTTTATGTTTTACCCTTTCATTAATCTTGACATGTTTATTAATCCAGACAATTTATTAAACACAGCAAAGCCTTATTTTGTAGATGTACATGCTAAAAAAAAAGACACCCTGAGGCACTGTTGTTGTTAAGGAAAAATTAGAACAATCTCTCTGAAAGACTTGGCAATACACCTCATTTTTTAAAGTAAATATATATGACCCAGTAAAATTTCTTCTTTAAAAAAAAAAACTTTAGTTAGAATGTATACATCATACAAATACATTTATATATATTTTATTATATACACATGTATATAATACAGATGCATATGTATATGCATGTACATATACAGATGTATATCTTTATATACAGGTACAAGTACAGGTAGAAGAAACATAGATTCAAAAACAACTTAAATAACCAGAATGGGTTGTTGATTAAACATATTGAGATGAATTATTAGGTTTGCATGTACTAACTGGGAAGCTTCTCTAGGATAAATCCCAGATACAGAGTAGAATGCACTCTTTTTTTTTCTGAATACATAAATATATATGTGGACACACTTCAATATTTCTAATGCAAGAGTTGACTGAGGAGTGGTACTAGAAGACAAGAGGGATAGACAGGATGAGAGGAATGATTACATTGTCTATACTTTTGCTCAGTTCATATTTTTGCCACATTAAAGTAATACTTTAATTCCGTAAAGAGACAAGGCTCATTAAAATAAAAACAAGATGAGAATCAAAGTGGAGCCTGTCTTTTACTTGACTACAGTGTCATTGTTGTAATTCTTATAATATCAAACTAAACTATAGCTTCAGAACCTACCAGGCATTTTCTCTTGTATTTGCTTGAAATAGTCTTTATTCATTTCAGTCCCCACCAATAAACCTCTTGTATCTCAGAACCCAGTGCAATCTTTGACTCCTTTATGTGTATCTTTCTTTTCACCATGTGGTTGATGCTACAGGTTGCTTTTCCGTCTCCCTCCTAGGGACCTTCAGCTACTTCAGAGAATGCAAAGTTAAAATTTAATTCCCCAGGCTCCTTTTGTAGCTGTTTCTTGATGCTAAGTAGGTTCTGCTATGCAGAAGCCCTTGAGGGAGTTGTAAGGTTTTTCTGCACCAGTATTGTAGTATTTCAACATCCATTCTCTTTTCCCTGAGTGCCCCAAAGACTCTAAGGTAGGGCCTTCCCTCGTGGTCCACTAGCTGAGAAGCCACCTTCCAGTGCAGGGATGCAAATTTGATCCCTGATCAGGGAAGCAAGATACCACATACATGGAGCAACTAAGCTGACGCATAACAATGAGAAAGCCACTAGAGAAGCGCACATGCCACAATGAACAGCCTGCACATCGCAATGAAGACCCAACACAGCCCCCCCCCAAAAAAAAATAGAGAGACTGAGGTCTAGTGATGATGATGATCAGAGTTTCCTGATTAACCCTTTTAATTCCAGAATCATACCTCCCATAATCTGTTTTTGGACTCAGTAATTTGACACATTCATGGTGGTAGCTCCCCTCCTGTGTCAGTTCTATACAATCTGGAAGTCATTCCTGAAAGGTATGCTATGTGCAAAAATAAGGAAGATTTAATAAACATAACATACAGTGAAAGTTCTCAGAAATGAGTAAACATTGTGTAATTCCATCATAAAATATTCAAAGTAGGTGAAGCTATCCAGTGATCATTGAAATCAGAATAATGGCTAACTTCTGATTGGGTAGAACATGTCTGGGTAGGTCATAAGGGAAACCACTGAAGTTTTATTAACATTCTTCTTTTTTTAACTTGGCTGGATATATGATTTGTTAAGTAACTAAATTCAATGAATTGTTCATTGACAATTTAAGTATTTTAAGTTTGTTAAGTTGTACTACCATTAAAAATACATTTACTTAAAACAGTACATTTAATAAAAATCACTTTTGTATTTACTTGTCATGCATTTTATTTTTCTGTCTTGTCCAACTCTTTGCAACCCCATGGACTGCAGAACTGCCAGGCTTCCCTGTCCTTCACTATCTCCTGGAGTTTGCTTAAACTCAGGTCCATTGAATCAGTGATGCTCTCTAACCATTTCATCTTCTGTCACCTTCTCCTCCTACCCACAATCTTTCCCAGCATCAGGGTCTTTTCTAGGGAGTTGGCTCTTGGCATTAGGTGGCCAAATTAGGTGACCGTGACTTTTATAATGGACTTAATTGTGCTTCCTAAAAAAATATACTGAAGTCCTAATCCCAGATGCCTGTAAGTGAGACCTTATTTGGAAATGAAGTCTTTGTGAATGTAGTCCAGTTAAGTAAAATGTGATCATACTGAGTGAGAGTTATATTTCTATTGTGTAAGTTGCAATATCTTCTCTTTCACTTCTTGTATTACTTATTTGAAACTTTGATCTTTCTTGAAAGTGAAAGTGAATTCGTTGTAATGTCCAACTCTTTGCGACCCCATGGACTGTAGCCTGCCAGGCTCCTCTGTCTATGGGATTTTCCAGGCAAGAATACTGGAGTGGGTTGCCATTTCCTTCTCCAGGGGATCTTCCCAACCCAGGGATCGAACCTGGGTCTACCACATTGTAGGCAGATGCTTTACCATTTGAGCCACCTTAGTCTATCTAAAAATGTGTTAATTTTATCTTTTTAAAAACCAGTTATTCATTTCATTGATTTTTTTTACCTATCTTATTGTTTTTCTGGTCAATATTTAATTTACTTCTGCCCTGATTTGTTATTTCTTTCTTTCTCTAACTTTAGGCTTTCTTTATCCTTCTCTTTCTAGTTCCTTGAGTTGTAAAGTGAGTTTGTTTATTTGAAATCTTTCTTTTTTTCTTGTGTAGACATATATTGCTATAAATTTCCCTCTTATATTTGCTTTTTATGCAGTTTTAATATGTTGTATTCATCTTTTTCAAGACTTTTTTTCTTTCTTCATCGACATTAATTATTCAAGAGTTTGACATTTAATTTCCAAATATTTATTAATTGTCCAGTTTTCTTCTTGTTACTGATTCTAGTTTTCTTCTTGTTATTGATGTCTAATTTCACACCATTGTGATCAGAAAAATATATTTGTATAATTTCAGTCTTCTTAGGTTCACTAACATTTATTTTGTGATCTAACATATGTTCTATTCTGGAGAATGTTTCTCCAGGAAATGTATTATACTTGCTATTGGAAGGAATGTTCTATAAATGTATTTATTTTGGAATTAAAGTACAGTTTGAGTCCAGTGTTTCCTTATTGAGTTTTTGTCTAGGATTTATCTATTGTTTAAAGTGGGGTATTAAAGTCTCTTACCATTATTGGAATAGTGTCTATTTCTTTCTGCATAAATTTAAGTATTTGCTTGATATACGCACATGATCTGATGTTGGATATATGTATATTTTTGATTGTTATTTTCTCTTCATGAATTGATCCTTTTTATCATTATATAAATATTTTGTTTCTTGCTATAGTTTTTGAATTAAAGTATGTTTTGTCTATTGAAGCAATAATGAATAACTAAGGAAGTCAGCAAGAGAGAAAAAATGGAACAGTAAAACTGCAAAAGAATGAGAAAATAATCAGCTGACATTTGTATGTCTCTCTGTATTCAATTTACTATGTTTAAACAAAAACTTCTGTCAGTGTTTACTTAATTATAAAAGTATGTTTCAATATAATTTTTTAGATTTTAGACCAATTCAAAAATATGTGACTGCTTCAAAATAATTAAAATTAATTGAGGAAATCTATAAGTCATGCTATTTCATGACATAATGAGAAAAAGGTTGCTAACAATGAATTATCCTGGTTGTGAACAATAAAGTCATTTTTACTACAGCTATTAATATTATCCACGTAATATTTATGTATAATTCTATTCATTTTTCTAATGTAAATATTAATTTGTCTTTCATTGCCTACTCTGTGTTAAGAAAATCTAACATTTTGAACTTTTCAACAAGCCCAAGCTAGTTTATTTAGCAAAATGGTCAACAGACTGAAGAGTCAGCTCTTAACTTTTGTTTAATTTAAAAACTGATAACTCTTCTTTGTGCACATTTATTCTGAGAAGTCAGATAGCATCTTTTGAAAGACTTTAAAAAGAATTGAAATTCAGAAACCTGAAGTTATGTCATTGTTTCTGCCAGTAGCTTTCTCTTAGTGAATTTGTAAGTGCAATTGTAGAAATGACTTATATATGTCATATGACTCTGTATTCTAAGATTTTTTATGATGATAATATTTTCTGTATATAGGAAAATAGATACAGGATGCTTGGGGCTGGTGCAATGGGATGACCCAGAGGGATGATGTGGGGAGGGAGGTAGGAGGGGGGTTCAGGAGTGGGAACTTATGTATACCCATGGCAGATTCATGTTGATGTATGGCAAAACCAATACAGTATTGTAAAGTGAAACAAAACAAACAAACAAAAAAAAACTTTCTGAACTTCACTAATGAATAATTGTAATATTTCATTGATATCTAGTTTTATGGTTAGTAATGTACATGGAGTAGAAAATTGACAAGATAATATAAAGTACTGAATGACCAATATGTTAACATCATCCTTGGCTCTGATACAGCAAAACAGTAAATAATAGTTATTAAACATCTTCATATAGTAAATGTAGGCTGTCATGCAGTGTTCATGCATATCTTGGCATTGATGAACATTGACATTTAGTATCATTTCAATGTCTTTTGGAATCTCAGTCTTCTTCAACATTTTTCTTAATAATTTCATAACAGTCTAGTACATGAAGTATATCATGATATGTAAACAATGCACTACTGTAAGCATATAACAATTACATTTGTTCCTGGGAAAAGAGAAAACCAGCAAAGACATACTGTATAGCACAAGAAACTACACTCAATATTTAGTAACGACATAAGGGAAAAGAATGACAAAGAATGTAATAATTCTGAACTATGCTCTACACCTGAATCAGTTCAGTTCAGTTCAGTTCAGCCGCTCAGTCGTGTCCGATTCTTTGCGACCCCATGAATCGCATCATGCCAGGCCTCCCTGTCCATCACAAACTCCCGGATTTAAACCAGACTCACGTTCATCGAGTCAGTGATGCCATCCAGCCATCTCATCCTCGGTCGTCCCCTTCTCCTCCTGCCCCCAATCCCTCCCAGCATCAGAGTCTTTCCAGTGAGTCAACTCTTCACATGAGGTGGACAAAGTACTGGAGTTTCAGCTTTAGCATCATTCCTTTCAATGAAATCCCAGGGCTGATCTCCTTCAGAATGGACTGGTTGGATCTCCTTGCAGTCCAAGGGACTCTCAAGAGTTTCTCCAACACCACAGTTCAAAAGCATCAATTCCTCGGCGCTCAGCCTTCTTCACAGTCCAATTCTCATATCCATACATGACCACAGGAAAAACCATAGCCTTGACTAGATGGACCTTGTCGGCAAATAATGTCTCTGCTTTTGAATATACTATCTAGGTTGGTCATAACTTTTCTTCCAAGGAGCAAGCGTCTTTTAATTTCATGGCTGCAATCACCATCTGCAGTGATCTTGGAGCCCCCAAAAAATAAAGTCTGGCACTGTTTCCACTGTTTCCCCATCTATTCCCCATGAAGTGATTGGATCGGATGCCGTGATCTTCCTTTTCTGAATGTTGAGGTTTAAGCCAACGTTTTCGCTCTCCTCTTTCACTTTCATCAAGAGGCTTTTTATCTCCTCTTCACTTTCTGCCATAAGAGTGGTGTCATCTGCATATCTGAGTTTATTGATATTTCTCCCAGCAATCTTGATTCCAGCTTGTGTTTCTTCCAGTCCAGCGTTTCTCATGATGTACTCTGCATAGAAGTTAAATAAGCAGGGTGACTATATACAGCCTTGACGCAATCCTTTTCCTATTTGGAATCAGTCTGTTGTTCCATGTCCAGTTCTAACTGGTGCTTCCTAACCTGCATACAGATTTCTCAAGAGGCAGGTCAGGTGGTCTGGTATTCCAGTCTCTTTCAGAATTTTCCACAGTTTATTGTGATCCACACAGTCAACAGCTTTGGCATAGTCAATATAGCAGAAATAGATGTTTTTCTGGAACTCGCTTGCTTTTTCCATGATCCAGCAGATGTTGGCAATTTGATCTCTGGTTCCTCTGCCTTTTCTAAAACCAGCTTGAACATCAGGGAGTTCACGGTTCAGGTATTGCTGAAGCCTGGGTTGGAGAATTTTGAGCATTACTTTACTAGCATATGAGATGAGTGCAATTGTGTGGTAGTTTGAGCATTCTTTGGCATTGCCTTTCTTTGGGATTGGAATGAAAAGTGACCTTTTCCAGTCCTGTGGCCACTGCTGAGTTTTCCAAATTTGCTGGCATATTGAGTGCAGAACTTTCACATCATCTTTCAGGATTTGAAATATTTCAACTGGAATTCCATCACCTCCACTAGCGTTGTTCGTAGTGATGCTCTCTAAGGCCCTCTTGACTTCACATTCCAGGATGTCTGGCTCTAGGTGAGGGATCACACCATCATGATTACCTGGGTCGTGAAGATCTTTTTTGTACAGTTCTCCTGTGTATTCTGCCACCTCTTCTTAATATCTTCTGCTTTTATTATGTCCAGACCATTTCTGTCCTTTATCAAGCCCATCTTTGCATGAAATGTTCCCTTGGTATCTCTAATTTTCTTGAAGAGATCTCTAGTCTTTCCCATTCTGTTCTTTTCCTCGGTTTCTTTGCATTGATTGCTGAAGAAGGCTTTCTTATCTCTTCTTGGTATTCACTGGAACTCTACATTCAGATGCTTATATCTTTCCTTTTCTCCTTTGCTTTTGCCTCTCTTCTTTTCACAGCTGTTTGTAAGGCCTCCCCAGACAGCCGTTTTGCTTTTTTGCATTTCTTTTCCATGGGGATGGTCTTGATCCCTGTCTCCTGTACAATGCCATGAACCTCATTCCATAGTTCATCAGGCACTCTATCTATCAGATCTAGGCCCTTGAATCTATTTCTCACTTCCACTGTATAATCTTAAGGGATTTGATTTAGGTCATACCTGAATGGTCTAGCGGTATTCCCTACTTTCTTCAATTTAAGTCTGAATTTGGCAATAAGGAGTTCATGATTTGAGACACAGTCAGCTCCTGGTCTTGTTTTTGTTGACTGTTTAGAGCTTCTCCGTCTTTGGCTGCAAAGAATATAATCAATCTGATTTCAGTGTTGACCATCTGGTGATGTCCATGTGTAGAGTCTTCTCTTGTGATGTTGGAAGAGGGTGTTTGCTATGACCAGTGCATTTTCTTGGCAAAACTCTATTAGTCTTTGCTCTACTTCATTCCACATTCCAAGGCCAAATTTACCTGTTACTCCAGGTGTTTCTTGACTTCCTACTTTTGCATTCCAGTCCCCTATAATGAAAAGGACATCTTTTTTAGGTGTTAGTTCTAAAAGGTCATATAGGTCTTCATAAAACCGTTCAACTTCAGCTTCTTCAGCATTACTGGTTGGGGCATAGACTTGGATAACTGTGATATTGAATGGTTTGCCCTGGAGATAAACAGAGATCATTCTGTCATTTTTGAGATTGCATCCAAGTACTGAATTTCAGACTCTTGTTGACCATGATGGCTACTCCATTTCTTCTGAGGGATTCCTGCCAACAGTAGTAGATATAATGGTCATCTGAGTTAAAGTCCCCCATTCCAGTCCATTTTAGTTTGCTGATTCCTAGAATGTTGACGCTTACTCTTGCCATCTCTTGTTTGACCACTTCCAATTTGCCTTGATTCATGGACCTGCCATTCCAGGTTCCCATGCAATATTGCTCTTTACTGCATCAGACCTTGCTTCTATCACCAGTCACATCCACAGCTGTGTGAAAAGGCAAAATGATAGGATACTGAAAGAGAAGCTCCCCAGGTCAGTAGATGCCCAATATGCTACTGGAGAACAGTGGAGAAATAACTCCAAAAAGAGTGAAGGGATGGAGCCAAAGCAAAAACACCTGAATCACTGTCTTATATACCTGAAACTATCACAGTACTGTAAATCAATTACACTTCATTAAAAGTAAAATTTTAGATATTAATTTAAAAACGTGTTTCTGGAGTTTCACAATTTTAAATTGTATTTGTAGCATTTTTATTAATATATCTAACATAAAATAAACTGCATATGTTAATAAGATGATAAGTTATGGTATATGTGCCTACCTGTGAAATTGTTACCACATTCAGAATAATAAACATACTCACTTACTCTTTAAAGTTCACTCTTGGCTGTATAATTTTTCATCCCTTTCTCAGCTCACCTGTCCTCAGGCAACCGCAGGTCTCCATTCTGTCAGTAAATAGTTTGTTGTGTAAAGTTTTATACAAATGAAATCATATTTTATAAAGGTTTTATACAATTGAAACCACATACAAATGTAGTATGTTTTCAGGATTGCCTGGCTTCTTTCAGTCAATATGGTTATTTTGAAATTCACCAATGTAGTTGACTGTAACAATAGTTTATTTATTTTTATTGTTGAATAGTATCCTTTGTTTATATCAATATATATCACATTTTCTTTATACCTTCTTTTCTTGATGCATATTTGGGCTATTTCTAGTTTGGAAATAGCACATTAAAAAAAAAATGTGTTATTTTCTACAATCTTTGTAGAAGTTTTTGCATGGATGTATGCTTTTTTCTTGAGTAAATACCTAAGAAAGGAATGGCTAGATCACAGGATACCTGTATGTTTGACATTTTAGAAACTGTCAAAAACTATTTTCCAAATAGATTGTACCATTTTAAATCCCCAAGAAGAATGATGAGTGTTTCAGTTGTTCTACATACTTGACAACATTTGATATCATCAGATTTCAAATTTACATTTTAAGCCATAGATATGTAGTGGCATGTATTTGAGCTTTAATTTGCATTTCCCTGCTAACACTGATGAACATCTTTTCACGTGCTTATTTGCCATAAAAGATTTTTCAATATTTCTTATAGTCCAGGCCTAATGATAATGAAAGTATTCAGCTTTTATATGTCTAAGATGTCCACTACCTTTAGTTTTTGATAGATAACTCTCCTTGTATAGAACTCTAATAGTTTCTTCCTTCCTTCGCTCTTTCCTTCCCTCCCTCCCTTTCTCTCTCTCTCTCTCTCATTCTCTCTCTTCATGTACTTTAAACATGAAACCCCATGAAGCCCCAATGTCTTCTATTTGACTGTTTTCTGACCAGAAATTTACACTTTCCTAACCTCTATTTCCTCTGTATGTAATATGTGTTTTTTTCCCCCTGTGGCTCCTTTAAGTGATCACCCTTTATGTTTTCTGAGCAGTATGATTATCATGTGTCTTGGAGTGATTTCTCCTCATTTTTTTTTAAAATTATAGCTTATTTAGCTTAATGAGTGTTGAATTTATAGTTTTTGTCAAATCTGGAAAAATTTCACCCACTATGTCTTGAATTTTTTTTTTTTTTTTTTTTTGACGTCTTCTCCCTCTTTAACTATATGTACATTAAGCCCATTTGAATTTTTCTGGAAGCTCACTGATGTTCTTCTCATTTTGTTAAATTCTTTTTTTTTCTTCTCTGTGCTTGATTTTTATAGTTTAATTAGTGTTATGGATCTTTTTCTGTATCTTTCATGTTTTCACTTTTGACTATAAAAATAATTAAAATAGTTGCTTCAATATCCTACTCTGGTATTCGAAGTCTGTATCAATTCTCATTTGGTTTTACTCATTGATGCAGATTATGTTTTTCTGTTCTTTACTTGTCTGGTCATATTTGATTGCCAGGCCTTGTCAAGTTTTCTCTTTTTAGGTAAGAACTAGCTATTTTTCTATTTCTATAAATATATTTGATCTTTGATCTAGAGCACAGGTAAATTATTTGGAAGTTTTTATTTTTTTTAATCTTGCTTTATTTTATTTTATTTTTTGAGGAAGGACCACAGCTGTGTTTAGTCTGTAATAAATTATTCCTGTCTTCTGAGAAGAACTGGAACTTGGGTGAGGCAAGTGAGGAACACAGGGTGCAAAATAAGGGTGCACTCATGTTTAGGATCCTGCAAGTACTTGCTGGGGGTTACGTAAGAGTAAGGTCCCAGACTGAAAAATGTCGAGAGGTAGTCAGTTTGAGGTAGTAGTCACTTTTCATGTCCTAGCCCTTGGAAACTTGAAAATCAGTCTCCCCTTAAATTGTTCCCTGGGTGTCTCATTTCTGGAACCCTCCTCCCAACCTGTTTTCTAAATCTGTACATCCCAAGAGTAATACAATTTTCTAGTTGGCATGGTAATAACAGTCACTATTTCCAGAACTCTTTGAATACCAGGTACTGTTCTAATTCTCTCAGATTATTCCTTCCTAGCCCTCTGCAATTTCCTCACAAACAGGAAATAAGCTGTCTTTGTATACCTAACAGGGAATCTCCATAGCTGTGCACTGTTCCCTTTCTGAGCATCTCTATCCTTACTGGCATGCTACCCTGCAAAACCCAACCAATTGACCTTCTGAACTTTTAGTTTCATTTCCTCAAGTCAGTGTAGCCTCTGAGCTCTGCTGGGTTACCTCTCCCTAGAATACAGTCTGGTGACTGTTCTAAGGTGCTAAGCTGTGGCAACCCTTTTCTTCATATTTGTTTCACATCTCTCAGTGACCACTGTATGTCAAAATCTGATCTCCATTGTCTCGAACACCATTGATTCATATGTTTCCCAAGACTTACTATTTTTAAATTGAGTGGGAGGGAAAATATGGCCTTTGCTACTTCATCTAATCTGGAAGTAAAGTATACTATAAATGATATTCTGGGGAACATGCTTGTATTTACATATTTTCACTGTGGTATTGGAGAAGACTCTTGAGTCCCTTGGACTACAAGGAGATCAAACCGGTCAGTCTTAAGGGAAACCAATCCTGAATATTCATTGGAAGGACTGATGCCGAAGCTGAAACTACAATACTTTGGCCACCTACTTTGAAGAGTCGACTCATCAGAAAAGACCCTGATACTTGGAAAGTTTAAAGGTGGGAGGAGAAGGGGAAGACAGAGGATGAGATGGCTGTATGATATCACCAACTTGATGGACATTAGTTTGAAAAAGTTCTGGAAGTTGGTGATGGACAGGGAAGCCTGGTGTGCTGCAGTCTATGGAGTCACAAAGAGTAGGACACAACTGAGTGACTGAACTGGACTGAATATGTTTGCATTTTTATATAGAAGAATTACTGTTTTCTGGAGTCTATGCCACTCTGAGTGCCTGCTATGCATAGAGCTCTCTTCTGAGTTAAGATTTATGTGTGTGCCATGTGCTAGTGTAGCCTCCGAGGACCAGGTGGGAGACTTGGCTAAAATTAGTACTCTGATGTAAATATTTAGTATAAGTTATTGTTGTTTGCAGTAATGAGTAGGCTCTCTCCAAAGCATACCAATTTATAGCCGGCTGAAAGATATTAAATGAGCATGATTTCTTGAGACTACACAGTTCCTCATGTGAGAGAATGCCAGGAGCCAGCATGAGGAATCCCACCCATGACAAGGTCACGCGGAAGGAAGCCTGACAAAACACAAGGATGTGATTGGCTTCAGGGATTCCCCCTGGAAATTCCTAGCATCCACCCCCCAAGACCAGAATCTGCCTGCTTTACTGTGTTATGCTTTCCACCTACTCTTCTGTCATTAACAGGGGACTGTCCCCCCACCACCTTTTTCTGGAAAAAAATTAGAGCTTTTAGATAATAAATCTCCTGGGCATAATAGGAGTGTTTCAACTCAAAAACCCCTCTGATGGCTTTTTAGCCTGCCTACAGGACTCGTACAGCTGTGCATGTTATTGTTTGAGGCCTCCTGAGAGCGGGAGGCACAGGAAGCTTAAAACATCCTAGGAAAGTATGGGCTTCCGAGGAGTCAAAATCATTAGACTAGGACTGATTAAAGGTTTCATTTGTTGAGCCAATACTTGCTGCCAAATTTTCATATCTTTTATTTTTATATATAGTTGGTATATAGAAAAACAGGTAGTAGACCTGGTATTAGCAACATTAGATCTTTGAGTTAAGTACTTTCTTTGTTATAACCCACTTCACCTTTGTTCTACAGGAATGTAACTTTATTTAGTACTTTGAGGGTGATGCAGAGTAAAGAAAAAACACTTCTATGAAAAAGGAGTTTTCCGGTTGATAGACAATTATCCAGGAAGAGAGCCATAAAAATGTTAACAAGCCTCTTGGCCAGAAGATAATGTAAACCACTTGAGACTTTTTGTATATGGGAGGGTATGCAAAAAGAAAGCCTGGTCTCAGTGAGGGTCAGGCTTGCTGCCCCTGCATAACTCTGCATATTCCATTATGTACAACTTGGGGTATATAAGCCAATTTTGAAAAATAGTTTTTGGAGTCTTACACTGATGCTGGGCTTCCCCATGTCGTTCTTTTCTTTTTCTGGCTGAATTCCCATCTGGAGCAGGGAGGCTCACCATGGATACTTACTTGTCTTGGCTTCTAAGATCTGTAAGAGAGAGAGCCATCCTAGCTTCTAAGATCTGTAAGAGAGAGAGCCCAAGGATCCTCTAAATCCTTCACTTTTAAGTTTTTCACCCTGAATTACTAGCATTATATTATATTAAAAGATAAATAAGTCTTTCCTCGCCAACACCGTCCCCGCTTCGAATTCCCTGGATCCACTGGGGCTGGACCCCAGCAAGAGAAGATTGGTGGTGGTGCTCATCTCTACCCAGTGTGAGGTCTCACCAGTTCACAAGGAAACAAAAAATAGGGATTTAACAACATTCTGTTACTCTTAAGGGCTTCCCAGTTTCCACTAGTGGTAAACAATCTCCCTATCAATTCAGGGCACATAAGAGAAATCAGTTTAATCCCTGGGTTGGGAAGATCCCTGAAGCAGGTCATAGAAACCCCCTAAAGCATTTTTACCTCGAGAATCCCATGGACAGAGGAACCCACCCAGCAGGCGACAGCCCATAGGGTCACAAAAAATTGGACAATACTGAAGCAACTTAGCATGCAGACATGCACCTTCACTTTTAAGTTTTTCACCCTGAATTACTAGCATTATCATCTTTTATGGTTGCAAAATTGGCTTAACATACACAGTAGCACTGCCATATGGAACTGATATTCAAGTGGTAGATACAATTTTTGATTCTGCCATCAACACCATATTTCCTCATTGATCACAGATAATACCACAGTGATAAAGTATCACACAAGGGGAGTCACATTGCAAGGGTGAAGTGATGATAGATCTTTCAGTTCAGTTCAGTCGTTCAGTTCTGTCAGACACTTTGTGACCCCATGGACTGCAGCATGCCAGGCCTCCCTGCCCATCACCAACTCCTGGACTTTACTCAAACTCATGTCCACTAAGTCAGTGATGCCATCAGATCATTTCATCCTCTGCTATCCCCTTCTCTTCCTGCCTTCAATCTTTCCCAGCATCAGGGGCTTTTCAAATGAGTCAGTTCTTCACATCAGGTGGCCAAAGAATTGGAGTTTCAGCTTCACCATGAGTCCTTCCAAGGAACACTCAGGACTGATCTCCTTTAGAATGGATCTCCCTGCAGTCCAAGGGACTCTCAAAAGTCTTCTCCAACACCACAGTTCAAAAGCATCGATTCTTTGGTGCTCAGCTTTCTTTATAGTCCAACTCTCACATCCATACATGACTATTAGAAAAGCCATACCTTTGATTAGATGGGCCTCTGTTGGCAAAGTAATGTCTCTAGTTTTTAATATGCTTTCTGTTTTGGTCAGAACTTCTAAGGGGCAAGCATCTTTTTTTTTTTTTTAAATTTTAAAATCTTTAATTCTTACATGTGTTCCCAAATATGAACCCCCCTCCCACCTCCCTCCCCATAACATCTCTGTGGGTCATCCCCATGCACCAGCCCCAAGCATGCTGTATCCTGCGTCAGACATAGACTGGCGATTCAATTCTTACATGATAGTATACATGATAGAAGGCCATTCTCCCAAATCATCCCACCCTCTCCCTCTCCCTCTGAGTCCAAAAGTCCGTTATACACAGCTGTGTCTTTAATTTCATGGCTTTGGATGTGCCCAATGAGTTCAAGGCAGAAGATAGCCAGAAGAGATGATTCTGTTCACAAAAGATTGGACCAAGAAGTAGGAGCTATCTGAAGAGTCACAATGTGGGAAGTACCCAGCAATCTAGGGGCTTGTTTGTCATGAGAAAAATGCTCAACACAATGTAGACAGATGGAGGAAGACAGTCAGATTTTCTCTCAGGAGTCTGAATTTGAGGCACACAACAAGAAAGTTGGCAGCAGCTGGTAGAGCCGAAACAAAGGCAGAGAGTAACTGGTTTAGCACAGTGACTCAGCGTGAGAGGAGGAGCAAAGGAGGCCAATTACTGTGTGGCTTGAGCAATAACATGGAAATCAGAACTGCAGGGTGCTACGGACTCTGTTTAAATTAACACTGGCTGAGTGGCTGTTGAAATAATTTGCAGTAATGATGAAGTTCCTTACTTCACCATACATTTTATAAGAAAGGAAATGAACCCCCAATAAGAATCACAGTGTGTCTCCTTACCTTTAATGAATTCAATGTTATATATATATATATATATAGCTTCCCAGGTGGCTCAATGGTAAAGAATTTGCCTTCAAATGGAGGAGCCACAGGAAACACAGTTTCGATCCCTGGTTAGGAAAGATCCTCTGGAGTGGGAAATGGCAACCCAATCCAGCATTCTTTCCTAGAGAATCCCATGGACAGAAGAGCAGTTCATGGGGGTCTCAAAGAGTTGGACACAACTGAGAGAACAGGCATGCATGTATAAATATGTGTATATTACTCAGACTAATTATTAGGGTTGTTTTGTGTTTTTATTTTTACTTTATGTGAGTCATAGTGACTGTATGACACCTGTAGCACACATTTTCATATATTTAAAAAGCACACATCACACTACATAAACATTAATGCATATATATACTATGTACTAATATTCTTAATATCTACTCTATGTTAACTACCCAATCTCTAGATTGTCTTTAACCATTCCTGAAAACAAACAGTGCTTTAATAATCATCTTTGTGCATGTCTCTTTATAGACTTCATCTGCATAACTAGGATTTATGTTCAGAAATGGAATTGTTGGGTCTTAGGTTATGGGCACAATTAACAAAATGAATTTTGTCATGCCACATTTCCCTCACACCAGCATTGCATAAAGGTCCTTAGTTCCCACTATCCTAACAGACCCTGAGATTACTGGTTTTCCTAATTCTCACCAATATGACTACAGTAATGTGGCATCTCATTATAGTAGCTATTATTGTACTCTTTTTCTTAGTGAATTAAAAAAGAAAAATGCATAGGAAAGCTATTCATATGATTATTACTCATTTGTATTTTTCTTTTCTTTTTTTAGAACTATATATTCAATGATCTTTAAAAATATTTCTATTTTTTTTCTTATAGATACAGAGAAAATTATTACAGATTTTAATCATTAATCCTATGTTAAAGTATTAATTATTACTCAGTATTGAATAGGGAACATACTTTCTAGGCCAGCTATATTCTAAGTTAGTTTCTGAAATACACACAAAGATGCACATGGATCTCTTTTAAGCTAGATTTTTCCATGCTATATTCAGCTCAATAGACCTATATTACTTTGTTTTTTCTTTCCTATGTTATTGCCATTGAAATGTTTGGCATTTGACTGGAGCTTAGTAATTTTCTTATTCATGGGAAGAGTGGTACTCCTATCTGCTTCTTTGTATGCATTACTAGAAATTTCCAAATGTATATCAGGCTGGAAAGATTTTTGACATGTTATATATCTATTTAATTTGAGGTAAAAATAAATCAAGTTATATCATGTGAAATTCACATTAGAAAACTTGTCTTTTGCATACAGATTGCCAATAGTTACATGAAATGATGTTCAGCATTGCAAATTTAGAGAAAGGCAAATCAAAGCTACCAAGATGTACCACCTCAGAACACCCATCATTAAGAAGTCTACAAACAGCAAATACTGGAGAGGGTGTGGGAGAAAAAAAGGAAACTCCTACGTTGTTGGTGGGAATGTATACTGTTGCAGAGACTGTGGAGAATACAATAGTTCAGTTCAGTTCAGTAACTCAGTAGTGTCCAGATCTTTGCGAAGCCATGAACCGCAGTACGTGTGGACTCCCTGTCCATCACCAATTCCTGGAGTTTACCCAAACTCATGTCCACTAAGTTCCTCAAAAGACTAAAAATAGAGTTGTCATATGATCTTGCAATCCCACTCCTGGGCATATATTAGGGCAAAACTCTAAAAAAGACACATGCACCTCTATGTTCATAGCAGTACTATTTAAAATAGGTAAGATGTGGAAACCACAAAAATGTCCATTGGTAGAAAAAAGGATAAAGATGTGGTACATATATGCAATGGAATACTACTCAGCCATAAGAAATAATAAAATGGCACCATTTGAAGCAATATGAATGGATGTAGAGATTATCATACTAAATGAAGTAAAAGACAAATAGCATATGCTATCACTCACATGTGAAACTGAAAATATGACATGAATGCATTTATCTGTGAAACAGAGACAGACTCATAGACATAGAGAATAGATTTCGAAGGGGAAGGTTGGATGAAGAGTTTGGTGTTAGCAGATGCAAACTATTATATCCTGAAACAGATGAAAATACCAGACCACCTGACCTGCTTCTTGAGAAACCTGCATGCAGGTCAGGAAGCAACAGTTAGAACTGGACATGGAACAACAGACTGGTTCCAAAGAGGAAAAGGAGTACATCAAGGCTGTATACTGTCACCTTGCTTATTTAACTTCTATGCAGAGTACATCATGAGAAATGCTGGGCTTGAGGAAGCAGAAGCTAGAATCAAGATTGCTGGGAGAAATATCAATAACCTCAGATATGCAGATGATACAATCCTTATGGCAGAAAGTGAAGAGGAGCTTAAGAGCCTCTTGATGAAAGTGAAAGAGGAGAGTGAAAAAGTTGACTTAAAGCTCAACATTCAGAAAACGAAGATCATGGTTTCCAGTCCCATCACTTCATGGCAAATAGATGGAGAAACAGTGGAAACAGTATCAGATTTTATTTTTCTGGGCTCCAAAACCACTGCAGATGTTGATTGCAGCCATGAAATTAAAAGACACTTATTCCTTGGAAGGAAAGTTATGACCAACCTAAATAGCAAATTAAAAAGCAGAGACATTACTTTGCCAACAAGGTCTGTCTAGTAAGGCTATGGTTTTTCCAGTGGTCATGTATGGATGTGAGAGTTGCACTATAAAGAAAGCTGAGCATTGAAGAATTGATGCTTTTGAACTGTGGTGTTGGAGAAGACTCTTGAGAGTCCCTTGGACTGCAAGGAGATCCAACCAGTCCATCCTAAGGAGATAAGTTCTGGGTGTTCATTGATAGGACTGTTGTTGAAATTGAAACTCTAATTCTTTGGCCACCTGATGTGAAGAACTGACTCATTGGAAAAGACTCTGATGCTGGGAAAGTTTGAGGGCAGGAGGAGAAGGTGACGACAGGGGATGAGATGGTTGGATGGCATCACTGACTCAATGTATATGGGTTTGGGTGAACTCTGGGAGTTGGTGATAGACAGTGAGGCTTGGCTTGCTGTGGTTCATGGGGTCACAAAGAGTCAGGCACGACTGAACAACTGAACTGAACTGAAAAAGCAAACTTTTATTGTATGGCACAGGGAACTATATCTAGTATCTCATAATAAAACATAATGAAAAGGAATGTATATATACACACACACTCAGATCGTGCAGTGGTAAATAATCCACTTCCCATGGGTTTGATCCCTGGGTTTGGAAGACTGGGTGGGGAAAATCCACTGGAGAAGGAAATAGCAACCTATTCCAGTATTATGACCTGGGAAATCCCATAGGCAGAGGAAACTGGTGGACTAAAGTGTGTGGATGGGCAGGGGGGTGCATCACAAAGAGTCAGACACAACTGAGCACACACAGAGAGAGAACACAAACATATACATATATATTATATATATGTGTATTGCATATATATATAAAGCTGAATCACTTTGCTGTACACCAGGTGCCAACACATTATAAATCAACCATACTTCAATAAATAAGTAAATAGCCTTTTGTGTGGACACTTATTGCAATTCATAGAGAAAGCTATTGTGCTAAGAACTAGGTCCCATCTGGCTAACAATGCTTGTGAATCAGCACATGCCTTGTTGAAACTGCACTCCAGCCTTCCAACATTGGGCTGGACTGCTAACATTCAGCTACTCATGGTCAAACAGTGCCTGGACTAGAATCTGCCTTCTATCAACATTTCTGGATGAATTAATATACGTAGATGTCCTCAATATTTTTACACTTGTTCCACCTAAAGCAGGAGCTCTAGCTCCTAATATATACTTAACCACTATTTTGGCAGTAGTTATGTCCTTATTTACTCAACACTTTATTTACAGTCTTCTTCAAGTTTACATAAAAGACTACCAGCATCTAGTTCCTACATAAGGATCTTTAAAGTCACAATTCTGTCCTAAAAAGTGAAGATCTAGAGTGAAAATCAAAGCCTGTAGGATCCATAAGACAAGTGAGGACATTTGAGCAAACCATTGCTCTCAAGGTTGGAGAGCAAGATAGGCAGACACAGACAGGCATGTCTTAAAGAACAAAAATTCACTAGCAGAAACACCTGTAGAAACGGTGCTAGAATAGGCAAACCTCAGCTGTAATTGAGGCAATGGCACCCCACTCCAGTACTCTTGCCTGGAAAATCCCATGGACGGAGGAGCCTGGAAGGCTGAAGTCCACGGGGTCGCTAGGAGTCGGACACCACTGAGCGACTTCACTTTCACTTTTCACTTTCACGCATTGGAGAAAGAAGTGGCAACCCACTCCAGTGTTCTTGCCTGGAGAATCCCAGGGACGGGGGAGCCTGGTGAGCTGCCATCTCTGGTGCTGCACAGAGTCAGACACGACTGAAGTGACTTAGCAGCAACTGTAATTGATGAATAACTGGAGGTTCAGCAGGGACAGGTCTCCAGGAGGACTCATTCATGGGGGATCCCCATATTTTGTGAGAGTATTACCTTGAACTCTTTATTGAATAGATGCTTATCTCCTATGCACTTAGTTCTTCTGGGAGTTTATCTTAGTTCTTTTTCTGGAATATATCCTCTGTTGTTTTATTTTGCCTAACCCTCCGTATTTGTTCTCTGGCAGGTATGTCAGTTATGTTTCCTAGTCTTGGAAAGGGTTTATAGGATTTCCCCTACATAAGGCCTTTCCAGCTCACTCTCTTTTGGTAACCAGAGTTATATGCTTTAAGGGAATCCCATATGTAATCTGTGTGGGGCCTCTGTTCTGGTGAGGTTGACTACCCTGGGTGTGATAGACGGTAGGGAGCCCTCCAGCCATGCCTTGTACAATGGATGCTGGCTCACTGATAGATGGGACTGAGTCCCAGGGAGGTTGACCTGGGGACCCTTTGAGGTCTGACACCCTGTGGGTACAGCTAGGTTCCAGGACAGGTGGCTGCTGTGTCAAGGGTAGAGTAGGAAGGCCAAGAGGGATAGACAGAGCTGATACAATTCTGCTGGTATCTGAGGTTGGGTCCCCATGGCTGGTTTGGGGATCCCAGAACTAGTGCTAACAGTCTGGTTATTGGGTAAGCCCCCAGTGCTGATAGTCTAAAAGAAGGACTCCAACATGGTACTTGCCATCATCACAGTCTACATGGTAGAGCAAGATTCCCCAAAGTGGCAGCCATCAGTGTTTATGTCCCTAAGGGGATCCCCAGTTGCCTCTTCCCTCTGTGGAAGGTTCTCTAAGATAAGAAAATGGGGATCACATAGATTTCTTTCAAGTGACTGCCTGTGTACTGGATATTGGAGCATGTGAGAATTTACATGCACCTTTTAAGAACAGGGTCACTGTTTCCTACGGGTCTCCCTGGTGGCTCAGATGGTAAAGAATCCACCTGCAATGCAGGAGACCTGGGTTTGATCCCTGGGTTGGGAAAATCCCTTGGAGGAGGGCATGGGTACCCACTCCAGTATTCTTGCCTGGAGAATCCTGATGGACAGAGGAGCCTGACCAGCTACAGTCCATAGAGTCACAAAGAGTCAGACATTGCTGAGTGACTAAGCATACACACACACACACACACACACACACACACGCCTCCATTTCTCCTGTAACAAATCTTGGCCTTAAATGCCAGATGGTCTGGGAGTTTCTCTTCCTGGTCCAGGCTTTCTGGCTGGAGTGACTGATGTGGGGCCTAGACCATTTTCTCCTTAAGGATAACCTCTGAAATTGTGGTTATCCTCCATTCTGTGGGTTACGTCCCTGGGGCTGTGAATATTGACTATATTGCATCTCTATCTCCCCTTTCCTTCTTGCTGTGGTTGCTTTTTTGTGTCTTTAGTGGTGGAAAATATTTTCTGCTACTCTTCAAGTTGTTCTTATCTCTAGTTGCCTTGTAAATAATTATAACTTTGGTGTTCCTTTGGGAAGAGTGACCTCAGAATCTTCCTACTCTGCCATCTTGGCCACAGTGATAATGACTTTTAAAATATAGCACAAAAGGCATAATCCATGAAAGAAATAACTGAGACATTTGACTTCACTAAAATTAAAAACCTTTTCTCTGTGAAAGGCAATATCAAGGAATGACAAGACAAGCCACAGACTGGGGAAAAAAAATTTTGCAAGAGACATATCTGATAAAGAACTGTTATCTAAAATATACAAAGCCTCTTAAAACTCAACCATAATTTAAAAAAGGGAAAAACAACACCAACTAACTGAAACATATGCCAAAGACCTGACCTGAACAGACACCTCCTTAGAAGTGTATTGTGAAAAATAAGTATACAAGAAGATGCCCCATGGAATATGTTATTGGGGAAATGGAACTCTTTATTACAATGAGATATTTAATACTACTACAGTTAAATTTGCATACTGACAGCAGTAAGTGTTGGTGAGACTGTGGAGCAAAAGGAACTCTCATTCATTGCTGTTGGGAATGAAAAATCATACAATCATTTTGGTGGTTTCTAACATGATAAATATATGTTAACCATATGACCCAGATATAACCCTTCTTGATATTTACCTAAAGGTGTTGAAAATTATGTTCATACAAATCCTTCATGGATACATAAAGCAGTTTTATTCATAATTACCAAAACTTTGAAGAAAGTGGGATCCCTTTTGGATGCTAAAGGATAAATAAACTATGATATATCCAGACAATGTAATACTGTTCAGTGCTAAAAAGAAATGGGCTATGAAGACATGTAAAGCTGTGGAAGAAAATTAAATGCATATTACTAACTTAAAGAAGATAATCTGAACAGACTGAATACGAATGATCTCAATGACATGATATTCTAGGAAAGGTAAAACTATGGGAACAGTAACAAGATTGGTGATTGCTAGAGTTTGGAGGAGGGGATTAACTAGATGTAGCACATAAGATTTTTAGGACAATGGAAATACTTTTTTCGATAATAAAAAGGTGAATACATGCTATTATGCATTTTTCTTCCTAAATCTTGAGAATGTACAACACCAAAAGAGGACACTAGGATAAAATATGGACTTTGGGTGATTATGACAAATCAATATGAGCTCATCAACTATAACAAATGTACCACTCTGACTAGGGATGTTGATAATGCAGGAATCTATGCAAATATGTGGATGAGGAAAAAGCTTTATTCTCAATTTTTCTATTCACCTAAAATTTCATATATATATATATATATAGGTATATACATATATATATAGAAAGAGAGAGAGAGAGAGAAAGAGAGAGAAAGAGAAAAAAGTTTTTATAAGAAAAATTTAATTAAAATAAACTAGAGAAAACCTAGAGATAAGCAAGATATAAGCAAAAATATATCTGATAAGCCTTTAGGAGAATTGAATATACCCACAAATATATAATATCCATGTATTCTGCTAGATGTAATAATTCATCATGCAGTAATATTGAAAAGAAGAGATATTAGTTTGTTAACAAAGGTCTGTCTAGTCAAGGCTATGGTTTTTCCAGTGGTCATGTATGGATGTGAGAGTTGAACTATAAAGAAAGCATCAAACAATTGATGCTTTTGAACTGTGGTGTTGGAGAAGACTCCTTGGACTGCACGGAGATCCAAACAGACCATCCTAAAGGTGTTCAGTCCTGTGTGTTCATAGGAAGGACTGATGTTGAAGCTGAAATTCCAATACTCTGGCCACCTGATGTGAAGAACTGACTCATTTGAAAAGACCCTGATGCCGGGAAAGACTGAGGGCAGGAGGAGAAGGGGACGACAGAGGATAAGGTAGTTGGATGACATCACCAACTCAATGGACATTAGTTTAGGTGGACTCCGGGAGTTGGTGATGGACAGGAAGGACTGGTGTGCTGTGGTTTATGGGGAACAAAGAGTCAGACATGACTGAGTGACTGAACTGAAGTAATAAAATGGATACTATAACATTAAAGGTATGTTTTCAACTCCAAAGTCTTAGAAGTTAATATTTCATAATTATCATGTATGTGTGTGTGTATCATCTTTCCATAAACTTCTGATGTTCTAGAGCAAAGGCCAGTTTACTTTGCTGGGTTTAGTAACAGACAAATATATTTTTTAAAAAAGATCAACTTGGAGTTTACTATGTTGTAACAGTTCTCACTGACTTAGAAGTCTTTAATTTCATAAATCTGTGTCCTAGTCTAGTGTTCAGGTTTTGATGAAGGACTAATATATGAAAACTCACTGCCTCGATTTTAATTCTAAGATAATTTTTGGAATAGATTTTACCTTCAGTTCAGTTCAGTTCAGTCGCTCAGTCGTGTCTGACTCTTTTGACCCCATAAATCGCAGCACGCCAGGCCTCCCTGTCCATCACCATCTCCCGGAGTTCACACAGACTCACGTCCGTTGAGTCCGTGATGCCATCCAGCCATCTCACCCTCTTTTGTCCCCTTCTCCTCCTGCCCCCAATCCCTCCCAGCATCAGAGTCTTTCCAATGAGTCAACTCTTTGCATGAGGTGGCCAAAGTACTGGAGTTTCAGCCTTACCATCATTCCTTCCAAAGAAATCACAGGGTTGATATTCAGAAAGTACTGGTTGGAACTCTGTGCAGTCCAAGGGACTCTCAAGAGTCTTCTCCAACACCACAATTCAAAAGCATCAATTCTTCAGTGCTCAGCCTTCTTCACAGTCCAAATTTCACATCCATACATGACCACAGGAAAAACCATAGCCTTGACTAGATGGACCTTGTCGGCAAAGTAATGTCTCTGCTTTTGAATATACTATCTGTGTTGGTCATAACTTTTCTTCCAAGGAGTAAGCGTCTTTTAATTTCATGGCTGTAATCACCATCTGCAGTGATTTTGGAGGCCAAAAAAAATAAAGTCTGACACTGATTCCACTGTTTCCCCATCTATTTCCCATGAAGTGGTGGGACCGGATACCATGATCTTCATTTTCTGAATCTTGAGCTTTAAGCCTACATTTTCACTCTCCTCTTTCACTTTCATCAAGAGGCTTTTTAGCTCCTCTTCACTTTCTGCCATAAGAGTGGTGTCATCTGCATATCTGAGGTTATTGATATTTCTCCCAGCAATCCTGATTCCAGCTTGTGTTTCTTCCAGTCCAGCGTTTCTCATGATGTACTCTGCATAGAAGTTAAATAAGCAGGGTGACTATATACAGCCTTGACGCAATCCTTTTCCTATTTGGAATCAGTCTGTTGTTCCATGTCCAGTTCTAACTGGTGCTCCCTGACCTGCATACAGATTTCTCAAGAGGCAGGCAGGTCAGGTTGTCTGGTATTCCCATCTCTTTCAGAATTTTCCACAGTTGATTGTGATCCACACAGTCAACGGCTTTGGCATAGTCAATAAAGCAGAAATAGATGTTTTTCTGGAACTCGCTTGCTTTTTCCATGGTCCAGCAGATGTTGGCAATTTGATCTCTGGTTCCTCTGCCTTTTCTAAAACCAGCTTGAATATCAGGAAGTTCACGGTTCACATATTGCTGAAGCCTGGCTTGGAGAATTTTGAGCATTACTTTACTAGCATGAGAGATGAGTGCAATTGTTCGTTAGTTTGAGCATTCTTTGTCATTGCCTTTCTTTGGGATTGGAATGAAAACTGACCTTTTCCAGTCCTGTGGCCACTGCTGAGTTTTCCAAGTTTGCTGGCATATTGAGTGCAGCACTTTCACAGCATCATCTTTCAGGATTTGAAACAGCTCAACGGGAATTCCGTCACCTCCACTAGCTTTGTTTGTAGTGATGCTTTCTAAGTCCCACTTGACTTCACTTTCCAAGATGTCTGGCTCTAGATTAGTGATCACATCATCATGATTATCTGGGTTGTGAAGATCTTTTTTGTACAGTTCTTCCTTGTCTTCTTGCTACCTCTTCTTAATATCTTCTGCTTCTATTAGGTCCATACCATTTCTGTCCTTTATCGAGCCCATCTTTGCATGAAATGTTCCCTTGGTATCTCTAATTTTCTTGAAGAGATCTCTAGTCTTTCCCATTCTGTTGTTTTCCTCTATTTCTTTGCATTGATCACTGAAGAAAGCTTTCTTATATCTTCTTGCTATTGTTTGGAACTCTGCATTCAGATGCTTATATCTTTCCTTTTCTCCTTGGCTTTTCGCCTCTCTTCTTTTCACAGCTATTTGTAAGGCCTCCCCAGACAGCCATTTTGCTTTTTTGCATTTCTTTTCCATGGGGATTTTCTTGATCCCTGTCTCCTGTACAATGCCATGAATCTCATTCCATAGTTCATCAGGCACTCTATCTATCAGATCTAGGCCCTTGAATCTATTTCTCACTTCCACTGTAGAATCATTAGGGATTTGATTTGGATCATATCTGAATGGTCTAGCGGTTTTCCCTACTTTCTTCAATTTAAGTCTGAATTTGGCAATAAGGAGTTCATTATCTGAGCCACAGTCAGCTCCTGGTCTTGTTTTTGTTGACTGTGTAGAGCTTCTCCATCTTTGGCTGCACAGAATATAATCAATCTGATTTCAGTGTTGACCATCTGGTGACGTCCATGTGTAGAGTCTTCTCTCATGTTGTTGGAAGAGGGTGTTTGCTATGACAAGTACATTTTCTTGGCAAAACTCTATTAGTCTTTGCCCTGCTTCATTCCACATTCCAAGGCCAAATTTGCCTGTTACTCCAGGTGTTTCTTGACTTCCTACTTTTGCACTCCAGTCCCTATAACGAAAAGGACATCTCTTTTGGGTGTTAGTTCTAAAAGGTCTTGTAGGTCTTCATAGAACCGTTCAACTTCAGCTTCTTCAGCATTACTGGTTGGGGCAGACTTGGATTACTGAGATATTGAATGGTTTGCCTTGGAGACGAACAGAGATCATTCTGTCATTTTTGAGATTGCATCCAAGTACTGCATTTCGGACTCTCTTGTTGACCATGATGGCTACTCATTATTTTACCTTAGGAAATTAAATTATTTTCTCTAAACTTCTATTATGATAATTTATTATTGTTTTACTATCACCATCATCGTCATCATCTTTATCCTCACCCAAGAGAGGAAGGCACTGACATTTGTTGAAGGCTAATGTGCAAATCAATGTACAATCAATGTATCAATAACCTCAGATATGCAGATGACACCGCTCTTATAACAAAAAGCAAAGAGCAACTTAAGAGTCTCTTGATGAAGATGAATCAAGGAGAGTGAAAATGCTGGCTTAAAACTCAACATTCAAAAAGCTAAGATCTTGTAATACAGTCCCATCACTTCATGGCAAATACATGGGGAAACAGTGGAAACAATGACAGACTTTATTTTCTTGTTCTATAAAATCACTGCAGATGGTGACTGCAGTCATGCAATTTAAAAATGCTTGCTCCTGCTTTCTTTGTCATATAAAAGTGATGACAAACCTAGACAATATATTACAAAGCAGAGACATTACTTTGCTGACAAAAGTCCATCTATTCAAAGGTATGGTTTTTCCAGTAGTCACGTGTTGATATGAGAGTTGGGCTATAAAGAAAACCGAGCATCAAAGAATTGATGCTTTTGAATTGTGGTGTTGGAGAAGACTCCTGAGAGTCCCTTGGTCAGCAAGGATATCAAACCAGTCAATACTAAAGGAAATAAATCTTGAATATTCATTGGAGGGATTAATGCTGAATATGAAGGTCCAATAATTTGGTTACCTGATGCGAAGAACCAACTCATTGGAAAAGACCCTGATGCTGGGAAAGATTGAAAGCTGGAGGAGAAGGGAATGACAGAGGAAGGGATGGATGGATGGCACCACTGACTCAATGGACTTGAGTTTGAGCAAGGTCTTGGATATGGTGAAGGCCAGGGAAACCTGGGGTGCTACAGTTCATGAGGTCACAAAGATCAGACATGACTGAGTGACTGAACAACAACTATGTACAAATCTCCCAAATTCTGAACTGTTTCTGCTGTGTGACCTGCCCCCTCCTACAGTCCACTCTCATGAACTCTCAGGGGTTCTCATTGCTAAATTCACTCAATATGCTCTGTGATAACTCATTATCAAGCATTCCTTGGGGTTCACCAGTTTGGTAGTTAGAAAGTTAAATGTTTGATTCTTGTTGCTCATTAAGCCTAAAGAAAACTTTGCAGCAAGTAAGGTACACCTCTACTATTTTACAGAGAAGCAACAGAAAGCCAGGGATTATTGTTTATTTCAAATTTCAAGAACTTAGTCTTAAAGAGCTTCACTTTGTAAACATGAGCACAGTGGTGGCAACTTAACTAATTAAAGATTCATTTGCAAGGAAAAGAATCAGACAGATTGCAATAATAATGGTAAGCATAACTACTTAGTATTCCCCATAGTGTGTCTGCTGAAATGAAAGCAAGAATATATGTGATTGTACACTCTTAAATATTATTAAGCATGGCAAGTGTAAAATTGCTTCTGCAGTGCATGTTTTCACTTAAAATTACTGAGTTACCTTGAATGCCCAAAGCTTAAAGCACTTGTGAAAACACATCCGTCTTGAGACAGCTGTCAAATATGGCAGCCTAATCGGGAAGCTTTACAGAGGTAAGTGAGTTGCTCCCTATGCATACAGAGGGGACTAGTTTGCTCCCTGGATTAAAGCTCATGTTGACCCAGCTGCTTTCAAGGTTTGGAGAAAGTCTTAGAAAGTTTTCCAAAAGGTTACAGGGAGATGAGGTTGATCTATTCTAATTACTTCAAGTGAGTGAAGTCGCTCAGTCGTGTCCAACTCTTTTCGACCCCGTGGACTGTAGCCCACTAGGTTCCTTCATCCATGGGATTCTCCAGGCAGGAATAATAGAGTGGGTTGCCATTTCCTTCTCCAGGGGATCTTCCTGACCCAGGGATTGAACCCAGGTCTTCTGCATTGCAGGCAGACGCTTTAACCTCTGAGACACCCGGGAAGCCTTTTACTTCCCTGAATTACTTCAAAGAGGATATTAAATTGTTTGTATAGCCCATTTTTGGCACTGTCTATCTGTCATGAAGGACAATCAAAATAACACTCTAAAGGTAGAAAAAGATATAGTTATATAGCTACATACTTATTGCTATCTCCATTTTCAAAGAATATTATAGAAAAATACTTCTACCTACCTAGAATGAACTCTCAACAGGGAAACTGCCTCTAGGAGAAGAGAAATCCATGGGGGACTCAAGTTTAATGTCTCTTCTTGACCATATATCTTGTGACCTATTTCAAAGATCTGACTTTTCTCAGTTCCAGAAACTTCTACCCAGCTAGTGAGTGGAAGCTGTGGGGATATAGTTTTTGGAATGACTTAAGCAAGAACTCTTTGGTCAACATAATTGCTTACCATGGAATTGGGGAAATATTCTGAACCATTAGAAAGACACAAGTTAGGCAAAGTTGATAAAACAAAATACAAATCACGTAAAATGTTATCAAGGCTTTTAAATTGGTCTCAGGTCAGCCCCACAGCCACCCTGGGGCACAGAGTAATTAAGTGATTTGCTCAAAATCACACAGTTTATAAAGTGAACTGTTTTTGCAGCCAACCCTGTCAGACTTCAACACCGATGTTTCTCTCCCTGTACAGAGATGCTATGGATAGAAACCCTGAATTAGAGGCTGGATGAGGAAATATATGTGATCATGGTCTCTTGTTCTGTAGTAATGTGGAATATAAATTGTCTTAAACCTCTGTTCCAATTCCTGTGTAAACTCAGCCTTTCTGCCAATTTTATACTTTAGCTTTATATCTTACACTTAGATTCTACTCCTGAATTTAAACAACTTTCTTGTTTCTGAATCGTATCAGATGAGCACAAAAACCTCATTCTTTGTTTAGTGGGGTACATCAAATCCCACTCAGAATTTCTTGTTTACTGACTTTATTAAAAACTGGGAGGGGCAGGAGCACATTATCCTCCACTATAGCCCCCCCCCCCCCCGCCCCCCATATCACCTATACCATTACATTCTCCTTCAGTTCCTCGGAATTCAGTCTAGCCATCTCCTATCACATCCACTCTCTTACAGGACAGTCTTGATAATCTGGTCTTCTTTACTGAGGCCCCTCGAAATCTCAGAAAAACACTTTTCTTCATCTCTTCACGCAAAATTGTCTCTTAATCAGATGCTGCAATTTTTGATGTTTACAATATGGGAGCAGACAAATATAATGGCTTGGATGATTTTCAAAAAATAATTCTGGCATCAGTTTGTTGTATGAATGATCAGGGATATGACTGGAGCCAGGGACACAAGTTAAGATCATTTCAAGAGTATTGGGAAAAGAAATGGAAAAAACACAGCTGATTTATTGGTTCTCAGTCATCAGTCTTTTCTCTGGCCTCCATCTTACACTTCATTCCTCCAAAGATGAGGCTCCAGAGAGGTTAATGCACTGGTAGCCACCACCAGAGAATGCCCTTGTAATAGAAATTATAGAGATTGCAATCCATCATAAGGGCTGTTGCCAGGGGAAAGCCAAACAAAGGGAGACAAACTTAGATCCATGGAGATGAATGAAATTTAAAAGCAAGACATTAGGTGAAATGCAAAAATGGTTCAAGACTGTAAACAAACTGCAAAATAAAGTGATAGGCAGAGTGTGATTAATTCATTATGTAAGAGAAAGAGAAAGTGAACACAATCCTCACAGGAGAACACAGACTTCATTAAGGATTTTGAATCAAAATACAGATTCTTAAGGCCTTTGATATTCCGAGTCCCCTATCAGTTAGAAAACAGGAAGATACAGGTAAATTAATAGCAGCCTGTTCTGTGATATCTATTCATATCACAAGATAATGACAGGGTAGGTTTAGATTTGGGGATAAAAGCCAAAATCCAAGGCTCTGTTAGGCAAGGAAGCTACTTCATGCAGTCCAGTGAATGTGCAAAAGCAAGTCTTAGTCCTGTAAGTTGAGACAAAGCTCGAATATTCAGGCATAGACCAAAATGAGTGATCTAGCCGTAAGGCTGAAGTGTAGGATCATTTAATATCTCCTAAGCCAGTGAGGGTGAAAGTGTTAGCTGCTTAGTTGTGACCCCATGGACCCCGTGGACTGTAGCCTACCAGGCTCCTGTGTCCATGGAATTCTCCAGGCAAGAACACTGGAGTGGGTTGCCATCCCTTTCTCCAGGGGATCTTCCCTACCCAGGGATTGAACCTGGGTCTCCTGCATTGCAGGCAGATTCTTTACCATCTGATCCATCAGGGAAGCCATCCCTAAGCCAGAAGGATGCTAGAAGAGAATAGATAGAGGCATTCAGAGTGACAAAGGGGTCTGCCAAACAACCTACGCCCAAGCCAGAAAATCAATTCTGTGTGGGAGGAAAAAGTCAAATATGAAAATATTAAGAAATTTAGGTTTACTTTCTGACAAAATGTTCCCTGGTGGCTCAGATGGTAAAGCGTCTGTCTACAATGCAGGAGACCCGGGTTCAAGCCCTGGTTTGGGAAGATCCCCTGGAGAAGGAAATGGCAACCCACTCCAGGACTATTGCCTGGAAAATCCCATGGACAGAGGAGCCTGGCAGGCTGCAGTCTATGGGGTCACAAAGAGTTGGACACGACTGAGTGACTTCACTTCACTTCACTTCTGACAAAATTAATTGAGAAAAACATTAAGCAGAATATACCAAAAGAGAGAAAATTATGAAATACTATAAGAAAGAGTCTATCAACCCCAGGAGTACTGAAACAGAATGTAAGTAAAATAGCTATGAATAGGCTTAAAAGGCAAGTGGTTTAGTGTAGTATAGGGAATAAATGTGGCCCAAAGAGAACATCTAAAAGGAAAATGGAGGAACCTAACCACTGAGAGAGTTAAGAAGACAGAGACATCTCGATATGGTGAAACAGGCATTTGCTTCTCCCATCCAGTGTCATCACAATAGGCCTGTTGGGAGAGGAAATAGTAACTTCTTCACTTTGCAGTGAATAGTATCTGCAATAAATAATATCATATAATAATTGCAGATATTATAACTTTTAGAATGAAGATTTAGATAAAAGCTTGATAACTTAATTAATACAGAACAGAAGTTGAATTTTTGCCCTCTCTTCATATACCTTAGTAATGTTGATATATAATTTAAGATACAAAAAATATATAATTTAAGTGTTTGGGAGCAGGACAGTGACAGAATCAGTGTCAGTATATATCAACTCTGAAATGAAGAGATACTCTGGGAGAGAGAGTTAATTGAGATTGCTGTATATTACTCCAAGTTACCTAAAGTAGAAGGCAAAACAGTAAGTTATCTTCCAAGAATTCGGAGCAAAAAGGGAGCACTACAAAAGTGGGGAACACTTGGTACCCCATTTGTAAAATGTGAATTTGTAGTCTACAAAGGTGAAACAACTTAAGATAAAGGGACAGACACATTGTTTAGAGATAAGTAGACAACTGCAAAAAGAGAGAAAAAGGAAAAGGAAAGAGAGGTGGAAGAATCCAGTGCAGGGCCCATGAAACCTGGTTGTCTTTGCATGTTGGTCTAGGGGTGGTAGATGCTTGGGAGCTGGCAATCCTGATAGTCTTGGGACAGTGGATGAAGCAAACTTTGGAGGCAAGTGACTCAATTTTCATTTTAAACACTGTTCTTCCCCATTTTATCATTAACCTGATGAACATATTACATTGATAAAAATAATATATAAATATTTTTTCCCCTAGCAGTAGCATGAGATGGAAGGAAGCAAGGAGTAGGGGGAACAGTTGACAATTTAAGTCATATTTCTGAACTGACACAAAGAATTAATGCCAAAAGTGATAAAGGAAGTTGGGTATTCCCATTTCTATTTCTGGGTTCTTTATACCATATGCAGTGCCTCCCATTGAGCTAGAATTATATTATTTTGGGAAGTGGCCCAAGTTCTTTCGAGGTGCACGATTAACATTTAAAATGATAATGTCAACTCATTTTGTAACTCATAACCAAGCAGCTCTCTTACGCCCTGTGAGCTGGTGCCTGCGATGCTGTTTCCCGAGCACGTGGATGAGGTCAACGTTGAAGCGTAGCCTCTTGTTCCACGTCTGGAATAAGTGTCTACTGGGCTCATTAATTCATGAGCACTTTTTATTTTAATACTCATAGGGTGCTGCGGCATTTAGGTCACCTTTTGTTTCAAGTTGACATTTACCTCTCATTGAAATTAATGAACATTCAGGGACAGTTCAACAAAGGCAAGAATCCCCTGAAAATGAGAAACACGTTAGGGTCCAGAGAAGGGTTACATTAATCCTGGCATAGTAGGTCTGGTCAATGAAATCCACACTCAAATGAATAGCAATTTGTCAAAGAATCTTTTGGCATTCGGTGAGATGGTCGGTTTAGGGTGAAACTCTCACATTCCACACTGAGTGCTCTTCCTGTAAGATTACAGAGCTCAGGGTATAAAGAGTGACCTCTAAACCCAAATTAATCTTTATTTCTTATTCCCAAAATTCACTGGCTATGTCCTAAATATAATATAGGAGAATACTGGAACCAGAACTTTTGCAGCAATCAAAATAGTTTCTTTGCCAAACATTGAATTGAGCCAAAATTCAGGGCTGGCAGTGAAACCAATTCTTATATTCATAAATGACTTTATATTTTGCAGATATTTTCAAATCTAATATGTTGCTTCATTTTGAGCCTTACAGTAATGCTGAAGTTTAGGAAGGGAAGAGACTCATCCCATCTAAAAGTGAAAACAGGATCAGTTACTGCTGAAGGACTATGTTAAGGATTTTTATTAAAGATTTCCAAGTCTTCTTTCAAATTTTGAAATACAGAAAGAAAAAAAAAAAAAAGGAAGATTCTACATGGATATGGCTTCCTTATTTAGTGCTTACTCTCTGGAAAATGGTTCACTTGCCTTGTAAAGCATTTGAATCGTTTTAAGGTAATTTAACGAAGTCACTTACTTGGGGGTATGGATTCCCAAGGGAGTGAGTGTGGTTCATGCTACCCAGACCCTCCTGATTATAAAACATCGCTTAGCAGTGTCTGGAGGAACAGAGTGGATCCTAGTATGAGACAGAAGTAGGATTCAAAACACAGACCCATCACTTAGCTTCATATTTCTTCTTCATTAAATTGGCCTTCAACACCTAACTCTCAAGAGCACATTTGATGAGATGTAATCTGTGAGTGTGACTAGCTCACAATTTACACCTTAAATAAATGTATTTTTTTTCTTTTCTCTACTAATGGTGGTTCAGTTGCATATGTATTCAAAAATCAAAATAGAATCTTTGATCTCCTGCCTATTAATTGACTTCACTAAGGACATTAAAAAAAAAAAATCCTTGAGATTTCTGCATAGCTACATTTAAACCGATACCTCATGAACTCTTTTGAGTTTAAAAATCTAGTTGGCCTTTTATAACCAAAGGAAAAAAAATTATCTTCTTCATCTCTATTAAATGGTAACAACTTATAATTCAAAAGAGGAAATATACACATGGTTGTCAGCAAATGGGAAGCACTATAAAAATGACTTTTTTGAAAATGATGCTGTCTATCCACTGCATCTTATCACTGCAAAGAGAAAACTATGTTTCTTTCAATCAAAACACAACAAGAAACACATCCAAATCAATACCTGGAGAATTTAATCCTATGAGCTGTCATAGTCACAAACACAGAAAGTGAACATTAAAGACAGGAAGGCAAACATGTTTGTATGGAAAGGTTACTGGTGAGAGATCTGCTTGGCCCCCTTAGAAAAAGCAACGGATGACATTATCCATGGACCTTAAACTTTGTCACTAATTTTCTTTAAAAAGCTAAAACATGATGTTTAGCACATCAAATTTGAAAATTTGAATGAAGGAGAATATTAGTCAAGAAATATGACTAAAGTTACACTTACCTAAAATATATTTTAAGTGTTTGTTCAGCTATATATGCATTTTAATGTATTTAAAAATACATGTAAAAATTGAGAAAGACAGAAATAAAGACTATAGTAAAACTACAACCCATAAACTCATCATAAATAAGAAATAAGTATGATGATTTTGGCACTTTTGCTTTGCTTTATATATTGTTTTATTTTTCTACTTTTTTTTTTTTTTGAGGAAGCATTTAAAGCAGATGAAAAAGCCACTAACTCCTAAATATTTCAATAAGCATCCTTTGAAAACATAGGCTTTTACAAAAACACAATGCTGTTGTTTTGCCTAACATAATCTCCTGTCATATCATATTTAGTATGTAATAAAATATCTTTCTCAACATGTGCTCTTATAGTTGTTTTCTTAATCAGTTTTCAAAAATGCTTATATAAAGTTTTGAAATGATAAATTAATAAGTAATTTAAATAAAGAATTCAAATAAGACTGTATATTAAAGTAAAAAGTAATGTGGTCAAATATTCTATCTCTGCAAATTGAAACAATAGTAAGGTAAATAGTTAAAGAAACACTTAATGCTATTGAGGTAACATACATTAATAATTATTTGAAAACTGAAATGTTTATGGTATTTAATGTTAGTAAAGCTCAGAATAGCTTAAAACACTTTTGTATTGCCAAGAACTTAGTGAATCAGAGCAATTGTCTTAGAAACTATAAGATTATGATAATTAATGGAAGCCAAAAGAAAAAAATTTTTTTTTTCCCATTTAACATCATACACCCACTCTTGAAGATCTAAGGAAAGAATGAGAAAAAGTGAAATAATTTGTATCTAAATAGATTTTCATAGCTGTGTAATTTTTAAGGGCAAAAACATAAAGGGAAAAACAACTAAAACTACAGTATCACCTAGGTTCACTAAATGTCCTATATTAACTCACAGTGGTATCATGTAGTTAATAAAATAATGAAGATAAAGATTATAAACAACATGAAAATTTTAAAAAACATAAAACTGAGTTAGAAAACAGAAAACTGCATATTTTATTATAAAAAATGTAAATATATAGAAACATAGATCAAGCATTGAAACCAAACATAAAAATGAAAACAATTAGGTTGGAGGAATGTGAGTTAACACTGAAATAATAAGGCTTTATTTTCAACATATATTCATGAAAAGAAATATGACTTTGCTATGTTGTCTGAAATATGAGTATTTTTTCATATCAGTAAGTTTCTTATTGGTATTTTGAAATCATTTCATTCAACTGTTCTGTATTGCCAGGGAGGAAGGCACTTTCCTCTACCCTCCTTTGTTCTTCTGGCTACTCTTATTGCAAGCGGGACCCCTTTCAGGGCTTGAGAGTGGGCTCTTGTTTAATACTCAGAAATAAATTCCTTGCTGAGACACATCTACTGACAAAGCAAGAGATCTCATTGGGAAGGGGCTTCCAGGTGGAAAGCAGCAAGGAGAACCCAGGATGACCGCTCTGCCACATGGCTTGCAGTCTCAGGTTTTAGGGTGATAGGATGAGTTTTCAGATTGTCTCTAGCCGATCACTCTGACTTAAAGTCCTTTCTGGAGGTACATGCATCACTCAGCCAAGATGGATTCTAACAGAGAGGATTCTGTGTATTTGGATGGATTCCAACAGGAAGGATTCTGTGTAGTTGGTAGGACATATGAACTGGCATCTCCTCTCTCCTTTTGACTTTCCCTGACTTCTTCCATTTGGTGGTAGCTCATTAGTTCTGCATTCCTTACCAGGATCTCTTGTTGTTATGATAACTCATGCAAGTGACCACAATCTTGCCTGGGCAGGGTAGGTGGTTTTGGTCAGTGGGTTCCCTAACAGCTCCCCTCTGAGAGACTTCATATTCAAGATACTTCTTGGGAATTGAGGTGGAGTTCTTTTTCTTCTGTAACTATTTCCTGCAGAGAGTGGGTGCTCTCCTGCCTAATAAAGTAGAAGTCTCTCTCCACCTGATCTATCTGATATGCATATACATATATGAGTACCACACTGAGTAATTTGTCAACACACAATGAAAAGTCAAGCATTGAAGCACTAGTCTTTCTCAGAGAGAAAGATTCATTGCAAGGGGGGCAAGCAGGACGCAGGAAGCCAGTTCAAATCTGTCTCATCTATAGCAAGATGAAGTAGATATTTAAGAGTTTTGGGGTGTTGAAGAAAGAAAAACTGTGGTTGATTACATGATTTAAGAAAGCATGTTTCTTCACGGGTCATATGAAAATTTGGGAAATGTTGGTGTAAAACGTGGTAGAAATTTAGGTGTGACCTCTAAATTTCACCCATCAGACAAGCAGGTGCATTTTGCTCAGTCATAGTGGTTCTAATTGCCTTCATCCAAATTTCTTGTCTTAGAAGGAAAAGGAATTTCAACTAGCTGTTTTCTTCTCTGCTGTTCTGTAGGAAGCAATTATGAATTTCTGTTAGTCACCAATTTCTTTAATCCTCAGTCACGGTTCCATATATAAATTTACATATTCATAAGTATATATACAAATATACTGGTGAAAGGCATGGCAACTCAATGCATTATTTTTGTCCAGAAATCCCATGGACAAAGGAGTCTGTTGGACTACAGTCCACAGGGTCAAAAAGAGTCAGATATGACTAAAGTGACTTAGTATGCATTCACGCATAGACACATACCTATGTGTAGATAGGTAGAAATATGTTTATGTCTCTAAATATACCATACATCACAAAACTTTAGTAACATTAATTTAAAGTTCATCGTTTCAGTTTTCTACTAGTAAAAAATTTTTTGTACATCTATCATTCTCTGCATTTCTTTTAAAATTATTACTATGGATACTTTATAAAATACAGTCAGGCAACTGAGATTTAAAAGCATCCAAAAAGTGTAGTGTTATAAATTATAGCTGGATTTCATTACTTTTATTTATTAGTTTTCTAAAATATACAGAATATATGCTATATGTGTGCATATAGGGTGATATTTTTGTTTTTGTACTGTACAATTAATTCAATTTATGGTTAAAATATTAGACTAAATATTACAAAATGCATAAGTATAGGCACATGTCATACCAACATGTACTAATTTATTAGACTAAGATTTTTCTTAGCCACATTAAAGAACATAATTGTTAGGGGTTTAAATATTATATCAAATGCCTATTACTACATTTTCTGGATGGTACCATCATTTATTTGATCAAGTTTCCATTTTGAGCAATTAAAGTCCTTCCAATTTGTCATTCTTATTAATTAACCACATGAAATTACCTACTGGTATGTATTCTTGTGATATATTTCTGGGGACAGGGCAAATTTGATAGGTAAAAATTTTAACATTTTGTAGTACTAATTTGTTTCTTAACATGATTGTAAGTTTAAACCTTTTTATACATCTATTAACCATTTTATTTTCTTTTGTAAAATAATACTTATGAGTTTTACTCATTTGTTTATAGAGGAGGTGATACTATGTATCGGTTTGCAATATATTTATAAATTAAAAATAGTGCTAGTGCTGGAGAAGGCAATGGCAATCCACTCTAATACTCGCCTGGAAAATCCTATGGATGGAGGAGCCTGGTAGGCTGCAGTCCATGGGGTCGTGAAGAGTTGGACACGACTGAGCGACTTTACTTTCACTTTTCACTTTCATGCATTGGAGAAGGAAATGGCAACTGACTCCAGTGTTCTTCCCTGGAGAATCCCAGCGATGGGGGAGCCTGGTGGGCTGCCATCTCTGGGGTCGCACAGAGTCGGACACGACTGAAGTGACTTAGCAAACAAAGTGCTAGTGCTAAGTTGCTTCAGTCATGTTAGACTCTTTGTGACCCTATGGACTTTAGCCTTTCAGCATTCTTTGTCCATGGAATTCTCTAGGCAAGAATACAAAAGTGAATTGCCAATCCCTTCTCCAGGGGATCTTCCCAACCTAGGGATCAAACCCAGGTCTACTGCATTGCAGGTGAATTCTTTACTGTCTGAGCCACAAGGAAAAGTCCTGATAAATTTACATCACTCCTTATATTTTTAACTTACATAAATATATATTCTAATTATTTAACTTTTAATTTCTGTTATTTAGAAAAAAGAATGTAGCAAGTTCTTTTGTAATTAATTATAATCATGTCACTATTATCTCTAATTATTGAGTTTACAAAATCCTCTTTACCTTGTTTCAAACAGATGTTTATCTATATTTTCCTCTTTTTCCCCTTAATAAATCTAAATTTATCTACACAGAAGAACTATACAAAAAAGTTCTTCATGACCCAGAAAACCACAATGATGTGATCACTCACCTAGAGCCAGACATTATGGAATGCAACATCAAGTGAGCCTCAGGAAGCATCACTATGAACAAGCTAGATTAAAGGTGCTGAGATTCCAACTGAGCTATTTCTAATCCTAAAATATGATGCTTTGAAAGTGCTGCAATTAATATGCCAGCAAATTTGGAAAACTCAGCAGTGGCCACAAGACTGGAAAAGGTCAGTTTCCATTCCAATCCCAAAGAAAGGCAACGCCAAAGAATGTTTGAACCACTGCACAATTGTACTCATCTCAAGGTTACCAAAGTAATGCTCAAAATTCTCCAAGCCAGGATTCAACAGTACATCAGTTGAATGACAGTACATGAACCACGAATTTCCAGATGTTCAAGCTGGATTTAGAAAAGACAGAGGAATCAGAATTCAAATTGCCAACATCCATTGGATCATCAAAAAAGCAAGAGAGTTCTAGAAAAACATCTACTTCTGTTTTATTGACTGTACCAAAGCCTTTGACTGTGTGGATCACAACAAACGTGGAAAATTCTTCAAGAGATGGGAATAACAGATCACCTTACATGCCTCCTGAGAAGTCTGTATGCAGGTCAAGAACAAACAGTTTGAACTGGAAGTGGAAAAACAGACTGGTTCCATATTAGTAATGGAGTATGTCAAGGCTGTATATTGTCATGCTGCTTATTTAACATGTACAGAGATGTAATTTACATACATCATGAGAAAAGCTGGGATAGATGAAGCACAAGGTGAAATCAAGATTGCTGGAAGAATTATCAATAACCTCAGATGTGCAAATGGCACCACCCTTATGGCAAAAAGCAAAGAACTGAAGAGCCTCTTGATGAAAATGAAAGAGGAGAGTGAAAAAGTTGGCTTAAAACTCAGCATTCAGAAAACTAAGATCATAGTATCTGGTCCCATCATGTCACAACAAATGAATGGGAAAGCAATGGAAACAGTGACAGACTTTATCTTTTGGGGCTCCAAAATAACGGCAGATGGTGACTACAGCCATGTAATTAAAAGATGCTTGCTCCTTGGAAGAAAAGTTATGACCAGCCTAGACAGCATATTAAAAAGCAGAGACATTACTTTGCCAACAAAGGCTCATATAGTCAAAGCTATGGTTTTTCCAGTAGTCATGTATGGATGTGAAAGTTGGACTATAAAGAAATACGAGCACTGAAGAATTGATGCTTTTGAACTGTGGTATTGGAAAAGACTATTGAAAGTCCCTTGGACTGCAAAGAGATCCAATCAGTCCATCCTAAAGGAAATCAGTCCTGAATATTCATTGGAAGGACTGATGCTGAAGCTGAAACTCCAAGACTTTGGCCAACTGATGGGAAGAACTGACCCATTGGAAAAGACCCTGACACTAGGAAAGACTGAAAGCAGGAAGAGAAGGGGACAACATTGTTATGCCCAGAGTCCGAGTCCCCATAACTGAGAGAATAAGACGTCCACAGCAATGCAAAAGCATAAAGGGGTTTTATTGCCAGCTCGAGCCAGGGCTCCCGTCTCATCCAGCACAGTGGAGTCTTGATGAGAGCCCCGAGCCCAGATTTACAGCAGTATTTATAAGTTTAGAACAATGACAGGGAGTTGGCAAGGGTTGATTGGCTGCAGGGGTTTCCTGGTATTTACTGATTGGCCAGAGTTATCATCTCTCTGATTGTCCAGAGTTACCATCTCTCTGATTGGCCAGAGTTACCATTTCTCTGATTGGCCAGAGTTACCATCCCCGGAAGCCCTGGCAATATGACTCAGGGATTATTTTTGGCCTAGTGCACCTCTCTGAGCCTGTCATGGCTCTGGTGAGGTTGTAACAAACATAAGATAAGATAGTTGGATGGCATGGACATGGGTTTGAGTAAGCTCTGGGAGTTGGTGATGGACAGGGAAGCCTGGTGTGCTGCAGTCCATGGGTTCGCAAAGAGTCAGACACAACTGAGCGACTGAAATAAACTGAACTGAATCTAAAATTATCTTCATCTAACACTAGTTTGTATGTGTGTGTGTCTGATACTCAATCTGGTGAAACAAACAGAAACATTGGAATTTGGAGCAGAGAAAGTTTTATTTCAGGGTCAAGCAAGAAGTGCAGATGGCTTGTAATCAAAAGACCTGAGCTCTCAGATGGTTTTCAAGAGTTTCTAAAGGTAACATTTGGAGTGAGGTCTGAGGGTATGTGACTTTCTTCTTATTAGACTTTGTTCTGACAGGGCCTTGTTTCAGGAATTTTTTGCTCAGCCTGAAGTTATTATCCTCTACCTGGGTAGAGACCTTAGCTCCTGCAGAAAAACTTGGGAGTTATATTGTTTATTGTTATATACATCCCTTGAGGAGGTACCAGAATACTGCCCCAAGGCTGCACTCTTGTTTCTTTTCTTTTTTTTTTAACATTTGAATTAAATCTTTTTTTTTTATTTTTATTTTTACTTTATTTTACTTTACAATACTGTATTGGTTTTGCCATACATTGACATGAATCCACCACAGGTGTACATGCGTTCCCAAACATGAACCCCCCTCCCACCTCCCTCCCCATAACATCTCTCTGGGTCATCACCGTTCACCAGCCCCAAGCATGCTGTATCCTGCGTCGGACATAGACTGGCGATTCAATTCTTACATGATAGTATACATGTTACAATGCCATTCTCCCAAATCATCCCACCCTCTCCCTCTCTCTCTGAGTCCAAAAGTCCGTTATACACAGCTGTGTCTTTTTTGCTCTCTTGCATACAGGGTCATCATTGCCATCTTTCTAAATTCCATATATATGTGTTAGTATACTGTATTGGTGTTTTTCTTTCTGGCTTACTTCACTCTGTATAATCGGCTCCAGTTTCATCCATCTCATCAGAACTGATTCAAATGAATTCTTTTTAATGGCTGAGTAATACTCCATTGTGTATATGTACCACTGCTTTCTTATCCATTCATCTGCTGATGGACATCTAGGTTGTTTCCATGTCCTGGCTATTATAAACAGTGCTGCGATGAACATTGGGGTACATGTGTCTCTTTCAATTCTGGTTTCCTCAGTGTGTATGCCCAGCAGTGGGATTGCTGGGTCACAAGGTAGTTCTATTTGCAATTTTTTAAGGAATCTCCACACTGTTCTCCAAAGTTGCTGTACTAGTTTGCATTCCCACCAACAGTGTAGGAGGATTCCCTTTTCTCCACACCCTCTCCAGCATTTATTGCTTGCAGGTTTTTGGATCACAGACATTCTGACTGGTGTGAAGTGGTACCTCATTGTGGTTTTGATTTGCATTTCTCTAATAATGAGTGATGTTGAGCATCTTTTCATGTGTTTGTTAGCCATCTGCATGTCTTCTTTGGAGAAATGTCTATTTAGTTCTTTGGACCATTTTTTGATTGGGTCATTTATTTTTCTGGAATTGAGCTGCATAAGTTGCTTGTATATTTTTGAGATTAGTTGTTTGTCAGTTGTTTCATTTGCTATTATTTCCTCCCATTCAGAAGGCTGTCTTTTCACCTTGCTTATATTTTCCTTTGTTGTGCAGAAGCTTTTAATTTTAATTAGATCCCATTTGTTTATTTTTGCTTTTATTTCCAGTATTCTGGGAGGTGGCTCATAGAGAATCCTGCTGTGATTTATGTCGGAGAGTGTTTTGCCTATATTCTCCTCTAGGAGTTTTAAAAATACTTAGGAATATATCTACCTAAAGAAACTAAAGACCTATATATAGAAAACTATAAAACACTGATGAAAGAAATCAAAGAGGACACTAATAGATGGAGAAATATGCCATGTTCATGGATCGGAAGAATCAATATAGTGAAAATGAGTACACTACCCAAAGCAATTTACAAATTCAATGCAATCCCTATCAAGCTACCAGCCATATTTTTCACAGAACTAGAACAAATAATTTCAAGATTTGTATGGAAATACAAAAAACCTCGAATAGCCAAAGCAATCTTGAGAAAGAAGAATGGAACTGGAGGAATCAACTTGCCTGACTTCAGGCTCTACTACAAAGCCACAGTCATCAAGACAGTATGGTACTGGCACAAAGACAGAAATATAGATTAATGGAACAAAATAGAAAGCCCAGAGATAAATCCACACACCTATGGACACCTTATCTTTGACAAAGGAGGCAAGAATATACAATGGAGTAAAGACAATCTCTTTAACAAGTGGTGCTGGGAAAACTGGTCAACCACTTGTAAAAGAATGAAACTAGATCACTTTCTAACACCACACACAAATATAAACTCAAAATGGATTAAAGATCTAAATGTAAGCACTATTGTTTCTTAACTGCTCTTCCTTTGTTTCTGCATAGCCTACCTTCTTTAATCAGAAACTTTGATTCTGTCCTTTTGGAATCCAGGGAAACTCTAGGAGGTTGAAGCCTTTTCCCTAAAAATGAGAAATGGGTTCCACAGAAAGCCTTTTGTATTCATAACTTGGAGGGTCTCACAGGGTGCTGTTTGGTTTCACAGCTAAATTTTGATCTGAATATATAATGAATATTTTTTTAATTGCACTTTTGTGCTTCATGTGATTGTCTGGAATTGCCAGGCTTATTATTTAAGACATCCTAGGTAGGAACTCACATTCTTGAGTATTTTAACTCCAACAGTTTCAATATTTAGCTGTTTACTTTGAGGTTATCAGATTATTTTACTTTTTATCAAGCTCAGTATATGTTTCTTCACTTGAAACAGTTTATAGATTGTAAATCTATAAATGTTTAAATCTAGAAACCTGTAGTTTCATAAATGAAACTATAGATTCATAGATTTAAACATTTAATTAAAGTTACAGTGGAGATTACAAGTGACTTTTAATAAGACAAGCATTAATAGTACAGATTGGGACTACCTGGATGTTCCCTCACCTCCAAGACTCAGAAAGTGATGTATGAATTATTCCATGTCTCTGCACCCTAAAGGCTTACAGCTCCTGCTGCTGCTGCTGCTGCTGCTGCTGCTGCTAAGTCGCTTCAGTCGTGTCTGACTCTGTGCAACCCCATACATTGCAGCCCAACAGGCTCCCCTGTCCCTGGGATTCTCCAGGCAAGAACACTGGAGTGGGTTGCCATTTCCTTCTCCAATGCATGAAAGGAAAACGTGAAAGTGAAGTCACTCAGTGTCTGACTCTTTGCAACCCTATGGATTGCAGCCTACCAGGCTCCTCTGTCCACGGGATTTTCCAGGCAAGAGTACTGGAGTGGGGTGCCATCGCAGGGATAAAGAAAGATAACTATGCTATGTAATGATAGAAAAACTGCCCCATAAATACTAGCAATTACTATTATTAGTAAACATTTCAGGTATTGATGTGATAAAATGTTACCATTCTTAGTATTAAACCACATTTGCATTGCTGGCTTAAACTGTGCTTGGACATGGTGTGTCCCTGTTGAATTCAACTTATATTTTACTTATTTCATCTTATTGAAAAAAGGCATTAGTTATAAGATTTTTGGGGGGTCAACTGTATTAGATATTGGATTTGCTATAGGAAATAAAATGAGACTACAAAATAAATGGAGTTCTACATATTCATATTTTAAAATAGTTTATTTAATATTATCTATCCTTACAAAGTTTAAAGGACTTTATTGGTGATATTTAATAATAATAATGCTATTTGTTGTTGTATTAATGACATATAACTAAGATGAACAGTAACCTAATATCCAGCATTGACTCTTTTTGACAACTTGTAAATTGTTAACATTTTTAAATTTCCACAAGATATAGCATTTGTATGTATCTTAGCATGTTCTTGACCCTCCAGTGCTCTACAAAAAGAAGGATTTTGCCATGTTCAAGGTTCTTTAAAATGTGTGTGTGCATGCATTTCTTTCTGTGTGTGTGAGAGAGAGAGGGAAAGAGAGAGAGATTTAGAGAGCCTCCTCAACCCTCAGTCTACCAAGGAAGTCAAAAACACTTCAAGACAGACTGAGACTGTGTAAAAATAAGAACAGGTCCAATGTCTTAAAGACCGATGATTCATACATTTAACATCTTTCACAATGCAGATTATTACTGAATGGTTTCAGTATAACCATTGCCTTATACTCTCTAGACGTATTCGGCCTGTCCATGGAATTTGAAATCATTCATGGAGGCCTGTAGTGGCTGGTAGTATGAAAAAAGGACACGTGAAAGAAAAGTAGAGTGACAACTCTTTAGATACTTTCATCTGTGCAACTTCTTTTCTGCATTCTCAATGTTCTGGCACCTAAGGGTTTGTCGACCTGGGAGAGACTAATCCCCCAGGAGAGGCTAATTCTTATAGATTAAAAAAAGAAAAAAAGACTCCTCTGTAATTGTGACTTTCACATGCAAACCCACCAATCTAGAGCTTACACCATAGCCAACTCTTCTATCTGGCTCTTAGAGGCCAGAATGCAATATCATATGCCCTAATTATTCCAGGGTACGGTAACAGGTAACTAAGGAGAGCCCTAATTAAAAGACTCTTACTCCTTGGAAGAAAAGTTATGACCAACCTAGATAGTATATTCAAAAGCAGAGACATTACTTTGCTGACTAAGGTCCATCTAGTCAAGGCTATGGTTTTTCCTGCCGTCATGTATGATTGTGAGAGTTGGACTGTGAAGAAAGCTGAGCACTGAAGAATTGATGCTTTTGAACTGTGGTGTTGGAGAAGACTCTTGAGAGTCCCTCGGACTGCAAGGAGATCCAACCAGTCCATTCTGAAGGAGATCAGCCCTGGGATTTCTTTGGAAGGGATGATGCTAAAGCTGAAACTCCAGTACTTTGACCACCTCATGCGAAGAGTTGACTCATTGGAAAAGACTCTGATGCTGGGAGGGATTGGGGGCAGGAGGAGAAGGGGACGACAGAGGATGAGATGGCTGGATGACATCACGGACTCGATGGACGTGAATCTGAGTGAACTCCGGGAGATGGTGATGGACAGGGAGGCCTGGCGTGCTGCGGTTCATGAGGTTGCAAAGAGTCGGACACAACTAAGTGACTGAACTGAACTGCAAATGCTAAGTCACTTCAGTCATGTCTGACTTTTTGGAACCCTATGGACTATAGTCCTCCAGGCTCCTCTGTCCACAGGATTCTCCAGGCAAGAATACTGGAGTGGGTTGCCATTGCCTTCTCCAGGGGCTCTTCCTGACCTAGGACCTTCCTGACCTAGAACCCAAGTCTCATTATGTCTCCTCTGGTGTTGCAGGTAGATTCTTTATCACCAGGGCCCCCGGGAATTTCAAGGTCCTCTGAAATCATTTGTAGGGCCCAATCCTAATTGTACTTACCTGGCCTTGCCTTCTCTTTCCTGTGAAAACCAAACCTTGTGCTTCCACATATGCCCTGCATGGCCAAGTGCACCTCCTCCTCTTGGGAATTGTGAAAAACAAACTCTTTTCAACAAGTCATCTCCTGATCTGTTGGCCTCACCTACATTCTAATAACAAAACTTACATTTTAAAACACACACCCATTAGGGTGGTTGTAACCAAAATATCAATTATTAACAAAAGTTGATGAGAATATAGAGAAATTTGAACATTTTTACAGTGCTGGTGGCAATGTAAAAGGATGCAACCACTTTAGAAAATAGTTTTTCAGTTCTTCCAGAAGTTAAACCTAGAGTAACAATTTGACCCAGCAATTCCACTTCTAGGTCTACATACTAGAGAAATGAAAAATACATGCTCATAAAAAAGAAACATGTATATGAACATTCATAGCAATTTTATTCATAACACCCCCAAATTGTAAACAGCCCAGATATACATAACTAATAAATACATAAACAAATGTAGTATTTCTAAGCAACAGAATATTATTCAGCAAGAAGTGATATGCTGATACACACTAAAACATGGTCTAAACTTGAAAATGTTAGGCTAATTTAAAGATGCCAGTCACAAATGACCACATATTACATAATCCTATTTATACTAAATGGCCCAAATAAGCAATTCAATAGGCAAAGAGTAAATTAATGGTATGCTAGGGCTAAGGAGTTTGAATGAGAGGGGAGGGAGTGATAACTAAGAGTTACAGGATTTCTTATTGATAGTGATAAAGGTAAAACAACTCCACAAATGTACTAAAAATCATTTGAAAAGGGAAAGTGAAAGTGAGGTTGCTCAGTCGTTTCCGACTCTTTGCTACCCTATGGACTGTAGCCTACTAAGCTCCTCCATCTGTGGGATTCTCCAGGCAAAAATGCTGAAGTGGGTTGTCATTTCCTTCTCTAGGGGATCTTCCTGACCCAGGGATTGAACCCAGGTCTCCTGCATTCATAAACAAATAAAGAACCAGATAAAACATATTAAAATCAATAATTATCAGAGTAGAAAAAATAAGACCCACCAAGAAATACTAATGAACTGTAAACAAAGCAGGACAAAAAAGAAAACAGAACTTGGGTGAAAATAGAACAAATACAACAGTCTAACAGGAAAAAAATATATAGTTTAAATAACTTGGAATCTCGGATTCTGTGAGTTAACATGTTAACATGTACCTGTACACTTATTACAACACACACATTAGAAGCAAATGGCATATAAAGGCTGAACTGAACAGATAGAAGATTTGGGGGCTATTAAAAACTTAAAGTAAGAAAGAAAAGAAAGCAGATATGGCAATATTAATAACATGGAAAGTAGTTCTTAAGGTGAAAACCATTTAAAAAGGACAAGGAGAAATATTTTATAATTATGAAAGGTAAAATCTCTAAAAATGATATAATAGTCATGGGCCTTTTTGCACTCAAGAATATGATAGTGAAATATATAAAGTAAAACTTGTTAGAATTATAAGGTTAGATTGAAAAAAACTCATACTTGTAAGTGAGAAATTTTATATACTTTTACCAGATTTTAAAATCTTTAATAGAGAAATACTGCATGAAATTACTAAGAAATGGAAATTCTTAAAGTATAATATTAATGCTATAATATAAAATCTATGCCAAGCAAAATAACATATTTTTCAAGTAAACAGATTGAATTTTAAGACATTAATATTTAAACTAAAAAGAAATAAAAACCTGTTAACTGTATACAAATGTCTCAGATTCTGGTCATAGTTCAATATAAAAATTTAAATATTTTAAAACAACAAAATCACCAAAAATACACAGATTAAAAAGAAACAAATATTGGTTGTTTCAGTGCCAGAAGCAAAATTCAAGAACTAGCTATAAAAATTAACAAAATAAAAACCCACAAAAATTCCTAGGATACGATGCCAAATTAATATTTAAAATTATAGGTCTAAGCACTATCTACCAGGTCATGCAATAACCCAGAATTTCTGATTTTATTAGCCTGGTTTAGGGTCTTAAAGATACATCTTTTTACAACTAACTGTGTTGACTGTCATGAGATGGTCCATGAGTGACATTTTAAAAATCATCTAGAACAGAGGAGTCCATAAAGAAAAGAAAGATTTACTACCACACGTCCTTTTTTTTCTCCTATTTTTTAATTTTTACTTTATTTTACTTTACAATACTGTATTGGTTTTGCCATACATTGACATGAATCCACCACGGGTGTATACAAGCTCCCAATCCTGAATCCCCCTCCCACCTCCCACCCCATATCATCACTCTGGATCATCCCCATGCACCAGTCCCAAGCATCCTGTATCCTGTATCGAACATAGACTGACACTTCGTTTCTTACATGATAGTATATATGTTTCAATGCCATTCTCCCAAATCATCCCACCCTCTCTCTCTCCCTCAGAGTCCAAAAGTCCGTTCCATACATCTGTGTCTCTTTTGCTGTCTCGCATACCTCACCTCCTTTTGTTTCCCAGAGTCAACCTCCAATCAACTCTTTCTGCTTTCAACTCTTCCGGCAGCTCATTTCTATAATTCCAGAAGGCACCTTTGCTTCTTGGTTTAACATCTAGAGAAACATCTACTTTCCCTGTGCTAATAACAAAAAGAAGCCCAGAGATTATTCAGGAGAAGACTGAAAGTGGAAGTGGGGCGCCAACCTACCCTAACTCCAAAGCCAGAGTCCAGGGAGATGGGGGAAGGAGCCAGAAATCAAGACTGAGAAGGGAGTTCACTAAGTTAGGATGTGGGTACATCCAGATAAAAAAGTCAGTATTATCAAATGGTATTGAAAAATCGGCTGAATTGAAAATACGGTTATGTCCTTTGGATATGGGAAAGCAGCAGGTCTCTGATGAGCCTCAGGGAAGCAATAATAATAATAATAATAATAATAACAAAAGAGTAACTCACAGTTTTAGTGAATGAACTTATGGTTACCTGGGGGAGGGATAGATTGGAAGTTTGAGATTGATATGTACACAGGGCTATATTTAAAATAGATAACTAACAAGGATCCACTGTTAAAGAAAATAAAGTAAACAAAAATGAGGAAATGTAGTGAACATACTGTATTATTGATAAACTGGTGAACTAGGGACTATGTGTGTAGAGTTTGTCTGTGAAGGGATGTGGGGGAGTAAAAGGACCTGATGCTTTTGAGTATCCACAGTGTTTGTTTTGTACCATTTGCTGAACTGAAAGCCCAGTTTTTCACATTATTTTCTTCAACGTGTTAATCCACAGAGCCTTCTCTAAAATGGAAGTTAATTTATTTAGTTCAAATATCATTTATTAAACATTCATTATGCAAAAAGAGCTTAGTCCAACCATTATTACAAGATGCTAATTTTATTTCTTGTGACCTTGGGAATTGGGGTTAAATAGGAAGTTTTCATTCTGCAGCTGAAGGTCATGTAATAACAGAAGTGTAATAGCCAGTTAGGTAGTTTATGAACTGAAGGCTAATAACATAGCTGACCTCTGGCAGACCCCACCTTCTTTCTGAGGAAGAAAGAGGAAAAGTTCTTCCTGGACACTTAAGTGTCAAAGTCAGTACCTGAGTGCTCAGCATTAATATTTAGCATGGAAATTGTTGGCTCTGGTCCTTAGCTTTACCATTCTCACAGAATCTCTCAAGAGGACTAGGAGGATTTTTCTTTCCTTTGACTATTTTCAGCAGAACTCCATCCCCACGGGAGGTCTTCCAAAGTGGAAACAAGATTCCTAGAGGAAATTGTACCAGTTCTTTTAAAAGATGCATCTAAACTTGCTAATACTATTACTGCTTTTACAAAGACTTGGCAGTGAAAAGGTCACTCATAGAAGCATTAAATGCCTGACCTTTACTTTTTGTTCTAAATTATCCTCTGATTATACAGCCATAGACAAAGCACTCATTTTGAGCTTATTAGAATGCCCACAGATGGAATCTTGCCCAGTGCTAAAGCAGCAGGTAGCTACACTTAATGTTTTTATCTACATTTTATTTGGCATTACCACTGGGAAATGAAATGCTAGAAAATGAAATTTGCTGAAGGATTATTTTATTCAGGTGTGTGGTATCAGCATATGTGTGTGTGTGTGTGTGTGTGTGTGTATGTGTGTGTGTGTGCATGTGTATAAATACCCTTCTCTGAGGGTAAAAAACAAAAAGCCATAGGCAATGAGGAGGAGAGAATTTTCACCAAGCTATAGACTTGTTTCGATGCCCTAGATTCTAATGCTAACTCACCTATCATGGACTGAGTGAACTCAGGTGGTTTTAAAATTATTTGCTCCTTAAAATTTTATTCTAACATTCACTGAATCTGATTATCTCCATCTCTTTCTGATTCTTTTTCTTATTTTTCTCTTGTCTCTTGAAGTCAATGAGAACCCAAGTTAGATTACACCAAGTCAGAGCCAAAGCCCTTTCTTTCAGGATTTTGTAATTAAAACCAAACTAAAAGATTAGGGATATAAAACATCAGTGTTCTCTACCCAGACTCCTGATTCTTAACATATCTTATTAAAGAATAATGAATCATTGGATAGTTTGAATAATTTTTTGTTAGACTCTTGTATCCTTTTAACTTATGTTGTTGTTTAGTAACTGAGTCATGCCTGACTCTTGTGACCCCATAGACTGTAACCTAACAGACTTCTCTGTCCATGGGATTTCCCAGGCAAGAATACTGGAGTGGGTTGCTATGCCCATCTCCAGGGGATCTTCCCGACCCAGGGATCGAACTCACATCTCCTGCATTGACAGGTGGATTCCTTACAACTGAGCCACAATGGAATTCCTAACCTATGTTACTTTTTGAGATTAATGATTGCCCTGAATTTGCTTGCCACTGTATAAAAACAGTACAAGCAGAGAATATCGAAGTAGACTTTAATAGCTTTTGCTGTGGATCAAAGCATCTCAAAACTCTCTATCTGTAAACAATGGATATTAACATGTTTCATGATTGTGGACTTGCTTTAAGGGTTGGATACTCTAACATGGACTCATTAACATGTTTGACTTTTCAGCTGTAGGTCTGGACATATGGGACATTGAGACTGTTGAAATGCTTACTACAACTGGAGCATGGTCTCCGATCCTCTAGGAAGTGAGCCCAAGCATTTTTAAGAGGTTTGTACAGGTGTTTCCAGTACTGAGAAATCACAAGTGCCAATGTTTAATCACTTTTCAAATTTCTGTTTGTATCACACTTCCTAAAGCCCCACTGGGTGAAGAAAGAAGTCACATAAAGCAACTCAGAATCAGTGTGGGTAGGACTCTCAGAAGGATATCAGTATAAAGAGAAAAATAAAGATATCATTTAAAAAATATTCTACAAGGGACGTCCCTGATATTCTAGCCACTAAGACTTCGCTCTTTCAATGCAGGGGACTTGGGTTTGATCCCTGGTTGGTGACCTAAGATCCCACATGCTGCATGGAGAAAAATGAATTATTTCATGCTAACCAAAAAGGCATCACAATTGCAACCTAAATAAGATGTGGCAACTTAACAAATTATAAAATAGGCGAGTAAATTAAGAAAAAATAAAATTAAAAAAAATTGAGAAGCTAGATTGTTGTCTGTGCATGTCCAAGAGTATGAAAAAATGCAGAATTCCGTTGGCTAGGGACTGGCAAACATCTCTGTAAAAGAGTAGATAGAAAATATTTTTGAATTTGCAAGCTAGACGGTCTTTGTTGAAATTAGTAAATTCTGATGTTCAGAGCTGAAGAAGTCAGGAAATATATAAATAAATGGGTTTCAGTTCAGTTCAGTTGCTTAGTCGTCTCTGACTCTTTGCGACCCCATGAATCACAGCATGCCAGGCCTCCCTGTCCATCACTAACTCCCAGAGTTCACTCAGACTCATGTCCATCGAGTCAGTGATGCCATCCAGCCATCTCATCCTCTGTCATCCCCTTCTCCTCCTGCCCCTAATCCCTCCCAGCATCAGAGTCTTTTCCAATGAGTCAACTCTGCATGAGGTGGTCAAAGTACTGGAGTTTCAGCCTTAGCATCATTCCTTCCAAAGAAATACCAGGGTTGATCTCCTTCAGAATGGACTGGTTGGATCTCCTTGCAGTCCAAGGAACTCTCAAGAGTCTTCTCCAACACCACAGTTCAAAAGCATCAATTCTTCAGTGCTCAGCTTTCTTCACAGTCCAACGCTCACATCCATACGTGACCACTGGAAATACCATAGCCTTGACTAGATGGATCTTTGTTGGCAAAGTAATGTCTCTGCTTTTTAATATGCTATTTAGGTTGGCCATAACTTTTCTTCTAAGGAGTAAGGGTCTTTTAATTTAATGGCTGCAGTCACCATCTGCATTGATTTTCAAACTGTCAGACTTTGTCACTTTAATTTAATGTTGATTTATTTTTCAACAATAATTATTGGAATAGAAAATCATAGCAAGGCTGTCCCATGAGATAAAAAGCATGGCTTTTGTATTTAAAAAGAACCAGTCTTATATTCTGGCCTTGACAATCACCCTTCATTTATATATCATTTGAAAAAAAAAAAAAAAGGTGCTAGGTTTAAAGTATTTTTAGAGATCACTTAGTTTAGTTTAGTTTTTCTTTCTCTCAGTAGAAAGATCCTACATCAATATCCCACTGGGTTTTTCTAGTGTTGGAAGACACAGAAGTATGTGAGGGTACTGGTGGTACTGAACACAGTACTGCACTCAGGTTCAGTGGCTTGCCACTCAAAAGCAAGTAACTGAGAGGAAAGTACAAGTAGAAAGGAAAGGTGCTTTAATTAGAAATGCCAGCAATCTAGAGGGAAGGTGGACTCCTGTCCTGAGACCACCTCCCAAGTTTCTGCTTAGCAATGACAGTTATTAAAAAGAAAAAAAGAAAAAAAGAGAAGAATCTCTGAATCATTGAGTCAGGGAATTAATTTCTGTGTGCATTATTTTCCATTATGTGCAAACTACTTGAATCTCTTTTCAGATGTAATTTTGCCCTTGTGACTCCCCTACAGAAATGCTTAGGGGGCTGGTAGGGGTAGAGAGCTGGTTATTCTTTAACTGCTTAATTCTTCATTCTTCTTTTAATTTAGAAAACAGATTAAGTAAGGCATGATGTGCATTCAAGAGAGCATAACTCAGCAGTTAGGTCAAATTGCCTAGTGATCTCATTCCTATAATTAGGTTCTTTTAAGATTAAAGGGCAATAGAAATGGGCAAACAGGCAAGGGGCAAAAGAGCTGCTCTCTTTTGGCATATATATGGCCTTGAATAAAAGGCAACCGCAAGTAGTCACCTATTCTAGTTAACATTTGCAATCATTACAAAATAGCTATATTCCTTGTGTTGTACAGTACATTCTTGAGCCTATCTTATACTCAATTGTTTATACCTTCCACTCCCCCATATCAGTTAGTATGTTATTCTTACTGATATTATCAATAAAAACAACAACTATGTCAAAAAAATCATAACTATCAATGATTTATTGAATTTGGCTTAATAGTCAAAGGATCCAAAGATAACATGCTATTGTGGAACTTTAGGAGGACAGCCATTCTGATCTGGATTCAAACTCTGGTCCTTCTCAAACAGAAATAACAGGTTTTAAGTGCTTGATTCCAAAATCACTAAATACCAATATCACTGCTGATGGTAACTGAAGCCAAGAAATTAAAAGACACTTGCACCTAGGAAGGAGAATTATTGACAAACCTAGACAGCATATTAAAAAGCAGAAACATCACTTTGCCAACAAAGGTCCATAGAGTGAAAGCTATAGTTTTTCCAGTAGTCATATATGGATGTGAGTTGGACCATAAAGAAGGCTGAGTGCTAAAGAATTTATGCTTTCGAACTGAAGATGTTTGATTTTGGAGAAGACACTTGACAGTCCCTTAGACCACACAGAAATCAAATCAGACAATCTTAAAGGAAATTCACCCTGAATATACATTGGAAGGATTGATGTTGAAGCTGAAGCTCTAATCCTTTGGCCACCTGATATGAAGCCAACTCATCAGAAAGGACTCTGATGCTGGGAAAAATTGAGAGCAGGAGGAGAAGGGGACAACAGACAAAGATTTGGGTAGAATTTAGCCACAGAACAACAAGCCTGATTAAGGAATCGCCAAAAAGAAAAAGGATTCCTCTCCTTTTTGGAATGAGCACAACATATTTGAAATAAAGTAGAGCTTTCCAAAATATACCAATAAAATTGAAAAATATTAATTTATCCACTTCAACACAAATATCTGTGGACAAGTAACTTTAAAAAAGGGCAAGAATGCCTTAATATCTAATATTATTCCAATTAAAGCTCGTAAAATAAGTTTGAATGCGAATAGGACTCTAAATGCTAAGTAATTCAACACTAGCAATATTTTGTAGTTTTAAATAGCATTTACATTAAACAGAAAGAGAGCTAATATTTATGAGAATATGTAAATTTTATCACAATCAGAAAAAGTGATGTGTTTGATGTTACCAGAGTTAAAATCTATAAAATCTTCTCTATTGATTATGTAGTGTATGTTTTCTATACATTTTCTTTTTGAGCTTTGAATCTGTATTAGATTGATAGAGATGCTTTAAAGTGTTATATGGAGTTTTGATTTTTAGTTTTCAAGAAAATTTTTAGACTTAACCATTATGAAACGTCCACCTTTAACTTTTTTAACTCTCTAGTCTTAATTCTATTACTGTTATCAATACTGTTGAGATATCAGTACTGTAACTTCTGCTTTCTTTTTTGTGCTTAATTTATATTTTTCTAGTTTTTTAATCATAAGAACTTTTTTCTCTATTACATCTTGCTGAATTTTGTTTTCTTTGTCAACTAAAATCTATTTACTTTGTTATGAGTCAGTTACACCAACTTGCAATATGTTAACCTTCTAATCTTCCAGTATGCAGTCTGTTTGCTCACTTTTTATTTAACTCTTCATATCAAAGACCCTTTCTGTTTTTATTTTGTGTTTATGGTCACTTAAAAAAATTCTAATCCAAATACTACTAATGACCTTTGCTTCTAAATAACTTCAGTCCCTTACAACAATCCTTGATTTGTTTGGAGTTACCAAACTGTGTATTATAAGCCAACATCCCTTTAACAATCAAATCTCCATTTTTCCCCTGGATCACTACTCCTTGGATGGGTTCCAGTGAGGATTAATATGTTTCTCATTAATGTTTTCTGGACATGAACTGGATGGTGCACACCTGCAAAGCACCACATCTCCTATATAGGCATCACCATTGCCTTATCTGACACAGAAGGAATTCATCAGATGTTACCTTGTTTCAAACATTGAGTATCATGATATGTGTTTGATGCTACCATTTCCCACTTGAGTACCCCTTATATCTGATGAATAATCTTCAAACTTTACATACCCTCCAACATGCTACTTACATTCCACATTAACCCCACAAAACATGACAACCCAAATGACAACCATCAAAGTTCACTCTGCTGAACATCATCCCTCTCACACTGGCCTAGCTGTCATGTATAGCTAAAATAAGTAAAATGAGACTGTGTGTGTATAATATATGAGTAAATATGTTACACTCTGTTGGAAAGATCCATGAGTGGTTCTCATTTCTCTTTAAATTATATTGACAGACTGACATTTTTAGTTTTACTTTGTGTCCTGTTACCCTAGATAAGACCCAGGTATAATTATAGTTATGTTGACTTGGGAGACACATTGAATAAGAAAAAGGGGCTTCCCTGGTGGCCCAGAGGTTAAAGCATCTGCCTGCAATGTGGGAGACCTGGGTTCGATCTCTGGATTGGGAAGATCCCCTGGAGAAGGAAATGGCAACCCACTCCAGTATTCTTGCCTGGAGAATCCCATGGACGGAGGAACCTGGTGGGCTACCGTCCACGGGGTCGCAAAGAGTCGGACACGACTGAGCGACTTCATTTATTTTCATTTTCATTCAAGACCATCACTCCTCTTTGATTTTTGAGTCTCTTTATAGATCTCACTCCAACTTGGAACTTTGTTGTAGGACACTTGTTTGTAAATGGACTTCTGGTTGATTACCCCTCCACCTCCTCTCCATGATTCCCCAGTTCCACCAGGCCCACCTTAGACATTCTCTAATCACAACCTGGATTGAGTCCAATTTCCTCACTAGAAATGTTAAAAAAAATAACTGATGAAAATGAAAGGAAATATTTTAATTTCTTTATATTGTATACTTTACATTATAGGCAAATTCCACCATGTTTGATATCTTATGTTTTTGAAACTCTGTGCACTTCATAAATTAGTTCCCATTACTGAAAAGTATAACCTTCCTTTCTTATTTCTTCAAACTTTACTTATGCTCCAACATGTAACTTATATTCTGCACTGGCACCATACATGATCACCACATATATGCAAATAATTATTAATGAATTGATGGCAGTTTGGTATGTAGAATGAAAGTGGATAAAGCATCACTGGGCTGTCCTTTAATCACACTGAAATTCAATAATTTTTATTTATGCAAAAATATGCATTGAGCACCTACTGTTTTCCAGGCATTTCTCAATGAACATGACATTAATAAAAATAAATACATAAAGAAATCATTCTTTCCTTATGGGTCTTATGTTATTTTATAGCAGATAGCCAATAAACAAAATATTAAAAATTCAGGTATTTTACACTTTTCAAAGGTGATAAACAAGGGCAAAAACCAAGGTTAGGTGGATTGGGAATTCTGAGTGATAATGGGGAGGCAGGTTGTCACATTAAATGAGGTAGTCAAAGTTGGTCTGTTTTAGAAAAGAACATCTAAACAGATATTGCAGCTGGGAATGATAGCTTTATGACTTCAAGGAAAGAGCATTGCAGGCAGAGAAACAGCTAAGTGAGCAGGCTAGGGTAAATATATCCCTGGCACGTGGGGGAACATCAGGAGTGCAGAATGGCAAAAATAGCATAAGCCAAGGCAGGGATGAGAGTGAAGGTAAAGAGGAGAGAATAAAACTAAGAGCAGATGAGAAGCCATGTCTTTGAAAGTTGTGAACCAAGAAATGGTGTTATTCAATTCTATTCAGCCACACAGTCGTGTGCAACACTTTGTGACCCCATGGACTGTAGCATGTCAGGGTTCCCTGTCCATCACCAACTCCTGGAGCTTACCCCAACTCATGTCCATTGAGTCAGTGATGCCATCCAACCATCTCATCCTCTGTTGTCGCCTTCTCTTCCTGCCTTCAATCTTTCCCATCATCAGGGTCTTTTCAAATAAGTCAGTTCTTCCCATCAGGTGGCCAAAGTATTGGAGTTCCAGCTTCAACATCAGTCCTTCCGATGAATATTCAGGACTGATCTCCTTTAGGATGGACTGGTTGGATCTCCTGGCTGTCCAAGGGACTCTCATGAGTCTTCAACACCACAGTTCAAAAGCATCAATTGTTCTGTGCTCAGCTTTCTTTATAGCTCAACTCTCATATCCATACATGATCACTGGAAAAACAATAGCTTTGACTAGATGGACCTTTGTTGGCAAAGTAATGTCTCTGCTTTTGAATATGCTATCTATTTTGGTCATAACTTTTCTTCCAAGGAGCAAGTGTCTTTTAATTTCATGGCTGCAGTCACCATCTGCAGTGATTTTGGATCCCCCAAAATAAAGCTTCTCACTGTTTCCATTGTTTCCCCACCTATTTGCCATGAAATGATGGGACCAGATGCCATGATCTTAGTTTCCTTTATGTTGAATTTTAAGCCAACTTTGTCACTCTCCTTTTTCAGTTTCATCAAGAGGCACTGTAGTTCTTTCTCGCTTTCTGCTTTACACCTATGTTTAAAAGTCACATTGACAACCACTATGGAAACAGTATGGAGGGTCCATTAAAAGTAAAAGTAAGACTTTCTATGATCTGACAATCATCCTCCTGGGTATTTATCCAGAGACAACTCTAATTTGAAAAGACAGACACATTCACTCCAATGATTATAGCAGCACTTTTAGCAATTGCCAAACATGGAAGCAGACTCAATGCCCACAGACAGAAGAATAGATAAAGAAGATGTAGTATATGGAGGTAATATAGTATCATCATAAAATAGAATGAAATAATACCATCCAAAACAACATGGATTGACATGGGGATTATCATAGTAAGTGAAGTAAATCAGACAAACACAAACGTGATATAACTCTACGTAGGATTTTTAAAAATGAACAAATGAATTTATTTACAAAACTGAAATAGACTCATAGATATAGAAAACAAATTTATGGTTTTCAAAGGGGAAAGGGGATGTGGGAGGGATAAACTAGGAGTTTGGGATTAATGTATCCACACTACAATATACAAAATAGACTACCAACAAGGACCTACTCTATAGAACAGAGAACTATATTCAATATCTTGTGATGACCTATAATGGATACTATATATCCCTCATAGCTCAGTTGGTTAAGAATCTGCTTGCAATGCAAGAGACACTGATCTAATTCATACATTGGGAATATCTGCTGGAGAAGGGATAGGTTACCCACTCCAGTATTCTTAGGCTTCTGTTTCGGTTCAGCTGGTAAAGAAATTGCCTGCAATGTGGGAGACCTGGGTTTGATCCCTGGGTTGGGAAGATCCCCTGGAGAAGGGAAAGGCTACCCACTCCAGTATTCTGGCCTGGAGAATTCCATGGACTGTATAGTTCATGGGGTCACAAAGAGTAGGACATGACTGAATGACTTTCACTTTCACTTCATAGTATATATAAATAAAATTACTTTTCTCTACACTTGAAACTAACACAAGATTGTAAATCAGCTATGCTTCAATAAAAATTAAATAAAAACAAAAGACACTTTGGCTATTATGATGAGACTCCTGCTACTTTCTTGGTTAATATCCTCATCACTTTTTAAAATTAATTCACCATAATTTGCTTACAAAATCCATATTAAAGGACATTTCAGTTATTCTCAATATTTTCCCTTACAGACAATGCTGAAGTGAGGATATTTACACATCTATATTTGTAAACAAGCACTAGCATCTCTGTAGAGCACATCTCCAGCAGCAGAGAAACATTGAGGCAAAGTCCATGCTATTAATAATATATACCTTTCCACTTCTGTTTTTGTTTTGCTTAAAGCAACAACTATTTATTATTTTACAACTTCTGTGGGGTCTAGTGAAGGGTCTGTTTTTGATATAATTTGCTCATGTGGCTCTTGGTGAAAGATCATAATTTCTCCCACATCGGCTAGATGAATTGCTTCAGTATTATCAACAGGATTCTCTAGTACAGTTAATACTAAGAGAGAAAGTCAGAAGCTACGTTGTCTTTCATGACACAAAGATATAGTCACCATTCCTGGTGTTCTTTCTGTAGATCCAGATTTCCACATGATGTTATTTTCCTTCTACCCAGAGAATGTTTTGTAGCATCTTTCTTGTAGCTAGGATTTGATGGTAATTCTTTTTTTTTTTTCAATTTTATATGTCATTTTCACTTCACTTTAAAGATATTTTCACTGAGTATAGAATTCTAGGGTGACAGCACTTTCTTTCACTTACCTAAATGATGTTGCTCTACTATCTTCTTGCTCACATTCTTGACAACAATAAATCTACTGGTATCTTTATTTTTGTTCCCATGGACAGAATATGTCTTTTTTGGATGACAAATTTAAAAAGAAAATGTTTCTTTTCATCACTGGTTTTAAGCAATTGGATTTTGGTGCAATTTTCTTCATGCTTCCGAGCTTGTGGTTTTTAAAGCTTCTTAGCTTTGTGAAGATATGAAATGCAATTATAGTAACTTTTTTTAAAAAATGTCTTTGTTGGCTAAACCTGACATCTGTGTCAGTTCTGTGTTTATTTCAATTGATTGTTTTCTTCATTATGGGTCATATTTTCTTGCTTCTTTACATGTCTGATAGTCTTTGACTAGATGACAGACATCTTGAATGTTAACTTGTTAAAGTTAGATGATTTTTTTTTAATTTAATTTTTTAAGTATAGTTGTGGAGAAGGAAATGGCAACCCACTCCAGTGTTCTTGCCTGAAGAATCCCAGGGATGGGGGAGCCTGGTGGGCTGCCGTCTCTGAGATCACACAGAGTTGGACACGACTGAAGCTAATAGCAGTAGCAGCAAGTATAGTTGACTTACAATGATGTATTAGTTTTTGATGAGTAATAAAGTGATCTAGAGATATATGTAAGGAGAAGGCAATGGCACCCCACTCCAGTACTCTTGCCTGGGAAATCCCATGGACAGACGAGCCTGGTAGGTTACAGTCCATGGGGTCGCTAAGAGTCGGACATGACTGAGCGACTTCACTTTCACTTTCATGCATTGGAGCTGGAAATGGCAACCCACTCCAGTGTTCTTGCCTGGAGAATCCCAGGGACGGGAGCCTGGTGGGCTGCCATCTATGGGGTCACACAGAGTTGGACACGACTGACGTGACTTACTAGCAGCAGCAGAGATATATGTAAAGTGAAAGTCGTTAAGTAGTGTCTGACTCTTTGTGACCCCACAGACTGTAGCCTGCCAGGCATCTCTGTCCATGGGATTCTCCAGGTAAGAATACTGGAGTGGGTATTCCCTACTCCAGGGGATCTTCCAACCCAGGGATCCAACCCAGGTCTCCCAAAATGAAGGCAGATGCTTTACCTTCTGAGCCACCAAGGAAACCCTGGAGATATATGTACTTTTTCATATATATATTTTATTATGGTTTAGCAGAGGATACTGAATAGTTTTCCTAGGCTATACAGTGGGCTTTCCAGGTGGCACAGTTGTAAAGAATCCTACCAATACAGGAGATGTGTTTGGTTGGGAAAATGCCATGGAATAGGGAAATGGCAACCTGCTCCAGTATTCTTGCCTGGAAAATTCCATGAACAGAAGAGTCTGATGGGCTATAGACCATAGGTTCACAAAGAGTCAGACATGACTAAATTACTGAGCACACACACACACAATGCTATATAGTAGGACTTTGTTTATCCATTCTTTATATAATGGTTTGCATCTACTAACCACAGGCTTTCAATCCATCCCTTCTGCAACGCTTTTGCCTGGGCAACCACAAGTTTGTTCTCTATGTGAGTCCATTTCTGTTTCATAAATAAGTTCATTTATGTCATGTTTTAGATTTCATATGTAAGTGTATCATATGGTATTTGTCTTTCTCTGTCTGACTTTATTAGTATGATAATATCTAGGTCCAGAGTATTGGATATTTTTATGTTTCTAAAAATCTTGAGCTTTGTCCCGGATTGCATTCCAATGTACTTGGAAACAGCTGGATCCTTCAGATCATGCTTTTACAATGTATTAGATGGGATCAAAACAGTGTTTGATATCAAGGTCACTGTTCCTTATGACTGAGGCAGGGCATTCTGCACAGTGCCCTGTGAATCAAAAGATATTCTCATCTTGCGGAAATTGACATTATTCTTGACTTGGTACCTCATGGGATATTCTTTCCTCTAATCAATTCATGTGGACCGGTGTCCCCTCAGGCTCCTCTGTCCATGGGATTTCCCAGGCAAGTAGGTTGCCGTTTCCTTCTCCAGGGGAGCTTCCTAAGCCAGGTATGGAACCTGTGTCTCTTGCATTGCAGGTGGATTCTTTACCACCTGAGTCACCAGGGAAGCAGTTTTGTTCTTACATGTATTGAATATGTGCAAAATGATACTTAGCTAAATAGATGGTAAGGGGGTTCTCTGAAGATATCTGGAGATTAATCTTTGTAAATCTCTTCTTCACAGTACTTAGTCCTGGAAAACCAGGACAATACTCTGAGGACAGTATTGGTCTCCTCAGATCCATACTCTCAACTTAAGAAGTCCACTTGGCTCTGGCTTCCCCTTCTCTGTACCATGGCCTGGAAACTCTCAACAGTTAGCTGGAATGGGTCATAGAGTTCGTCTGATTTACCGTCCTTCTCTCAGTAATCATTATCCTTGGCTGATGGATGTTCAATGTCCTTAAGAATGTAGTTTCATATATTTTGTTCATTTTGAGGTTGCTTCAGTAAAAAGGGTCAATCAGATTATTGTTATTCCACCTTGAACTGAAGCAGAATCTTCATCAATTCTTACTTAAATTTTCAATATCCTTACTTAAATTTTTATTTCCTTTCCTCCTCAACAATTGATTTTAAACTTCTATAGGTGAGAATCAAGTTCTAAAATGCAAAATTCATCATATCACTTGTAAGCTTAAAGCTATTCAGAGGCTCCTATTTAACTTAATGTACTCCAAATTATGTTAAAATTTAATGAAAATCAATGAGACAGGCTAAAACAAAGATATGTTCTACTGGGAAAGGCAAAGGGCAAAATGAGAAGACTTGGCTCAGGTTTATTTTCTTCCCTTCAAAGGCTCCTATTTTTTTAAAAGAAAATACAGTGTTCAGATTGTTCCCACCTCCCCAGGATCACACGTGTGCATGTGAGTCTAACTGAAATAACTGACATGTTGCCATATCATTCTCTAAGGAACCTCTCTTCTCTGCTGCTTCTCTTTGCCTGAATGTTTCTTCCTCTTTCTCTGGCTAATTCCTGCTCATCTCCAAATAGCTGAAGGATCATTTTGTCAAAGGATTTATAATCTTGCCTGATGTTTATCCTTTTGGTTTTCTCATCATCTGGCATCATATTTTGTTTACAATAGATACTTCATAAATTTATAAATATTTGATAACTAAGTGAACTAATGATTGTTAATGAATGAGTGAAATGAAACTTGAGAAACTTAATCATGAAATACGTGATGTATACTGAACAGAAAAAAATGAATGCAAGCTGTCAGTGTCTTAAGATCCATATTGAAGTCCAGACATGTAGTATTCATCCTTTCTGTTCTGAAAAGAACAGAATTAGTAGTTCATCTTCTTCTTTTAATCAGGGTTCAACTTGAATATTTATGGAGTGATATCCTCCAGTAAGAGCAGTACTACCAAATTTTCAAAATAAATAGAGCACGGGACTTAACTGGGATTAGCTTTTTTAAAGGATAAGGAATGGTGTGGGTTTTACGCCTACCTTTCAACGTGAAGTCGCTCAGTCGTGTCTGACTCTTTGTGACCCCATAGACTGTAGCCTATCAGGGTCCTCTGTCCATGGGATTTTCCAGGCAAGAGTGCTGGGGTGGATTGCCATTTCCTTCTCCAGGGGATCTCCCCAACCCAGGAATCAAACCTGGGTCTCCCGCGTTGCAGGCAGACGCTTTACCATCTAAGCCACCAGGGAAGCCCCAGTTAAAGAAATAGAATATAGCAAAGATGAATATTGCTGTGGAATCAGGCTGCTTAGGTTCAAATCCTTGTTGTACACCAAACTCCAGTTGCCTGCCTATCTGTGTTTATTTGTTGCCACAGTCTAGTCTGTACCCTGGTTTCCAAATATTTAAAATGAATGGTGATGCATATGTCATCCAACAGAAATATTATTAAATTCAAAATAATACTTGCAATGGACATAACCTAGTGATGATATTCTTTAGTCAGTAAATATCAGTTAGCATCATGTTGTTTCAAATTTATGCAGTGTCAAGAAGGTGACAATTTCTTCTTTACATGATATAAATTTATCCTCTGACCTCTAACAAATTTAAATTAACAGTTTCATCTCAGCAATGTATGGAGAAGTTTCATTTTTTGTGAAGGTTTTAAAAAATTGTCTTATTCAGAGTTCTCAGTGTAACTACCCTAAAGATGCAAAACATGCTCAGTGAGAGGAGAGCAGAGAAAAAATGAAGTTGCTGATAAACATTATCTTAGTGCTTTGATGACCTTTTGGGCCCATAATAAATATTTTGAGAAGTCACTTTAGAGTTGCAAAATTTCAGTCCCTCCGTAGTTTATGCACTTCTCTCTAAAAGATCAGATAGAATACTCTTTAGCTGTGGTGATCCTTGAAGGAGTGGGGTGGAGATAAGGGAAATCTGAAACCTTCTTCCCTGTTTCCACTGTAGAAGTGATGGGTTGAAGGTAAAGAGCCAGAAAGGACTTTCATGTTGTGGGTAAAGGCCAATTGGTAGCAAAGGAACTTAAGCAAGAAAGACCCAGTGTATTTTCTACTGTCTCCAGGTGCTGATGTTTTACCTGGATGGTCTCTTGTGAAAATGAGAGACATGCCCCAGCTCTGAGGGCATAGCTAGCATCGCTCTCCACAATCTCTCTCTAATGACAGATGTCTATGTGTCTCCATGTGGTGTGACACTATCGAGGAAGTGTCATAGGGAGCCTATGATTTAGTATGGGCTCACAGGATCCCTGGAAATTCCACCCACGTCTGTCACACTTACCAACGAAAAGATTTGCATCTCTTTTTTTTTCTTATTTTTTTTTCCTCTTTCTTATTCATTCTTTTTAGCTGCACTGGATCTTTGTTGCAGCTTGCAGGCTTAGCTGCTGAGCAGCATGTGGGATATTAGTTCCATGACTGACCAGCAATCAAATCTCTGTCCCTGCTTTGGAAGGCAGATTCTTAACCACTGCACCACCAGGGAAGTTGATGAATTCCTATTCTGAGTTGCAGAATATTATTCCCTCTCTCTGAACTTTCATCACCACTGTGATAGCTGAAAGGTAGGGCACATGCTTGACATCTCAGCACCATCGCTCAGAGACTGAGAGAGGTAGCTCTGTTTTAGAGTCCTCTTGCGGGTATCTCTGCTACCCCGAACTTTGAGGTAAACAAATGAGTTGTATTCCTACTGCCACACACCCCACTTCAAGAAGGAGGACAAAGTATTTGTTGCTCAAAGGATCTGCTATGCCCTCAAATAACTATCTTCTTCCCTTAATTCTTTTTTTTAAATAAACAATGGAATATTGACTGTTAAAAGGTTTTTGTTGTTGCTGTTTGTTTGTTTTTCTGAAAGATGACTACACAAGGCAAAACTTCCAGAAGAAACGCAGAGCTTTTTTTTTTTTTTTTTTTTTTCTTAGCTCTGAATTGTTAATAGCACTTTGTCAACTAAAAAATGCAGGACCTAAAAGTTGAGAATTATGTTTTATTTGGCAGACAAAACTGTTGACTTCAGCCCAGGATGCAGACTCTAGGATAGTTTTAAGGAACTGCTCCAAAGAAGTAGGTGTGGAGCCAAAACATATGAGAGTTTTTGTAACAAAAAGCAGGCAGTTAGAATGTCAAAAGATTATTGTTAATTAAAGAAAAACAGATATCTTTAGTTAAGGGATTTAGCATTTTTCTACATGTGGGAAGGTGCAAGAGTCTGGGTTTATTGAAATCATATCTTTGATATGCATCTTAGCTGTCTGAGGTCAATATCCTTTTCTTTCTCATCCTGAGTCTCCACAGAACTTATCCTTAGGGACATCTGCAGTGGCTTGATAGCTGTAACATCCTTTGTTTACTGATATAAAGACAGTATTTTTCATTCACAACCTATATCAAACATATGAAATTCAAGTTTCTTGACAACATTGTAAAGATATATTTTGAAATAAAAATGCTTGCTCTTCGGAACAAAAGCTATGACAAACCTAGAAAGCATATTGAAAAGCCAAGACATCACTTCGCCATGTGTATGCAAAGTGTATAGTCAAAGGTATGGTTTTTCTAGTAGTCATACACCAATGTGAGAGTTGGACCATAAAGAAGGCTGAGTGTTGAAGAATTGATGCTTTCAAATTGTGGAGAGGCTCTGGAGAGTTTCTTGGACTGTAAGAAGATTAAACCAATCAATCCTAAAGGAAATCAACCCTGAATATTCATTGGAAGGACTGATGCTGAAGCTCCAATACTTTGGTCCCCTGATTTGAAGAGCTAACTCACTAGAAAAGACCCTGATGCTAGGAAAGACTGAGGGCAGGAGGAGAAAGGGACAACAGAGGATGAAATGGTTGGATGACATCATTGACTCAATGGACATGAGTTTGAACAAACCCTGGAGATAGCGAAGGACAGGGAAGCCTGGTGTGTTCAGTCCAAGGATTTGCAAAGATTCGGACGGGACTGAGTGAGTAAACAACAACAAAATTTTGAATACTTTCTTCTTTACCATTTAAAATATAGCTCTTTTATTTAAGCATTCCATCTCAAATCACCTCCAATTCCAGGCTTCAATTTTTGTAGCTCCTAAATAGATGGGGAAACAGTGGAAACAGTGTCAGACTTTATTTTTTGGGCCTCCAAAATCACTGCAGATGGTGATTGCAGCCATTAAATTAAAAGATGCTTACTCTTTGGAAAGAAAGTTATGACCAGCCTAGATAACATATTAAAAACCCGAGATATTACTTGGCTAACAAAGGTCCATCTAGTCAAGGCAATGGTTTTTCCAGTGGTCATGTATGGATGTGAGAGCTGGACTGTAAAGAAAGCTGAGCGCCAAAAAGTTGATGCTTTTGAACTGTGCTGTTGGAGAAGACTCCTGAGAGTCCCTTGGACTGAAAGGAGATCCAACCAGTTCATCCTAAAAGAGATCAGTCCTGGATGTTCATTGAAAGGACTGATGCTAAAGCTGAAACTCCAATACTTTGGCCACCTGATGCGAAGAGTTGACTCATTGGAAAAGACCCTGATGCTGGGAGGGATTTGGGGCAGGAGGAGAAGGGGACAACAGAGGATGAGATGGCTGGATGGCATCACCGACTCAATGGACATGAGTTTGAATAAACTCCGGGAGTTTGTGATGGACAGGGAGGCCTGGCGTGCTGCAATTCATGGGGTCACAGAGTCGGACATGACTGAGCGATTGAACTGAACTGAACTGTCCATCTTACTTCACTAAATATTTTTCCAGAAAATACCACATTTCCATGGCCTTCCTTTTCATTATATTAATTTAGGGATATTTTAGAATTACATCTACAACCCTACAGAATCAAATTCCCTACCTGTAAAAAATAGAATTGATATAGGGAGATTACTTAGTACAGATAATATAATATAAAAAGGAAAGTATATTTTCTAAGTTGGGTCTGTTCTAAGAGAGAATGGACCACCATTTGAAATGAAGTCCTTGAAATGAGGCCTTCCATCAGAGATAAGTCATCATGGCTCAGGCGTCTCTATCTAGCATGGATCCTGCGCTGGGAGAAGGATTGTATATTAGCTTCTAATCTGCTTGTTCTTTAGAATTAGGAGGGGAGGAGTCTTTATTGCAGTTAAAGTTATGGGATCATTTGGCAGTAATCCAAAATTCTGTTAAGATTCTTACCTTCAAGAGCTGGACATTAGTTTCCTTCTCCTTGAGGGTGGACTAAACTTAGAAATCAACTTCTAAAGAACAGAATAGAGTGAAGGTGATGATGTGTGACGTGATGACTATGCATTCTGGTCTCCTCTTTGTCCTCTTTCTGGGATAGCTTACTCTGAACATAGCTAGCTGTCAAACTATCAGGACACTAAAGCCATCCTAAGGAGAGGCCCATGTGATGAGGAGCTGTAGCCTCCTTCTAAAGTTGAAGCTTTCAATCAGCAGTCATTCCAGTGAGGCATGTGGCTGTAGACTTAGCAGCCTGAATCACATCTTCAGAGGACCTCAGCCAAGTTAATGCCTTGATTCTGCCTCAAGAGAGATCTTAGATCAGGACAACCTGGCTGACGACTGACCCTCAGAAATTACACGAGATAGTAAAAATGTTGTTAGCAGCTAAACTTTGGACTAATTTGTTACACAGAATGAATAGTTACTAACATAAATTCATGCCTGGAGTTCCTGATTCAAAGAATTTGAGGTGAAGCTAAAAATCTATGTTTAGTATAATCATCCTCTTGATTCTAGTGCAGTTACTCTATCACTAGGTATTTGGAGCCATTTCAATCTTCCCTCCAGGGGTGTATTCGCCTGATTTTACCTATGCCTGAGGCCTACTCAAATTAGTAATATCATTCTTCCTATTATTATCTCTCTTACTTTACCTTATAATCAAGAACATAACAGAAAAGGTGTTACCTGATAAGGATTATACTTATGAAAGTAGTACTTTTAAATTTTTATTATGAAAATAATAACATATGCTTATTGTAAAACATGGAAAATTCTCTTAAAGGTATAAAGAATCCAAAGCATACTCATATATTCTCTCAAATATCTCTATTGCTTAATTTTGATATGCTTTCTTTATATTAATTGTAAAGAATCATGACACAGCTGTCATACAATTTCCCATCAATTTTTTGCCTTCTACTGAAACAGTGACTGGCATACAATGCAGTTTAGTGAATATTTGTTACATAACTATTTCCTAAACATTTTCCAAAATATTTAAAATTCTTTAGGAGAAATAAATGACTGAACAATATTGCATCATGTTTATGTACTATCGTTAATTTTAAACTCACTAAACAAAAATTTATAAACATACTGCCTAGAAAGGCAATGGTATTCTTACTTTGAAAGTGATTTTAAATGGTCAAAATTTCATAGGTGAAAGCATAGTTGTTATAATAAAACAAAGATAAAAGATTAAGGCCAGTGTGTTGCATGGGATTTATATACACAATATTAAAACTGCACACCCAAATTTGATTCTAAACTTATCTGAATTGGGGGAAACAAAAACTTTTTTTCTAAGAGGATAGAAAAGGGAGTAAATTACAGAAGAGAAGGGATGAGGTAATGGAGTGAGTGTGGATTATAGCTCTCCAGATAGTGATAGAAATCTAGCCAATACTTCTCTAAATTATAAGCAGCAATACTGGAGAAAAGAAAGCCTGGCAGTGGGTTGATCTCTTACAAGAATATACCTCATTAGAACATGACTTTCAACAAAGGAATGGTGGAATGGAACTCAATGGTGACTGGGCAGTTTCTCCTGGCGTGGAAGAATGACAATTATAAAAACTTCACAGTGTATAGTTTAACCCTAAAGACAGTATTTTCTAAAATTTAAAAAAAATCTATCAAGATGCAGGAAGCATCTTTATGTGTAAATTAGTGAAAAGCAATCCCAACTATGCCTGTTAGATATGCAATATTGTTTTATTTATGAATCTAGTTTATAGGTTGAGGGGCGTGTCCTAAAGAGAAAATGTAGCTGACACATGCAATGGATTCAGAAAGTCTGAGAGATATAGGGCACACAGAGTGGTTGTGATTGTTACATTTTGAGGGACATGAGAAATTCTAGAGAATGATGAACCCAAGTAATATTATGGTCATGGTCCTTACCTACTGGAGAGGATGATGAGAAAGAAAGGAGTGTGTTGTGTTCCGCATGTTGCTATTATTATGGATTCTAAATACGAAGGATAACAATGATGATAATAATAATATTTTGTCCTGAAAGAAGAAGGAATTCTTTATTGGTTAATAGCTCATGTATTGTTCTTCCTCATTTACTGTATTTTTTCCCCATGATTTACTTATTTTAAAGAATATGAATGTAATGAATATGAAGATACAGGAAAGATGTCTGAATAGCTTATATTTAAAAGTTAAAGCCATAGCAATCATTCATCTGAATATATCTAAATCAATTGAAAATTTGATAATAATGCACACCTGAATATTATTTAGAAAACATGGTAAATTTTGTGAAAATAATAAAAAAAATGAGAAAATCTCCCTTATGTAAGACTTTAACAAACCAATTTAAAATCATTATAGAACCAAAAGGCAAACATTGGAAGCCCACCTAAACATCAGCTGCTTTTGTGAAAAAGAGAAAAAGTAAGAAAGTTTCCTGGGGCCCTTATACTAGCAATATTTCCTTCAGGCACACATGCCCCACTCTGACATATCAAGAAAATAAACCTGGTCCATAGTTTTAAAGAAATGTAATTTTTGGAATTTTTCAAATTTTTATTGAATGTTCAAGAGAATTAAAAGAGCCTGCCAAGACACAGTGTATGACTAACCCCATCTCCCTCCAAGTCTCCCAGACATTGGTGGATGAATCACTGAGTTAGTCTTTCAACAATCCATGTCTCTCTGGAGCTAATTCAGTGGTTGGTAATACCCTATATAATCTTACCACTGGACTTGTTCATCAGCAACAATATTTGGTTGAAAAAAAGTGAAAAATGATCCATCTGGTTTCTAAAGTTGAACTGACAACCAAATTGAAACAACCACCTAGCAGAACTAATTAATTGTAGAGAGTGGTTATGAATACAGCGGGAAATACCATTTCACCTGAAAAATAGTTGTTTCAGAGGTTACCTGGGACTGCTAAGTCTGTCTATGACAACATAATTTTCATAGACTAAATTCTTAGAAGCACAAAATTGTGATTTGGGGACATTGTAAAGCCTTCACATACATAGGAGCCATAGAAACTAATCATCTTTCTTACATTTTACATTCTTAAACAATTAGTTTTATACTTGGTTTGAACAGCAGAGTAGACAAACACTGTGCCAAAGGTAGTTTGAGGGAGGGAGAGGAATCCAGATGTAGGCTCAGTTATATATGGAGCTCTGAATGAACCTTTACAGGTTTCTTAACCTCTCATTTGGTTATTATTTTTTTAATTATTTTTTCAAATATTTTCTTGGCCACACCATATGCCATATGGGATCTTATTTCCCTGATGAGGGATCGAACCCATGTCCTTTTCATTGGAAACACAGTCTGGACAATCAGAGAATTGCCCTCATTCAGTTTTCCTCAATAGGATGAGTACCATATTGCCTAAGGGCCACTTATTTTGAGAATTATATAAAAGTTAAAATATACTTTTAACTATCCAATATAGAGTCTGAAATAGAGCAAATATTCAATAAATATTTGTTCAATGAATGATTCCAAGATGAAATAAATGAATAAATGATTAGGATTTCATATAAATTTCTTAAAAACCAGAAGAGGAAGGGAAAATGGTGATCTAAATCTTATTGACTATTCTACTTCCTTTCTGTCCCTAATACATTGACTAAGATGAGCTATAAAACAAAGAAGATTAAACAGAAAGTTAAATAAGAGTAATATTAGGAACTGCTACTGAGGAAATTGAAATGGTTGCTAAATACCAAGCATTTTCTTACATTATTTAATAAAAACAATAGATTTTATAACACCAGCTGTGTGCCACACACCACACTAAGCACTTTACGTGTGTTTGCTCATTTATAATTCTGATGAAACCTTATAAAGATGATGTGTTTCCCTGATAGTTCAGTTGGTAAAGAATATGCCTGCAATGCAGGAGATACCAGTTTGATTCCTGGGTTGAGAAGATCCACTGGAGAAGGGGTAGGCTACACTCCAGTATTCTTGGGCTTCCCTTGTGACTCAGCTGGTAAAGAATCTGCCTACAGTGCAGGAGCCCTGGGTTCAATCCCTGGATTGCGAAGATCCCCTGGAGAAAGGGAAGGCTACCAACTCCAGTATTCTGGCCTGGAGAAATCTGTGGACTGTATAGTCCATGGGATTGCAAAGAGTAGGACATGACTGAGCAAATTTCACTTCACTATAAAGTTGATGCTCTATATACCTGCATATCTTGCATGAGGTTATTATCCCCATCCACACATGAAAAACTGAAACTTCAGTACATTAAATAACTCTAACCAAGGCTTTATAGTCTACAGGTTCTGTTACTTTGACTGCTTCACCAAAGAAAAAAGTCTCTCCTTTGAAAGAATGTGAACGGACCAAGTGGATTTTTTAATAGCAATGAAGAAGGCATATGACAAGGGATCTTAGAAGAAAAAGGGATGATCAGCAGATGGCAAGTCTTGGCCAGAGAATGAGATAATGGAAGTGTTAATTAGTCAGTCGTGTTCAACTCTTTGGACCACCTGGGTCCTCTGTCCATGGCATTCTCCAGATCATCGTACTGGAGTGGGTTGCCATTCCTTTCTCCAGGGGATCTTCCCGAACCAGGAATTGAACCCTGGCCTCCTGCATTGCAGGCAGATTCTTTACCATCCAAGCCACCAAGGAAATGCTAGTGAATTAGAATGAATGAGAATGAGAGTTGATGCTTAATCCTGGGACACTGCATTCCTATCTGTTAGGAGAAGGTAGCTGAACTGTGCCCATTCTGGGTGTCCTACATTATAACATTGTGAAGGTATAATTCCTTGTATTGAGAAAAGAACTTGGGATGACAGCGGAGCTATCTGTATCAATAATAGTTTCAGAAAACATTTACATTAGCCTTCTTAAAGAGTTCTTCTTTTTTTTTTTTTAAATGTAGATGATCTAAAGTATTTTGTGAATTAGTTACCATATTGCTTCAGTTTTATGTTTTAGTTGTTTGGTTGTGAGGTATGTGAGAACTTACCTTCCCAACCAAAGACAGAACCTGCACCTCTTGCATTGGAAGGGCAAGTCTTAACCACTGGACCACCAGGGAATTCCCCACATTAGCCTTCTAATGACTATACATATATTCTATTGAAACTGGAAAATACTTTCTTGTAAAGGATTTTAGCAAAGATGAACTAAAATGTAAAAACTGAGGTGTGTTTCATTATCAATGTTTGCCAAAATATTTTGTTAACTAATCTATTAATTGAAATCTTATTTTAAGTATGATGTATCTAACTGAGAAATTCCTTCACATGATCTTTGTCTGGCACTCTCTTTGTCTGGAATAATGAAATGAATTTGTTAATACTCAACAGTAAATTTTTCCTGTATCTGGTTATAAGTTTGATGGTTTTGAAAAGCCCATTAAATTCATGGCTTTCAACATCTAGTTTTCTACTTATCACGAAATCATTTAGGTCTGTTACCCTATTTGCTGTGAAGTCAGGCTTATTTATATTCATATTATTCCTCTCCCTCAAAAGTATTCAGCCTCCTTGTACTGATTCCTGTCAGTCAGAGAGGCAGCATCCCTTCCTGGATGAAAGACAATACTGAGTGTCCTGCTGTATAAAACTCATCTCTAATCAAAGACTTCTGATTTTCAGGAGGCATGACTCCACTGTCTACTTTGAAGCTTTTGTCTGCCAGGAGACCCATATCCAGCTAGTTGGGAAGTTTATCGTGGTGATCAAGTCTAGAAAGTAATAAAAGATATTTCCTTTCTTCTTCTTTCTCCACTTACTGATCCCTGTCTCACCAGCTCTCCCCCTCCACAGATCTCTAATTTTCCTGTATTTGAGGATGGAAATAAACATTCCAAATCATCACCCCTAACTTTTACATAGCCTGGGTCAAGAGGACAAGTCAAGGTACATTTTCCTTATTTCCAAAGGTTTAAATATTCTAAATCAAACTAACAAACCATTATAATAGAAGATGCCTATAATACAATTTGAAAAATATACCTTTGTTTTATAAAAATGAGATTAGAATTTATAAATCTATGACTTTTAATATGACTAAGATTTGGAAAAATATTAGCTAAATTAGCATGATTATTTCAGAAAATGCTACAAAAGTTATTTCATCATTTAGAGAATATCACTTGTATAGTAATTTTTATTGCCTCTTAAAACAGCATCAAAATTCACACAGTCAATAATTATTTTTTTAAGTAAAAAAAGAAAAGAAAGGGAGTATATAGTTCTCTTTTTAAAGCTGCATTAATACAATACCTCCAAGCACCTAGAGTAGATTATTTTTTAAAGCTGGAGGTAATAATTTATACCTCTATAACAAAATACATTTAGAATAAATGCTTAAAATAATTTTACATATATACAATGTAATAACCATAAAAGGTTATAAAGAAAATTGAAACTAGGAATATTGCTCACCTTATTAAGAGTCTTTTAAAGCAAAACTACCTTCATCCATGAATGGCATGTGCATGGCTAAAGAAGACTTAAGCTCTACAGCCTGGCAACAGATACTTATAAGGTATGCTTACCCGGTATGCTCTCCTGCAGGGTCTGAAGAAAGCTGTTTTGTTTTTTTTTTCTTATATGTATCAACTCTGGCACCATGATATTAATAATAAATTGTATTGTATTGTCATTCCTTATTGGTTAAATGAGCTTTATTTGAATACAATTGATTATAGAAGACTTGATTATGCATTCCAGGAACTTAATGTGGTAAGTTTAGTTGTAAAATTGGCCTTACACAGGGATATATGCTTTTATTTTTCTTTTAGGGTCCTTTGGATCCCTTCTTTTCCTTCAGGCCTTGACAATGGTATAAAACCTGGGCCTCTAAATCAAACTGGCACCAGGAACCACAGTCACTACTCGTAGTAGCTTTCTTTCTGTAACAAATACCCGAATTATTTACCACTACCTGACATTGTTAATTGTAAACATTTTGAGGACATTGGTTAAAAGTCTGACTTGTACACTGACATATTCCCAGGGCCTAACAAAGGATCCAGAGCTTAATAAATTCAAAATAAGCATTTATTAAATACTTACGTGTACTAGAGGTTATTTTTCAAAATAAACTTGAAATATTACATTGATAATCAAATATAATTCATCTGCCCTCTTTTGTCTTCCCTATGAAACAAAGTCATTTACATGTAGAACTGTTTCTAAATCTTAATTCTCAAATATTTTATGTTCAACTTTTGAAGATATGAATGAAACTAGCCTTTATTCAAGCTACACTAAACTTCAGCAAACTAAATAATATATAAAACAGCTTTATGTTGGTTGGTGTGGAGAATGTGTGCTGGGCAACTTCGGAGAAAGATGACTAGTAAGGTCTGAAGTTGTCAGGAAGGTGAGTGTGACCTGGCTCCCAAAGAAAGACTGAAAATTAAAATGACTGAAAAGAGAGGAAAGGCAGTCTCTGCTGAGTAAAAAAAGCAATTATCATCATGCTTTTCAAGATAGTAAAGTCATTAAAGACTTAGTAAGAGTATGGCTGGAAATAAGAATGCAGTGGTAGAATGAAATAAAATAGATTGTTCACAACCTCAAATGCAGGAGAAGAACTTGAATCTGGAGAATTAGGCTATCATTAAAGATTTTGAAGATCAATATATTTGTTTTTTGATATAGCAGCAGAATGTTCTAATATGATCGCTGTGGAAGTTCACCTTCTAAATGGAAATGTGTGTGTGTGTGTTTGTGTGTGATTCTTAAAATGCATCGATGATAAATGGAATGGAGAGAATCAGATTAAGATAAAGCCTTTGCATCATAACCTTTGGCTTCTCAAACTTAATGTTTTGTTTTGAACTCTGAAAAAAAAATTACTTCCCCATAAAAGTCATGCACTTCAACCATAACTAACATAGAATTTGGAGTTGGAAGTATTTCAAGGATACTTGATATAGTAGCTTCTTTTGTCCAAGTTTGATGACATTTTGGTAACATATAAAAATGTCAGCATATGACAAAACCAAACTTAAACTAAAATAGATGAAGAATTTGAAGTTGTAAATCTTTGAAGCCAATTTTAAACTGGCTCAATTTAATGTCTTGTTTTATGTCACTGAATGTATGATTGATAAATATATGTTAAATAAACCATCAGGTTGGTTCAAACTTCCTGATAAGAGCTGAGATTTTCCAAATTGGTGGAAAATGAATGATATTTTAACTTTCATCTTATATAAATATGTGAAATAATTTAAAAGGAGATATTAAAAATACTGGGGTTCCCAATGGCTCAAGTGGTAAACAATCTGCCTGTAATGCAGGAGACTCAAGAGACACAGGTTCAATTCCTGGGTCAGGAATCCCTTGAAGAAGGAAATTACAACCCAATCCAGTATTCTTGATTGTAAAACCTCATGGACAGAGAAGCCTGGTATCTGCAGTCTGTGCATGTATGCATGGTAGGACGCTTCAGTTGTGTCTGACTCTTTGCAACCCTATAGACTGTAGCTTTTCAGGCTCCCCTAACCATGGGAATCTCCAGACAAGAATACTAAAGTGGATTGCCATGCCCCCCTCCAGGGGATCGTCTCCACCAATGACCAAACCCCCGTCTCTTATATCTCCTGCATTGGCAGGCAGGTTCTTTACCACTAGTGCTACCTGGGAAGCTCTGTATACTGTCCATAGGGTCACAAAAAATTGGACAGAACTGACATGTACACGCACACATTAAAAATACTATATCTGTATGTTTTTTAAAGTAATCAATTCATGTTTTTAGAATCATAGTTTGAATATTGCTTCTTGGGGATTTCACTTGCAGAACAAAGTGTGTGTGTGTGTGTGTGTGTGTGTGTGTTTGTAAAGAAACAGAACGAGAAACTTTCTGCACAGCAGGTAAATAAAGTGGCTCCTAAGTCCTGAGGGTTCACTACTTTCTTCACCTTGGTCTAATGACTTCTTGAAGATGCCTTTTTATTCTCACCATTACCATAGATGGTATTTTTTTATTACTCTTTTTTGAATACTCTTATTGAACTTATGAGGAGGTCGAGCAATTTGACAAAAATGAACATCTTCAAGCAGTGATTTCAGAAATCAGAACTACATGACCTTAAAGCCCCCGTGTTAAGCGTCTAGGCATCAGCCTTCCAGAGTTTGACAGTTTGCTCAGAGGTGCTTGAGATCAATAAAGCCCCAGTATTGCAAAAACAAAAGAGAATACTATCTATACAGCTTCCAAGCATGCTGCTAATTATAGGCATGCTACACTTTATAGCACCTCTCTATTTCTTTTATTTTTTAATAGAAGTTAGTATTAATATTTTGGAGAAGGAATGGCACCCCACTCCAGTACTCTTGCCTGGAAAATCCCATGGACTGAGGAGCCTGGTGGGCTGCAGTCCGCGAGGTCGCTAACAGTCAGACATGACTGAGCGACTTCACTTTCACTTTTCACTTTCATGCATTGGAGAAGGAAATGGTAACCCATTCCAATGTTCTTGCCTGGAGAATCCCAGGGACAGGGGAGCCTGGTGGGCTGCTGTCTATGGGGTCGCACAGAGTCAGACACGGCTGAAACAACCTAGCAGCAGCAGCAGCTGCATCAGTATTAATATTTAGTTCCAAAATAGAGAACTCATAAATGTTTTCCTTTTACTCAAAATTAAAACGTTACACATAGGGAAATTGGACTTTTATTATAGGGCTCAAGCAACCCCCTTTTTCTTTTCCCATCTATTTCCCTAAGACATCATAGTTATTAACTTAGCTTTGACCTTCTTGTCTCTTTATAATGCATTGACATTTATGGTGCACACACATGTATAAAATATGTAATATTTAATTATATAAATTCTATTATCCAGTAAATATTATTTTTCACAAGCTACTTTTATTCAACAGTAGATTTCTGTCCATTTCAACCTTATAAAATATTATGCAAAATTCTAACATATGAATATATCAGTTTAGAAATTACCTTCTTAATTTTTTTGTTTGTTTTTCTTTAATAAAAATCCTCTTTCAGATCTTGTTGTTTTTACTTGTGAATAATTTTCTAAGGAAGATGCCGCAAAGAATTACTGGATCATGTGGTATTTGTACTTTGTATTTTGATAGCAATTTCAAACTGTCATTCAATTTCCCCATGCCAATTTATTCTCTCACAAGAGTGTATACGCATTTCAATTTCCAAGCAAACTCACCAAGAGTTGATATCAAACGTTTTAATGTCTACATTCTGATATGTGAAAAATGGTATTGTTTAATCTGATTTCTCTGATTGCTAGTAACTTAGAAAATTTTATTCAATGTAGCATTACAGCGTTTTTTTTTATATCTTTGCAACTTGCCTGTTTCTATTCATTGCCCATTTTTCTAGATATCTGGTTGCCTTGCTTTTATTGTTTTGTGGTTCTTAACATGCTGAGCACCAACCTTTTGTTGGATATAATTTCATTTTCTGTCATAGAAGTTAAATTATTTTGCTTTTTTCATTCAGACTTCACCTTGTAGAGAATTACATTACAAAAGCCTCTTCAAGAAAGCTAGTAGGGACCACTGTATTTGTCTGTGTCTCAGGAGAGTCTTACTTTTAAAAATGCTATCAAAGAAATTGTGAAATTTGCATTTTGAATACTTTTTTAGTGTGCTTTTTTGAATCAGAAAGTGCAACAAAAATGCAGATTGGCATTCAGGACAATTGGATTCTGATAATTTTGTTCCTTATTAATGATTTTTGGTAATGGCAATTAATGATTTTGGTATTGGCATTGATTTCACTGGGTGTGGGGCATCCTGATAGATACAACATAAAGTTTTCAGATGCCTGGGCAGCCCAAGGCTGAACCTAATAGACCAATGGAGCTACAAGAAGCACAGCTATAGGAAGGGTCACAGTGATGGAGAAAGAAAAAAAAACAACAACAAGTCTTTCCAAGATGAGAAAGACAGACAAAAAACAATGAAGAGCTATACATTGGCAAGGGGATAGCAGTGCACATTAATAAAAGTCTTTGCTTATCCAGTTCAGTAATAGTGGGCTCAGACTCTCTACTTTATATATAGACATTGTCTAAAGAGCAAATTCTTTGAAGAAATGCATGATGTATTCATGAGATTATTAAAAAAATAATATAATTAGCATAAACACAAATGTTAAATTAAAAAATAAAGAATATTAGGTGGGAAGACAAAGGTCCAGCAAACATGGACTTAATAACATCTGATGCAATCCATGTACATAGAATTTTTTGTTTTCAAGATTCTTTCCTCTGTTTTCAGTATTGTTATAAGTGAAAAAAGGAAAAGGACAAGCTATTAATAAAATCCAGAACCTCCTTTCTCCACTCATGAACAGTGTAAATGGATGGTTCTAGCCCACCCAGTTATGTTTAGGGGCACAAAAGAAACAACTACAAGAGTTGCCCACCTACCTAGTGTTCACTGAAGCTACTCTCTCTCTCTCTCCCTCTTTTTTTTGTTTTGTTTTTAAATCCTCCCAGTTTCCTGATCTCTTCTCAATCACAGATCCTATTAACTTCAGACCATTGAATGGTGTTCAGGCAGATAGCATGATCACCTTTTTAAATCGCGAATATTTTTTTCTCTGGAGTCTGGAGGGGGAAATTTATTGGGATGGGCAGTGGAAGACCAGTAAGAGAGCTCTCACAATATCCCAGGCAGGAAGTTAAGACCTGGATTTCAACAAGAGAAGCTGGGATAAAGCAGCCACAAGACAGCGTACAGAGAAAGTTCAGTTCAGTCACTCAGTCTTGTCCAACTCTTTGCAACCCCATGACTGCGGTACAACAGGCTTCCCTGTCCATAACCAACTCCTGGAACTTGCTCAAACTCATGTCCATTGAGTCAGTGATGCAATGCAACCATCTCATCCTCTGTCGTCCCCTTCTCCTCCTGTCTTCAATCTTTCCCAGCATCAAGGTCATTCTAATGAGTCAGTTCTTTGCATCAGGAGGTGAAAATATTGGAGTTTCAGCTTCAGCAACAGTCCTTCCAATGAATATTCAGAAATGATTTTCTTTAGGATGGACTGGTTGGATCTCCTTGAAGTCCAAGGGACTTTCAAGAGTCTTCAACACCACAGTTCAAAATCATCAATTGTTCTGTGCTTACCTTTCTTTATAGTCCATATCTCACATCCATACATGACTACTGGAAAAACCACAGCTTTGACTAGATGGAACTTTGTTGGCAAAGTAATGCCTCTGCTTTTTAATATGCTGTCTAGGTTTGTTATAGCTTTCCTTCCAAGGAGAAAGTGTCTTAATTTCATGTCTGCAATCACCATCTGCAGTGATTTTGTCAGTCAAGAAAATAAAGTCCGTCACTGCTTCCATCGTTTCCCTATCTATTTGCCATGAAGTGATGGGACCAGATGCCATGATCTTTGTTTTTTGAACATTAAGTTTTAAGCCAGCTTTTTCACTCTCCTCTTTCACTTTCATCAAGAAGCTCTTTAGTTCTTCCTCACTTTCTGCCATAAGGGTGATGTCATCTGCATCCCTGAGGTTATTGGTATTTATCCCTACAATCATGCTTCATCCAGCCTAGCATTTTGCATGATGTTTGTTGTATATAAGTTAAATAAACAGGGTGACAATATACAGCCTTGATGGACTCCTTTCACAATTTGGAACCAGTCCATTGTCCATGTTGGATTCTAACTGTTGCTTCTTGACCTGCATACAGAATTCTCAGGAGGCAGGTAAGGTGGTCTGATATTCCCATCTCTTTAAGTTTATTTCACACTGTGTTGTTATCCACACAATCCAAGGCTTTGGTGTAGTCAATAAAGCAGAAGTAGATGTTTTTCAGGAACTTTCTTGCTTTTTCTATGATCCAATGGATGTTGGCAGTTTGATCTCTGGTTCCTCTCCCTTTTCTAAAACCAGCTCGAACATCTGGAATTTCTTGGTTCAGGTAGTGTTTAAGCCTTGCTTGAAGAATTTTGAACATTACTTTGCTAGCTTGTAAGATGATTGCAATTGTGTGGAGTTTGAACATTTTGGCATTGCCTTTCTTTTGAACTGGAATTAAAACTGACCTTCTCTAGTCCTGTGGCCACCTCTGAGTTTTCCAAATTTGTTGGTATATTGATTGCAGCACTTTAACATCATATTTTAGGATTTGGAATAGCTCAACTGGAATTCCGTCACCTCCACTAGCTTTGTTCATAGTGATGCAGCCTAAGGACCACTGGGCTTAGCATTCCAGGATGTCTGGCTCTAGGTGAGTGATCACACCATCATGGTTATCTGGGTCATTAAGATATTTATTGTATAATTCTTCTGTGTCTTCTTGCCACCTATGGTAGCCATAAATTTGCCTTCCATATTCATGACTCTATTTTTATTATGTAAATAAATTTGAAGTATATGCTCTTATGACAGCTTTTAATTAAGAGGAAATTTCAATAAGAAAATGCCTAAGATAATGCCAAATATATTATAGGTTTTTAATTATGTGTTTTGATTCTTGTTTTCCATGTGTATTTGCTATTGTAAAAAATATACAATAGCTTAGACTATGAGTTTTGTTTGCAAAGCCACGTCTATCATCCTGTTCCTTAGTAAGCTATTCTACTACAGGGTTTCATGATTTTAATTCAAAGTGTTGTCTATACCTGTCTGGTGCTGATATGTTTCTCTTCTACTGAAATCACATGAAATCACAAGGCAAAGGCACTGTAACTTGTCTTGGATAAAGATACCAGATATGACATGTGATATCTAAAGATGTAGGCTGTTGAGAATGGAAAGGTAACAAAGGAGTAGATTGTATCTTATTCACTTTAGAGTTTCAAGAATTTTACTTGCCATGGAAATTTGCACAAAGCACAGGTTTGGTTTATTAAGCAATTGCCTACATTTCACTCAGCTGAAGTGATGGAAGACCTTAATCCTTGCAAACTGTCAATTAGAAGGAATTAATATCTGTCTTGAAGATGTGATTTTAGGTACATTTCACAAGACACTTAAGCTAGGCAGAATTATTTACTTTTATTGCTGAGCCAAGTTACTGACATGGGAATACAGAATTCTATTCTTACCAGAGTCACACCTCCCATATTCTATATTGCTATTTAATAGGTATTATCCATGGGTAGTTAAAACCTATTAAAGTGCATATTTACCTATGTTTAACAATTTTTGTAGGCTTATTAATTTCATTTGAGTAAAAATGAGAATTCCTTTCAGTTAGTTAATTCTTTTATATATCGCTAAAGCATCTTTCTCAAAGGATTATAGAACTATAGGCATTTAAAATTAAAATGGAGCTTAAAGTCATTTAACATAGAAGAAGGTAATTGTAATAAATTGGATCGTATTTTGTGTCAGATAGTGATAAATGCTCTTCCTGCACTGTTTTATACTCTAGGACAATGATTCAACAGGCAGGCTTCCATCAGAGTCAGCTGGGGAGCTTGTACCTAAATGATCCTGGGCCACTGTGATGTATTTAGCTCTCCAGATTGTCTGCCACATGCCAAAGTTTTTGGAGCATTGCTCTTAGAGATGGAAACCATTTCATCTTTATTTTGAACACTGTGAAAACTGAAGCTCATAGGTAGTAACTTTCAGGAGGTTGCAGAGCCAGTAAGTGGTAGAGACAGTATCCAATCCTTTGGCTGAGGCTGATGGGGTGGTACATTTTATAGCTCTGCTCTGTGAGTTGGCAACCAAATGGGCTGGCTGAGATTAGTGACGGCTGCTTGAAAGTCTGCATGGGAAAGGATAGCAGAATCACTTTGGGACTCACAGATAGATCATGACTAAAGTCTGGTGCCTGCAATGAATACAGGGCAGTCCCCCAGTTCAATATCTTTAATGTAAAAGTAACTCAAGAGGCATTCTGTGTTTTCATCCAACCACACTGACTCCACACTGGCTTTAGCAATTTCTGATGAAAGACTCCTTGTCTCAGGAATGTCTTATATATCTTATAAGAGTGTTGAAAGTAAAGAAAAACCCAGGAAATCAAGAACCAGGACACAAGTTCCAGTCTCTGCCTTGATGATAACTTGGAGTGTGAGTTTTGCCAAGATATTTTGTTGTTGTTGTTGTTGGATAGCAGTTTCTCATGACAGAGTTGAGTTATTTGGACTCAGTCATCAGAATGCATTTTTCTTAGTCTAACATGATTAGTTCTCCATATTTTGACAGAAATGTTTCTAACAGTTTAGGGGTAATATTCTGACCCCCAATCTCAATGTTTGATCATTTCCCAAAACAATAACCATATGCAGAAGTGAATACACAAAGAAATACATTGCCAGGAGTTAACTTCAAAAGCCTCTCTAATTTGGGGGATGGGAAAGAGAGAGGCAACTATGTAAAGGATTGTAAAAATTGTGATGAAATCTGATAGTCTAAGAGAAAATTACTTACAAATAATATGAGATCTTTCAGATTTAATGGTTAGGGAAAAAGTAAAGAATCTGTTCAAATTGTAATTAGTGGTGGTTTTTCAGTAGCCAAGTCATGTCCGACTTCGCTACCCCATGGACTGCAGCATGCCAGGCCTCCTTATCCCCTACCATATTCTGGAGTTTTCCCAAGTTCATGTCCATTGCATCAGTGATGTCATCAAACCATCTCATCCTTTGTCACCCTCTTCTCCTGCCTTCAGTCTTTCCCATCATCAGGTTCTTTTCCAGTGAGTCAACTGTTCATATCAGGTGGCCAAATATTGGAGCTTCAAGTTCAGCATCAGCCCCTGTAATGAATATTCAGGGTTGATTTTCTTTAAGATTGACTGGTTTGATCTCCTTGGTGTCCAAGGGACTCACAAGAGTTGTTGGTGGTAGATATCTATAAAAATCTACACATAATACATGTGTAGAGATTGTCCAGTCTGCTTTGGTCCATTTTCCTAAGATTTTTTTTTTTTTTTCAAAAAGTGTGTTCCTTCTTTCAATTTTCATGAAGATGCCAGGAAATAATTATGTTTATTTTGCAGACTTTTCTACAAATATATCCCTAACCAAGTATGTTTACAAATGTAGACAGGATACAAAAATGAAGTCCCCTACCCTTTCTATACTCTCATGCCTGTATGCTCAGTCACTCATTTGTGTCTGACTCTTGTGATCCCATGAACTGTAGCCCACCAGGCTTTTCTATCCATGGGATTATCGTAGCAGAAATACTGGCTGCTGCTGCTAAGTTGCTTCAGTCGTGTCCAACTCTGTGCAACCCCATAGATGGCAGCCCATCAGGCTCCCCTGTCCCTGGGATTCTCCAGGCAAGAATACTGGAGTGGGTTGCCATTTCCTTCTCCAATGCCTGAAAGTGAAAAGTTGTTCTGGCGTGTCCGACTCTTCGCAACCCTATGGACTGCAGCCTACCAGGCTCCTCCGTCCATGGGATTTTCCAGGCAAGAGTACTGGAGTGGGTTGCCATTTCCTCCTTCAGGAGATCTCCCCAACCCAGGGATCAAACCTGAGTCTCCTACATTAAAGGCAGATTCTTTACCACTGAGCAATCTGGGAAGCCCTTCTCATAACCACCTTCTCGAGAGAGAACTTTTTTCCTAGTCTTGTCTCCACAAGACTTTGAAATGTCATTTTGTAAAAATTACTGAAATTCTTTAGTCATTAGTTTTGTTGTCTCTAAAAAAAGTAAAATAGTTATTGCACAAAATTTTACCAGGATTAGATAACAATATGGAGGCATAAAAACTCATCAATGGATATTATATACATATATGTATCTAAAGGGATGTGATCTCTACCAGGCAGGAAATATCAAGTCAAAGAATGACAAAGTTTACAGTCATTGTAAATAGGACAGCTAAGATGAAAGTGCACACTTCCAGACTCCCAGTTCAAAACCTTTTCCTAGTTGTCAAACTGCTTATTCATATTTTATGTGGCTCCTAGGGAACTCTTACTATGGGGAAATGCATTATAGAAACAGAATGCTTAAGAGTTTAGTTTGTCATCCTCATGGTTTTGCTTAACTGTCAGGGCACTTAACCTAGAAGACTGAAAATAACTCAGTACATAGAGAACAGGAGAATTCTCTATGTTTAAATGTTTCTATCTCTGTCTCTTGCATCAGGTCTCCTTTCTTTATTAAAAGCAAGATGAATACAAGGAATCCTGCTCCTTACCCCAGGCATTATTTCTCTGCCTATTAGTCCCTCAGCCCCCAAATACACATCTCCCATCTAAATCCCATTTTCTAAGTTAACATCCCAGGTCTCTGAATCCTGGCCTGCATTAATATGCAATCCACTCTTTTTAATCTCTAATCTTTCCTATTGGCTTTTCCCTCAGAGTGCATCTTATTTTTACAGATCAATTTTATTTACATATTCCAGGCATGGATATCTGCCTTCTTTATGTAACTTTTCATTCTGTTAGGGAGAAAATAACCCTGCTCCCTCCAATCCCACTGTCAGCAGTCTTAAATCTTAAATCATAGAAAGGGACCTAGCAAAGCACACAATTACTGAAAAGAAATGTCCTTAACAGTTATCATTTCTCAACATGACTATGACTCCAATCTACAAAAGCAGTATTCTTTGATTACTATCATCAAAAGCCCATTACTCTAAAGTGGACAGTACACATTTTGAATGATGTTATTAAGGTGTTTATGTGTGTGTGTGTGGCTGAAGTTGCTAAATAGTGAATAGTTTACTCCTGTCCAGTCTTGCAGGGAGCATTGAAATATTTAAAATACGAGGCAATCAGGCACTGAACCCAATATTTACTCTCTGAATCACTTAGTTATATTTCATCAGCTCCCCTGGTCTTCTGAATTTTCATCAACAGAACATACATCATGAAATCCTCCAGTGTGGGGGAAGGTCATAACAATACCTTCCGGCGAGGTCTGTGGTGATGACATTAAAATCTGAAGATACATTCATTTCCTGAGATATGCTGTTCCCTTGTGAAATGAGGAGAGACCAAGCGTTCATCCTGAAGAAAATAAGACCAGTCTTTTTCGGTCTGCCCTTAAATCATGCAGAACTTGTCACTGCCTTCTGTATTCACTTTGCATAATACTATTCTCGTTTCCTCCTATGCATTTTCCCTCCCTACTATATTCACTGTATTCAGACATTGATCAGGCAGGATAAGTGAGCCCAACATATATCTTAAAAAATCATGACTGTGCTCATTTCTTTAAGACCTTGAGTTTATATCTTGAAATAGCTACTTCACCCCAAGAGAGAAAGCTTCACTGAGCTTATCATTTAAAGGGCACAGGTAGAGGTGAAGCACAGAGAGACAGCAGGAGCTCCATGGAAAATGGTCTGGATGGAGCAGCTGCATTTGCTTTTCAGCTCTGTCAATTTGCAGCTGTGGGACTTTGGCAAACTATTTAACCCATCGGAACCTTTGATTCTTTATCTTTACATTAAGGATTATGGAAAATGAAAGACAAAAATTTATGATGTGTAGAAAACATCTAAAATTCTCAGTATTATTATTGTAAATGCAATCCTAGGCATGAAGTTTATTTTAAGGGTAAGGATTATTAAAGGTAAGGATTCTATCATTGACTTTTGTATTTTTTTTAATGTAAACATTGGTTAATGAGTGTAATTTACTATTGAACTTAGCATTAGAAAGTGTGCTGGAAATTTGATTCTATTATCTCCCTACTATATTTCTCTAAGCAAGAAGAAACTAATTTTTAACTTTGCTATTTTTAAAATGTGGAATTAATATCTGCTTCAAATGTATAACACCAGCATAAAATGAGACTCATGTAAAGCTGTGAACAGCAAGTGTTTAGTACATGATAGGGATATTTTGAGAAATATATATATAGTTTTTTTTTTTCTCCTAAATTGAATTGGCTTTAGATAAATTTATTACTATCAAAATCAAGGTATTTAAAATATTATAAATTTTTAAAATATAGGATGAAAGGTAAAAGTGACAATTACAATGATAGATAACTTTTTATCACTGACTAAAACCAATAGAGAATATACAATATCAATGCAATTAGAATCAAAATTCCCACATAAGCTCCTAATATATATGCAACATCTAATCTTAACACTTTGGCCTTTAAGTTTTATGGCTGATGATATCTATAGATTGATTCTCAAAAAGCTTTATACTTTTCTGTTTCTTACATTCTTAACCGAAGATAAATGTTATTATTTGCAACCTTTGAGGAAATGGGGAAAATTTAATATATGTGATTGGGTCAAGATGTGGAATTATAGAAAGGCATTTTGATTAGAAGTCAGGTAATGTAGATCTGACCTCTGAGTCAAAATCATAAAATCACCAATCTGTAGTTGCAACTGTTCCTTTTGCAAGATTCCCAAGATATATGTTCTACAAAGTACTCATTTCCTATAATATTAATAGTCATCATAAGAGGAAAATATCAATGAGAAATGCTTTTAAAAAGAATTAACCCCCTTTATGGATGAAATATAGAATTTTGATATGCTGACATGATGATGATATAATTGAAATGCAAAAAAAAAACAAAAAAAACCTCCATCATTTGCCTGGATCTACAACAACCTGCTCAAATTACTATTCTTTCCCCTGTTGCTCACAAAAATCCATCTTCCCTGGCCTTCCAAATATCCTACCCTTTATCTATGAGAAACACACCCTCCCTCAAAGCTTTGTATTGTTTTGTTTATCTTTGTTTATCTTCTTCTACATGTATCCATGCTTCCTTCACGTTATTCAAGTGACTGTTCAAAGGGCACATATTCAGAGACACTTCATTCTCCATGTAACATGAAATGGTACTCCAGTCAATCTTTATTTCGTCACTTGCTTTTTCTCTCTTCCCTCCTCCTCTTCTCTATCCTTTCCTCTCTCCCTCCTTTTTCCTTTTTCCCTTCCTCCTTTTTTTTCTACCTTCCTTCCTTCCCTCCTGTCTTTCTTTTTCAAATTTACAGGTACTTAACCTTGATCATTGAACTATCTATGCTTACTTAGACACTCAGTCATGTCTGATTCTTTGCAATTCCATGGACTGTAGCCCGCCAGGCTCCTCTGTCCATGGAATTTGCCAGGAAAGAATACTGCAGTGGGTTTCCATTTCTTATCCCAGGGGATATTCCTGACTCAGTCTCTTTTGTCTTTTGTACTGGCAAGCATATTCTTAACCACAGTGTCAACTGGGAAGCCCTGAACTATCTATATTGTTTCTTAATTGTCTGGTAATTGTCTTGTTCTCCAACTGATTCATAAGGACAGCACTAAAGCCCTTTGGTTCATGCTGAACCATGAACTTGAGCTCTAGAACAGTAGTCTTTACAGAGTACATGCACAAGGAGCATTGTTGATAAACAGTCTGTGGGAAAAAGTAAAAAAATTGCCACTAGCAGACCATACCATATTTGGAATAATTTCCAAATTTAGAAAGCAAAACAAGCCAAATACATAGATAAATCAAGGTAACAGCACAGCCTGAAATGCAATAAAGAGAAGTCCTGGGAAATTTCTTACCACCAGACAAAAGTCAGGAAATAAAAGGGTTGTACTGAGAGAAGTTAAACCTTCATGTGCCTCTGCTTACATTGCTCACATGAAGGAGCTATCTGCAAGGGCTTTTGCTCCGAAATCATATCAGTCGTAAGCTGCTCCCTTAGCCTACTCAAGGCAAGAAAAGAAAGAATATTCTCCACATCCTTAGGAAAACCTGCTATCACCTGCAGCATACACCCTGCCTACCACCACCTCAGCTGATGGGTTTTAGCACATAACACAGACAGTTAAGCAGGAATTTGCCAAAACAGAATAATTAAAATTCACTAATTCAACCAACAATATGAAATGAGCCAAAATCAACAGAAAAGAGTGGCTCATAGTTGGGGAGATCACATCTTCATAGAGATACCAAGAATATGTCTTCTGGTTTACAAATTGTTAAATAAAATCATTAGAATATGAGTATTTATTTCCAAAATTAACAGTTGGAAAACTTAACAGACTGGTTGTTGAATAGAATGGATACAGATGAAGAGGCCATGAGTTGAAAGATGAATCAAAATAATTTTGTCTAAAATTTAGCTGTTGCTGTTATGAGTCATTTATGTGTGTGCAGCTCTTCATGACCCCATGGCCTGCAGCACACCAGGCTTCGATGTCCCTCACCATCTCCTGGAGTCTGGCCAAGTTCATGTTCATAAATTGATGATGCCATCCAACCATTGTATTCTCTGTTACCCTCTACTCTCTCTGCCTTCAATCTTTCCCAGCATCAGGGTCTTTTCCAATGATTCACTGTTCACATCAGGTGATCAAAGTATTGGAACTTCAGCTTGAGCATCAGTCCTTCGAACGAACATTCAGGGTTGATTTCCTTTAAGATTGACTGATTTGATCTGCTTGCACTCCAAGGGACTCTCAAGAGTCCTCTCCAGCACCACAGTTCCAAAGTACTGGAATTCCAAAAGTTCCAATTCTTTGGCACTCTGCCTGTGGTCCAGCTTTCACAACCATATATGACTATTGGAAAGGCCATAGCCTTGATTATACAGATTTTTCAGCAAAGTAATGCCTTTGCTTTTTAACATGCTGTTTAGGTTTGTCATAGTTTTCCTGTCTGTATGTACAGACAGACTAAGATATGGTATGTCTGAAAGAAAATTGAGAAAGAATAAAGCCTAGCATATCATCTGGATGCAAAAATAAATGAGACTCATGTTGCCAGATTTTTGTCTCTGAGAAAGTTATCATTTAGATGAGAAAACAGGATTTTCTACATACAAACACATATAAAAACACATACCATAAATCTCTGAAATATTTTCAAATGGCATGGGGTCTTCAAGCCCTAAAATGATAGTCATAAATTGGGGTCTCTTCCCAAACACAAGGGACATTTTAATGTACCTGAAGAATTTGAGGAAGTCTTCCTCAAAATAGACTTTATGGAATGCAGTCTACTAGGTGTATCATGAATGTGTCATTAGTGGTTTATTTTTAACACACTATCTCATGAACACAAAATATATTTCATTCCTGTACATATTTACAATAGCCAGTGATAAAGAAATATAAGTAAACCCTGAATACACATTTTTGATATGGTAATACATTGTTTGGGAAAAGTGAATGGGACAGGCAATAGCAGAGAAGAATGATAAATAGAAACATCTTCTTCTCAGAGGAAGAATGTCTGATCTCAGGGACATTAGACAAACACTCATCAAAATTGCTTTTCTCTACCCCTGTCTTTTGTCAGAATGTAGACAAAATTTGGTGATGGCATTTGTGTTTTGATGTGCTATTCTAAGAACAAAGAGTTCAGTTAACTTCATTTATTCATTCGTGTCTGACTCTTTGTGACCCCATGAATCACAGCAGGCCAGGCCTCCCTGTCCATCATCAACTCCCAGAATTTACCCAACCTCATGTCCATCAAGTCAGTGATGCCATCCAGCCCTCTCATCCTCTGTCATCCCCTTCTCCTCCTACCCCCAATCCTTCCCAACATCAGGGTCTTTACCAATGAGTCAACTCTTCACATGAGGTGGCCAAAGTATTGGAGTTTCAGCTTCAACATCAGTCGTTCCCATGAACAACCAGGACTGATATCCCTTAGGATGGACTGGTTGGATTTCCTTGCAGTCCAAGGGATTCTCAAGAGTCTTCTCCAACATCACATTTCAAAAGCATCAATTCTTCAGCACTCAGGTTTCTTCACTGTCCAACTCTCACATCCATACGTGACCACCTAAAAAACCATAGCCTTGACTAGATAGATCTTTGTTGGCAAAGTAATGTCTCTGCTTTTTAATATGCAATCTAGTTTGGTCATAATTTTTCTTCCAAGGAGTAAATGTGTTTTAATTTCATGGCTGCAGTCACCATCCGCAGTGATTTTGGTGCCCCCCAAAATAAAGTCTGACACTGTTTCCACTGTTTCCCCATCTATATCCCATGAAGTGATGGGACCAGATGCCATGGTCTTCGTTTTCTGAATGTTGAACTTTAAGCCAACGTTTCACTCTCCTCTTTCACTTTAATCAAGAGGCTTTTTAGTTCCTCTTCACTTTCTGCCTTAAGGATGGTATCGTCTGCATATCTGAGGTTACTGATATTTCTCCCGGTAATCTTGATTTCAGCTTGGGCTTCTTCCAGTGCAGCGTTTCTCATGATGTACTCTGCATATAAGTTAAATAAGCCAGGTGACAATATAAAGCCTTGATGTACTCCTTTTCCTATTAGGAACCAGTCTGTTGTTCAGTGTCCAGTTCTAACTGTTGTTTCCTGGCCTGCATCCAGGTTTCTCAAGAGACAAGTCAGGTGATCTTGTATTCTCATCTCTTGAAAATTTTTCCACAGTTTATACTGATCCACAGAGTCAAAGACTTTGGCATAGTCTATAATGCAGAAATAGATGTTTTTCTGGAACTCTCTTGCTTTTGATGATCCAGCAGATGTTAGCAATTTGATCTCTGGTTCCTCCGCTTTTTCTAAAACCAGCTTGAACATCTGGAAGTTCACGGTTCACATATTGCTGAAGCCTGGCTTGGAGAATTTTGAGCATTACTTTACTAGCATGTGAGATGAGTGAAATTGTGCAGTAGTTTGAGCATTCTTTCGCATTGCCTTTCTTTGGGATTGGAATGAAAACTGACCTTTTCCAGTCCTGTGGCCACTGCTGAGTTTTCCAAATTTGCTGGCATATTGAGCACAGCACTTTCACAGCATCATCTTTCAGGATTTGAAATAGCTCAACTGGAATTCCATCACCTCCACTAGCTTTGTTCGTAGTGATGCTTTCTAAGGCCCACTTGACTTCACATTCCAGGATGTTTGGTTCTAAATGAATGATCACACCATCATGATTATCTAGGTTGTCAAGATCTTTTTTGTACAGTTCTTCTGTGTATTCTTGCCACCTCTTCTTAATATCTTCTCTTTCTGTAGGTCCATATCATTTCTGTCCTTTATTGAGCCCATCTTTGCATGAAATATTCCATTGGCATCTCTAATTTTCTTGAAGAGATCTCTAGTTTTTCCTATTCTGTTGTTTTCCTCTATTTCTTTGCATTGATCACTGAGGAAGACTTTCTTATCTCTCCTTGCTATTCTTTGGTACTCTGTATTCAAATAATCCAAGGGAAATTTAACCTGCTGTGTCTGATCACTTTAACTCACTAACAGAGTCTCTTCTTTGAGGGTTTTCATGCCTACAAAGCTGACAGAACCTTTCCAATCAGTGAGCAGGGAGCATACTTGTTCTAGTAATCACACAAAGACAACTTCAAAAGATTCATGTTAAAGTAGAATATTAAATCTTAAGATATTTGAATAGTGCCTTAGCCAGTCAATGGACCATTTTCTCCCTTGCTTTGTATTTTGTGCAGCACTCATTTATTGCATATCACTGAATACACCCAACAGCTCTATAGGAGATCAAATGTCTGAATGGGAAAGATCATTAAAAAGTGATTTGTATCTGTTAAGCCCAGGAAATAATCCTGCTAAATAGAAAGAAACCACATGGGGTAAGAATACATCCTCATTCATTTTGTAATATGGGTTGTTAGGGACTTTAAAAATTTCCTAATATGATGTGTAAAAACTAATCTGCATACCTTATAACCTTAAAAATTCTTCAAACAGAGCTCAAGTCTTATCGCCCCCTGTGGAGTGTGATGACAAAGCAGGAGCTGTAAGAGAAGACAGATCTAGCAGAAACTTATTTCTTGGGAATTTTCAAGCAGTTTAAGAAACAAAATTCTGGGAAATGTTAGTTTCCATATAAACAGTTTTGGTTGTTTTGTTTATTTTTTTCTCAAGGTTATCATAGAAGATACAATTCTATCTTCTGCTAGGTGTAGATACTGCTAGGAGACTAAGGCAGCACCCAGTGAAGTAAAGATCTTTCTTATAAGATCATGGATATGAATTTAAATGTAACTGGAAATGGATAGGGAGTGTAAAGTTCAGTCTAGCACATCTTGTGATAATAACTTGGGATGGAGGATTTTCTGATTCCTAAACAGTGTTGGAAATGCTTAGCCTTCTTTGTAATCAGATAGAGTAGGAGTACAGGACCTTTTTTTTTGGAGTCATAGTATTCAGTTACAACTCTTTCCTTTGCGTGTTACTTACTTGATCTTAGACAATGTCAGTAATCTATCTTTCTCTCAGTTTAAGGATGTTGTGATAGCTTTTTAGCATAGTGCATATAAAATGCCTAGCTCATGGAGTGGCACATAAACTTATTAAGATATTGTTCATTATATGAGTGCAGTGGATTACTCTAAGGAATAAAATATTTTCAATAGTATCTCTAAAATACCAAGTAAATAATTGTCACTTCCTTTGAGATTTGCTGTTGTTGTTGAGTCAGTCATGTCCAACTCTTTCCAACCCCATGGACTGCAGTATGCCAGGCTTCCCTGTCTTTCAAATTTTCCAGAGTTTGCTCAGATACATGTCAACGGAATCAATGATGCTATCCAATCATCTCATCCTCTGTCACCCACTTCTCCTCCTGCCCTCAATCTTTCCCAACATCAGGGTCTTCTCCAATGAGTTGGTTCTTCACACCAGGTGGCCAAAATATTGGAGCTTCAGGGTCAGTCTTTCCAATGAAGATTTAGGGTTGATTTCTCTTAGGATTGACTGGTTTGATCTTCTTGTAGTTCAAGTGATTATCAAGAGTATTCTCTAGCACCACAATTTGAAAGCATTAATTCTCTGGTGCTCAGCCTTACATCTGTACATGACTACACCCTGCTTATTTAACTTATATGCAGAGTACATCATGAGAAACTTTAGGCTGGAATAAGCACAAGCTGGAATCAAGATTGCCAGGAGATATATCAATATCAATAACCTCAGATATGCAGATGACACCACCCTTATGGCAGAAAGTGAAGAGGAACTAAAAAGCCTCTTGAGGAAAGTGAAAGAGGAGAGTGAAAACGTTGGCTTAAAGCTCAACATTCAGAAAACGAAGATCAGGGCATCTGGTCCCATCACTTCATGGGAAATAGATGAGGAAACAGTGGAAACAATGTCAGACTTCATTTTTGGGAGCTCCAAAATCACTGCACATGGTGATTGCAGCCATGAAATTAAAAGACGCTTGTTCCTTGGAAGGAAAATTATGACCAACCTACATAGTCAAATCTCTGCCCCAACCAGTAACACTGAAGAAGCTGAAGTTGAACAGTTTTGTGAAGACCTACAAGACCTTTTAGAACTAACACCCAAAAAAGATGTCCTTTTCATTATAGGGGACTGGAATGCAAAAGTAGGAAGTCAAGAAACACCTGGGGTAATAGGCAAATTTGGCCTTGGAATGTGGAGTGAAGCAGGGAAAAGACTAATAGAGTTTTGCCAAGAAAATGCACTGGTCACAGCAAATACCCTCTTCCAACAATACAAGAGAAGACTCCACACACGGACGTTGCCAGATGGTCAACCCTGAAATCAGATTGATTATATTCTATGCAGCCAAAGATGGGGAAGCTCTATACAGTCAACAAAAACAAGACCAGGAGCTGACTGTGGCTCAGATCATGAACTCCTTATTGCCAAATTCAGACTTAAATAGAAGAAAGTAGGGAAAACTGCTAGACCATACAGGTATGACCTAAATCAAATCAATTATGATTATACAGTGGAAGTGAGAAATAGATTTAAGGGCCTAGATCTGATAGATAGAGTGCCTGATGAACTATGGAATAAGGTTTGTGACATTGTACAGGAGACAGAGATCAAGACCATCCTCATGAAAAAGAAATGCAAAAAAGCAAAATGGCTGTCTGGGGCGGCCTTACAAATAGCTGTGAAAAGAAGAGAGGTGAAAAGCAAAGGAGAAAAGGTAAAATACAAGCATCTGAATGCCGAGTTCCAAAGAATAGCAAGGACAGATAAGAAAGCCTTCTTCAGCGATCAGTGCAAAGAAATAGAGGAAAAGAACAGAATGGGAAAGACTAGCGATCTCTTCAAGAAAATTAGAGATACCAAGGGAACATTTCATGCAAAGATGGGCTAGATAAACGACAGAAATGGTATGGACCTAACAGAAACAGAAGATATTAAGAAGAGGTGGCAAGAATACACGGAAGAACTGTACAAAAAAAGATCTTCACAACCCAGATAATCATGATGATGTGATCACTAATCTAGAGCCAGACATCTTGGAAAGTGAAGTCAAGTGGGACTTAGAAAGCATCACTATGAACAAAGCTGGTGGAGGTGATGGAATTCCAGTTGAGCTATTTCAAATCCTGAAAGATGATGCTGTGAAAGTGCTGCACTCAATATGCCAGCAAATTTGGAAAACTCAGCAGTGGCCACAGGACTGGAAAAGGTCAGTTTTCATTCCAATCCCAAAGAAAGGCAATGACAAAGAATGCTCAGACTAACGAACAATTGCACTCATCTCACATGCTAGTAAAGTAATGCTCAAAATTCTCCCAGCCAGGCTTCAGCAATACGTGAAACATGAACCCCCTGATGTTCAAGCTGGTTTTAGAAAAAGCACAGGAACCAGATATCAAATTGCCAACATCTTCTGGATCATGGAAAAAGCAGGAGAGTTCCAGAAAAACATCTATATCTGCTTTATTGACTATGCCAAAGCCTTTGACTGTGTGGATCACAATAAACTGTGGAAAATTCTGAAAGAGATGGGAATACCAGACCACGTAACCTGCCTCTTGAGAAATCTGTGTGCAGGTCAGGAAGCAGCAGTTAGAACTGGACATGGAACAACAGACTGGTTCCAAATAGGAAAAGGATTACATTAAGGCTGTATATTGTCACCCTGCTTATTTAACTTCTATGCAGAGTACATCATGAGAAACGCTGGACTGGAAGAAACACAAGCTGGAATCAAGATTGCAGGGAGAAATATCCATAACCTCAGATATGCAGATGATACCACCCTTATGGCAGAAAGTGAAGAGGAGCTAAAAACCCTCTTGATGAAAGTGAAAGAGGAGAGTGAAAAAGTTGGCTTAAAGTTCAACATTCAGAAAACAAAGATCATGGCATCTGGTCCCATCACTTCATGGGATATAGATGGGGAAACAGTGGAATCAGTGTCAGACTTTATTTTTTTGGCCTCCAAAATCACTGCAAATGATGATTGCAGCCATGAAATTAAAAGACGCTTACTTCTTGGAAGAAAAGTTATGACCAACCTAGATAGTATATTAAAAAGCAGAGAAATTACTTTGCCAACTACAGTCCGTCTAGTCAAGGCTATGGTTTTTCCTGTGGTCATGTATGGATGTGAGAGTTGGACTAGAAGAAGGCGAAGCACCAAAGAATTGATGCTTTTGAGGTGTGGTTTTGGAGAAGACTCTTGAGAGTCCCTTGGACTTCAAGGAGATCCAACCAGTCCATTCAGAAGGAGATGAGCCCTGGGATTTCTTTGGAAGGAATGATGCTAAAGCTGAAACTCCAGTACTTTGGCCACCTCATGTGAAGAGTTGACTCATTGGAAAAGACTCTGATGCTGTGAGGGATTGGGGGCAGGAGAAGGGGACAACAGAGGATGAGATGGCTGGACGACACCACTGTTCAATGGGTGTGAGTTTGAGTGAACTCCAGGAGTTGGTGATGGACAGGGAGGCCTGGTGTGCTGCGATTCATGGGGTCACAAAGAGTCAGACACAACTGAGTGACTGAACTGAACTTGTTAAAAAAAAAAAAATCATAGCTTTAACTATATGGTCCTTTTTTGGCAGTGATGTCTCTGCTTTCTAATATGCCATCTAGGCTTGTCCTTCAAGATTACACTTAATTTGTTCCCCATATAACTTGCTTTTCTTAGTTCATTGCACTTTGTGTATAAAACCTCTCCTCTGTTTGTCTCCTTTTTTCTTAGAAATGCCCTTTATTTTTCAACCAAAATATTGTTGTTCAAGCTGACTACCAACTAATCCACACAGATACTCTTTCTTTTCTGCTTTTTTATGTCCTTTGAATGATTCCCTTGCATGAAGTCTGAATATCACTGTTCTATGTGTATCTAATACCAGGTATGTTGTGATGTGTGTAGGCCTTTTACTAATCTCAACTAGGCAGCTATCTTTTCCAATGTGGAAGCTACACTCTGTTAGTTGTGTTGCCTAGAGTAGCCTGTTTAAAAAGAAATAATTATTTTGGTGTTCTTTCATGGTAAATAAATATTACAGTTGGTCCCTTAACTTTAACTTATCACTCATAAATGGCCTTTTCTTATGAAAAATAGGAAACTTTTTCTCAGCATCAAGAGTTCAGCTTTTCCATCAGTTAAGTTTTTCATTCTTTCACAATGGTTTGTTGAATGACCTTGAAACCATTCAAATTGTTGCAAAAATATTAGTAAGAAAGACCAATGGAGTCTACACACTTGGGAAACACAAAATCAAATTAATCAGATGTATAAAACAACCAACTATACTACAATGTAGCATGTGTTCTACTAGAGATATACAAAGCCAGAAGTACCTCTAGGGTGAAAAAGAATATGGTGAATAGACAGAAAGAAAAAAAAAAGATAGATAGTTAGGTGATAGATGAATAGATGGTGACTGGATAGAAAGAGACAGAAAGAGAGAAACAGAGACACAAAAATGATAACTAGATAGCTGAGTAGATACATAGACAGGTAGATCATAGACACATGGTAGATCGATAGCTACATAAATAGTTTTTTTTTTTTTTTTTAGGCACTCTCTGGTATTCTTTTTTCTTTCCTTCAAATGTGGGGTTTCATCTGGAGTCATTTCACTCAGAACAATTTTCAGCAATTTTTTCTGAAATCAGCAGAAGATAAAATCTCTCTACTTTTTCTGAGGCAAAATGCAATTATTTCACTTCATTTTCTCAAATCAAATTTGTGAAGTGTAATTTTACATATGTTAGAATGATCTGGCTTCAATGTGTCTTTTAAAGATTTTGGGCAGATTTACACATATGTAACCAACACTAAAGTAAAAATATAAAATATTTCTATTTGGAAAAAAAATAATAAATTCTCTGTATCTCTATCAGGACAATCTTGTGATATTGTCACAATCACAAAAATTCTTTCTAAATATACATTCAAATTATCTTTCTATAGTTTCAAATAAATAGAATCATATGATATGCACATTTTTGTGTCAGTCTCCTTTGTTTATAATAATGTTTATGAGAATCACTAATGCTGTTTTGTGGATCAGTACTTCCTGTATTTTTATTGCTGAGTAGTATTATGTTGTATGAGTATACAATAATTTGTTTTTCCATTCAATCATTGATGAATTGTGTCCAAATTATACCTTTTTTGAAAAAAGTTTCTGTGACTATTTGTGTGCAAATTTTCATTTGAAGGTATATTTTCATTTTCCTTTGGTATATGCCTAGGGGTGTAATTTCTAGATTGTAATAAATGAATGTTGCATTGTACTAAGAACTGCTGAATTATTTTCCAAAGAGACTCTATCAGTTGTGTTTCACACCATCACCCCACAACAGTGCTACGTAGTTTTGCTGCACTTTGTACTGTTAGTCCTTATAATTTTAGCAGTTAAATGGGTATTTAACTGTATCATACTGTGCTATTAATATGAATCTCCCTGTTATTAGTGTTTCCCTGGTGACATGGTGGTAAAGAATAATCCTGCCCATGTAGGAAATGTGAGTTCAGTGCTTGGGTCAGAAGATTCCCTGGAGAAAGAAATGGCAACCCATTCCATTATTCTTCCCTGGGAAATCCCATGGACAGAGGAGCCTGAGGGGCTACACTCCATGGGATATCAAAAGAGTCAGACACATCTTAGCAACTAAACAGCCTTACTATTAATTCTGTTAAATATTGCTTTTCATGTGACTATTGACTATTTGCATGTCTTTTCTCTGAAGTATTCAAATTTTGCCCTTAATTTTTATCTTTAAATTTATAGAAAGCAAAATTAACTTTATTTTTTGAATATAATTTCATGAGTTTTAATACAAGATTAGATTTACATATATCACATACAATTATTATTACTCCAAAACTAGTTAAGCATGTATATGTATGTGTTTTTTTGGACTCTGCTTTATTGACCAATATGTCCCTAAATCTTGTAGCCTTATAGTAAATCACTGTTGACCCATGCCTCCATCAGAGACTCCTGGACACTTAAAGACAAGTCTGGATCAGTCTCTTGTGAATTCACTGCTCCTTTCATCTGGGTCCAGGTGCACACAAGGTTTTGTTTGTGCTCCCTAAGAGTCTGTTTCCCCAGCCCTGTGTATGTTCTGTAATCAAATCCCACTGGCCTCCAAAGTCAACTTCTCTGGAAGTTCTCAATCCCTTTGCTAGATCCCCAGGTTGGGAAATCTGTTGTGGGTCCTAAAACTTTCTTAACAGTGAGAGAATTTCTTTAGTATAATTGTTCTGCAGTTTGTGGGGCATCTGCTCTTTGGATCTATGATGAGGTTAATGGTAACCTCCTCCAAGAGGGCTTAGGCCACAGGCTGTGTGACAGGTAGAAGCAACCAGAGCCCCTGCCCCCACAGCAGGCCACTGCTGACTTGTACCTCTGTAGGAGACTCAAACACAGATCTGACTCAGTCTCTGTGGGGTCTCGTGGTACTGGGGAGCACAAGGTTCTATTTGAGCCCTCCAGGTGTCTCCTGCTGCAGAGTTGGGGGCATTGAGTGCAGCAGTGCATGCACAGGACCTTTTGAAGAAGGTCGCCATTATCTTCATTACCTTCACCAAAGTTTGGCCTCAGGTCAACCAACAGAGAGGGAACAAATCCCCACCCATCAACAGAATATTGAGTTAAAGATTTACTGAGCATAGCCCCGCCCATCACAACAAGAACCAGTTTCCCCCAGAGTCAATCTTGCCCATCAGAAAGCTTCCAGAAGCCTCTTATCCTTATCAATCAGAAAAAGAAGGAATGAAAACCACAATCACAGAAAATGAATCAAATTGATCACATGGACCACAGCCTTGTCTAACTCAATAAAACTCAGCCACAATGTGTAGGACCAGCCAAGACAGATGGGTCATGGTGAAGAGTTCTGACAGGACGTAGTTCACTGGAGAAGGGAATGGCAAACCTCTTCAGTATTGCCTTGAGAACCCCATGAACAGTATGAAAAGGCGAAAAGATATGACAGTGAAAGATGAACTCCCCAGATCGGTATGTGCCCAGTATGCTACTGGAGAAGAGTGGAGAAATAACTCTGGAAAGAATGAAGAGATGGAGACAAGGTGAAAACAACACCTAGCTATGGATGCAACTGTTGATGGAAGTAAAGTTTGATGCTGTACAGAACAATATTTCATAGGAATTTTAGGTCTATGAATAAAGGTAAATTGGAAGTGGCCAAACAGGAGATGGCAAGAGTGAACATTGACATTTTAGGAATCAGTGAACTAAAATGGGCTGGAATGAGTGAATAGATGACCATTATATCTACTACTATGGGCAAGAATCCCTTAGAAGAAATGGAGTAGCCATCATAGTCAACAAAAGATTCTGAAATGCAGTACTTGGATGGAATCCCAAAGATGAAAGAATAATCTCTGTTTGTTTCCAAACCAAACCATTCAATATCACAGTAATCCAAGTCTATGCCCCAACCGGTAATGCTGAAGAAGTTGAAATAAAATGGGCCTATAAAGACCTACAAGACCTTCTAGACTAATACCCAAAAAAGATGTCCTTTTCATTACAGGGGACTGGGAGGCAGAAGTAGGAAGTCAAGAGATAACCTGTAGTAACTGACAAATTTGGCCTTGGAGTACAAAATGAAGCAGGTCAAAGGCTAGCAGTTTTGCAAAGAGAACACACTGGTTATAGCAAACAGCCTCTTCCAAGAACACAAGAGAACACTCTACACGTGAACATCAGCAGATGGTCAATACCAAAATCAGACTGATTATATTCTTTGCAGACAAAGAAGGAGAAGCTCTATACAGTCAGCACAAACAAGACCAGGAGTTGACTGTGACTCAGATCATTAACTCATTATCGTAAATTCAGACTTAAATTGAAAAAGAGGGAAAGCCACTATATCATTTAGGTATGACCTAAATCAAACCCCTTACAATTATACAGTGGAAGTGACAGAGAGATTCAAGAGAGTGGATCTGATAGACAGAGTGCCTAAGAACTATGTACAGAGGTTCATGACATTGTACAGGAGGCAGTGATCAAGACCATTCTCATGAAAAAGAAAGGCAAAAAAGCAAAATGGTTGTCTGAGGAGGCCTTACAATAAGCTGAGAAAAGAAGGGAAGCGAAAGACAAAGGAGCAAAGGAAAGATATACGCATCTGAATGCAGAGTTCCAATGAATAGCAAGGAGAGATAAGAAAGCCTTCCTAAGTGAGCAATGCAAAGAAATTGAGGAAAATGATAGAATTAGAAAGACTAGAGATCTCATCAAGAAAATTAGAGATACCAAGGGAATATTTCATGCAAAGATGAGCTCAATAAAGGACAGAAATGGTATGGACCTAACAGAAGCAGAAGATATTAAGAAGAGGTGGCAAGAACACACAGAAGGACTATACACAAAAGATCTTCATGACCCATATAATCATGATGGTGTGATCGCTCACCTAGAGCCAGACATCCTGGAATGTAAAGTCAAGTGGGCCTTAGGAATCATCACTATGAACAAACCTAGCAGAGGTGATAGAATTCCAGCTGTGCTATTTCAAATCATAAAAGATGATGTTGTGAATGTGTTGCACTCAATAGGCCAGCAAACTTGGAAAACTCAGCAGTTGCCACAGGACCAGGAAAGTTCAGTTTTCTTTCTAATCCCAAAGAAGGGCAATGAAAAAGAATGTTCAAAGTATTGAACAATTGCACTCACCTCACATGGTAGCAAAGTAATGCTCAAAATTCTCCAAGCCAGGCTTCAACAGTACATGACCCATGAACATCCAGATGTTCAAACTGGATTTAGAAAAGGCAGAGGAACCAGAGATCCAATTGCCAACACTCGTTGTATCATAGAAAAAGCAAGAGAATTGCATTAAAAAAAACATCTCTTTTATTGATTACACCAAAGGCTTAGACTGTGTAGATCACAACAAACTGAGAAATTCTTCAAGAGATGGGAATACCAGACCACCTTACCTGCCTCCTGAGAAATCTGTTTGCAGATCAAGAACTAACATGGAACAAGAGACTGGTTCCAAATTGGGGAAGGAGTATGTCAAGGCTGTATATTGTCACCCTGCTTATTTAACTTATATTGCAGAGTACATCATGGGAAATGCCAGGCTGGATGAAGCACAAGCTGGAATCAAGATTGCCAGGAGAAATATCAATAATCTCAGATACGCAGATGATACCACCATTATGGCAGAAAGTGCAGAGGAATTAAAGAACGTCTTGATGAAAGTGAAAGAGGGAAGTGAAAGAGCTGGCTTAAAACTCAGCATTCAAAAAACTAAGATTGTGGCATCCAGTCTCATCACTCTATGACAAACAGATGAAGAAACAATGGAAACCATGACAATCTTTATTTTCTTGGTCTCCATAATCACTGCAGATGGTGACTGCAGCCATGAAATTAAAAGGCGCTTGCTCTTTGGAAGAAAACCTATGACCAACGTAAACAGAATATTAAAAAACAGAGACATTACTTTGCTGACAAAGGTCCATCTAGTCAAAACTATGGTTTATCCAGTAGTCATGTATGGATGTGAGAGCTAGACTATAAAGAAAGCTGGGGGCCAAAGGATTGATGCTTTTGACCTGTGGTGTTGAAGAAGACTCTTAAGAGTCACTTGGACTGCAAGGAGATCCAACCAGTCTATCCTAAGGAAATCAGTACTGAATATTCATTGGAAGGACTGATGTTGAAGCTGAAACTCGAATACTTTAGCCACTTGATGCAAAGAACTGCCTCACTGGAAAAGACCCTAATGCTGGGAAGATTGAAGGCTGGAGGAGAAGAGGATGACAGAGGCTGAGATGGTTGGATGGAATCACATACTTGATGGACATGAATTTGAGCAAGTTCCAGGAACTGATAATGTACAGGGAAGCCTGGCATACTGTTGTCCATGGGGTCACAAAAGGTAAGACATGGCTGAGCGATGGAATTGACTGAAATCATACTCACAGAAAACTAGTTAATCTAATCACACTAGGACCACAGCCTTGTCTAATTCAACGAAACCAAGCCATGCCCGCGGGGCAACCCAAGACGGGTGGGCCATGGTGGAGAGGTCTGACAGAATGTGGTCCACTGGAGAAGGGAATGGCAAACCACTTCAGTATTCTTGCCTTGAGAACCCCATGAACAGTATGAAAAGGCAAAATGATAGGATACTGAAAGAGGAACTCCCCAGGTCAATTGGTGCCCAATATGCTACCAGAGATCAGTGGAGAAATAACTCCAGAAAGAATGAAGGGATGGAGCCAAAGCAAAAACAGTACCCAGCTGTGGATGTGACTGGTGATAGAAGCAAGATCCGATGCTGTAAAGAGCAATATTGCATAAGAACATGGAATGTTAGGTCCATGAATCAAGGCAAATTGGAAGTGGTCAAACAAAAGATGGTAAGAGTGAATGTCGACATTCTAGGAATCAGAAAATTAAAATGGACTGGAATGGGGGAATTTAACTCAGATGTCCATTATCTACTACTGGGGGCAGGAATCCCTCAGAAGAAATGGAGTAGCCATCATGGTCCACAAAAGAGTCTGAAATGCAGTACTTGGATGCAATCTCAAAAATGACAGAATGATCTCTGTTCGTCTCCAAGGCAAACCATTCAGTATCACAGTTATCCAAGACTACGCCCCAACCAGTAACGCTGAAGAAGCTGAAGTTGAACGGTTTTATGAAGACCTACAAGATCTTTTAGAACTAACACCCAAAAAAGATGTCCTTTTCATTATAGGGGACTGGAATGCAAAAGTAGGAAGTCAAGAAACACCTGAAGTAACAGGCAAATTTGGCCTTGGAATGCAGAATGAAGCAGGGCAAAGACTAATAGAGTTTTGCCAAGAAAACGCACTGGTCATAGCAAACACCCTCTTCCAACAACACAAGAGAAGACTCTACACATGGACATCACCAGATAGTCAACACCGAAATCAGATTGATTATATTCTATGCAGCCAAAGATGGGGAAGCTCTATACAGTCAACAAAAACAAGACCAGGAGCTGACTGTGGCTCAGACCATGAACTCCTTCTTACCAAATTCATACTCAAATTGAAGAAAGTAGGCAAAACCACAAGACCATTCAGGTATGACCTAAATTAAATCCCTTATGATTATACAGTGAAAGTGAGAAATAGATTTAAGGGCCTAGTTCTGATAGACAGAGTGCCTGATGAACTATGGAATGAGGTTCGTGACATTGTACAGGAGACAGGGATCAAGACCATCCTCATGGAAAAGAAATGCAAAAAAGCAAAACGACTGTCTGGGGAGGCCTTACAAATAGCTGTGAAAAGAAGACAGGCAAAAAGCAAAGGAGAAAAGGAAAGATATAAGCATCTGAATGCAGAGTTCCAAAGAATAGCAAGAAGAGATAAGAAAGCCTTCTTCAGTGATCAATGCAAAGAAATTGAGGAAAACAATAGAATGGGAAAGACTAGCGATCTCTTCAGGAAAATTAGAGATACCAAGGGAATATTTCATGCAAACATGGGGTCGATAAAGGACAGAAATGGTACGGACCTAACAGAAACAGAAGATATTAAGAAGAGGTGGCAAGAATACACAGGAGAACTGTACAAAAAAGATCTTCATGACCCAGATTATCATGATGGTGTGATCACTAATCTAGAGCCAGACATCCTGGAATGTGGAGTCAAGTGGGCCTTAGAAAGCATCACTACAAACAAAGCTAGTGGAGGTGATGGAATTCCAGTTGAGCTATTTCAAATCCTGAAAGATGATGCTGTGAAAGTGCTGCACCTAATATGCCAGCAAATTTGGAAAACTCAGCAGTGGCCACAGGACTGGAAAAGGTCAGTTTTCATTCCAATCCCAAAGAAAGGCAATGCCAAAGAATGCTCAAACTACTGCACAATTGCACTCTTCCCACATACTAGTAAAGTAATGCTCAAAATTCTCCCAGCCAGGCTTCAGCAATACGTGAACCATGAACTCCCTGATGTTCAAGCTGGTTTTAGAAAAGGCACAGGAACCAAAGATCAAATTACCAACATCTGCTGGATCATGGAAAAAGCAAGAGAGTTCCAGAAAAACATCTATTTCTGCTTTCTTGACTATGCCAAAGCCTTTGACTGTGTGGATCACAATCAACTGTGGAAAATTCTGAAAGAGATGGGAATACCAGACCACCTAACCTGCCTCTTGAGAAATCTGTATGCAGGTCAGGAAGCAGCAGTTAGAACTGGACATGGAACAACAGACTGGTTCCAAATAGGAAAAGGAGTATGTCAAGGCTGTATATTGTCACCCTGCTTATTTAACTTATGTGCAGAGTGCATCATGAGAAACGCTGGACTGGAGGAAACACAAGCTGGAATCAAGATTGCCGGGAGAAATATCAATAACCTCAGATATGCAGATGACACCACCCTTATGGCAGAAAGTGAAGAAGAACTAAAAAGCCTGTTGATGAAAGTGAAAGAGGAGAGTGAAAAAGTTGGCTTAAAGCTCAACATTCAGAAAACGAAGATTATGGCATCCGCTCCCATCACTTCATGGGAAATAGATGGGGAAACAGTGGAATCAGTGTCAGACTTTATTTTTTTGGCCTCTAAAATCACTGCAGATGGTGACTGCAGCCATGAAATTAAAAGACGCTTACTCCTTGGAAGAAAAGTTATGACCAACCTAGATAGCATATTAAAAAGCAGAGACATTACTTTGCCGACTAAGGTCCTTCTAGTCAAGGCTATGGTTTTTCCTGTGGTCATGTATGGATGTGAGAGTTGGACTGTGAAGAAGGCTGAGTGCTGAAGAATTGATGCTTTTAAACTGTGGTGTTGTAGAAGACTCTTAAGAGTCCCTTGGACTGCAAGGAGATCCAACTAGTCCATTCTGAAGGTGATCAGCCCTGGGATTTCTTTGGAAGGAATGATGCTAAGTCTGAAGCTCCAGTACTTTGGCCACCTCATGCGAAGAGCTGACTCATTGGAAAAGACTGTGATGCTGGGAGGGATTGGGGGCAGGAGGAGCAGGGGACGACAGAGGATGAGATGGCTGGATGGCATCACTGACTCGATGGACGTGAGTCTGAGTGAACTCCGGGAGTTGGTGATGGACACAGAGTCCTGGCGTGCTGTGATTCATGGGGTGGCAAAGAGTTGGACACGACTGAGCGACTGAACTAAACTGAACTGATAGTAAGTCATCGGATCAGGCTGTGTGATTCCTCCAATTTTATTGCTCTTTTCATTATTGTTTTGGCGATTAGAAGCTGTTTAATTTTCCATAGAAATTTTAGCATTAGCTTGTTGATTTCTGGGAAAAAAAATGACTACTGGAATTTTGTTTTATGTTATATGTATATATGTATACAATCTTTTTCAGAATCTTTTCCTGTATGTGTTATTACAAAATAAATATTCAATTCTTTATTAAAAAATAATAAAGAGTTCCCTTATCCAGAGGGAAGAAGAAAAGTGTTATTCACTCAGTCATGTCTGACTCTTTCCAACCCAATTGACTGTAGCCCATCAGTCTCCTCTGTCCATGGAATTCTCCAGGCAAGAATACTGGAGTGGGTTGCCACTTCTTTCTCCAGAGGATCTTTCCAACCCAGGGATTAAACCTGGGTGTCCTGCATTGTAAGCAGATTCTTTACCATCTGAGCCATGAAGGAAGCCCTACTGACAATGCTTAAATATAGTTTCTTGTATCTTTAGATTTACAGATTCAACTTATATCCAAATTTACTTAGATGAGCATCTTCCCCACTTACTCCATTCCGAGAGGTTTTTTCATACTTTTGTAATACAGTGAAATTACTTTCTTATATTTTGTATTCTATCCTGGGATTGCCTTACCTCTAATATTTTGGGCATGCATCGAGGTTCATCTTTTGCTCTAAAGTTCTATTGATTTTGACAAGTGCATATGTCATATAACTATAGTATCATACAGAAAAATGTTATCACTCTAAAAATTCCCCTGCGTTTTACCAATCAAGCTTCCTCCTCACTCCTCAAACTCCTGGCAATCACTATAATTTTGCCTTTTCATCCACTGCTATAGCTTTACCTTTACTGCTATAGCTTTCCAGAATGTCCTATATTTGGAATCAAGCAGTCACAGTTTGTTTTTTTTTAATTTAGCATAAGCATTTAAGAGTCATCCATGTCTTTTTGTGACTCAATAGCTGATTTCTTTTTATCTCTGTAAAATTCCATTGTATAACTGTAGCTTAATATGTTAATTCAGTTGAAAGACATCTTGATCGGTTCCTGTCTTTGGTGATTGTTAATAAAGCTGTTATAAACGTTAGTGTCCAGGTTTTTGTATGGGCATAATTTGTCAAGTTCCCGAACGTTTGCTAGTCCAATCTGCCTTGATCCTCATCTTGACCACCCTTTTCCTCAGTTTCTTCCAGAGTCTTTAGGGTGAGATGCACTTATGGTCTCCTCAACCACTTTACAGACAGAAATTTGCAGCAGTTGCTTGTTCTGTCTCCCCCACACATGTAACAGCACCAGAGATGTCCTGCTGAGTCATCTGCATTTATTCAGAAAATCTTTGAGAATCCTGGTCAATGTGTTATACACCATAGTGAGCCCTAAACTAAACCTAGCATCAAAACATCTTCCTTAATCATTGGTTTGTGTTGGCAAGAGTTACTTTCAACTAGACTTCTTATATACAATGATTTTTGGTCACCAAATTATAGTCAGCTGTCTGAATCTGTCTCTTAGCCCTAAGGTAAGTGCCTTCCTTGTATTATTATTTTCTTTTTCCAAAATCTTCTCTGCATTGTTTCTCAGCTTATTGCTTTTTCTCATTAATTATTTTTGTTCATAACACCCTTCTAGGAAGCCCTGATTCTACAGTAAATAAGCCATTTAAAATCATCACATTCTACAGCAGAAACCATCCTATGCATACACATTGTCACCAAGCAAAGCAAATTCTCTGACCTTAGACAATACTTTTTCCCCACTTGTTTTTTTTTTTTTTCTGTTATTCTCATATTTTATTTTGTTTGAGAAAAAGTTAAGTTTTTTTACCACTTTCAATTGCGTACAAACTTGTTAAATTTTAAATGAACAAACCTTATTTTAAATTCCATCAGAGCCTTTTATTAGCTGTGTAATAATGAGCAAAGCTTATAACTTCTCTAAGCTTCATTTTTCTCTTATGAAAAATAGAGATACTATCCATTTTATAAGGTTTATGAGAGTCAAGTTTGCAAATATCTAATAAGTGCCTGGGAGAGTTATTTTGAACATATGAGCTCTTTTTCACTTGCCCTTATCTTATAGAATTTCATTTTCCATTATTCTTATCAAATCCTTCTCTGATTTGTCCTCTCAAGGCTATGATTTCCAAGTAGAGTAGTCATAGTGAGTTAAGAATAATACTTTGTTAGAACTTGTAAGTACCTTGTCATGCTAATAGTGAGATTGCTTTGTATATAAAGACTATAGTCAACTTTGAAAGTCCTACCATGTAGGCGGCTGATAGCACATTAATATTCAGTAGATTAAAAACTGAATCTACATGTATACAACACATACTGCAGATGACTTCAGTGTTAAGTACTTTAAAATATATCATTATATATGTGTGCACAGATGGTATAAATGACATCTGCTGAACATTTAATGAGCACATACTATATACTATTATATAAATGTTATAGTTTTATATAGGTATAGTCTTTAAATTACTCACCATCACAAAGTCAGTCAGTGACAAAGCTTAGCACAGAGCTAAGGACATAGTACACACTCAATATATAGTTGTTAAATCAATTACTGCAAGTTTTGAGATTTTATCCAAAGACTGTCTCTGTCCATTTCCATATTCTTACACCATATCACTGTAAAGTGATTTAAGCACACCTCTCAAGGAGTGCTTTCTAAATGTAGCATTCAAAAGATTGTATAGCACAGGAAACTCTACCAAAAGTCTGTAATGACCTATATGGAAAAAGAATCTTAAAAAGAGAGGAGATATATGTTTATATATACATGCATAGTTGTTCACTTTGCTGTATAACTGAAATTAACACTGCAATGCTCCAATAAAAATTATTTTAAAAATTGAAAAATAAAAAACTGAGCACAACAGTTTCAGGGCACAGTCCTTTCCAGACACTTGACTTTCTGTTGTAGATGTAGGTGGCATGTTAGCAAAGAGTCAGGTCAGGATGAGGGCTCAGACAAAGGACTTGTCAAGTATCAATGCTGTTCTCTCTGTATGCTAGAAAATTCTCATATTTTCCTGAAGATGGAAAAGACATGCGATTTCCCTGTAATAAAACTGTGACCTGGTTATGACTCCTCTAAAATATGTAAATATACCATGAGAATAAAGCTCTCACTATTCTACATCTGTGATGTGATCAACTTTTATTTTGAAGAGAGTAATTAATGACAATAGCAAAATCATTAGTAGGTAAACAAAAGTTATGTCATTCATATATGTCACCTCTATAGGTTAATTTCATTAATAATCATGATTGTTTCATGTTAACATCTACATTTAAAAGAAAGGATACACAGAGTTAAATGATAGAGCCAGACACCAAGGCTAGTTTTATCTCAACTTTCAAGTCCATGCTATTTAAAGAAATGTGGGGCTGGGAGAAAGGGGAGAAGAGGGGCTTATGCTTCCACTTTGGAATTTTAACAGAATTTAAAAGCCTATCTAGCCACATTGACAATACACTCGGTCTTGCCCTTTCCATTAACCAATCTTTTCTGAACAGAAAGAGCTTTAAACACCTCTTTTACACCTCTGGTTAAAGTTTGTCCACCTAGGGACCAGGTAATTTTCCTTAGATCTTGGCATGATCTACTCATGTTGGTAGACACAAGTCTACCAGATAGACGCTTCCCTGCTAGATATTTACACTCTGTCTTAGACATATAACTCAGATACTGCCTTTCTAGGAACTCGTGGCATGGGTGTGCAAGTTATGCCCTTCATGAATGTCTTATATAAATCATCTGACAGCATAAGACAGCTTCCACATTCCAGAGGTGAATGTGTGGGACAGTAAAGGGCATGTCTCAGCAGCATTCCTCCCTTAGAAGGAAAAATAACAAAATCCTCTCCAAGAAGTCCAGCCCTTTTACCTTTAGTACTTGAGACCAATTATGTGAAGAACATCTTGGGCAAAATGGTATTTTACACATTCCAAATACAGTTTAGAAGTGGGAGACTCAGGACTCACACATACACACACATACACAATCACTGGAACTGTATAGTTCTAAACAATTTTCACATTTTTCTTTAACATTTTTGCAACTTCTAAAACATCCCAAGTTGCTGAGATATCATATATCCCAGAGGTGCACTTAGATTTAATTATGTAATTAATCTTGGATAAATTCACAGGCCAAATTTATCAAGATCTACTTATTTGTTCATGTTACTTGCTTTTAAAATTTATGTGAAAAACTTTCTGATTTTTAAGCAAAACTGATTATCCTAAATCTATAAAGGAAAATATTGATATATTTTACCATAGGAGAAAGAAAAAAAATGAGAGCTAACATAAAGTTACCATAAGTTATATATCATGCAACAATTTTACAGGTATAAACTTATCTATCCTCATCAAGCCCTACGAATAGGTTCACTTATTATACCCATTTTATAGATGAGAAAATTGAGGCACGGATAGGTTAGATAACTTGCCTAATATCACATTGGTAGTAAAGCAGTAGAACTGTAACTCACATCTAGATAGTCTAACATGTAGTACTACATTATCTTTCAAATATATTTATGACACAAAACAATGTGAACCAATTCAAAAGAATGAAAACCAAGTTAAAATTTGTAATCATAATATGATGTATAAAATATTAATTTCATTAATTAAAAATAAATTATATAAATCAATAAGAAAAAATATTGCCACCTGAGATTTAAAAATCAGCAAAAAATATAAACAGTTTACCATGTACAATGTCCAATGAGCATATAAAAAGATTTTTGGCATCAGCAGCAAAATACAAAAGGAATAAAAGTCAGAACAATAAAATAAGGATTTTCTGTCAGAAAAATAAAAATGAGAAAAATTTAATGATTCCCAATACCAGACTGTGTGTGGAGAGACAAGACCTCTCATAAAAGTTGATGGGAGTATAAACTGGCACAAAATTTCCAGAGAGCAATTTGCCAATGTCTTTAAAAATAAAAATGCATATATACTTTGGCCCAGCAGCTAAGGGATGCATTTTTCCAATTCATCTTACACACTTTTACCAATTTAATATATGAGATGTCCATTGCAGCAACTTCAGTCACAGCAAAAACTTGGAAACCTGAATTAAAAAAAAAAAAAAAACTCTAAAATTATGATACATAAATACAATGAAATATTATTAAACCGTTCCAATTTAACCAATATACAAGATCTCTTACATGGATAATTAAGTTAAAAAATAAAGCAAGGAACAGTGTTTACAGTATAATTCCTTTTTTGAAAATATTTCTCCATGAATCAAATAAGTGATTTTAAATGAAAGAAAAGAATTGGATCTGAGAGCACTTGACAAACAACAGTGTTCTTGGGCAGAGGGAGTCTTGCTCTCTTGGTTGTGACTGGAGTCCATTGGTTATCTAGTTTTGCCATGCTTTCACAAGCAGGCATCACTGCAGTGCTCTTTGCCAATGGTCTTATATATAATCTAAATAAGGACATTGGTTTCATTCAAATCAGACCAGGTTCATGTCTGACAGTGTCTTAGCTCTCTGGACCCTTTTAAAAGGGCAGTCTTTCCATTTTCTTAGTTTCTTCAGCGATATTCTTTCCAGAACCCACCTTCCTATTTCTTCATCTGTTTATGGTAGTGAACTCCTTTTTATCTTCCTTCCAAGTTGGCCAGAAAATTTGCCTTCAGGTTTTCCCACAGGTGGTCATGGAGAGAATGGGAAATTGCTAAAATCTGTCTGAGTGATGTACATGAAACTCCTCTATGAGTTAAAATAGGTTAAATGAAAAAAAAAAAATAAAAGCAAAAACAAAACAACTAAACAAGTTCTCATAGCACAGTTAAGACTTCTTTATTTTTAGGTCCATTTTTCCATTATGATTTAGTGGGGAAGTGGGGATGGGGTCAGAGGCTGGGCTCCACACACCCATTCAGCCTCCTTGATTGATGAGTTTCCACTGTGTTTTTATTTTTTTAATAGGGATATAGTTGCTTAAAAGTGTTGTGTCAGTTTATGCCCTACAACAAAGTGAAACAGCTATATATACATATATATATATATACATATACACATATCCCCTCTTTCTTGGACCTCCCTTCTATACTCCCATCTCATCCATCTAGGTCACTATAGAGCACTGAGCTGAGCTCCCTGTACTATACAGTAGGTTCCCACTAGTTATCAGTTTCACATATGGATTTCCTGAGAACTCAGTTGGTAAAGAATCCACCTTCAATGCAGGAGACCCCAGTTCAATTCCTGAGTTTGGGAGATCTGCTGGAGAAGGGATAGGCTATCCACTTCAGTGTTCTTGGGCTTCCTTGGCTCAGTTGGTAAAGAATCTGCCTGCAATAAGGGAGAGCTGGATTCAATCCATGGGGTGGGAAGATCCCCTGGAGAAGGGAATGGCTACCCACTCCAGTATTCTGGCCTCAAAAATTCCAAGGACTGGAAAGTCCATGGAGTCCCATCACCAGTGCAAGAGGGTTCCCTTTTCACTACACCTTCTCCAGCATTTATTATTTGTAGATTTCTTGATGATGGCCATTCTGAGTGGTGTGAGGTGATACCTCATTGTAGTTTTTATATGCATGTCTCTAATAATTAGTGATGTTGAGCATCTTTCCACGTACCTCTTGGCCATCAGCATGTATTCTTTGGAGAAATGTCTATTTAGATATTTTGAACATTTTATTTTATTGGTTTATCTATTTATTTTTATATAGTGCTTTATGAGTTAATTCCCACTGCATTTTTGCCACTCATCTTGGAAGTGATGACATCCTCCAGGGCAATGGTATGAAAGACATGCTAAAGTTGCATCACTTGGAAATGTTTCAGCCTGAACAAACAAAAGGTCTTTCAGTCCCAATTAGAACCCGTCCTGGGAGCATCCCTAACAGCAAAGGGATGAGAACCTGTTGTCCGCCCAACTTCCTAGAAACGGAAAACATTGAATACGAGTGACTAGAAGTTACTCTCAAAGTGGCATGCTGAAATCACCCACTGTTTCAAGTTAAAACAGAGCTGGGCATTGGGGGTCTGAGAGTTTGAGGGTCTTTCTCTATGTTAGGATCCATAAACTCCCCCCTCGGACAGCTTGGTTGGGGGGTGGGGTACCTGTACAGTAGCTGAGAGAATTGCCCTGTATGGGGAAGTGCATGGTGAGTAGTGTCAGATGGACAGGGCTTTAATCCGAGCTCTTGTGCTACAAGCAGCATGGCTGTGGACAAATCACAGACCTCTATATGCCTTTGTCTCTTGTCAGAGCCATGGCATTAATTTCTAGGATTGTAAGATTAAACTAACATAGGTAAATTGTACTAATTACTCTAGCATACAGCAAAATTTATATAATAAACTATAATAATGATTGCTATTATTTAAATTAGCTATATAAAGCTACTATGTCAAGCACCTGGTGAATCAGTTCAGTTCAGTCACTCAGTCGTGTCCGACTCTTTGCCACCCCATGAATCTCAGCACACCAGGCCTCCCTGTCCATCACTAACTCCTGGAGCTCACTCAGACTCACGTCCATTGAGTCAGTGATGTCATCCAGCCATCTCATCCTCTGCCGTCCCCTTCTTCTCCTGCCCCCAACCCCTGCCAGCATCAGAGTCTTTTCCAATGAGTCAACTCTTCGCAGGACGTGGCCAAAATGCTGGAGTTTCAGCCTTAGCATCATTCCTTCCAAAGAACACCCAGGATTGATCTCATTCAGAATGGACTAGTTGGATCTCCTTGCAGTCCAAGAGACTCTCAAGAGTCTTCTCCAACACCACAGCTCGAAAGCATCAATTCTTCAGTGCTCAGCTTTCTTCACAGTCCAACTCTCACATCCATACATGACCACTGGAAAAACCATAGCCTTGACTAGATGGACTTTTGTTGACAAAGTAATGTCTCTGCTTTTGAATATGCTATCTAGGTTGGTCATAACTTTCTGTTCAAGGAGTAAGCATCTTTTAATTTTATGGCTGAAGTCACTATCTGCTGTGGTTTTGAGCCCCCCAAAATAAAGTCTGACACTGTTTGCACTGTTTCCCCGTCTATTTCCCATGAAGTGATGAGACCAGATGCCATGATCTTCATTTTCTGAATGTTGAGCTTTAAGCCAACCTTTTTCACTCTCCTCTTTCACTTTCATCAAGAGGCTTTTTAGTTCCTCTTCTCTTTCTGCCATAAAGGTGGTGTCATCTGCATATCTGAGGTTATGGATATTTCTCCCGGCAATCTTGATTCCATCTTGTGCTTCTTCCATCCCAGCGTTTCTCATGATGTACTCTGCATATAAGTAAAATAAGCGGGGTGACAGTATACAGCCTTGATGTACTCCTTTTCCTATTTGGAACCAGTCTGTTGTTTCATGTCCAGTTCCAACTGTTGCTTCCTGACCTGCATATAGGTTTGTCAAGAGGCAGCTTAGGTGGTCTGGTATTCCCATCTCTTTCAGAATTTTCCACAGTTGATTGTGATCCACACAGTCAAAGGCTTTGGCATAGTCAATAAAGCAGAAATAGATGTTTTTCTGGAACTCTCTTGCTTTTTCGATGATCCAGCGGATGTTGACAACTTGATCTGTGGTTCCTGTGCGTTTTCTAAAACCAGCTTGAACATCAGGAAGTTCACGGTTCACGTATTGCTGAAGCCTGGCTTGGAGAATTTTGAGCATTACTTTACTAGTGTGTGAGATGAGTGCAATTGTGCGGTAGTTTGAGCATTCATGGTTTAGCAAAAGCTCTCTGGGAAGAAAGAATACCTCTTTCTGCAAGGTTGTAGCTGTCTTATGTCTTCAGAGCACTTTTACTGAATCAGGGTACCAATATGTTGATATGTCCCTAGAGCTCATGACAGTGGGGTTCTCAGGCTGCTCCGTTTACATCCACAGTGTAAAGAGACGCTTGACTTTGGGCATGGTGACCCCGGAATCCACTAGGGCTGAATGGTCTGGTTTTCACTACTGACACCTTGTGGTAGGGAGAGTAACTGCAATGGGAAAAGTTCCAACATGAGGTGAAAGCAGTCTCCTTGTTCCCCTTTTCCCTGTATTCTGACCACGGCTGAATCCTTTCATAGCTGTCTCAAGGACAATTTTAAATCAGAGCAAAGATTTTGAAGATGTAAGGAAAACATCCTTGCAGTGTGTTGTTCTGAGCCTCCAAGACATTTAGTTTTAAAATAGAAAGGCCTGTGTCTTTATATTTCTTGACAATAAAATGGGATATACAAATTAATTATATATTCAGCCACATATATTTATTGAAATGGATAGATGCAACAATGCTTATGTTTATTTTTAGGTCTTATTTTATATTTTGTTGTTTCACACCTTTTGATGAACAAAACTGAGTAACCCAAAATGTGAGAATAATTAAAAGAAAGTTTATTCAGCAAAGCTTGGGGGGAATATTTGTTAAAACTAAATGGTATATTGAGGGACTGTCTGTTCACATAAGCTTATGAGTCAGTCTTAGGCAGGCATCTCTCCCTGCAGGAGGGTTGTGCTCAGCTGAGTTCTCATTTTAACATTGTATTGGCTTCTTCAAGCCTCTGCTACTGCTGCTGCTGCATCGCTTCAGTCGTGTCTGACTCTGTGCGACGCCATAGACGGCAGCCCACCAGGTTCCCCCGTCCCTGGGATTCTCCAGGCAAGAACACTGGAGTGGGTTGCCATTTCCTTCTCCAAAGGGTGAAAGTGAAGTGGCTCAGTCGTGTCTGACACTTAGCGACCCCATGGACCGCAGCCCACCAGGCTCCTCCGTCTATGGGATTTTCCAGGCAAGAGTACTAGACCCTGGCTTTTCTCTCAGCAAGTTTCTCCTGCTTTTGTCTAACCTAATCTATCAAGAGCATTTCTCAGTCAGACTGATTAGTGAATATTTTCACTGTTGTCTCTGAGTTTCCTCTTTAATAACAGCTGGACAATCTGCAAGCACTGTTTTTTGTTTTTGTTTTTGTTTTTAAGAAATAAAGGCTTTTTCTCATCTGATTTGCTTTGAGCCACTGTTTCTCAAATTTCATAAAGACATAAATAGAAAAGTTCAAATAAATTGTAATTTTCCATTGGCTTCTTCAAAGGCATGAAGCATCATCTCTGATTTCTACTGTCATCATTCTAATCCCCAATTTCTATTAATCCAGTATTAAAAAATCAATCAGCAGGAACTACAGGGACGATTACTGGAGCTCAGGATAACTTTAGGCATTATGGGGCTGAAAAGTAGATGTAACATTAAGTTTTAAAATCAGCTGTTGCCCTACAATGGTGATAGTTCTTGTGATCACTTTAATATAGCAAACTGAAAAGGCAGCAGAATTAACCATTCAGTCACGCCACTCTTACATTCATGTCTTTGTTTAAATTTGGCCAGATTCTTGATCCAAATGATCCATTAACCAAGATATATTTTTGTTCACTTTGCAGGAATAAAAAGGAGTTTGGTTGCTTCAAAATATTTTTTTCTTTTTGGAATTCAACTGATAAATATCAGCAGTAAAACAATTAATAAGTATATATATTTATTTTACAATATTTGTCATGAACAGTTTGTTAGTCATAAAAGTGAAGTTTGAAAATGTGAGGTTTTCATTTTCTACCTTTAAAACTTTAAAAATAAAACTTATTGAAATATACTTAATTTGCAATGTTGTATTAATTTCTGCTGTATAGCAAAGTGATTTAGTTTTATATATACATACAAATTTAGTTATATATATATACATACATATATATATATATTTGGCCAAAAATTTCATTTGAATTTTTGTGTAAGTTCACCAGAATGTCCTTTTTGGCTAATCTTATATATGTATTCTTTTTCACATTCTTTTTGATTATGCTTTATCACAGGGTATTGAATATAGTTCCCCGTGTTATACAGTAGGACCTTGTTGTTTATTCATTCTATATAAAATAGTTTACATTTGTTAATCCTAAACTCCCAATCCATCCTTCCCCCACGCCTCCATCCCCTTTGGCACAAGTAATGTTATATAAGTCTGTAAGTCTGTTTCTATTTCATAGATATATTCAATTGTGTCATATTTAAAGTAGTAAAAGCACCTAAAAATTCAAGGTGGGACTTGTTTTACAAAGATATTCAAACAATTTTTAAAAAGGCAATTTGAAAACTATTCAATCATAAGCTTAGCATAGTAATACAAATTTTCAAGTCAAAAGAAATACCAGGAATTCTCAGAGTTAGCTCCTTTCTGCTCAGTTTTTTTTTTTTTTTTTGAAACATTTTTAATGGGTAATTTTGATGTGGCAATGGAAAATAATTTAAATGATAATGTGTTCTGCAAAAATGACTCTTTTCTTCAGCTGTGTCTATGAAAGATTCTTCATCCAAATCATGTTTTACTCACAACACTCATAAATGCCCTCTTATTTTCAAAGAAGACATTGCTGGGAGTTTGAAATTACCTGGAATTTTGGTGATACATTTATCAGGTTAGCAAAATTCTTAGATTATTTTTCTACCTTCAACACTCACTTTGAACCTGTAATTGTATACCTAGAAAAAAAATGTTGTATATCTAGCAAAAGCCTTTCATTTAGGTTTAAAGAAACTGACATAGAACTTCAGTGACTTACTCAAGGTCACTCAGAAGCTCAAGGGCTAATAATAGTGTTCCCCTGCCCCTCAGATCTGCCTAAGACCTAATGTCATGGCCTCATTGTAGCCAATTCTGTTGTCATGGAGGGAATGAGTGAAGACGCTCAGTCGTGTCCCACTCTTTGTGACCCCATGAACTGTAGGCTCAGTTTTCTCTGTCCATGGAATTTTGGGTTGCCATTTCCTTCTCCAGGGGATCTTCCCAACTCACTGTGTCTCCCACAGTGCAGACAGACTATCTTCTGAACCACCAGGGAAATCCCTTGTATGGTCATATTCCTGTTTAAGAGATTCCATATATCTCTTTAGTTATCTGGTAAATCAAAGTTATGGCCTGTTGTATAGAACTAGATGGAACTGAAAGGTAAGATGAGCTTTATTAGCATTTTTATTATTCATTAGGATTTTTAAATTTTAGTTTTAGTGACTACTTCTCCAGGTAAGTAAAGTTATGGGAATTTGGGGTATAATTCTGGGAGTTTGGGAAGGGAGCGATAGAGAAGAGAATGACATTTTTCATTTCTAATTTTATTAGGAAAGATAATAATAGAGAAGAGAGGTTAGCAAAGTAAAAAAAAAAAAAGAGAGAGAGAGAGAAATGAAATCCCACATGTCCATAATGCTCCCCATGTCAAGTGCAAGTTCCCACTCCATCTCCGGTTGAATTTCAGTTTTGTCAGCTTTAACATTTTTATTATGTAAGCATATCTCCAGTACTAGAAGAGAAGTGATTAAAGGAACATTTGTTCTTACAGAAATTTCCTTAGCATCAGCTTTGAGGAATCTGTCTCAAATTGTCACATCTCTTTGTACTTGGTATGAAAATATGACTCATACCTCATTAAATAAACTGTATTATATTATAAATGGATCAGTGTTTTCTATATTGCTTTTTTGAGCTATGATAGGATCCACAGAAGTCTTTTCCATTGAGCCATTGAGTTTGAAATGTGTTTTCTGTAAAGAAAGGCGAAGAAAACATTTTCATCTTCTTGGGAGAGACATAAACATATTTTTATTGTACATTATGAGCTAGATATCTTAAAGAATTGAAGCAGATTCATTGATGCCTCTCTGTCAATAATCTTCCATGGGGAAATGCAAGATGAAGGAGAAAAAATAACTTAATGCTGATGGTACCTCCACCAATGAAAGGACATCATTTTCAGTATATAATGTCTATTTCCTTTACCTGGCTATACAACCTGGCCTCTCCTGTTTCTTCCATGAAAGACTTTGTAAGTGGAAGTTTGCTGAAAGAATGAACGTGGAATGCCTTGAGGACAAATGGAATTGTGAAGTAAACTCCCATCTTATCTTTCAGGGAAACATCAGCAACAAATGTGGGAGGGGGGAAACAGTGATTATTGTATAAAGGATAATGCTGAGGCAAACAAAGACATATATCCAATCCTCCTACCATAATTCACGGTAATGATACATACGCACCCATTTTCACCTGCTGTAATGTTGTTCTACTTGGGCAAATGCGTCGTAGCTGTCATTGTCAAGTGTCACTTTCTTTCTTCATTTGTCTTTAACATTTAGCTACATTCCCCAATTCTGATACATCATTACAAACTGAAAATTATTTCTAAGTGTAACTAGACACCAGCAGTCTTTTAATCATGGGCTTGAAGTAATTCATTTTTTTATATAATTAAATCACCTATTAATTTGTTGATATAAATATCAATATTTAATATACTTTGTGTACAACTTCACTGAAAAGTGAAAGTTGTTCAGTCCTGTCCTCTTTGTGACCCCACAGACTATACAGTCCATGGAATTCTCCAGGCCAGAATACTGGAGTGGGTAGACTTTCCCTCCTCCAGGGGACCTTCCTAACCCAAGGATTGAACTCAGGTTTCCCACATTGCAGGCAGATTCTTTACCAGCTGAGCCACAAGAGAAACCCACAATTTCATTGAGCAAAGGTACAAATTATAATTACACAAATATATGACAAGTTTTCTAATAATATTGATGTAGGGAGTACATTTTATTAATAAAGTTTCGAGCTACTATTGAAAATGTGTAGTATAAATCATATTTATATCTTATATAAATATATAATAATAAACATTCTAGCACTGTAGACTTTCATTTTATAAAAAAATTTGATGTAAAAATTGAGATCTAGACAATACTTTTCTATTTTCAAGATAAATAACATTTTGTTGGTGAAATAAAGCCCTAATATTGTTCATATTTTTAAGAGCTTTTGATGAAGCAATACTACAATTTTCCACAATAAACTATTTCAAAAAGTAAGAGAATTCTAACTTAGAATTGTAATTTTTAGTTTTCAATAGCTAGTAAATTTCATTTGTACAACATGAGTATTCAAAAGCACTTCTTGACTTTTACTGAATTTCTAAACTGAATTCAGTAAATAACATTTTGTTAAACTTCCAACCTCTATTCATTCATTCATTCATCACTATTTATTGAGCATTTGCATGCTGTAAGGAATTCTGTTTGGTCTTATGGGTTTAAATGTGAATAAAACAATGTCTGTGCTCAGTTCTTTCAGATGAGTAGAGGGTGGAAAAACAAGTCTGCAAAACACAGTAGTTTTTCAAGTTCTCTGAAAGCATATTTCTACCACCAGGAAGTCTCAGGAGATACTTTTTGGATCAAATGAGAAAATGATGTTAGGACCCATGCTGTCTCAGATCTCCTGAATTCCAGAATCAAGATTAAACAAACAAAAGACATGTAACTGTAATAGCAAGAAGAATGAAACAAGTATAGTGATACTAAACAAGTGAACATGAAGTGATAATATAGAGACATAGAAACTCAATATAATTCTTTATATTAGGGTCTATTTTACAAGAGATCTGGCATTTGAACAGGGGATAAGTAGAATGTTGTCTGTGATATAGTGATGAAATTATTTTGTACCTGGGACACAATTAATATTATTTATTTTTATGTACAAAGTTTTCATTTTTAATATCTGGTTAAACAAAATATATCTTTTGTAAGCAAACCCATTACAAGGCCAACAAAAAGGAATAAAAGCAAGAAAAATAAAAAGCCTATGATTACCCCTTACTGAGCATAAGGGTCAGGCCTGCTCCTTTCCTTAAAGGAAGTGTTTTTTCGCCCTAAAGTATCAGCCTATGTCCCTGCTCCTAAGCACCAGAATTAGACATGAATAGAGAAACCAGCCCTGAAATATGTGTCTTTGCATAGCCCATGGGCTCATGGACTCCAAGTTCAGAGGGACTCCTTTGAAGCACTGTCTGCACAGGCCCAAGCAGACTGGTAGAGAAAAGTTTTCTCTTCCTCCTCCCAGGAAATGGTTTACATCACGGACGTGCCAATGGACCCAAAGTCCTGCTTGGGGGCACAATTTTTAATAACAAAGGCACAGAGAAATCCAATTGGATAGCAAGTTGGTTAAAGGGTTGTTTTCCAATAAAACTGGAAGATCGTGTTGCATGTAGGATAGACCAGGATGGAGAAGCAACCCCAGGGCTTTAAGTTTCAGGCTGCTTTTATCATAATTTGCTCCAGGTCAGTGTCACTTCAGAGTATATGCAGAAGAGGCTATGGAAGCAGATTGACTGGGATCTTAGGTTCCTATACTATGTGATCTTGAATAAGGGAAAGGTCTTCCATTTAGTTTCACAATTTCTTACTGCTTTTTCTAAATGAGACCCTGCTCTTTTCTGACTCTGCTTCTCTGTGCCTTTCCTGATGCTCATGCCACTAGAGTGTCACATCCTTCTTGTTCCCCTTTGAAGAGAGCCTTCCTCACTCCAGGTCTTTACACATGCTGTTGCCATGGCTTTTGTTTGACTACCTTCTCACTGGTCTCCCTGAGAAATCTTCCCAAGTCCATGTTCATCAGTAGCCTCATCCTCCAATCTGTGTTGTTTTTATTTCTCCACAGACCTCCTTAACCCATTTTCATAAGTGTTTCACTGTGTGAAATTACATAATTTATTGGTCTGTGTGAATGTTCATTTTTCTCTGTGATATTGACTCCCTGTGGGTGTGGCCTTTTCAGTCTTGTTCAGTGTTGCATGACCAAGGTGTGGCACAGAGTAATTTCTCACTAAATTCATGTGAGATGAGTGATGCAATCAAAATCAGCTGGCTTCAATTGTCTCAAACCATCTCTACTCTCCAACCAGAGAATTTAGGCCAAGAGAGTCTCCTCTAGCCCAACACACCACTGGGAAATAAAAATAGATGAATGATAATTTTTAATAATATTCCAAATATGTAGTTTTTTAAAGTAAAGTTGGACTAAGAAAGGCCAACATAATGCTTTTATCCTAAGACAAATAGCAAACTAAGGTTGAACTTTGATGGGATCCAGTGAAATATTCTTAGGCAATCAAAATTTAGAAATGAAGAAAGTAGTTCAGCTGTCTGCTGCCCAGTGACTTTCACATGCAGTAACTTGTTTAAGACATTGATGAAGTCCATACCTTGAGCTTCACCCATGGGGCTATGCTCTTCAACAGTCTTACCGTCTGAAGCAAAGATGGAGGCAGCCTTGCTTTCAGGCCTGTGAAGTATGAGTCTGTGGAGAAAATGTCAGTCCGCAATTACCTTTAGGTTCCTTCTGTACTTTTCTTAAAGAATAGCACACTGTTCACAGCCAAATAATCCTATGGTCCCATCCAGTAAATTCCAAGAAGTCCAGCCATCTTCATTCCATCTCACTTTGTCTGTCCCTTTTAGTGCTAGCTGCCAGTGACTTTGCTCTTATGATCTTATCTCTTCTCTTAGCTTCTGTTGAAATGAATAATTGAGTTCATGATCTCTTTATCAAATGATTGCATAGGCACATACTTAGTGTTTTCTTCAGAAAAAGATGTCTTACTTTTTGCTGTTTGGATAGACATGATTTTATAAATCTTCATGCTCTGCTCCTTTTTTCCATATATACACCCTTCATTTCTCTCTCCTTTGGAATTTTGCTATAAGCAGCCAACAGGATCAAAGCTGCTTCTTCAACACCTCTTGCTTGGGAATCTCCTTAGCTAAAGATCTAATTTCCTTCTTCACTAGTTCTACCTTCCAAAAAACACTAGAACACTGTTCTGTAATGTCTTCATCACTTTCTAACAAGGATTGTTTTTATTTGAATAACACACTTCTCATTTATATCTGATACTTCAGCAGAGTTACTCGTAAAGTCTATATTTCTAGGATGCATCCCAAGGTGCTTCCAGCATCTACCCATTACCACTTCCAAAGCTGCCTCCACATGCTCGGTATACAAATATACATATTCAAATACAAGTGTATTTATTAGAGCAGCACCCCACTTCTCTATACCAAAATGAGTCCCAGTCAGTTTTGTATGCCATAACAAAATACCATAGATGAGGTGGCTTACACAACAGAAATTTTCCTTTTCACAGTTCTGGAAACTGGAAAGTCCAAGACCAAAATTTCAGCATGGTCAGGTGAGGGCTCTCTTCCTGGGTTGTAGAGCACTGCCTTCCCATTGTCTCCTCTCGTGGCACAGAGAAAGAGAGCAAATTCTCTTGTGTCTCTTGTTACGAGGTCAACAATTCCCCACAAATCGGCATCCTTCTCTTATTATTTCCTCCAACCCCAAATTTCTACCAAAGTCCCCATCTCCAAATGCTATAACACTCATGAGTAGAGCATAAACATATGAATTTTGTGAAAAGATACGAACATTCAGTTTATAACACTCCCGAAATTCAACGTCACTGTCTTCTGTCTACCACAAAATACATTTGCCTTTTGGTGCCTTTTGTTACACTCTGAATTAGATTGTAAGGATTTAATAGCAGGGGAAGAACATTCTCATCAAATTATCAAACATTCAAATTCTGCTTTTGCCATTCACTAGTGTAGTATTGGGTGAACTGCTCATGTTCATCAATATCCTGTTTCCTCTCCTAGAAAATGGGAATGCTCCCAGCTACACCATACCATTGTTTAAATAATTAAGAAATAATATATCTCACATGCATAGAATAAATGATAAACATATCTATATCTATCATTATTAATAACACAACTCATGGCTATTATTATATCCCCCATTTCAGAATAAAAATGATTTGAGATCAGGGATTTATATTCATCTACAAATATGATATCCATCTAGCTAACACATAACAATCAGGCTCAGGCAACACTTGTGCATATAAATGGCAGGGGTAATTGTGGAAGATTCTCTGACAGAAAGTGGCTTTATTCTTGTTGACATGTGTGTATATGGATCAAGACTATTGGCCATGGAAAAAGCTGAAATGGCCCAGAGCATGAGTAAGACTAGCTGAAAGTAAGCTTTCTTCGAGGATAAGAGAAGATGCAATAGTGCAGTTAAGGAACAGAGTCAATATAAAAAAATTGATCTTCACTTTCAAGGAGTGAAAAGGAGGCTCAAGCCTATATATCTGTGACTAGAGAGGTGATCAAGATGAGAGTGTGAAAGGTAACAGAATGATGCCCGATGTATCCCATTTTGGCCTCCATCCAGCAGATCTTTTCTCTCTATGCTCTCTGATCAGAGAGGCAGATTTGTATAGATAATATCAAAGTGCTCCTGTGGATTCAAACATCAGGATCCCAGCAGAAGATTGGAGAAGAAAGGAAAATTAAATCAAGGTATTTATTCCATTGGCTTTTATTTCTTTTGGTTATTTTGGAAAGATTGTGTGCATCATCATGGTTTCTGTAAATGAAGGTCAGTCGACCAAACTACCTTTCAGTTCAGTTCAGTCGCTCAGTCGTGTCTGACTCTTTGTGACCCCATGAATCGCAGCACACCAGGCCTCCCTGTCCATCACCAACTCCTGGAGTTCACTCAAACTCATGTCGATGATGCCATCCAGCCATTTCATCCTCTGTTGTCACCTTTTCCTCCTGCCCCCAATCTCTCCCAGCATCAGAGTCTTTTCCAATGAGTCAGCTCTTCACATCAGGTGGCCAAAGTATTGGAGTTTCAGCTTTAGCATCATTCCTTCCAATGAACACCCAGGACTGAGCTCCTTTAGGATGGACTGGTTGGATCTTCTTGCAGTCCAAGGGACTCTCAAGAGTCTTCTCCAACACCACAGTTCAAAAGCATCAATACTTCAGCGCTCAGCTTTCTTCACAGTCCAACTCTCACATCCATACATGACCACCTAAAAAACCACAGCCTTGACTAGATGGACCTTTGTTGGCAAAGTAATGTCTCTGCTTTTTAATATGCTATCTAGGCTGGTCATAACTTTCCTTCCAAGAAGTAAGCATCTTTTAATTTCATGGCTGCAGTCACCATCTGCAGTGATTTTGGAGCCCCAAAAAATAAAGTTTGACACTGTTTCCACTGTTTCCCCATCTATTTCCCATGAAGTGATGGGACCAGATGCCATGATCTTCATTTTCTGAATGTTGAGCTTTAAGCCAACTTTTTCACTCTCCTCTTTCATTTTCATCTTTAATAAGCCTAATTTGGCTATCTGGCTATTTCTATCTGGGACTTTGATAGAAGTGAGGTGATAAAGCCTAAGGAGGAGGCTGTGAATAGAAGCTGGCCACGGAGACTCTATCCTCTAGGGGAGGATGGTGAGCAAGTGACTAGGCAGCTTATGATCAATGCATCAAAGAGACAGACAGACTCTTGCCTCAGTTTTCAAAAAGCTACATAATTTTAGGCAAGTTATCTGGATCATTGAACATCAAACATAAATAAAATATAATGAACAGAACTATCTTCCCATGAAATGTATTTAATGTGAAAAGAGGCAGTGTCTATTCAATACCCAAACTAGCACTGTTAATGACCTCTTGGTGGTCCCCAGAAAACCTCATTTTGCTGAAATGATCCAAGCTCTTTTACAAACTTGTTTCACCAGGGGCAGTAAGAAACAGGTGTCCACATTCTTTCTTCTCTTATTCTAAAGATATTGGTTGAAAGTGAAAAAATAATTTTAAAAAATACTTTCCTTCAGTTCTAACAGTGCAACAAAGACCTGGTGCAGTTCCAACTACTATAAAAACATTTTCTTTCACAATGATAAATCCTCAGATAGTCTACGTTTCAAATAGTGAAAACTTCATGTTGATTTGAAATGTAATAGTGGGTAATGAGAGAGAGTAAAAGCACTGAAATGGAAGTAAATCCTCAATATGGAATATACAGAATCTAAATAAGAACAAATGGACAGGATAATGAATTTAAAATTGCCTTTGCCACATGCTTTTTAAGCAATGGTAAAACATAATTTCTAAGGCAATTTCCACAACATCAACACCACCAGTTATTAGAGAAATGCAAATCAAAACTGCAATGAGGTACTAACTCACACTAGTCAGAAGGGCCATCATTAAAAAGTCTACAAATAATAAATGCTGGAGAGGTTATGGAGAAAAGGGAACTTTCCTACACTGTTAGTGGGAATGTAAATTGGTGCAAGCACCATGGAGAACGATATGGGAGTTCCTTAAAAAATAAAAATAAAGTTGTCATATTATCCAGCAATTCCACTCCTGAGCACATATCAGGACAAAGCTAAAATTCAAAAGGTATATGCACTCCAATGTTCATTGCCACACTATTTACAATAACTAAGACATGGAAATAGCCTAAATGTCTGTTGACAGATGAATGGGTAAAGAAGGTGTGGTATACATATAAAATGAAATAGTACACAGCCATAAAAAGAATGAAATAATGCCATCTGCAGCTACATGGATGCACCTAGAGTTTATTATACTATATAAAGTCAGACAAAGACAGAAACCATATGATATCACTTACGTGTGAAATTTAAAATTTGACAAAAAATGAACTAGAATAAAGAGAATGGATAAGTAACAAAATCCTACTGTATAGCCCAGGGAACTATATTTAATATCCTGTTACAAACAATAATGGAAAAAAAAAAAAAACAATGGATACATATATATGCATAGCTAAATCACTTTTCTGTAACAGAAATTAGTACATTTTAAATCAACTGTACATCAACAAAATAAATTTTTAAAAAGTTAATATAATACAAATTATAAAACAGAGTTGAGATGTACCTTAACAGACTCTCAGGGGAAAACCACACACATCATCACCGACTACATTGCACCATTCACCCATATCTGACCTACACGATCACATTTAATACTCATACTGAAAAAGGTCAAGGAAATTGTGAACTTTATTACCGATGTTAAGAAGAGGTGGCAAGGATACACAGAAGAACTGTACAAAAAATAGCTTCACGACCAAGATAATCACAATGGTGTGATCACTCACCTAGAGCCAGACACCTTGGAATGTGAAGTCAAGTGGGCCTTAGAAAGCATCACTACAAACAAAGCTAGTGGAGGTGATGGAATTCCAGTTGAGCTATTTCAAATCCTGAACGGTGATGCTGTGAAAGTGCTGCACTCAATATGCCAGTAAACTTGGAAAACTCAGCAGTGGACACAGGACTGGAAAAGGTCAGTTTTCATTCCAATTTCAAAGAAAGGCAGTACTAAAGAATGCTCAAACTACTGCATAATTGCGCTCATCTCACACACTAGTAAAGTAATGTTCAAAATTCTCCAAGCCAGGCTTCAACAATACATGAACCGTGAACTTCCAGATGTTCAAGCTGGTTTTAGACAAGGCAGAGGAAACAGAGATCAAATTGCCAACATCTCTGGATCATCAAAAAAGCAAAAGAGTTCCAGAAAAACATCTATTTCTGCTTTATTGACAATGCCAAAGCTTTGACTGTGTAGATCACAATTAACAGTGGAAAATTCTGAACGAGAAGGGAATACCAGACCACCTGACTTGCCTCTTGAGAAATCTATATGCAGGTCAGAAAGCACCAGTTAGAACTGGACATGGGACAACAGACTGGTTCCAAATAGGAAAAGGAGTACATCAAGGCTGTATACTGTCACCCTGCTTATTTAACTTATATGCAGAGTGCATCATGAGAAACCCTGGGCTGTAAGAAGCACAAGCAGGAATCAAGATTGCCAGGAGAAATATCAATAATGTCAGATATGCAGATGACACCACCCTTATGGCAGAAAGTGAAGAGGAACTAAAAAGCCTCTTGATAGTGAAAGAAGAGAGTGAAAATGTTGGTAAAGCTCAACATTCAGAAAACGAAGATCATGATGTCTGGTCCCATCACTTCATGGGAAATAGATGGGGAAACAGTGAAAACAGTGTCAGACTTTATTTTGGGGGCTACAAAATCACTGCAGATGGTGACTGCAGCCATGAAATTAAAAGACGCTTACTCCTTAGAAGGAAAGTTATGACCAACCTAGATAGCATATTCAAAAGCAGAGACATTACTTTGTCAACAAAAGTCCGTCTAGTCAAGGCTATGGTTTTACCTGTGGTCATGTACGGATGTGAGAGTTGGACTGTGAAGAAGGCTGAGCGCCGAAGAATTGAAACTTTTGAACTGTGGTGTTGGAGAAGACTCTTGAGAGTCCCTTGGACTGCAAGGAGATCCAACCAGTCCTTTATAAAGGAGATCAATCCTGGGTGTTCTTTAGAAGGAAAGATGCTAAAGCTGAAACTCCAGTAGTTTGGCCACCTCATGCAAAGAGTTGACCCATTGGAAAAGACTCTGATGCTGGGAGAGATTGGGGGCAGGAGGAGAAGGGAACAACCGAGGATGAGATGGCTGGATGGCATCACCGACTCGATGGACGTGAGTCCAAGTGAACTCCAGGAGTTGGTGATGGACAGGGAGGCCTGATGTGCTGCGATTCATGGGGTCGCAAAGAGTCAGACACGACTGAGTGACCGAACTAAAACAATATTAGTTTAGCCGGTGCTTTATTTAAATTTGCTTAGCACAAGTGTGTTTTTAAGGAAAGGATTATTATTATTGTGTCTTTGCAAATATAAATGTCTATTTAAAGGTTCATATTAGCCCTAGATCAGTTTATTACCTTGAACTTTACCTTAGTCCCCTGATCAGGCATTAAACTTGGGCCCTAGGCAATGAAAATGCCAAGGCCTAATCATTGGACCGTTAGGAAATTCATGAAAACTCCCCGTGCTGTGCCATGCAGCATATGGGATCTTGGTCCCCTGACCAGGATTGAATCTGCAGCCTCTGCAGTGGAAGTGTTTTAGCACTTTAGCACTGGACCACCAGGAAGTCCCAAAACATGTCCTTCTTTTGAAAATTTCATCTGTAAAGCAAACTAACCTATTTCATCTGGAGGTAAATTAAAAAAAAAACAAAAACAAAAAAAAAACTCATCTCTCTATTTGTGTTTACTTGGTCAGTAACTTGAGGCTCAGGAATCTCCTGGGAAGGCAGCCCGAGCTATATATATACTAACAGCTCCTGTTATATGAGTAAGCTCAAGTAAAGAAGCATAGAACCTTTGTAAAGAGGCTCAGATTTCAGGGAGACATTATTCAGAGAAATTGAAGAGATTAAAATGGCAAACAGCTGAATTCAGAAATAGAACATGAAGTCTGGATGTGGTTTTGGGAGAGAATGGTGAGATTATATGTATTCATCCACTTCTGGTCACCACTGTCACTCAGCTTATATAAACACATTGGGGACAAAGAAATGAACACACAGGTGTGATCTAAAGCAAAATATCTCTTTCCTTCAACTTACAATACATTGATTCTAAAGCCTCCCTCTCTTTTATTTATTTTAATTTTCTTATTGAAGTATAGTTGGTTTACACTGTTTCAGATATACAGCAAAGATTTACAAGGTTTTAGACATTCATATTATATTCCATTATAGGTTATTACAAGATACTGAATCTTGTTCACCTATTTTATACTTAGTAGTGTGTGTCTGTTAGTCCCAAATTCCAAATTTATCCCTCCCCTGATTTCCTCTTTGGTAACCACAAGTTTATTTTATATGCCTGTGAATCTATTTTTGTTTTGTAAGTGAATTTGTATCACTTTTTAAGATTTCACATATAGATGATATACTATTTTTCTCTTTCTGATTTGCTTTACTTAGCATGACAATTTTTAGGGCCACCTGTATAGCTGCAAATGGCATTATTTTATTAATTTTTATGACTGGCAGAAAGTGAAGAGGAGCTAAAAAGCCTCTTGATGAAAGTGAAAGAGGAGAGTGAAAAAGTTGGCTTAAAGCTCAACATTGAGAAAATGAAGATCATGGCATCCGGTCCCATCACTTCATGGGAAATAGATGGGGAAACAGTGGAAACAGTGTCAAACTTTATTTTTTTTGGCCTCCAAAATCACTGCGGATGGTGACTGCAGCCATGAAATTAAAAGACGCTTACTCCTTGGAAGAAAAGTTGTGACCAACCAAATAGTATATTCAAAAGCTGAGACATTACTTTGCCAACTAAGGTCCGTCTAGTCAAGGCTATGGTTTTTCCTGTGGTCATGTATGGATATGAGAGTTAGACTGTGAAGAAGGCTAAGCACCAAAGAATTGATGCTTTTGAACTGTGGTGTTGGAGAAGACTCTTGAGAGTCCCTTGGACTGCAAGGAGATCCAACTAGTCCATTCTGAAGGAGATCAGCCCTGGGATTTCTTTGGAAGGAATGATGCTAAAGCTGAAGCTCCAGTACTTTGACCACCTCATGCAAAGAGTTGACTTATTGGAAAAGACTGTGATGCTGGGAGGGATTGAGGGCAGGAGGAGAAGGGGACAACCGAGGATGAGATGGCTGGATGGCATCACCGACTCGATGGAGGTGAATCTGAGTGAACTCCGGGAGATGGTAATGGACAGGGAGGCCCGGAGTGCTGCGATTCATGGGGTCACGAAGAGTTGGACATGACTGAGTGACTGAAATGAACTGAACTGAACTGTGTATATATATATATATACACAATGGAATATTTTCACTCATCTGTCAATGAACATTTAGGTTGTTTTCATTTCTAAGCTATTGTGAATAGTGCTGCTATGAACATATGGGTGTAATTATCTTTTCAAATTATGGTTTCCTCTAAATATATGCCAAGGAGTGGAAATGTTGGATCATATAGCAACTCTATTCTTAGTTTTCTAGCGAACCACCACACTCTTTTCCATAGTGGCTGTAACAATTTACATTCCCATCAATAGTGTAGGATGATTCCCTTTTCTCCACACCCTCCCCAATATATATTATTTGTAGACTTTTTACTGATGGCCATTCTGACTGGTGTGAGGTGATACCTCATTGTAGTTTTGATTTGCATTTCTCTAATAATGAACAATATTGAGCATCTTTTCATGTGCCTGTTGGCCATCTGGATGTCTTCTTTGGAGAAATGCCTATTTAGGTATTTTGTCCTTTTTTTTTTTTTTTTTTTTTTTTTTTTTAATATTGAGCTGTATGAGCTGGTTGTATATTTTTTAAATTAATCTCTTATTGATCACATCATTTACTAATAACTCCCTCTCTTAACCAATAGGTAAAATTTCACTTTTCTTTTGAATAGTGAAAGTCAGTACTAGAGAACTAAGATAGCCTGAGCTTTTGTCTGAGTGAGGGACAGTGCAGGAGACCAACCATGGAAGGAGGAGGATGTGTGGCCAGAATGGAATGTTGGTCCCAGTGAGTCTAAGCAGCCCCCCTCACTATACCTGCCTAGACACAGTCACCCCTGATGCTTGTGGACATAACTAGCTAGTTGATGATTAACTCTCTATCAGGAATAGGTAAATAAATTCTATAAAGGGCCCAGTGGTAAGGTTTTTGTGCTTTTCAGGCCTTATAGCTTGTCACAATTACTAAGCTCCACCATTTTAATGCAAAATTTACCGCAGATAACATAGACAAACAAGCATGACTATGTCCCCCCAAAATCTAACTGATATTGAAATTTTCCAGTCACATAATTTTTTTATTGTGAAAAATTATTTTTCTTGTGCTATTTTTAAAAATTATTTTAAAATGTAAAAACTATTCTTAGTTCCAGCACCCTACAAAAACAGCTGGCAGGCTGGATTTGAACCACTCCCTATAATTTTCTGAAGTTTCCTGTATGTCATCCAGAACATCTCATTATAAATCTTTGTTGTAACCCTTCAGAAACAAACACAATGATCATAGAGGCCTTTGGTACTTTTTAAAAAATTTTGTCTTTATAGTCCTATTCAGACCTGGGGACCATACTCCCTCAGTAGTCAGTCACTCCCTAAAATCAGGGGAGGGCTATTTGATTCCTATTAATGTTCTCTGTGTGGACATATTGCACACTTCTTAAATTAAAATAAATAATGAGAAAACATGAAAAAATTTAAATCTCCCAAAGATTACTGAAAGAGAACTTCAAAATTTTAAGTGGTAAGTTTATTAATAAAATTTCTGTGTGTAGGTGAAAAAAAAAAATGTTTATGCTTTTGAGACTTCTTTCTTAGTTTATAAGAATGTTTTCCCACAAAGCCAAGTTCCTTCTGGAAAGTCCTTTCAGACCTCCATCCCTCCTACAGTCATCACTTGCATAGCTAATCAGAAGAAAATCAGGGTGTGGTGTCTGGCTACTGTCCAAAATGTTCTCCTCAGACTCAGTATATATGTTTCAAACTCTTCTATTTATGTTTGCCAATATAATACCTGTGCATCCCAGCTTCTTTGGCTTTGCTGATGCAATTTTTCATGCCTAAAGTATATCCCTACTTCTCTTTTTTTCTTCCTTTACAAATTCTCACCAAGTTATTAGGAATATTCCCCTTTCTTATAAGCTTTGTAAACTCCATAACTTCTAATACAACATGTTATCCAAGCATCAGGTAAAAGCTTGTCATAAGATGCTCAAGGAATATTTGTTGAAAGAAGTATTGAATTAAAAAAGGACTGTTTCTTATGTGTTTGTATCCCTAGTATATAACATAGCATCCTGATCATAATAAGTATTAAGTAAGGATGATTAATCAATCTGATTTTGGTGTTGACCATCTGGTGATGTCCATGTGTAGAGTCTTCTCTTGTGTTGTTGGAAGAGGGTGTTTGCTATGACCAGTGCATTTTCTTGGCAAAACTCTACTAGTCTTTGCTCTACTTCATTGTGCATTCCAAGGCCAAATTTGCCTGTTACTCCAGGTGTTTCTTGACTTCTTACTTTTGCATTCCAGTCCCCTATAATGAAAAGGACATCTTTTTTGGGTGTTAGCTCTAAAAGGTCTTGTAGGTCTTCATAGAACCGTTCAACTTCAGCTTTTTCAGCATTACTGATTGGGGCATAGACTTGGATTACGGTGATATTGAATGGTTTGCCCTGGAGACGAACAGACATCATTGTGTCATTTTTGAGATTGCATCCAAGTACAGCATTTCAGACTCTTTTGCTGACCATGATGGCTACTCCATTTCTTCTAAGGGATTCCTGCCCGCAGTAGTAGATATAATGGCCATCTGAATTAAATTCACCCATTCCAGTCCATTTTAGTTCGCTGATTCCTAGAATGTCGATGTTCACTCTTGGCATCTCTTGTTTGACCACTTCCAATTTGCCTTGATTCATGGACCTGACATTCCAGATTCCTATGCAATATTGCTCTTCACAGCATCGGATTTTGTTTCTATCACCAGTCACATCCACAGCTGGGTATTGTTTTTGCTTTGCCTCCATCCCTTCTTTCTTTCTGGAGTTATTTCTCCACTGATCTCCAGTGGCATATTGGACACCTACTGACCTGGGGAGTTCCTCATTCAGTATCTTATTATTTTGCGTTTTCATACTGTTCATAGGGTTCTCAAGGCAAGAATACTGAAGTGGTTTGCCATTCCCTTCTCCAGTGGACCACATTCTGTCAGACCTCTCCACCATGACCCGCCCGTCTTGGATTGCCCCGTGGGCATGGCTTGGTTTCATTGAGTTAGACAAGGCTGTGGTCTTAGTGTGATTAGATTGACTAGTTTTCTGTGAGGATGGTTTCAGTGTGTCTGACCTCTGATGCCCTCTTGCAACACCTACCACATTACCTCGGTTTCTCTTACCTTGGGCTTGGGGTATCTCTTCACAGGTGCTCCAACAAATGGCAGCTGCTGCTCCTTAGCCTGGACGAAGGGTATCTCCTAACTGCCGCCCTTCCTGACCTTCAACATGGGATAGCTCGTCTAGGCCCTCCTGTGCCAACGCTCCTTGGAGGTGGGTTGATATTCCTAGCAGCTGTCCCTGGCCTCGGGCACGGGGTGGCTCCTCCCGGCCACCATCAGTGGCCTCAGATGCTGGGTGGCTTCTCCACACCTTTGCCACTGACCTCGGACATGGGGTGGCTCCTCTCAGCCGTGCTGAGTGCGCCAGCCATCGCAACTGCTTTATATAGTCAGCAAAAACAAGACTGGGAGCTGACCCTGGCTCAGATCATGAACTCCTTATTACCAAATTCAGACTTAAATTGAAGAAAATAGGGAAAACTGCTAGACCATTCAGGTATGATCAAATCCCTTATGATTATACAGTGGAAGTGAGAAGTAGATAAAAGGGCTTAGATCTGATAGATAGAGTGCCTGATAAACTATGGAATGAGGTTCATGACATTGTACAGGAGACAGAGATCAAGACCATCCCCATGAAAAAGAAATGCAAAAAAAGCAAAATGGCTGTCTGGGGAGGCATTACAAATAGCAGTGAAAAGAAGAGAGGTGAAAAGCAAAAAAGAAAAGGAAAGATATAAGCATCTGAATGCAGAGTTCCAAAGAATAGCAAGAAGAGATAAGAAAGCCTTCTTCAGCGATCAATGCAAAGAAATAGAGGGAAAGAACAGAATGAGAAAGACTAGAGATCTCTTCAAGAAAATTAGAGATACCAAGGGAATATTTCATGCAAAGATGGGCTTGATAAAAGACAGAAATGGTATGGACCTAACAGAAGCAGAAGATATTAAGAAGAGGTGGCAAAAATACACAGAAGAGCTGTAAAAAAAAAGATCTTCATGACCCAGATAATCACGATGGGGTGATCACTCATGTAGAGCCAGACATCCTGGAATGTGTAGTCAAGTGGGCCTTAGTAAGCATCACTACGAACAAAGCTAGTGGAGGTGATGGAATTCCAGTTGAGCTATTACAAATCCTGAAAGATGATGCTGTGAAAGTGCTGCACCTAATATGCCAGCAAATTTGGAAAACTCAGCAGTGGCCACAGGCCTGGAAAAGGTCAGTTTTCATTCCAATCCCAAAGAAAGGCAATGCCAAAGAATGCTCAAACTACTGCACAATTTCACTCATCTCACATGCTAGTAAAGTAATGCTCAAAACTCTCCAAGCCAGGCTTCAACAATATGTGAACCATGAACTTCCAGATGTTCAAGCTGGTTTTAGAAAAGGCATAGGAACCACAGATCAAATTGCCAACATCTGCTGGATCATGGAAAAAGCAAGAGAGTTCCAGAAAAACATCTATTTCTGCTTTATTGACTATGCCAAAGCCTTTGACTGTGTGGATCACAATCAACTGTGGAAAATTCTGAAAGAGATGGGAATACCAGACCACCTAACCTGCCTCTTGAGAAATCTATATGCAAGTCAGGAAGCACCAGTTAGAACTGGACATGGAACAACAGACTGGTTCCAAATAGGAAAAGGAGTATGTCAAGGCTATATATTGTCACCCTGCTTATTTAACTTACATGCAGAGTACATCATGGAAATCCTGGGCTGTAAGAAGCACAAGCTGGAATCAAGATTGCTGAGAGAAATATCAATAACCTCAGATATGCAGATGACACCATTCTTATGGCAGAAAGTGAAGAGGAACTAAAAAGCCTCTTGATGAAAGTGAAAGTGGAGAGTGAAAAAGTTGGCTTAAAGCTCAACATTCAGAAAAGGAAGATCATGGCATCCGGTCCCATCACTTCATGGGAAATAGATGGGGAAACAGTGGAAACAGTGTCAGACTTTATTTTTGGGGGCTCCAAAATCACTGCAGATGGTGACTGCAGCCATGAAATTAAAAGACGCTTACTCCTTGGAAGGAAAGTTATGACCAACCTAGATAGTATATTCAAAAGCAGAGACATTACTTTGCCAACAAATATCCATCTAGTCAAGGCTATGGTTTTTCCAGTGGTCATGCATGGATGTGAAAGTTGGACTGTGAAGAAGGCTGAGTGCCGAAGAATTGATGCTTTTGAACTGTGGTGTTGGAGAAGACTCTTGAGGGTCCCTTGGACTGCAAGGAGATCCAATCAGTCCATTCTGAAGGAGATCAGCCCTGGGATTTCTTTGGAAGGAATGATGCTAAAGCTGAAGCTCCAGTACTTTGGCCACCTCATGTGAAGACTTGACTCATTGGAAAAGACTGTGATGCTGGGAGGGATTGGGGGCAGGAGGAGAAGGGGACGACAGAGGATGAGATGGCTGGATGGCATCACTGACTCGATGGACGTGTCTGAGTGAACTCCGGGAGTTGGTGATGGACAGAGAGGCCTGGCGTGCTGTGATTCATGGGGTTGCAAAGAGTCGGACACGACTGAGTGACTGAACTGAACTGAACTGAACTGAAGGATGATTAAAGCTAATATTTGATTTGAAAGGAAAGATGGACCTCAAACCTGGTTTATAAGAAAGGAATAAAAACCAGTTAAAACATGTTATTCTTAAGAAATTCTAAAGTTATTCTAAAGTAATAATGAGCTAATTTAATGTTCTAACCAACGTCCCAAACCACTTCCTCAAGCATGTATTATATGTCATTTTCAAGTTTATTTTGATGCTTAAAGAGCTTATATTTACCTCTAAAAACATATTGGATGAGTTTAAAGATCTATGAATTATAGCTCTACCATAATGAGTAATATGTTACCCAAGGAGCTGGTCTCCACTGCATGATAAAGGGCCAACTGAAACTTAGAAAAAGACAAAGATCATCAGATTTTCATATGTAAGTTTCATTTATCCACTTGAGGAATTAAAATATTAACATTCATGCTTGCTTTGGCAGCATATACACTCAAAACTACCTACTATGTGTGTACTTGAAGGCCTTTATTAACAATTAAGGGAAGGCTGAATTAACAAAATTTTACAACCTGAGGACATTTATTGTTTAAATACCAAGAAATGTAAAGTTTGGTGGTCTCATGAATGATTTGGTAACTCACCAATGTTTGCTTTGAAGCTGCTGAAATTTTGTTGATCTTTTCCTCATGATCCTGAGTCACAATGAATGGAGTCCTAAGTAACAAGTAAAAGTGAAAGTGTTAGTTTCTCAGTCATGTCCGACTCTTTGTGACTCCATGGACTGTAATCACCAAGCTCCTCAGTCCTTGGAATTCTCCAGGCAAGAACACTGGAGTGGATAAATCATTCTCTTCTCCAGGGGATCTTCCTGACCCAGGGTTCAAGCCCTAGTCTCCAGAATTGCAGGCAGAGTCTTTACCATTTGAGCCATAGGGCTAAACCATGTTCTTAACAACAATTTATGGTGTTTTCATCTGGAAAGTAAACACTCAGTAGATCAATCATAACTCATCCTTTGAATGTTGGGGGAGGGAGCAGGATTATGTTAACAATGGGAACTGGCTTTCTGATTTAGGCAGTTAAAAGTGTCAAAAAATAAGAAATTTAATGTATATCAAAATCATACAGATTAAATGAACTTATATATATATATATGACTTCCCAGGTGGCATAGTGGTAAAGAATCTGCCTGCCAATGAAAGAGACTCATGTTCAATCCCTGGTTTGGGAAGATCCCATGTAGTAGGAAATAGCAAATCACTCCAATATTCTTGCCTGGAAAATTCCATGGGCAGAGGAACCTGGTGGGCTACAGTCCTTGGGGTCGCAAAAAGTCAGACATAACTGACTGACTGAGAACAGAACAGTATATACGTATAGTAAAATTATGAAATTACCTAAATGTGTATCTAGATTGATATTATTATTCTACAAGGATGTCGATAAAATTAAAGCAAGTTGTTAAAATGAAACAAAAACAACAACAGATATCCCAGATGTGTGTTATTTTATTTGTATGTGCTCAGAGAGAGTTGGAAATCATCATTGTAACTTGTTACCATGAATTACTTCATAAAGAGGCAAGAATGGAGGTCTATAATTAAGTTTTTCTCCGTGTACTTTTACATTGGTTCATCACTTGCAATGGTTTTATGCTTGCTTTACCAAATAATGAACTTTTTTTTAATTAAGAAAGGAATAATAAACAATAGAACCAATAACATATTCAAAGTAAAATGAAATGTTAATTAGCATAAGGATTGATTGCTGAGCATGAGTACAAGGCCAGAAGAGGGTGAAGTTAGAAACTGAAATTTAATGAGGACTTATTATATGCAAGAAATCACCTAGAGAAATGTGTAAATGTAATATTATTATTTCTATGATTATTGGGAAGGTAAGAAGCAACAGTTAGAACTGGACATGGAACAACAGACTGGTTCCAAATAGGAAAAGGAGTACGTCAAGGATGAATATTGTCACCCTGCTTATTTAACTTGTATACAGAGTACATCATGAGAAATGCTGGGCTGGAAGAAGCACAAGCAGGAATCACAATTGCGGGGAGAAATATCAATAACGTCAGATATGCAGATGACACCACCCTTATGGCAGAAAGTGAAGAGGAACTAAAAAGCCTCTTGATGAAAGTGAAAGAGGAGAATGAAAATGTTGGCTTAAAACTCAACATTCGGAAAATGAAGATCATGGCATCTGGTCCCATCACTTCATGACAAATAGATGGGGAAACAGTGGAAACAGTGTCAGACTTTATTATTTTGGGCTCCAAAATCACTGCAGATGCTGAATGCAGTCGTGAAATTAGGAGACACTTACTCCTTGGAAGAAAAGTTATGACCAACCTAGATAGCATATTCAAAGCAGAGACATTACTTTGCCGACTAAGGTCCGTCTAGTCAAGGCTATGGTTTTTCCTGTGGTCATGTATGGATGTGAGAGTTGGTCTGTGAAGAAAGCTGAGCGCCAAAGAATTGATGCTTTTTGAACTGTGGTGTTGGAGAAGACTCCTGAGAGTCCCTTGGACTGCAAGGAAATCCAACCAGCCCATTCTAAAGGAGATCAATCCTGGGTGTTCTTTGGAAGGAATGATGCTAAAGCTGAAACTCCAGTACTTTGGCCACCTCATGCGAAGAGTTGACTCACTGGAAAAGACTCTGATGCTGGGAGGGATTGGGGGCAGGAGGAGAAGGTGACAACAGAGGATGAGCTGGCTGGATGGCATCACTGACTTGATGGACATGAGTCTGAGTGAACTCCGGGAGTTGGTGATGGACAGAGAGGCCTGGCGTGCTGTGATTCATGGGGCTGCAAAGAGTCGGACACGATTGAGCGACTGAACTGAACTGAACTGAAGTGCATTATTATTTCATTTTGATAAATAAGTAAACTTTTTTTCACAGAAATAAATAAACTTCTCCATGTCACAAAGCGGGGAACTGGATTTCAAACCCTAGTCCTACTGACTTCAAGTGCCTCCAACAAGCCATAGCCAGTGACTTAGAAATTAAAGATGGTTATCAGGAAATAGTGGTGGAGTTTATAATAAATCTTGATATAAAGCAGAATGTTAGAGACTGGTAACACATTTGTACAGGGAATGAGTTTGGAACAGTTAAGTTAGCTAGTTTGAGGATCAACTTGAGGACCAACACATAAAATATGGAAGAAATATAACTTAAAAATCACTGCTAGAGACAGATACTAGATCTTTCAGGCTTAGTTTAAAAAGGAAATTTAGTTTGGATTTGTTTTGTTTGTGGAGAAATATTTAATTGGCAAATACATTGAGAATGAATACTCATAAAACTTCTCTGACTCTTTACAACCCTATAGATTGTAGACTGCCAGGCTCATTTGTCAGTGAAATTCTCCAGGCAAGGATACTCTAGTGGGTAGGCTTTCTCTTCTCCAGGGGATCTCCCTTACTTAGGGATTGAACCTGTGTCTGCTACATTGCATGTTGATTCTTTACCGTTTGAGTCACCAGGGAAGCCCATCTTAATTTTTTAAATGTTCTAATAAAAGAACATAGTCAGTGTATATAGTCAATGTATGTAATTTAGAAAATGCTGAAAAATGAAAACTATTTATTAGTGACTTCTACCTTATACCAATATTATGGTGAATATATTTTTAGCACCTTCCCCAACACAATGTATTTGGGATAATTCTGAATATTCTAAGTCATAAGCTACATATTTTCCCCTTATATACCTTATATAGACCTTTTTTCTATGTCATTGAATATCTTTATATAACAGCATAATATTTATATATATTCTACATTAGATACTGTGCAGTCCAGGAAACTGATATACCTTGATTTAGTTAATGATATATTTATATATATTTTATATGTATATTTTATTCTTCATACTTATATAGATATTCCAAATTTTTATTTTTCTGAATAAATCAAAGTATATGTAAAAAGCTAAAAAGAAATTAGAATAATTAACAAAAACAGCAAAAGGTAGAATATAATGCTACAAATATTTATGATCAGCAAAAATTTCCTTTAGCATTAAAAATTAAAGATAAACAAAATGATAGTAAAGATTTGTTACTTCCTTATTCTATCAATCAAATGTCTAATCAACTAGCCTGCTTTTGACCAGATTTCTTTAAGCTAATATTAAATACATAATATGCCAATATATATTATATATATGTATCGTCACTTCAGAATAATTGTATTAAGCCAAATTTGAAGGAGGATTAGCAAACAATATGCTGGTTTTCAGCAATTTTTACTTTGAAATAACATTAGTGCAGGTGGAGTAACAACTATGTGAACAATGATGATAAAATGATGAAATATTTAAAAGTAATAGCTCAACGTTCAGAAAACTAATATCATGGCATCTGGTCCTGTCACTTCATGGCAAATAGATGGGGAAACAGTGGAAACAGTGGCTGACTTTATGTTTTTGGGCTCCAAAATCACTGCAGATGGTGATTGCAGCCATGAAATTAAAAGACACTTACTCTTTGGAAGGAAAGTTATGATCAACCTAGACAGCATATTAAAATGCAGAGATATCACTTTGCCAAAAAAGGTCCATCTAGTGAAAGCTATGGTTTTTCCAGTGGTCATGTATGGATGTGAGAGTTAGACTATAAAGAAAGCTGAGCGCCGAAGAATTGATGCTTTTGAACTGTGGTGTCGGAGAAGACTCTTGAGAGTCCCTTGGACTGCAAGGAGATCCAACCAGTCCATCCTAAAGGAGATCAGTCCTGGGTGTTCACTGGAAGGACTGATGTTGAAGCAGAAACTTCAATACTTTGGCCACTTGATACGAAGAGCTGACTCATTGCAAAAGACCCTGATGCTGGGAGAGATTGAGAGCAGGAGAAGAGGGGGATGACAAAGGATGAGATGGTTGGATGGCATCACCGACTCATTGGACATGAGTTTGGGTGGACTCCAGGAGTTGGTGATGGACAAGGAGGCCTGGCATGCTGCAGTTCATGGGGTCACAGAGTCAGACACCACTGAGTGACTGAAATGAACTGAACTGAACTGAACTGAATCTAAATCCCTCGAAGACAAACCATTAATTAAAAATAAGGAGGCTTCCTTGGTGGGTCAGCTAGTAAAGAATCTACCTGCAGTTCAGGAGACCCCAGTTTGATTTTTGGGTCAGGAATATCTCCTAGAGAATGGATAGGCTACTCAGTCCAGTATTCTCGGCTCCTGGTGACTCAAACGATAAAGAAGCTGCTTCAGTGCAGGACACTTGGGTTTGATCCCTAGGTTGGGAAGATCCCCTGAAGGAGGGCATGGCAACCCACTCCAGTATTCTGGCCTCAAGAATCCTCATGGACAGAGGACGCTGGCAGGCTACAGTCCATGGGGTCACAAACAGTCGGACATGATTGGCCGACTAAGCACAGCACAGCACAGCACACAAGGAAGCATTTCCATTATGTAGATGGAAAAATCAAGCTTTAGAGTCTGCTATTTTTTATCTTTTAGCCACCCTGCATGGCATGTGGGAACCTAGTTCCCTGAGCAGATATTAAACCCATGTCCCTTGTATTGGAAACTTGTAGTCTCAACCACTGGACTCTCAAGGTCATCACACTCTCGTTATTTATCTAAGGAAGCAGAAAGCGACTCATGTGGAATTTCAGTCAATGATTTACTAACTTCAAGAGCTTTATAACTTTGTACTCACAATTGCTCTACTTTAAAACCATATTTAGAACTTTAAGACTGGTGGTGGCTGTGTGTGTGTGTGTGTGTGTGTGTGTGTGTGCATGTGTGTATGTTGGGCAGATGGTGCATCATTGGAAAAGAAATGTCTGAACTGGATTTGGCACCTCATTGGAATAGCGAGGAAGCTCCTAATAAAAAGTGTTCCTGGGGAAAACCCACATATCTCAGTCAATACATCTCATTGTCCTATAAATGGTTAAAGATTCATATATTATTGAAAAATTTTACCATCTCCTAGTTACTGTGACTAGTGTCTGATAATAACTCATGCCTGTCCCTGTCTCACCACACTATCCCACCCACACTCTGAACCTCAGCTAAGGACTAGCTCGGAGGGCTCCATTTTCCCAAGCTGGGATAATTTGGGTGCAGTTTGTAGTCTAGAACTCTCCATATCCAAGCATATCTGTTTGACCAGCTCCCACACCCACAGTTGCATTGTCAAGCATATGCAATATTTATATCTGGTCAGGAACATGCAAATATGGAAAACTAATAGAAAATATCATTATAGGCTCATCCTTTTATTCTTGTATTTTTATCTATCTGTTCACTTACTTGACTATTCATTTATTCATTCATTCATTTGCCTATTATTTTATTCAAAATATTACCTAATTTTATTTTCTTTGTTTATTCATTTTAAAAGTACACATATTTAATATGATAAGTTCTGTGGTTGCAAAGAGAACTGACACAGAATCCATCCATTCAGGGACTCCTGGTGTGATGAAGGAAACACATCCATAAGTATGCCAGTGTATTACAGAGTTGTTTTTTGTAGGAGAATCAATGCATGATCAAAGAGCAGTATGGCTGAGAGGACAAAATACCATTAGAAAGGCTTTATAAAGGAGGGAATAGCTGATATTCTTTTTATCAGGGGCAAAAGATGATATAGTTGCTTCTCAAAGAAGAGAAAACAGGAAGGAACAGGCATTCTAGACAGATAACAGATGATGACATAGAAGTTAGGGCTTCCCAGGTGGCTCAGTGGTAAAGAATCTGCCTGCCAATGCAGGAGAAACAGGAGATGCCGGTTTAATCACTGGGTCTGGAAGATGTCCTGGAGGAGGAAATGACAATTCATTCCAGTATTCTTGCCTGGAAAATCACATGGAGAGTGTAGCCTGGTGGACTACAGTTCTTGGTTGCAAAGAGTTTGGGACATGACTGAGGATACACTCACACATGACACCAAAGTTAAAGAAAATTGGAGCCAGAGAGAATAAAAAATGGGAAGAAGAGTCAGGAGAGAGGTGTCTGGAAGGAAAGCTCCAGTTAGAGGCACCGAGTGCTATTTCAGAGCTGAGAATTCACAACACTCTCAGCCAGCCATCAGGAGCTTACATCAAGGGGCTGAGACAAGCTGGGATCCAGAATCGTATGCTGCAGGGTGTGCTCCTGGAAAAAAACTCTTCTTGAACAAAAAAATACAAAGAAATTGTATGGAACTGAAAATAACTGCATGCATTGGAACAAACGCTGGATGAAAAGACACAAAAATACCAAAAGACCTAACTGCCACTCTGTAGTCAGAAGCAAAAACCAGATGTTGGGAGCAAAAGCAGGGTACTGTGCATGCCCCGCCATACTCAGCACCACAAGTTCAGTTTGGTTCAGTTCAGTTGCTCAGTCTTGTCCGACTCATTGCGACCCTATGGACAGCGGCACACCAGGTCTCCCTGTCCATCACCAACTCCCGCAGTTTACTCAAACTCATGTCCATTGAGTCGGTGATGCCATCCAGCCATCTCATCCTCTGTCGTCCCCTTCTCCTCCCACCTTCAATCTTTCCCAGCATCAGGGTCTTTCAAATGAGTCAGTTCTTCGCATGAGGTAGCCAAAGTATTTGAGTTTGAGCTTCAGCATCAGTCCTTCCAATGAACACCCAGGACTGATCTTTAGGATGGACTGGTTGAATCTCCTTGCAGTCCAAGGGACTCTCAAGAGTCTTCTCCGACACCACAGTTCAAAAGCATCAATTCTCCAGCATTCAGCTTTCTTTATAGTCCAACTCTCACATCCATACATGACTACTGGAAAAACCATAGCCTTGACTAGAAGGACCTTGTTGGCAAAGTAATGTCTCTGTTTTTTAACATGCTGTCTAGGTTGGTCATAACTTCTCTTCCAAGGTGTAAGTGTCTTTTAATTTCATGGCTGCAATGACCATCTAAGTGATTTTGGAGCTCAAAAAAAAAAAAAAAAAAAAGAAATCAGCCACTGTTTCCCCTGTTTCTCCATCTATTTGCCATGAAATGGTGGGACTGGGTACCATGATCTTAGTTTTCTGAATGTTGAGCTTTAAGCCAACTTTTTCACTCTCCTCTTTCACTTTCAAGAGGCTCTTCAGTTCTTCTTTGCTTTCTGCATAAGGATGGTGTCATCTGCATATCTGAGGTTATTGATATTTCTCCCAGTAATCTTGACTCCAAGTTGTGCTTCATCCAGCCCAGCGTTTCTCATGATGTACCCTGCATATAAGTTAAATAAGCAAGCTGACAATATACAGCCTTGATATATTCCTTCCCAAATTTGTAACCAGTCTCTTGTTCCATGTTGGTTCTTGACCTGCATACAGATTTCTCAAGAGGCAGGTCAGGTGGTCTGGTATTCCCATCTCTTTCAGAATTTTCCAGTTTGTGGTGATCCACACAGTCAAAGGCTTTGGCATAGTCAATAAAGCATAAGTAGATGTTTTTCTGGAACTCTCTTGTCACAAGGAGTTGCATAAACCACCTAACCCATCCCTCAGGCCCAAACCCAGACACATCCCTACCTTTGTCCCAATTAAAGAGCCAAAACACCCCCCACTCCCAGCTCAGGTAAAGAGCCAAGGAAACTTTTGCTTGTTTTCCCTCGCTCATGTGGGTGCATGGGCCACAATAAAGCCTTGCCTGAATTTCTTGTCTTGCCTCTAGTCAATTTCTATTGATTAAGGAGGCCAAGAACCCTCTTTGGTATCAGCACCAGGCAGCCATCCCAGAGGCCTCGTGTCTCTTGCACTGTTGGAGTGGGATGCAGGGTGAAACAAGGTGGTTGCAATTGTCAGAGGGAGAGAGGACCCTTCATCTCCTTCTCTTGGGAGAGAGGAAACTAGGAAAAAATTAAAAAGATAATGTCCCCATTTGGAGGTGGTGCTAGGAATCAAAGGATGAGGAATAATTTAGGTAAAAGAAAAAACTCAGGGTCTCTGTGAGGGTGACTGGAAGAGGCTTAGTGAACGGGCATCATCATCACATACTCTTTAAAACCTTCTCTACTGAAAGAAAGGAACTGCTTAAATTTAAACAACATTTGTTATACAATAAATGTTTGATAATCCATTAAACAGAACAGTCCCTATCTTGAGAAGCACTAGACATCTCCCACTTCAACAGGTTTTCCATGAATTTGATCACAGAATACAAATATCTGCCTTTGTGCATTTCATTTTTGAAAAGGTTGGCAGTTTTGAAACAGATTTTTTTATCCACTCAGGCTTAATTAAATCTGCAAATATAAAAGTGGGGTATTTCTAAAGATTGAGTGATTACATATAATTACCATAGCTTAATGTTCTTTTAGCTTATGGAATAATAAGTGTCTAGAGATAAAAATGTATAAAGTTTTAATAGATCTGATATGTACCAACAAGGAAAGTTGGAAATCTGATGGTTCACTTAATCTAAAATCTTATCTTTTTTCCTTTAGAGACAGATAACCTAGTATTACAATCCGTTTTGTGGTTGTTGTTGTTGTAAATAGGTTCTATTATTAATGATAAATTGAGAAATACTTTGAAAATTCACTCCCCATGATTCATATTTCAGGACATTTTTGTTGAAGAAACAGGAACTATATGCAGATTAAATGGCTTTCTCAAAGCTTCCTCTTCCTCTCTAGGAAAAGGTTTATTATTTATAAATGGTACTTGCTGCAATACAAGCAAACAAAATAAACATGTCTTTAACATTATTAAAGAAAAATGTCTTTAGAGTGTGGGGTCAGGACAGAGGGCTGACATGCCCATCTGTCATATGAAAATATTCAAGACATTGATACATGCACTCAAAGCATTAACAGTTACTTTTAACAAGCAATTATTAAGCTTTTCTTCATTCTTATTATTTTATTTTTCATATATTCAGCTTATCTTTAATGATTTTAAAGGGAGAGAAATAAATATTTGTAAGTATCCACTAAATGTCAGATGTAATCATGCACAGCTTTGCATGAGACACTTAACCTAATCCACACAGCAGCTCAATGTGCTCTAATCTTGTAGACGAGCACACAGAAGCTCAGACAGGGAAATGCTACCCAAGGCAGTGCCAGGATTCCCAAAGAAATTCCCAAAACATCTCTCTCTCAAACCAAGGACCATGTTGTTTCTTTATCCCCCTTGTGTGTATATGCTAAGTCATGTCTGCCTCTTTGCATCCTCATGGATTGTAGCTCACCAGGCTCCCCTGTCCACAGAATTCTCCAGGCAAGAATACTGTAGTGGGTAGCCATGCCCTCCTCCTGGAGATTCTCCCAACCCAGGGATTGAACCTGGGTCTCTTATATCTCTTGGATTGGCAGGTGGGTTCTTTACCACTAATAAAGGGGGATGCCACCTCATTCCCCCTTAACATGTCATATTTCAATGTATCCTAAACTAGTTTTTCAGAATTAGATGAAGTTCTCCTGCTAGAATTCTACAAGTGAGATATATCTTTCCTTAAAATCAGACAGAAATAAATTAAAAAAAAAAAAACTAAAACTGAACTTTTGTCCTTGTCTAAAGCAAAACCAAAAAAATTAAAACTGCAAGTACCAATTCTATTTTTCTTTTGAAATGAGTGAGATCAGAATTCTTTCCTTGAAACCGAAAACCAGAAATGATATTCTGTTAGTTTGATCTATGATGTTTTTATATCTTCCTGAAGTTTCAGCTCTGAAATAGGCAGTTTCTTCCTACGTGACTGCTGGATTTCTATGTGGATTTCCTCTCTTGTTCTGCATGGTCATCATCCTCCTAGTAGACATTCCCAGAAAGGGCAGGTCTTGTCCACTTGTGTGAGATTTTAGGCATGACTCTGATTTAGTGGTTCAAATATCCACTTACAGTCGATGCCTGAGCAACTTAATTTCACATCAAATGGTCACTCCAGTGGGATTCCTCTAATGACTGAAATGTGGGATGACAGCTTATTTATTCTTTTTGCCTTCTCTCTTTTTAATTAAGATATTAAAAGGATAGACTCATATCAGCCATTTGTATGCTCATTGTATTAAAGCTGTCAGCAATCAAATAACCTTTAAAATGTCCAATTAGGGAAACACAGTCCCTAATTCATAAGTTCAAGACAACTTAAATAGGAGCCACCTGCTTGCATAATAAAGATAGTTACTTACTTTCACATTTTTTTTTATTTAGCAATACTTAAAGATATTGTTCTACATGCTTTATGAATCTTAGCTCATTTAACTCCTCTGATAGTCTCATTTTTATAACACTTCTAAATTATCACCCATTTTATAGGTGAAGAAACTGAGTCACAAGAGAGTAATGTGATTTGCCAAGGTCACACAATTTTTAAGTGATGGATCAGAGATTTAAAGCCAGACAATTTACCTTACCTCCCCCATTTGTTCTGCTTCATATCCATCAGTGAACTGTGGTATTTGTTTCGGTCCTTAAATGCCTTTATTTCCTCCTTTTCCCATAGTCATGCCAGGAGAGGTGGGACATGATGGAGCTACTTTCACTTTCACTTTTAGGCCACAGAGGGATGTCAAGGGGAAAATACATGAAAAGAGAGGAATACTTTATTAAACAACAGGTTTACTGAAAATATGATTCTGACTAAATTACAAGACTTTGGGGAAAATTATTACTAGCAGGAGAGAAAAAGCAAAGACTAACTTATGTACAGTTGACCTACACTGCAACGTATACGGTCCAAATGAAATTCTACCCAAAAATATAATAATGCTAGACTCAGGAGAGAGCCATGGCCAAGGAACATAGGAGGAAAGTTAAGGGAGAGGATGCCATTTTTAGTATCTGTAATGGGCCTGACTGAAAGGTCATGCGTGCTAGCAATAAAAACAATTTCCATCATAGCCTGGAATCCTTGCCTACTGGGGAATAAAGTTGCATGCATACTTTCATACTACTGAAGGAATGAGTCATTACACCTTTCCAGTCATTTCAGAGCATAGAAGTAGTGTTACATGAGGGACTTCATTATTTACTCACCAAATGAACTCATAAGGTAGATTTTTCATGACTGTCTTCCAGATGGGTTTACTGAGTGTTAGAGATAGGATGCTGTTGCTTAAAAGTTCACAGCCTCTAAGATAAGACCGAAATTCTCATCCAAATGTAGTGTTTCATTTTGGGGAGATACCTCTTTCTAGGTTCATTTGAAAATAACCAACCCACCCTAAAAATACAATTGTGTGAGGAGAAGATGATTTTCTATGTAAAGTCCAGTAATAGATTATCTTTGGATATCTCTCATGGCTTCTTCTTTTATTTCTGTAATTATGAAACTGAAGACATTATGTTTAAAGTTGATTCTTGGCCAGTTGCAACCATTCTGTGTCTTTATTCAGTTCTGAATTACCCTAAAGGGAGTGTGGGTCAAAGGAATAATTTTCCCCAAAGTCTTGTAATTTAGTCAGAATCATATTTTCAGTAAACCTGTTGTTTAATAAAGTATTCCTCTCTTTTCATGTATTTTCCCCTTGACATCCCTCTGTGGCCTAAAAGTGAAAGTGAAAGTAGCTCCATCATGTCCCACTCTATGAAGACCCATGGACTGGAATTCTCCAGGACAGAATACTGTAGTGGGTAGCCGTTCCCTTCTCCAGGGGATCTTCCCAACCCAGGGATCTAATCCAGGTCTTCCTCATTGCAGGCAGATTCTTTACCAGCTGAGCCACCAAGGATGCCCAAGAATACTGGAGTGGGTAGCCTACCTAGACTATAAATGCAGCATCTACTTTGAGACTCTGGTTCTCGATTAGGTCTATGCTACTCAAAAGGGAAAGAAAACTCATTATGAAGTTTCACTTATAATTCTATCATTATTTGAAAATTATGAGCAGTGTTATAACCAATTTCAGTTAGTGTTATAACCAATTTTCTTTTATCTTCTTGAATGTGTAATTAATTACAGCACCTGAGTTATACAAAAATTGAGACTTTCATGGTTTTGTCAGGTTTTGTAAGCATAGATTACTCAGATCCAAGTATAATAATGCCTATCATTTAAGAGATCGACTGCAATTTGATCAAAAATTTCCAGTTGTGATCCATAATGAAAGGAATAAGGGGTGACTAAATGGCAGATAAGACTGTTTATTTCATGTCTTTTAGAGCCTATATGAATCTTTTCTGGGTTGATAGGTATTTAAAAATATTAGTTCAGATAAACATATTGCCATCCTGTCTTTCATTTTAAATGAATCCCATTTCTTCTGTTTGCATTTAAATTTACTTTAAAGAGTCACAAATAAAATATATTATATCATAAGAATCATAAAATGCAGGTGTTGGGATGAAAGAGCATCTTAGCACCTGCCTTTTATGGGGACATAAAGGAGATATATAATACAGTTAAAAGAAATGTGTTTGCCTTTGTTTCCTCTGAGAAAGAATTCAACAGTACTTGGTCCCTCTAGAAAGAAATATGTAAACTAGCAATGTGTTTAAAAGTGAAAAAGAAAAAGAAGAAAGGATAAAGAAAGTGTTGCTTCAGAGCAGGAATGCCCATGTATGCATGCCATAAATATGATACTTTAATAAATGACATTATAAACATAAAATGTGCAGATAATTAAGAATGTGCATAGCATCACAGTCACTTATTTCACTTGTGTTTCTGAAAGATCTAAGTGGAATACATATCTAAAAGTAATCACCACACCCAGAATGTGTGCCTTGACTTTGTACACATGAGTTGCATGTATACTTGTAAACCTTGCTAGAGAAAATGACAGATTAGTCCTGGGTTAGATTTGGCATCTTCCAAGATCCAAACAAATGTGAATTTGTAGATCAAAGGCAGTCACCATCAATACATGTCTGTTACTGGCAGCCAAGTCATCAAAGGAAAGTTAAGAGAATGTCTCCATCAAAGAAATATCAAACAGCACCACCAGAGGGGAAGATCTATCTGTTCTTGAAGGGGCTTGATGCACAGATTTGGCTTCCAGGACCACATATATATCCATAAGCCTTTTAAGTGGATGCTTCTTTTCTGGTTGTATTTATTTGTACCTAGATTTCAAATGGTTCCACAGGCTAACTCATCTTTTCCTAAGATAGGACAGGTGAAAATGAGCTGTCATTCTGAACTTCCTTTAACTCCTGGGAGTGGTGCCTTTGCACACGGCTTAACTTTAAGCCCAACTCTAACTCTGCCTTAGCCTCCAAGTTTTCTGCTAAAAAGCTGTTAGCATCACTCATCTTCCAGTTCATTCATCAAAGGAGCACTTCCCAACTTGATACTTAAAAATGTTCAACCAAAAAGTCCTCTGCTAGGCTATAGATTTTCTTAGGAAAAACAGAGTTCACTTACTAACAAGACAGATTCAAGAGAAAATAGCAACTCTATGCATTTGCTCAGTAAGTCTGTTTGTGCAAAGATGTTGTCACTGGGGGACCTCAGATGTATAACATACCATATACAACAAACTGTCAAGCATCAAAGCTACCCTGGGCCTTTGGGAGAGAGTGGTGGCAAGGGCTGGATCAGATATTTATTTAGATGTGAGAAACGCAATGGAATACAGTCAGTGTGTTGAACTTACTTTCTGGAGCAGAGGACCATTAGAAGGAAAGTGACATTACAAGGTCTAAAGTTGACTGTCTCTAAAAACTCAGTGAAAGAAAATGGGAAGACCACTCAAAGAAATGAGTAATTATGCAACCAGGATATGCCCAACCATTCTCTGTGGTTTGCTTGTTTCATCTTCTTTAATACTCATAGCCAGGCTGCAAAATAGAACTGTTACCTTCACTTACAAATGACCAAACTCAGGTTCAATAATATATATTTTAATTTCAGCTGAAATTAAAGCTCTGAAAGAGGATTGCCTACCCCTTCGAATCTGCCACTCTTTCCACATTGCTCTTTTACTTGTGTTTGTACATCCAAGACCTTGTGGGAGTGGGAAAAATGGCTCATTCTCATGTAGTTTATTGTCACCTCATGTAGAGACACTCACCCAATTCTTATTTTTAGTTCATGATGATGTTCATATTTGGGTAATAACTGGCCTCAGATGACTTATGATGCTTGTTCACAAAATAAAAATAAAATAAATGCAATCACATGATAGTTACTGACTGAACATTTCCAGTGCATCAAATTATGGCAATTTTTAATGTAGAGACAAGAAATCTGTTCTTGAACAGACTTGTGTTTGTCAAGGTGGAGGAGGAGTAGAGGAAAGGCAGATTAGAAGTTTGAGTGTTAGCAGATGCAAACTATTATGTGTAGAATGAATAAACAAAAAGATCCCACTGATAAAACATAATGGAAAAGAATGTATACGTGAGTATAACTGAATCACTTTGCTGTATAGTAAAAATTAACACAACATTGTAAATCAATTACACTTCAATAAAATAAAACAAAATCTCTTAAGGAAGTTCCAGCTATGTGATATTGTATTCAGAGTGGATTAAAAAAACTAATAATAACTAGGTGTTCTCTAAAGTCCTAAAATTTTAATTTGAAGTCTGGTATATTTTATATTTATATTTAATTTATATAAAATATAATTTATAGTGTATATAATATATAAACTATATATTTACATTTTATAAATATAAATACAGTTTACATTTTTGACATATTATTCTAAATATACTCTCCAGACTTACTTAGAATCTATTAATCTGCTTTCATTTAATATGGTAAGAAATGAATAGACATTAAGATAGAAACATACTTTTATTTCTATCTTTTGGCATCAAAACTTTCCAAGACAATAAAAATTACCCAAATTAATTTACATAATATAAGGTAATATCTTTTATTTTTATTCTAAGGAAGAGGAGGGAGAAGAGATGAGAAAACACTTAAAAGTGAAGTAAAAGAGGAAAAGACAAGGTGAAGGGAAGAAAAGGCAAGTCCCCACTGGGAATGCAAAGGCTTTTTTTTTTAAATATAAATTTATTTATTTTAGTTAGAGGTTAATTACTTTACAATATTGTATTAGTTTTGCCATACAAAGGCGTTTGAAGGTGGGTGTGAATAAATGTTCTGCTTGAAGCTGCTTGTCTTGCTTTCTGGTTACAGCCTTCAGCTGTGATGGAGGGTTCTGAGCTACTGAGAGAAAGTTTAATTAATGTCCCTCTGAGGCCCTTTTTCGGAGAAGGCAATGGAACCCCACTCCAGTACTCTCGCCTGGAAAATCCCATGAATGAAGGAGCCTAGTAGGCTGAGGTCCATGGGGTCGCTAAGAGTCGGACACGACTGAGCGACTTCACTTTCACTTTTCACTCTCCTGCATTGGAGAAGGAAATGGCAAGCCAACTCCAGTGTTCTTGCCTGGAGAATCCCAGGGGCGGGGGAGCCTGGTGGGCTGACGTCTATTGGGTCACACAGAGTCGGACGTGACTGAAATGACTTAGAAGCAGCAGCAGAGGCCCTTTTTAGCTCAGGGGCTAAAAGACTTCCACTGGTATCTTTATTACATATATATTACATGCAACTACTCATACACATATGCATTTACACACACATGCATGCATTATGTGTAAAAGCTATGTCTTTTACATGGTTTATTTAATCCCCCCTTTTTTGTTTTGGCAGGGGACTTACTGGGAACCATACAACATAGGGGATTGAAATCCACTTTGGGAGTGTGAAGTTAAGCCACTGACTGCCAGGGAAGTCCTGTAATAATTTTTGAAGTAGTTTTTATTCCTATCCTCTTTTTCACACATTAAAAACAGGGTTTAGAAACATCAGATACTGCCTTGAAAATACATATAGTTAGAGTAATAATAGATTAGAATGTAGATGTATCTGTTAACAAAGCCCATCATTCGAAAATATCATAATATTTACATTTTCTGATTAAAATAAACAAATAACAATGATCATAACAAACTTTTTTAGTGTGTTTTCTACACTTAATATGTGCCAGAAGACTTTAAATGCATTTGCTAACTCATTAAGTCTCAATAATCATGATATATTATTAATCCTGTTACACAATATGCAGAGGGATTCAGGAGCCAGTTCAAGGTCACAATACTAGGAAGAGGAGGATCTAGGATGTCAGTACAGAAAGTGCCTCAGGAGTCTGTGTCCTCTACCACTTTGGTTCACAACATCTCCTGGATGTCATAGAAACCACTTCAAAGTTGTATATAACATTAAAATGTCTGTTATTTGAATATAGAATGACAGTCTCAGACTTCAAACCAGAGTCTAACACCAAAATCAGTGCTTTTTCTACAAAATTAGTGGCTCTCAGACTTTTGATTTCAAGGGTTCATAAAAGATTTAAATAATACCATCTAATAATACTGTATGTGAAGTGAAGTCGCTCAGTTGTTTCCGACTCTTTGCGACCCCACGGACTGTAGCCTATCAGGCTACTCTGTCCATGGGATTTTCCAGGCAAGAGTGCTGGAGTGGATTGCCATTTCCTTCTCCAGGGGATCTTCCCGACCCAGGAATCAAACCCGGGTCTCCCTCATCGCAGGCAGATGCTTTACTGTCTGAGCCATGCATAGCTGAAATTTGCTGAGAGTCTATCTTAAAAGATATCATCACAGGAAATAAAATGGATAATTCTTTAGTGTGAAGGATATTGACTAGATTTTTTGTGGTGATTATCTTTCAACATACACAAATATTAACACATTATGTTGTATTGTTGTTTAGCTACCAAATCATGTTCAACACTTTTGCAACCCCATGGACTGTAGCCCACCAGGTCCTCTATCCATGAGATTTCCCAGGCAAGAATACTGGTGTGGGCAAAAATACAGGAGTGGTTGCCATTTCCTTCTCTGGGGGATCTTCCTGATCCAGGGGTCAAACTTGTGTCTCCTGCATCGGCAGGTGGATTCTTTACCACTTAGCCACTAGGGAAGCCCATGATTATATTATATACCTGAAACTAATATGATTATGTCAACTAAACATCATTTTACAAAAAAAAAAAAAAATTAGTCTTGAGGCTACTACTAAATGTTGATTTTAGAGGTCACTTCCAACAGCCTATCTGGTTAGCAAGTAGCAAGAAATCAATATTTTTACAAAACTTCATATTTAAAATTCATAGCAATTCAAATTCTGAAAATTTAAATTATGTTTACTCCAAGTAATTCAAACTTAGTTTCTTCAAAGTAGTTAAGAGGCCCCTGACATAGAAGGAAATAAAATTCTTAGAATGTTAGTATCAATAATTCCTTTAATGCTGCCAGTCTCTTCAAAAGTAATGAAAGAGTCAATAATTTTTAAATCAATATTTTCCTTCCAGAGCATAGTTCCTGTAGCATAGCTGGCTACAAGACAAATATAAACTTAATAGAAGCTTGAAAAAAGGTTTCTTATCAAGGTTTTTCCCTTCTGGAATTTAAATAGGGAATTTAAAATAAACTCTAAAAATAAATTTATAGGAAAATTAGCCATAGAGCACAATATACAAATATTCCTCCTACCCTCTAATTGGGATATTTAAACAACTTCATTCAAGAGTCCATAAACAAATTAAAGTGCTATATAGTAAGTGCAATGAAAATGAAAGGAAGTCTCTCTTTAATGCAGCCTTCTGGCAACACTAAAACAGGAACACTTCATCTCAGAAGCAGAAATTCTAAACCTTCCACAGCCGATATATTATTTTAATACATGGATTTAGGTCAGAAGGCTTTTTGGAACCTGAAATAAATAAATCAATAAAGATCACCATCTCTCCTACTCATTATGTAAAGGAAGATGTCTTGAACACTAAAATATATAAAAAAGCATCCTGTTTTATTTTTATTTTTCTCATTTTATTACACACTGGTATTCTTTAGCATCATCAAGGAGCATTTTTTATAAAAAGAGTCACTTAATTACAATCTGCTGATTGGAAGACTTGGTGACAGATGATCCTGTGATCTATTAAGAAGCACAAACAGCAGCTTAGCCTTTAGAGAACCCTCTCTGAGACTAAGAGGACAAAGGAATAATATGTGAAAAGTAAGCTAGTGCCAGCGTGATGAGAACAGCATTCCGTCATAGGGAGCCAATTTCTGCCCCTGTGGCCCAGGCCACAGGCACCAGGTAGAGACTCTGAACCCTGCAGGACAAACATTTTAAATATCTCCTGATGATTAATTTAATAGCCCTCCCTTTCATGTGCTTTAAATCAAAATGTGGTTTAAAACCTCAGTGGTAAACAAATATCATCCAGCTACAGCGCTTTTTCTGGAGAGAGCGAAGTGGCTAGTTAGTTCATCTGTCTCTTTTGCACGTATCCAAAATGAGTCCTTTGAAGGCAAACAGGATATTGGTTCCTCTTCAAAGAAGATTCATTTGTTATTCTGTGGGTCTGATTATTAGACTGATATTGCAAATACTGACTTGTTAATTAATTTTTAAAAAGAGTATTTCAGCATGGCTTTAGAGTTGAGAAAACTCATTTCACTAAATGTCACATGAGAATGGGAAGAAAGAGGCTCAATTTTTATTCCTCATTGCCATAATTAATTTAGATTTCTTACCAAAAAATTGCATGGAATTTTTTTCTTTATATATTTATACATACATACATACATACATATATATATATATATATATATATATATGTTTTTCAGAAACACTGAATTTAAATAATTAAAAGGAAGTGTGAATTTAAACATTTTTCATTGAACTACAGAAGTGATCACCTATAAGTATTTAATTTGTGCTTCCCTGATAACTCAGTTGGTAAAGAATCTGCCTGCAATGCAGGAGACACCAGTTCGCTTCCTGGGTGAGGAAGATCCACTGGAGAAGGGAAAGACTACCCAATCCAATATTCTGGCCTGCAGAATTTCATGGAACACAGTCCATGGGGTAGCAAAGAGTTGGACATGACTGAGCAACTTTCTATGTATCTATGTATAACAATATTTCTATGCTCTTTGTTGTTTTTCTTTTTTGCTTTTACACATATATGTATATTTTATACATATACTTTTTACTCAAAAGTCTTTGCTACAAATTGCTAGAAACACTGTTCTCTCAGAAGCATATTCCATACTAATTGTCTGCCTTTGTCTTAACATAGGGACAGACTCCATTACCCCTTATTTCTGAACATTCTTTGTTTTTTCCCTTTGTGTTTTTTCCTTAGATCTCTACTATTTTGTACACTGTGCTGATGATGTTATGCAATTAACTGCTTTTGAAAATTACAATCGCTTTTTAATCTTACTATCAACTGAAAGAAATTATTTTATTAACAAGTCCCATGACAGTGGATCCTTACAAATGCCAGTACTCAATTCTTGTCAAATACTTGATGGGAATTTACAGGTAGTCATTGAACCCTCTTAAAAAATCCTGTTGTCACTTTGACTATCTTTCCCTTGTTTCAAGCTTTAAGACAGAATTAAATGACAACTAGAGACTTCAGTTCAAAGTCAATTTTGTGGGAGAATTGTCACTATAATAAACTGTCTCATTTTACTTATTTATTCTCTGTTCATCAAAATATTCTTCCACCCATCCATCTGTATATCCATTATTCATGGTAATAACACTTGCTTTCATTTTCAAACATAGAAGAATCACAGTAAAAAATAGAGAAGTCCAACTTTATTATTATTTTAAAAATATTTATTTTATGATCAGAGCAAAAATTTAAATTAAAGTTCTCCTTTTAAAGTGGAAGCAATTTTGTCAGAATCAATTAGTTTTATGACCCAGAAAGAAAGTGTAGGAACTACTCAGAGAAGTGCTTGAAGAAATGAGAATAGCTCATTGACCTGAATTCTAGAAACATAGAATTTGAGGAAATTGGGATAGGGAGTGTAGTGGAGGCAACTAGGGGTGTACATCCTTTTGCAGATGATGAAGACCCATGGATTTATTGTGTCGTCAAACATATTAGGAGAAAAGGACATGAGGGGATCAATTTCTTGACAATGTATTTGGGGTAGAGGGCACGCTGTTGTGTGCAGAAAAATCCTAGTTTTCCACTAGTTTTCCACAGTTCCTAGTTTAACTCCTGCAAAGCGATGTTTCTGGAGGTGAGAGGTGGGAAGCAAAGTCCCATAATGGGATGAAACATTCTGTGTACCCCTTCAAACATGTGGTTGGTGGTGTCAGGGCAATAAAATAGTGTATCTATCACAGGAAAATACGTGCCTCAAAAATAATACCAGCAGGAAACATTTTGCAGGAACATGTGCTAATCTTTGAAAGAATCTTGCTCAATTTCTGATGTGCATGGAAGATAAAAAATGACTCAGCCTGTTTTCTAGTTTAGCTCAAAGGATGAAGGTCTCTGGCAGTGCCCTTTAGCAAATCGTGTTTATGAGACATTCAGAAGGCATAAGCACTCTCAAAATGCCTTTTCCACACATTTGGCTCTCAGCAAAGTCAAATTAAAAAGAAAAATATTTTGGAAATCTTATCAAATTTCCATCAGCTCATTAATATTCTTTTAATCTTCCATGTTCAGCAGTTTAATTTAGTTGATGTTTCTAATTTACATACAGACAACCCTCTTAATTGATTTAATCCCAGCTTCTGTCTTTCTAGTAAACTATTACTATTTATTGATTTTCATTAATATATACAGATCTCAAATTTCAGCTTCAAAAGCCAGAAGTTCTTTTTTGTGGTCTTGCCTTCTGAGCCAGATTATGAGTTTAATCTCTGTGCCTATTTATAGTATTCTAATCTTATTCATCTATTTATTAAATATATTTATTAAGTACTTATTCTGTCCTAAGCAATCAGTTCAGTTCAGTTCAGTCACTCAGTCCTGTCCGACTCTTTGCTATCCCATGGACTATACAGGCCACAATACTGGAAACGGGTAGCTTTCCCTTCTCTAGGGGATCTTCCCAACCCAGGTCATCTGCATTACAGGCACATTCTTTACCAGCTGAGCCACAAGGCAAGCCCAAGAATACTGGAGTGGGTAACCTATCCTTTCTCCAGCGGATCTTCCAAACTCAGGAATAAAACCGAGGTCTTCTGCATTGCAGGTGGATTCTTTACCAAATGAGCTATCAGGAAACCCAATGCAATAATTCCATTCACCAGTTGATAAACATCCGGGTTGTTTCCAATTTGAGATTACTTTGAATAAATTTGTGTGCATGCATGCTGACACTTTTGTCATGTCCAACAGACCCTATGAACTGTAGCCCTGTAGACACCAGGCTTCTCTGCCGATGGGATTCTCCAGGCAAGAATACTAGAGTGGGTTGCCATGCCCTCCTCCAGGGAATCTTCCCTACCAAGGGATGAAACCCACTTCTGTCTTGTGCATTGGCAGGTGGATTCTTTATCACTGTCTCCACCTTGGGAGCGCAAAGTTAATATAAACATCTGTTCATAGGTTTTGTGGAGATGTTTTCATTTTTATTGGGTAAATTCCTAAGAATGGTACTGCTGAATCTTAGGATGATGTTTAATGTTATAAGAAACTGTCAAGTTTCTTTCTAAAGTCTTTATACCACTTGACATTCACAAGAGCAGTCTATGAGAATTCCAGTAGCTCTGCATACTTACCAGCACTTGACATTGTCTTTTATTTGAGCCAGACAGCTTGATATATTCTTTTTTTTTTTTCTGTTTGTTGTAATTTCCATTCATTCTGTAAATGTTTGATGTGTTTTTTTGTTGTTTAGCCACCAAGTTGTGTCCAACTCTTATGCGACCCATGGAATATATGCAAACCACCAAGCTCTTCAGTCTGTGGGATTTCTCAGGCAAGAATACTGGAGGGGGTTGCCCTTTCCTTCTTCAGGAGTTCTTCCCCACCAAGGGATTGAACCCACATCACCTGCACTGACAGACAAATTATTTACCGCTAAGCCACCAAGGATGCTCAGCACCTACTAAGGGTTCCTTAGGAGTGTATATTCTAATAATAATAGGATATGACAACTGTTAGAAATAGACAATGACTTTATAACTTCTCCTTGTGGCTCAAATGGTGAAGAATCTGCCTGCAATGAAGGAGACCTGAATTCGATCCCTAGGTCAGAAAGATCCCCTGGAGAACGGAATTGCAACCCACTCCAGTATTCTTGCCTGGAGAATTCCATGGACTTAGGAGCCTGGCAGGCTACAGTCCATGTGGTTGCAAAGAGTTGGACATGACTAAGAGACAACTAACACTAATAACACAATTGCTCAAAAGAGATTTGCCTAATTTAGACAAAGCTGAATCTTAAAAGATGTCTGCCTGTTATGTAGGAAAATTAAGACAGTGTATAAAATATTGTTGCTGTTTTTCAGTTACCCAGTTGTGTCCCACTCTTTGCGACCCCATGGACTGCAGCACACCAGGCATCCCTGTCCCTCACCATCTCCAGAATTTTGCTCAAGTTCATGTCCATTGCATCAGTGATGCCATCCAGACATCTCATTACCTGATGCCATCTTCTGTATAAGACATTAGCCTACATATAATTAAGTTTAAAATTGAGCCCAACAGATATTGCTTACTGGTTACTTGGCTCTCTTTATCTAAAATGTGTGAGTTTGGAGCTGTTGATCCTTGCAGAATATCCTTGTACTATATATGCCCTTTTTTATATTACAAAAGATTTTCTGCATTATTGAGTGATCACATATTTTTCTCCGTGTCAGTCAAAAGAAATTCACTCAACCTCTCTTTGCATGTTAAGTCACTTCAGTTGTGTCCGTTTCTGTGACCTGTGGACTGTAGCCCACCAGGATCCTCTGTCCATGGGATTCTCCAGGCAAGAATACTGGAGTGGGTTGCCATGCCCTCCTCCAAGGTATGTTCCCAACCCAGGGATTGAACCCGCATTTCTTACATATCCTGCATTGGCAGGAGGGTTCTGTACTCTCCAAAATTTGCTGTTTGATGTACTTTATCTATAGTGAGAATAGAGTCCACCATTAACAAGAACAGACTAATATGCTTTCTGCTCTCACCTGACTAATTGCCCATCCTCAGACTTATTAAACTCATATCAGGTTGGCTGGACAATTTGAGCCAATGTCTACCACTTTTCTTCTTAATGATACACCAACCTATTCATGGGGAAAAGAAAAAAGAAAACAAACAATAGCATGGAAAATCTTCTTAAAGTCTGTTTAAAAAAAATGCATAACCACAATAAATCAAATGTATAGGAAAATCCCCATTGAATCAGACAGGTTAGGCTGAAATAACAAACAACTGGCAAATTCAGGGCTTACAACAAATATTTAAGTTTGGTTTTTTTTTTCACATTAAATAATGACTTCAGTTTAGTGTGTTTCTGTTCCCCATAATTTTTAATCTGTAATCCAGACCCATATCTGGAGATACTCATATCTGGATATAGCAGGGGAAAAGATGAAGAGAAAATCTGGCATTAGAGTGAGAGAAAAATCTTTTAAGGGCTGCTAAAATATCTGCTTGAAAATGGTCCTGACAAAGTTATTATGCTAACATTCCTTTTACATTCATTTTATTGACTAAAATCAAAAGAGAAACTCCATCAAAAAATAGATTTTCCAACAGCCATAGGCCTGGAGAATATGCGAGTGTTTGAAAGAACAGTAATTATATTGAATGAATAGTCTAACACACACACACACACACATACACACACACAAATCTTCAAAATTCAGTTTTGTTTTCTTTTTGTTTGTTTGTTTGTTTTTCCTTTGTGCAGTGGAGATGGATCCAAATGGAAAGGATCTTTTCAATTGATTTTTTTTAATTGGAAAGAAGGAAATCCTGAGATCCTAAAACACAACTACTATCACTGAAAGCCTACCTATTATAAAAAAAAAAAAAATGAAAAAAAGATTTAAATACCACTTATACTTCTAGTTTGGAGGGGCACATACAAAGCAGAAAAAAATTTTAAGACCTATTGAGATGATTTCCTTTAAAATAGACTTAGCTATTTGCTAAGAAGTATTGCTTTTTTTCTGACTAGAATTCTTAATATAGGAGCCAAATACACTGAGCCTAATGAGGAATATTTTCTAACCTAGAACAAGAAAGGGAAGGGAGGGAGAATTCTTCCGTATGTAGAGTCATTTTCACCTCTATTAAATCAACTGATGATAATACAGGGATATTCAATCTTCAACAGACAACTGACTGCTAATGGGCTTTCTAGCAAGAAAATCACACAGACAAAGTTCTCTTGTGGAACAACTTGTGAAACTTGTCATCCTTCTTCTAGATTGATAAGTTTAATAATATAAATCTAAATCATTCAAGCCTTAGCACTGAGGGTGTAGTTGGAGGGTTTGAGGTTGATGTGCATACACTGTTATATTTAAGATGGATAACCAACAAGGTCTGGTTGTTGATAACCAACAACAGCACAGGGACCTCTGTTCAATGTTATGTGGCAGCCTGGATGGCAGGGGAGTTTGCAGGAAAATGAATACACATATACGTATGGCTGGGTCCTTTAGCTGTGAACCTGAAACTATCACAACAATGTTAACTGTCTATGAAAGAAAGTGAAAGTGAAAGTCGATCAGTCCTGTCCAACTCTTTGTGACCCCATAGACTATACAGTCCATGGAATTCTCCAGCCCAGAATACTGGAGTGGATAACCATTCCCATCTCCAGGGGATCTTCCCAATCCAGGGACTGAACACAGATCTCCCACATTGCAGGCAGACTCTTTACCAGCTGAGCCAGTACTTCAATATAAAATAAAATGTTTTTAAAACAGAAAAAAATCTAAAGATGCCCAGGAAAATAGAAAGGCAGATCCAAAAAGAAACCAAACAAGGTTTTGAGATGAATAGTAAGTTTTGTTAGGTGTGGACAATAGAATTTTGAATAAACAAAAATGAAAGCATAGTTCTTATGAAGAAACTTTACAACAGAAAAGAATATATGTGTATACATACATACACACACACACATTTATATATATACATGAAATATGCAAATGAAAAAGACTCTTGGAGATTAGCTCCATAAATCAGAATAAAATTGTACAAAAACTGCTTTATATGTACATCAAAGAAGCATGGCCTTGATGATTAATGAGACAGGGCAACAAATTGAGATAAATTTGAAGCCAACTGAGTTAAAAGAAAATTTTTCCAGTGAAGAATTTATGACTACCTAAAAAATGGTTAAGGTGGAAATGACATCACAGAAAATTGACTTACAGATGTGCAGAAGGATGGCTCAAAGGTTTGCACTAAAACCCATGTTAAAGTGCAAACCAATCCATGGAGAAGATGATGGTGATGATCTCATTGCTTGAGCATGTGCTACATATCCTGGGCACTAGTATAGGCTTTCTAAATCTAAAAACATTTTTTGTGACTGATGTACTGAAAAGGACTTATTGCCCAGGACCAGATATGTATCTGGCAAAAGCTTTCAGGTAACTTTCAAGGTAACTTATTATACTGCAATATGCAATTCTATTGAGAAGGAAAACGAATGAATTTAATCTAATAAGAAATGCAAAGTCAAAAATTCTGCAATATATTGTAATATAAAGCTTATTTTTCCTAATATTTTAAAAGAGATCAAGATCCTTTGGCTATGTTTTAAAAGGCAAAGTGCTGTCTTTGTTTTGTGAATACCTGCTCATAGCTTTTTGTTATTCAGAAGACATTTTATACTCTGAATCTGAAGATTTAGAAACCTACTCTTATGGTAATATAATTTTAAAAGGTGGTACATAACTATAAGAATATTTTTAAGAGAATATATAATCATAATATAAATGCCCATTATTAAGGATCATTTAGTAACTTTTTCTCAGTGTGCATCAAGTATAGTAGAGCATTTTTTCTTTCTTCTTCTTTTCATTCCATTATAAAATTCATGTAATATGAATTGAGAACAGAATGTTAACATCTATAGATTCCTAGGGGAAAAAAATCTATAAGCCCTGAATCCTAGATCCAGCCAATGTAAATTATACTCTGAGTTCCAGGCTCACACATCTAACTGTATGTTTGACATTTTCCTCTTGGACATGCACTGAGCATTAAAAACTAAATATGCCAATGCTAAACAAATAATTTTCCCTCCTATACCAGCCTACCCACAGATAATAATAGCTCCATTTCTTGGTTTCTTGGGCCCAAACTTTGGGATATTTCCTGACTCTTCTCTTTCTCTTACACTTTATATCCAGTAAATCAGAACATTCTATTTTCTTTATCTCCAGGATTAATTAGAAATCCTGCATGTTCTGCCATCTCCACTATTTCCACCATAATCATATTACCATGTGTCTCATCCAGATTAGTGCAGTATCTTCCTAACTGTTCTCTTACCTTATACCCTTCTCTCTTCTTTGCTTGGTAGTTAAAGAGATCCCATAAAAGTTATCAGATCATGTCTTTCCTCTGCTCAAAGCTACCCACTCACGTCTAACTCAAAATAGAAGCCAAGAAGTTTACAATGGCCTACACGACTCCACAGGATAAGACTCTGGTTTATACAGTGTCTCTGTACCATTGCCTATTACTCCCACCATCCCCCATCCTCCTAATACTCCAGCCCACTGGTCTCTTAGGTATCAGTTGGCAGGCCCTCCATTATTCATGTGAAGCAGGAACTTCATGTCCTCTATGCTCCTCCTCTGGAATACTCCACTAAATGACACTGGTGACACACTCATTCATCTTCTATAGACATTTGCTGAAAGGGAAACCTCTCAGCAGTAATATCCATGACAACCATGTTGAAGATTACTGTAGTTCAACATTTGCTGAGCCACTTGGCAGCTTTATTTTTCTTCATTAATCATGTTGGCATCTGCCCTACTTAAATCCTTAATAATTTATTTATGCCACCAGTTCAGTTCAATTCAGTCACTCAGTCATGTCCAATTCTCTGGGATCCCATGAACCACAGCACACCAGACCTCCCTGTCCACCACCAACTCCCAGAGTTTACCCAAACTCATGTCCATTGAGTTGGTGATGCCATCCAACCATCTCATCCTGTCATCCCCTGCTCTTCCTGCCCTCAATCATTCCCAGCATCAGGGTCTTCTCAAATGAGTCAGCTCTTCACATCAGGTAGCCAAAGTATTGGAGTTTCAGCTTCAACATCAATCCTTCCAATGAACACCAGGACTAATCTCCTTTAGGATGGACTGGTTGGATCTCCTTGCAGTCCAAGGGACTCTCAAGAGTCTTCTCCAACACCATAGTTCAAAAGCATCAGTTCTTCAGCACTCAGCTTTCAACTCTCACATCCATACATGACCACTGGAAAAACCATAGCCTTGAATAGATGGACCATTGTTGACAAAGTAATGTCTCTGCTTTTTAATATGCTGTCTAATTTGGTCATAACCTTCCTTCCAAGGAATAAGGGTCTTTTCATTTCATGGCTGCAATCATCATCTGCAGTGATTTTGGAGCCCCCCAAAATAAAGTCTAACACTATTTCCACTGTTTCCCTATATATTTGTCATAAAGTGATGGGACCAGATGCTATGATCTTCATTTTCTGAATGTTGAGCTTTAAGCCAACTTTTTCACTCTCCTCTTTCACTTTCATCAAGAGGCTCTTTAGTTCTTCTTCACTTTCTGCCATAAGGGTGGTGTCATCTGCATAGCTGAGGTTATTGATATTTCTCCCAGCAATGTTGATTCCAGCTTGTGCTTCATCCAGCCCAGCGTTTCTCATGATGTACTCTGCATGGTAGTTAAATAAGCAGGGTGACAATATACAGCCTTAACGTACTTCTTTTCCTATTTGGAACCAGTCTGTTGTTCCATGTCCAGTTCTAACTGATGCTTCCTGACCTGCATACAGGTTTCTCCAGAGGCAGATCAGGTGGTCTAGTATTCCCATCTCTTTCAGAATTTTCCACAGTTTATTGTAATCCACACAGTCAAAGGCTTTGGTATAGTCAATAAAGCAGAAATAGATGTTTATCTGGAACTTAGCTTGCCTTGAAAAGTTTATTTCTTTATTCTATTAATTTTTATGAGTATTGATATATATAAGACATTTTTAAGCTTTGAAGAAAAATGAGTTTAAACTCATTATACAGCAGTACTCAAAAAATTAATAGAATAAAGAAATAAACTTTTCAAGGCAAGCAAAGTTAGACCTGCAACATCTCAAAAGAATAACCCTGATGTTATTATCCAAAGAAAAATATTCAATTTACACTCACCTTTCTCCCTCAATCTAGTCCACTGAGATCAATGAGATCTAGGTACCTTGAGATCAAAACTAAAGAAGATGAATAGATAGAAAAGAGTAGGAAGTTAATTATGTTAATACTAAAAAGATGCCACAAAGTTCTTTAGAAATGTGTAATAAAAATGCCGCCTATGAGATAAAGAACAGACATAACAAATACTCATGAGCTGAAAGAATAGTTTAAAATTACTCAAGCAATGTACATTAAGTTAGAAGGTGGAAAAGTTAATAAAATAAATGTCTCACAAGTATTTCATCTTAGGTGTTAATGTTGAGTAAATAAAATATGAATATAGTATATAAACAAAATATAGATGTAGACATACAGTTATGTTATTATGATCCTATGACCCAAAAATCATAGGATCACAACTGAACTTTGCAAGCATTGTAGAATTTCAAATTAAGGGACAGAAGCCATGTGCATATTTATGTGTAGAAGAGGTAAGGGAGTGGTTGGTATGTGAAGAGGAAACATTGAAGAGATAAAACTGATCACAGAAAGCGAAGTAAGAAAATTGAAAACAAAGATGCAATTTAAAAGATACAATAAATATCTGTAATAAAATAAGACAGAGAGGACACAGTAAAACATGTTATATTAAATATAAAAGGACTGAAGTATTCCATTAAAGATAAATGCACTGGGCTATTAATAAAAATGACTTAAGTGTATAGCTATAAAAAATGATAAGTAAAGGATAAAAATAAAGGATACACAAAAATAGGGTACGATACATGCCCACTGCATTCAACACCACCAAAGGGTCTAAGCCACCCCTTCTGCCTGACCCTTGGACATACACTTACCCTCACCCCCTACAAAGAACAAGTTCAGTGAGTGACCAAGTAAAAGTATCTGTTACAAAAAATAATATTGATCATAATTATAGCTCAAAATATTCAACTAAGAAAAGTAATAAATTATAAGGATAGAAAACAGAATCCATGAAATTATCGAAGATCATGGCATCTGGTCCCATCACTTCATGGGAAATAGATGGGGAAACAGTGGAAACAGTGTCAGACTTTATTTTGGGGGGCTTCAAAATCACTGCAGATGGTGACTGCAGCCATGAAATTAAAAGACGCTTACTCCTTGGAAGAAAAGTTATGACCAACCTAGATAGTATATCAAAAGCAGAGACATTACTTTGCTGACTAAGGTCCGTTTAGCAAGGCTATGGTTTTTCCTGTGGTCATGTATGGATGTGAGAGTTGGACTGTGAAGAAGGCTGAGTGCTGAAGAATTGATGCGTTTGAACTGTGGTGTTGGAGAAGACTCTTGAGAGTCCCTTGGACTGCAAGGAGATCCAACCAGTCCATTCAGAAGGAGATGAGCCCTGGGATTTCTTTGGAAGGAATGATGCTAAAGCTGAAGCTCCAGTACTTTGGCCACTTCATGAGAAGAGTTGACTCATTGGAAAAGACTGTGATGCTGGGAGGGATTGGGGGCAGTAGGAGAAAGGGATGACTGAGGATGAGATGGCTGGATGGCATCACGGACTCGATGGACGTGAATCTGAGTGAACTCCCGGAGATGGTGATGAACAGGGAGGTCTGGCGTGCTGCGATTCATGGGGTCGCAAAGAGTCGGACACAGCTGAGCAACTGAACTGGACTGAACTGAACTGAAATATGAGTTACATCAAATACAGGAGATCATCAAGTAAAGGAGACTTTGCTTAAAAAAAAAAAGGTAACATTAGCAAATTTTCAGATAAGTCTCTAAGAGTAATTAACCTCCAATTAAAATAAATACACATGTTTACCTGTGGTGGATACATGTTGATGTATGGCAAAACCAATACAATATTGTAAAGTAATTAACCAAAAATAAATAAATAAATAAATTTTAAAAATAAATAAATTTATATTTAAAAAAAGAAAAAGAAATGTGAAGCTTACGTAGTTAAAATATCAGTAGAGGTACAATAAAGGCTGCTCCTGCTAAGTCGCTTCAGTCGTGTCTGACTCTGTGTGACCCCATAGATGGCAGCCCAGCAGACTCCCCCATCCCTGCGATTCTCCAGGCAAGAACACTGGAGTGGGTTGCCATTTCCTTCTGCAATGCATGAAAGTGAAAAGTGAAAGTGAAGTTGCTCAGTGGTGTCTGACTCCTAGCGACCCCATGGACTGCAGCCTACCAGGCTCCTCCGTCCATGGGATTTGTCAGGTAAGAGTATTGGAATGGGTTGCCATTGCCTTCTCAATAAAGGCTAGATCATTAAGAAGAAAAAAAAAAGAATTTGATAGATCATGGATGCCCATAAGAAATACTCAAATGAATGTGTATAGGATATATTCCTAATGAAAACAAAATTTATGATAATGAAATAAACAAGGAAAACACTGAGAAACAAACCAAAAAAAAGTAACCATTTGGAAATTAAGAAATGTTTTCCTGATTTGGGAGAATGGCATTGAAACATGTATACTATCATGAAAGAATCGAATCGCCAGTCTATGTCCAATGCAGGATACAGCATGCTTGGGGCTGGTGCACAGTGATGACCCAGAGAGCTGTTATGGGGAGGGAGGTGGGAGGGAGGTTCATGTTTGGGAACGCATATACACCTGTGGTGGATTCATCTCAGTGTATGGCAAAACCAATACAGTACTGTAAAGTAAAATAAAGTAAAAATTAAAAAAAAAAAAAGAAAACAAACAAACAAAAAAAAAGTTCAAGGACAAATGTTACTTGGAAAGAAAGAAAACTAGAACATTTTAGGGAAAACCCTTTAGGACAATGCCTGACCTTTATTCAGAGGAAAAATTCTTTGTCAAAAATATTTTTATTAGTAATATAAAAAAAATAACAAATTTGCATTTAAACAAATTGGAAAGTGATTCTAAGAAAGATGATAAATAAAGTCAATAGCATTGGAAAAAAACATTTCTAAGACTAAATAAACCAAGAACTGTTTCTTTGAAATGACCATTTAACAGATAAATGTCTAGCAAGACTTCTTAAACCATGGAAGGATGAGAAAGGAAATTCAACCATATACTTGGAATAGATTATAATAATTATAAGAGATTCCAGAGTTTGGGTAAAATCAGAATTAAACCCCAGCTGCCAGTGCTGTTCCCACCCCCACCCCCACACACACTCAACCCCAGCTAAGTCCAAGGAGTGGAGGAAAACGTTCTGAAACACCGTGAACACTGAAATACCAGTAGTCTGAAGAGAAAACACTTCCTGAAATAAGTGAGATGGATTGGAGGGATGTCTTCACTTTGACACCTTCCATTTGCTCTTTGTACCATGGGGAACATCACTTGTCCAGGTAAAGGCTAGGATCTGGGCCCTTTGTCACAATACTTAAATCTGGACAAACATCTCCTTCAGCAACAAAAGACAGAGAAACCATATGAGACTAAAAATAAATCCATGTATATGCAGTTGGGGCAAATTCTGGACAAAAGATATAAAGAAAACAACATCAACAACATAACAATTGCTGCTTTTGAAGAGCTCGGGACATAAACAGAGTGTTGGGAGCAAAAGAAGGGTACTGTGCATGGCCCTTGCACTCAACACTACCAGAGTGGTGACCAAATCACCTAAGCCACACCTCCGATGTGACCACTGGACATACCCTTACCTTCACCCCAAATAGGAGAAGGCAATGGCACCCCACTCCAGTACTCTTGCCTGGAAAATCCCATGAGTGGAGGAGCCTGGTAGGCTGCAGTCCATGGGGTCGCAAAGAGCTGGACGCGACTGAGCAACTTCACTTTCACTTTTCACTCTCATGCATTGGGGAAGGAAATGGCAACCCACTCCAGTGTTCTTGCCTGGAGAATCCCAGGGACGGGGAAGCCTGGTGGGCTGCCATCTATGGGGTCACACAAAGTCAAACACGACTGAAGTGACTTAGCAGAAGCAGCAGCACCCCAAATAAAGAACAAGCTCAGCAAAGGAAAGTCACCTGCTGCAATGAGGAACCCTGACTATGTCCTCCTTGTCTTTGACCACCCCATGTGTCTCCTTCCCATAGGGACCATGTGACTTTCCCTTGGCAAAGGCTAGTATCAGTGAGGCACTAAATAGAAAGCCGGTCACCTTACTGATGGAAGAGCAAATTCCATCTACCCAGTCTGTCTTAATGAGGGCTCTCAGAAGCTGGACATGCTTCTTGCTTAGGTTTCTTGGTACATAGTGCCAGTCAATACAACTGATAGTGTAGGCAAATATGAATTTACACTCAAAGTCATCTACTCATTGATAAATAAGCAGAAGAACTAAACACCTTTTATAAAGTCGAATAGAATTAAAGCCACTGATAGGCAATTTAGTTAATAAAACAATGTGTGCATAGTAAATTGCTTCAGTCTTTGACTATTTGTGACTCTATGGAATGTAGCCCACCAGGCTCCTCTATCCATCAGATTCTCCAGGCAATAATACTGGAGTGGATTGCCATGTCCTTCTCCAGAGGATCTTCCCAACCCAGGGATGGAACCTTCGACTCTCATGCCTCCTGTACTGGCAAGCAGGTTCTTTACCACTAGCACCACTGGGAAGTCAAATATAATACATACTGCAAAATAAGCATGTGAAAATATTAGTCATATGAAGCAGAAACACACAGATATACAGAGAAATACCAAATACAATGATAAGGATACCTTTTGTAGATAGTGAAATTTAAGATTAAGCACAATGATAAATTCTGAATCTTCCAGACATTAAAAAGTGTATCTTCAGAAAGTTTCAATGACAAGATATAATCAGACATCTCATCAGCAATATCGAATGCAGAGGGAAAAATGTAATATTGTCTTCATAATTACAATAATTTTGATCCTAGAATTGCATATTCTTTTTTTTAATATTTTTTTTATTTTGATTTTTTCCTTTACAATACTGTATTGGTTTTGCCATACATTGACATGAATCCACCGCAGGTGTACATGAGTTCCAAACCCTGAACCCCCCTCCCACCTCCTTCCCCATATCATCTCTGGGTCATCCCAGTGCACCAGCCCCAAGCATCCAGCATCCTGTATCGAACCTAGACTAGTGATTCATTTCTTACATGATAGTATACATGTTTCAATGCCATTCTCCCAAATCATCCCACCCTCTCCCTCTCCCACAGAGTCCAAAATTCTGTTCTTTACATCTGTGTCTCTTTTGCTCTTTCACATACAGGTTTGTCATTACCATGTTTTTAAGTTCCATATATATGTGTTAGTATACTGTATTGATGTTTTTCTTTCTGGCTTACTTCACTCTGTATAACCAGCTCCAGTTTCATCCATCTCATTAGAACTGATTCAAATGTATTCTTTTTAATTGCTGAGTAATATTCCATTGTGTATATGTACCACAGCTTTCTTATCCATTCATCTGCTGATGGACATCTAGGTTGCTTCCATGTCCTGGCTATTATAAACAGTGTTGCGATGAACATTGGGGTACATGTGTCTCCTTCAATTCTGGTTTCCTTGGTGTGTATGCCCAGCAGTGGTATTGCTGGGTCATAAGGCAGTTCTATTTCCAGTTTTTTAAGGAATCACCACACTGTTCTCCATAGTAGCTGTACTAGTTTGCATTCCCACCAACAGTGTAAGAGGGTTCCCTTTTCTCCACACCCTCTCCAGCATTTATTACTTGTAGACTTTTGGATTGCAGCCATTCTGAATGGTGTGAAATGGTACCTCATTGTGGCCTTGATTTGCATTTCTCTGATAATGAGTGATGTTGAGCATCTTTTCATGTGTTTGTTAGCCATCCTTATGTCTTCTTTGGAGAAATGTCTATTTAGTTCTTTGGCCCATTTTTTGATTGGGTCACTTATTTTTATAGAATTGAGCTGCAGGAGTTGCTTGTATATTTTTGAGATTAGTTGTTCGTTAGTTGCTTCATTTGCTATTATTTCCTCCCATTCAGAAGGCTGTCTTTTCACCTTGCTTATAGTTTCCTTTGTTGTGCAGAAGCTTTTAATTTTAATTAGATCCCATTTGTTTATTTTTGCTTTTATTTCCAGAATTCTGGGAGGTGGATCATAGAGGATCCTGCTGTGATTTATGTTAGAGAGTATTTTGCCTATGTTCTCCTCTAGGAGTTTTATAGTTTCTGGTCTTACGTTTAGATCTTTAATCCATTTTGAGTTTATTTTTGTGAATGGTGATAGAAAGTGTTCTAGTTTCATTCTTTTACAAGTGGTTGTCTAGTTTTCCCAGCACCACTTGTTAAAGAGATTGTCTTTAACCCATTGTATCTTCTTGCCTCCTTTGTCGAAGATAAGGTGTTCATAGGTGTGTGGATTTATCTCTGGGCTTTCTATTTTGTTCCATTGATCTATATTTCTGTCTTTGTGCCAGTACCATACTGTCTTGATGACTGTGGCTTTGTAGTAGAGCCTGAAGTCAGGCAGCTTGATTTCTCCAGTTCCATTCTTCTTTCTCAAGTTGCTTTGGATATTCGAGGTTGTTTGTATTTCCATACAAATTGTGAAATTATTTGTTCTAGCTCTGTGAAAAATACTGCTGGTAGCTTGATAGGGATTGCATTGAATCTGTAGATTGCTTTTGGTAGTATACTCATTTTCACTATATTGATTCTTCTGATCCATGAACATGGTATATTTCTCCATCTGTTAGTGTCCTCTTTGATTTCTTTCACCAGTGTTTTACAGTTTTCTATATATAGGTCTTTAGTTTCTTTAGGTAGATATATTCCTAAGTATTTTATTCTTTTCATTGCAATGGTGAATGGAATTGTTTCCTTAATTTCTCTTTCTATTTTCTTGTTATTATTGTATAGGAATGCAAGGGATTTCTGCATGTTGATTTTATATCCCACAACTTTACTATATTCATTGATTAGCTCTAATAATTTTCTGGTGGAGTCTTTAGGGTTTTCTATGTAGAGGATAATGTCATATGCAAACAGTGAGAGTTTTATTTCTTCTTTTCCAATTTGGATTCCTTTCATTTCTTTTTCTGCTCTGATTGCTGTGGGCAAAACTTCCAGAACTATGTTGAATAGTATCAGTGAAAGTAGGCACCCTTGTCTTGTTCCTGACTCTAGGGGAAATGCTTTCAATTTTTCACCATCGAGGATAATGTTTGCTGTGGGTTTGTCATATATAGCTTTTATTACGTTGAGGTATTTTTGGAGAAGACTCTTGAGAGTCCCTTGGACTGCTAAGAGATCCAACCAGTCCATTCTGAAGGAGATCAACCCTGGGATTTCTTTGGAAGGAATGATGCTGAGACTGAAACTCCAGTACTTTGGCCACCTCATGCAAAGGGTTGACTCATTGGAAAAAACTCTGATGCTGGGAGGGATTGGGGGCAGGAGGGAAAGGGGACAGCACAGGATGAGATGGCTGGATGGCATCACTGACCCAATGGACCGTGAGTCTGAGTGAACTCCAGGAGTTGGAGATGGACAGGGAGGCCTGGTGTGCTGCAATTCATGGGGTCACAAAGAGTCGGACACGACTGAGCGACTGAACTGAACTGAACTGAACTTAACTGATGTTCCTTCTATTCCTGCTTTCTGGAGAGTTTTTTATCATAAATGGATGTTGAATTTTGTCAAAGGCTTTCTCTGCAACTATTGAGATAATCATATGGCTTTTATTTTTCAATTTGTTAATGTGGTGAATTACATTTTGATTGACTTGCAGATATTGAAGAATCCTTGCATCCCTGGGATAAAGCTCGCTTGATCATGGTGTATGATCTTTTTAATGTGTTGCTGGATTCTGATTGCTAGAATTTTGTTAAGGATTTTTGCATCTATGTTCATCAGTGATATCGGCCTATAGTTTTCTTTTTTTGTGGCATCTTTGTCAGGTTTTGGTATTAGGGTGATGGTGGCCTCATAGAATGAATTAGGAAGTTTACCTTCCTCTGCAATGTTCTGAAAGAGTTTGAGTAGGATAGGTGTTAGCTCTTCTCAAAATTTTTGGTAGAATTCAGCTGTGAAGCCATCTGGACCTGGGCTTTTGTTTGATGGAAGATTTCTCATTACAGTTTCAATTTCTGTGCTTGTGATGGGTCTGTTAAGATTTTCTATTTCTTCCTGATTCAGTTTTGGAAAGTTGTACTTTTCTAAGAATTTGTCCATTTCTTCCATGTTGTCCATTTTATTGGCATACAATTGCTGATAGTAGTCTCTTATAACCCTTTGTATTTCCGTGTTGTCTGCTGTGATCTCTCCATTTTCATTTCTAATTTTATTGATTTGATTTTTCTCCCTTTGTTTCTTGATGAGTCTGGCTAATGGTTTGTCAATTTTATTTATCCTTTCAAAGAACCAGCTTTTGGCTTTGTTGATTTTTGTTATGGTCTCTTTTGTTTCTTTTACATTTATTTCTGCCCTAATTTTTAAGATTTCCTTCCTTCTACTAACTCTGGGGTTCTCCATTTCTTCCTTTTCTAGTTGCTTTAAGTGCAGAATTAGGTTATTTATTTGACTTTTTTCTTGTTTCTTGAGGTATGCCTGTATTGCTATGAACTTTCCCTTTAGCACTGCTTTTATAGTGTCCCACAGGTTTTGGGTTGTTGTATTTTCATTTTCATTCGTTTCTATGCAGAATTTGATTTCTTTTTTGATTTCTTCTGTGATTTGTTGGTTATTCAGAAGCGTGTTGTTCAGCCTCCATATGTTGGATTTTTTAATGATTTTTCTCCTGTAATTGAGATCTAATCTTAATGCATTATGGTCAGAAAAGATGCTTGGAATGATTTCAATTTTTTTTTAATTTATCAAGGCTAGATTTATGGCCCAGGATGTGATCTATCCTGGGGAAGGTTCCGTGAGCACTTGAGAAAAAGGTGAAATTCATTGTTTTAGGGTGAAATGTCCTATAGATATCAATTAGGTCCAACTGGTCTATTGTATCATTTAAAGTTTGTGTTTCTTTGTTAATTTTCTGTTTAGTTGATCTATCTATAGGTGTGAGTGGAGTATTAAAGTCTCCCACTATTATTGTGTTATTGTTAATTTCCCCTTATATACTTGTTAGCATTTGTCTTACATATTGTGGTGCTCCTATGTTGGGTGCATATATATTTATAATTGTTATATTTTCTTCTTGGATTGATCATTTGATCATAATGTAGTGGCCTTCTTTGTCTGTTTTCACAGCCTTTGTTTTAAAGTCTATTTTATCTGATATGAGTATAACTACTCCTGCTTTCTTTTGGTCTCTATTTGCATGGAATATCTTTTTCCAGCCCTTCACTTTCAGTCTGTATGTGTCCCTTGTTTTGAGGTGGGTCTCTTGTAGACAATATATATAGGGGTCTTGTTTTTGTATCCATTCATCCAGTCTTTGTCTTTTGGTTTTGGCATTCAAGCCATTTACATTTAAAGTAATTATTGATAAGTATGATCCCATAGCCATTTACTTTATTGTTTTGGGTTCGGGTTTATATACCCTTTTTGTGTTTCCTTTCTAGAGAATATCCTTTAGAATTTGTTGGAGAGCTGGTTTTGTGGTGCTGAATTCTCTCAACTTTTGCTTGTCTGTAAAGCTTTTGATTTCTCCTTCATACTTGAATGAGATCCTTGCTGGGTACAGTAATCTGGGCTGTAGGTTATTTTCTTTCATCACTTTAAGTATGTCTTGCCATTCCCTCCTGGCCTGAAGAGTTTTTATTGAAAGATCAGCTGTTATCCTTATGGGAATCCCCTTGTGTGTTATTTGTTGTTTTTCTCTTGCTGCTTTTAATATTTGTTCTTTATGTTTGATCTTTGTTAATTTGATTAATATGTGTCTTGGGGTGTTTCACCTTGGGTTTATCCTGTTTGGGACTCTGAGTTTCTTGGACTTGGGTGATTATTTCCTTCTCCATTTTAGGGAAGTTTTCAACTATTATCTCCTCAAGGATTTTCTCATGGTCTTTCTTTTTGTCTTCTTCTTCTGGGACTCCTATAATTCGAATGTTGGAGCATTTCATATTGTCCTGGAGGTCTCTGGGATTTTCCTCATTTCTTTTAATTCATTTTTCTTTTTTCCTCTCTGATTCATTTATTTCTACCATTCTATCTTCTATTTTACTAACCCTATCTTCTGCCTCCGTTATTCTACTATTTGTTGCCTCCAGAGTGTTTTTTTTAATCTCATTTATTGCATTATTCATTATATATTGACTCCTTTTTATTTCTTCTAGGTCCTTGTTAAACCTTTCTTGCATCTTCTCAGTCCTTGTTTCCAGACTGTTTATCTGTGATTCCATTTTGATTTCAAGATTTTGGATCATTTTCACTATCATTATTCAGAATTCTTTATCAGGTAGATTCCCTATCTCTTCCTCTTTTGTTTGGTTTGATGGGCATTTATCCTGTTCCTTTACCTGCTGGGTATTCCTCTGTCTCTTCATCTTGGTTATATTGCTGCGTTTGGGGTGACCTTTCTGTATTCTGGCAGTTTGTGGAGTTCTCTTTATTATGGAGTTTCCTTGCTGTGAATGGGGTTGTATCAGTGGCTTGTCAAGGTTTCTTGGTTAGGGAAGCTTGTGTTGGAGTTCTGGTGGCTGGAGCTGGAATTCTTCTCTCTGGAGTGCAATGAAGTGTCCAGTAATGAGTTATGAGATGTCAATGGTTTTGGAGTAACTTGAGCTGCCTGTATATTGAAGCTCAGGGGTGTGTTCCTGTGTTGCTGCAGAATTTGCATGGTATGTCTTGCTCTGGAACTTGTTGGCCCTTGGGTGGTGCTTGGTTTCAGTGTAGATAGGGAGGCATTTGATGAGCTCCTATCAATTAATGTTCCCTGGAGTCAGGAGTTCTCTGATGTTCTCAGGATTTGGACTTAAGCCTTCTGCTTCTGGTTTTCAGTTTTATTTTTACAGTAGCCTCAAGACGTCTCCATCTGTTTTTGAAGATAATGATCTGCTTTTCTGGTGCCTGATGTCTTCTGCCAGCATTCAGAATTTGTTGTGAAGTTTGCTCAGCGTTGAAATGTTTTTTTTTTTTTTTTTTGATGAATTTGTGAGGGAGAAAGTGGTCTCTCTGTCCTATTCCTCTGCCATCTTAGGACCCTCCTGCATATTCTTTTAAATGAGGAGAAACAATAAAATATTTTTAGGAATTCAGAATCTTAGATTGCTCATAATACAAAATCTCACTTTAACAATAATTTGATGAATCCCTTTCAGCAAAATAAAATAAAACAAAACAAATGATGTAAAAAGAGTAAGAATAAATAAATTTGTAAAATATGTTGCTGTTTAAAGGAATAATAATTTTAAATTTTATATTAACATATAGCAACATATTAAAATCCAGCAGATAATACCAGTTCAATGGAGGAGGCACAGTGCAGTAGGAGTCAGTGCAGACTAAGGAAAAGAGAATTCTAAACTGCATAGCATGTTTGGAGAGAAATACAAACTTTATGAAATCCACAAAGTCAACTAGAAAAAGGTAAGCAGAAATATTACCAAAGGAAAATTTAAAAATATAGCTTTCAAATAATCAAGTAAAAAGTTTCTGTCCAATGAAAGTCAGGAAGGAAAAAGGAAAAGCATGATAATTCAAAAATATATGAAATAAAATGGTAGAAATGAGTTTTGATAGAGAAATAACAGTAAGCATAAATGCATTTAACTCACCCCTCAAAAACTCTTGGTACTATATTGTTTAAGAAAAACAAGACACAATATGACAATATGTGTCCTACAAGGAAACATCAGGGCTTCCCAAGTGGTACCAGTGGTAAAGAACTTGCCTGTCAACGCAAGAGACACAAGAGATACAAGTTCAATCCCTGGGTCAGGAAGATCCACTGGAGTAGGAAATGGCAACCCACTCCAATATTCTTGTCTAAAGAATCCAATGAATCGAGAAGCCTTGTGGGAAATGCAAAAATTTTAAATACAAAGAATTTGAAAAGAAAAGAAAATAACTCAGTAAGTATAAAACAATTCTAATATCTTATAAAATAGAATGAAAGCAAGCATTAAAAAAGTGGACTGATAATTATATACTATTAAAATAGCACATATGTACCTAATAATTTAACTTTCATATAATGATAAAAGACAGAATATACAAGTAAATAAACTATTTAAGTATGACACTAAAATTATGGAAAAACCTCAAAAAGGAAGAGTATGAACAAAAATAAGCAATTATATATTAAATTGAAATAACAAATTTAGTAAGGTCTAACAAAAGCTATAGAAATTAATATACCATAAAAAGAGAATACAGGTTCTTTTTGAATACAAGTGAATATGGTGAACATACTTAAAATGGAGCATATCCTAAGAGAGAAAAAAACAGTCTCATTAACTTGTATAGAATCACCATCATAAAGAATAAACTTTCTGACCATAATGTAAATAAAAAAAAGTATAAGACACAAATGCAGAGATAATCTTCATGTCTGGAAAGAAAAAAGTAACTTTTGCTTTAACGAAGTTAAAAATAAAACCTTTTCTTATATAGATACCAAGCCATAGCTAAAGCAGTTTTATAAAGAAAAACATATAATGTTAAGTATTTTATTTGTCAATAAATAAGAAATTCTGAAAATAAGTGAGTTAATTTTGATGGAGACTGCTACATTTCTAAGAAAAATTGTTCTTGGCTTCATTCATAGCAATAGAGAGGTAGTATGATCATGACTCACACTGGGACTACAATTCTTGGTTCCCTTGTTAGAACACAAATAATAGAATGTGAGTATAAAGGGTTTGAACAATCAAACTTGTGTTTTTATTACTAATTTTTAACTTACCTTTAAGTTAATGTTTATTTTACTCTTTATTTTCATTTTCATTTTCTGTTGAATCCATTTCAATCATTCTTTGGAATGCACATCTCATCCTCTGTCACCCCCTTCTCCTCTTGCCCTCAATCTTTCTCAGTATCAGAGTCTTTTCCAATAAGTCGGCTCTTCACATCAGAAGCCAAAGTATTCATCATCAGTCCTTCCAATGAATATTCAGTGTTTGTTTCCTTTAGGATTAATGGGTTTGATCTCCTTGCTCTCCAAGGGGACTCTCAAGAGTCTTCTCCAGTACCACAGTTCAAAAGCATCAGTTCTTCAGCATTCAGCCTTCTTTATGATCCAACTCTCATATCCATACATAAACCACAGCTTTGACTACATATGCCTCTGCTTTTTAGCACATTGTCTAGGTTTGTCATAGCTTTTCTTCCAAGGAGCAAGTGTCTTTTAATTTTTTGGCTGTGGTCACTGTCTGTGGTGATTTTGGAGACCAAGAAAATAAAATCTGTCACTGTTTCCACTTTTTCCCCATCTATTTGCCACAAAATGATGGGACTGGAGGCCATGGTCTTCCTTTCTTGAATGCTAGAATTTGTCAGTTCATCACTTCCTTCTCTTGGATACACATTCTTTATTTGCTCCCTCTATCACTTGTACTTCACCAGCCTGCTCTGGAGTTTTAGACTTTTAAAGTTATGGGCCTTATGAAGAGTCTTTTGAAGTCCATCTAAGAACTGGTTATCTGGGAGATGTTGCCCCAGAGTGGTCTCTTTTGGAGTTGGCATGTATGAATGCAGAGTTTGTTCCCAAAACTATTTCAAGATGTAGAGAAGTCTCTGGGGTATGAAGTGTGAAGGGCAGGGAATGAGCTTCAGGCAAAATACTGCCACATTGCACACACAGAAGGATGGTTAAAATGTGCAGTGAACAGGACTCTGCAAAAGTGACTGGAGTAGGCAGCAAACAAAGCACATTAAAATGAAAACAAAATATGTCTGATATACCTTCTAAAAAGCAGAACAACACTCACTTTGACTTTCTAAAAATCTATTTCACCACAGCCATTCTTCTCTCAGGCCCCCAGGTGGTGCAGTGGTAAGAAATGTGACTGTCAGTGCAGGAGATGTGAGTTCAATCCCTGGATCAGGAAGATCCCTTGGAGAAGGAAATGCAAACTCAATCCAATATTCTTGCCTGGGAAATCATATGGACAGAGGAGCCTGGTGGGCTACTCTTTTTGACTCTTGCAAAATGAGTCAGGCATGATTTAGTGACTAAACATATTCTCATCTTGGAAATGGCAACTCAAGTATTCTAGCCAATTTGGCAAGTATTCTAGCCCATGTTGTTGGACCATCTGAAAGCCATATACCCACCAGGGACTTCTCTTGGCTTTACCTTCAAAGTGTGCTTACAGATTTACCACTTTTTACTGCCTTCTGTAGGCTGAGCCATCATCATCTTCTGATAGATAACTCCATCATCATTTTAATAATGTACCCTCCAAAATGATCTTTTTTTTAATATTTTTTATTGGACAGATTTCAAATTTAAAGAAAATTTGCAAGAAAGGTAAAAAAAAAAGTATATTCTTCACCAAGAGACCCATTTAAATTTTGCCAGTTTATCTAGTGATGCATTTTATAACAAAGAATTTAACCCAAGGTCACATGTTGCACTCAGTTGTGTTTTCATTCTGTTTATTCTGGAACATATCTCCAGTCTTTTCATGACTTTGAGAAAACATTAAAAAAAAAGCACACAAATAGTCTAAAAAGTGACAAGTGTATAATTTTCAGAGTCATTTTTTGAAAAGATAAAAGAGGCAGATTGGATCACTCTGGCTAAAACTTTATACTGATTTCTTGTCTCACTTAGTAAAAGCCAGCATTTTTGCAGTGTCCTAAAGGAATCACTTGTTTTAGCCCTCTCCTTCCTTGTCTACTCTTGAACCTTATCTTCCAGAGTTTCCTAATTCCTCCCTCTTCTTTCCCTGACTCCCTGGTCTCTCATTTTTGCATAAAAATAGCCAAGTTCTTTCAGTTCAGTTCAGTTCAGTTCAGTTCAGTTCAATCGCTCAGTCCTGTCCGACTCTTTGCGACCACATGAATCGCAGCACACCAGGCCTCCCTGTCCATCACCATCTCCCGGAATTCACTCAGACTCACGTCCATCGAGTCACTGATGCCATCCAGACATTTCATCCTCGATTGGCCCCTTCTCCTTCTGCCCCCAATCCCTCTCAGAATCAGAGTCTTTTCCAACGAGTCAACTCTTCGCATGAGGTGTCCAAAGTACTGGAGCTTCAGCTTTAGCATCATTCCTTCCAAAGAAATCCCAGGGCTGATCTCCTTCAGAATGGACTGGTTGGATCTCCTTGCAGTCCAAGGGACTCTCAAGAGTCTTCTCCAATACCACAGTTCAAAAGCATCAATTCTTCAGCGCTCAGCCTTCTTCACAGTCCAACTCTCACATCCATACATGACCACAGGAAAAACCATAGCCTTGACTAGACGAACCTTAGTTGGCAAAGTAATGTCTCTGCTTTTAAATATACTATCTAGGTTGGTCATAACTTTTCTTCCAAGGAGTAAGTATCTTTTAATTTCATGGCTGCAATCACCATCTGCAGTGATTTTGGAGCCCCCCAAAATAAAATCTGACACTGTTTCCACTGTTTCCTGATCTATATCCCATGAAGTGATGGGACAGGATGCCATGATCTTCGTTTTCTGAATGTTGAGCTTTAAGCCAACTTTTTCACTCTCCTCTTTCACTTTCATCAAGAGGCTTTTTAGCTCCTCTTCTTTTCTCCCATAAGGGTGGCGTCATCTGCATATCTGAGGTTATTGATTTTTCTCCCGGCAATCTTGATTCCAGCTTGTGTTTCTTCCAGTCCAGCATTTCTCATGATGTACTCTGCACATAAGTTAAATAAGCAGGGTGACAATATACAGCCTTGACGTACTCCTTTTCCTATTTGGAACCAGTCTCTTGTTCCATGTCCAGTTCTAACTGGTGCTTCCTGACCTGCATACAGGTTTCTCAAGAGACAGGTTAGGTGGTCTGGTATTCCCATCTCTTTCAGAATTTTCCACAGTTTATTGTGATCCACACAGTCAAAGGCTTTGGCATAGTCAATAATGCAGAATTAGATGTTTTTCTGGAACTCTTCCTTTTTCCATGATCCAGCGGATGTTGGCAATTTGATCTGTGGTTCCTCTGCCTTTTCTAAAACCAGCTTGAACATCTCGAAGTTCACGGTTCACGTATTGCTGAAGCCTGGCTTGGAGAATTTGAGCATTACTTTACTAGAGTGTGAGATGAGTGCTGTTGTGTGGTAGTTTGAGCATTCTTTGGCATTGCCTTTCTTTGGGATTGGAATGAATACTGACCTTCTCCAGTCCTGTGGCCACTGCTCAGTTTTCCAAATTTGCTGGCCAATTTAGTGCAGCACTTTCACAGCATCATCTTTCAGGATTTGAAACAGCTCCACTGGAATTCCATCACCTCCACTAGCCTTGTTCGTAGTGATACTTTCTAACGCCCACTTGACTTCACATTCCAGGATGTCTGGCTTTAGGTGAGTGATCACACCATCGTGATTATCTGGGTCGTGAAGATCTTTTTGTATACTTCTTCTGTGTATTCTTGCCACCTCGTCTTAATATCTTCTGCTTCTTTTAGGCCCCTACCATTTCTGTCCTTTATTGAGCCCATCTTTGCATGAAATGTTTCCTTGGTGTCTCTAATTTTCTTGAAGAGATCTCTAGTCTTTCCCATTCTATTGTTTTCCTCTCTTTCTTTGCATTGTTCACTGAGGAAGGCTTTCTTATCTCTCCTTGCTATTCTTTGGAACTATGCATTCAAACGGGTATATCTTTCCTTTTCTCCTTTGCTTTTCATTTCCCTTCCTTTCACAGCTATTTGTAAGGCCTTCCCAGACAGCCATTTTGCTTTTTTGCATTTCTTTTTCTTGGGGATGGTCTTGATCCCTGTCTCCTGTACAATGTCACAAACCTCCATCCATATTTCATCAGGCACTCTTTCTATCAGACCTAATCCTTTAAATGTATTTCTCACTAGATTCTCAATAAATATCAATTGAATGAATAAACAAATAGGAAAATGTGCAGCATTCAGTAAATACTATTAGTACAGTTGGTTGCTAATATAAGGGATAAAAGAAGAGAGTAATCTGATCTCATAGTTTTCCAAATGTTAATTTCTTTTGGATTAAAGACTGAAATATGTAGAGCAAAACTTTAAGAGTGTTGGGGGAGTGTGTAATTTCCTTGGTTCTGTCTCATCACAACAAAAGTTGAAGCGAAGGACCACCAGCTCTTGGATGGATCTGTGTTACAGCTCTGTGTCACAGCTCAGTTTTATTTAGAAAATAAGGGAGAATGCATCTTTGTGGTTCAAGGCATGGTGACCCAAAAGACAGAACAAAGAGAGAGAGAGAGATCCCAGGCCGCTTGACTCCTCTTTTAATATGTTTTTTCTTCTCCCACTGGACCTGCCTTATGTAAATTGGGCTAGTCAAGAGTGCTGTTTGTTCTACCTGAGGTCCTCACTCTGACCCTCGGACCTTCCTTTGTTCTATTTTCATGGTGTTTCCCTTCCTTGTCTTTTATCCAACACCATTCTGGACTCCTTTTTCCTATTTTAACCATCTAACAAGAGTTTTGAAAGAGGATATAGGAAATTATCTTCATTACTCTAAGTTGATAGGATTTCCAAAGCAAGACACAATTGCCCTAACACAATGAACTATATAAAATAGACTTCATACTTACTTTTTTAGAAAAATAAATAACATTAAAACTGATGAATAAATCTAAATAATTAAACTTTGAAAACAGTCAAATTCAGTTTAGTCACTTAATCAGTTCAGCACACCAGACCTCACCAACTCTTGGAGTTTAATTAAATTCATGTCTATTGAGTTGGTGATGTCATCCAGCCATCTCATCCTCTGTTGTCCACTTCTCCTCCCACCTTCGATCTTTCCCAACATCAGTGTCTTTTCAGATGAGTCGATTATTCGCATCAGCTGGCCAAAGTATTGGAGTTTCAGCTTCAACATCAGTCCTTTCAATGATTATTCAGGACTGATTTCCTTTAGGATCAACTGGTTGAATCTCCTTGCAGTCCAAGGTACTCTCAAGAGTCTTCTCCAACACCACAGTTCAAAAGCATCAGTTCTTCAGTGCTCACTTTTTTTTATAGTCCAACTGTCACATCCATACATGACTACTGGAAAAGCCTTAGCTTTGACTAGATGGACCTCTGTTGGCAAAGTAATGTCTGCTTTGTAATATGCTGTCTAGGCTGGTCATAACTTTTCTTCCAAGGAGTAAGCATTTTTTAATTTCATTACAATCCACATAAATAAAATCAATTGTTCTTTGCCAGGGGAATAGAGGTAACACAATGGAGTGAATACAGTGTCTTTCACAAACTGTTCTAAAAAATCTGGACATCTATATACAGAAAAATAAATCTAGATGCAGAACTTATATTCTTCACAAATATTAACTCAAAATGGATCATATACCTAAATGCAAAACTGTAAAAGAACTCCAAGAAGACAACTGCAGGAAAACCTATCTGACCTTGGGTATCTATGAAATAAATAAGTGATAAACTGGACTTCACTAAACTAAAAATCACACCTTCTGCAAGACAGTATGAAGACAATTAGAAGACAAGCCCCTCACCGGGAAAACATTTGAAAAAGACCCATCTGTTAAATGACTGATACCCAAAATGTATGAGGAACAGGTAAAAACTTCAATGATTTAAAAAGGAAAAAAAAAAAAAAAAAGCCATGCTAAAAAGTGGACAAAAGTCCTGAACAGAAATCTCACCAAAGGAGGCATATAGATGGCAAATAAGCAGATGAAAAAATGTTCAACATCATATGTCATCAGGGATATACAAATTAAAACAATCATGAAATACTGTCACACACCTATCTAAGTGATCAAAATACAGATTGCTAGCAATACTAAAGGCTGGCAAGGATGTAAAGAAACAAGAACTGTTGCAACATTGCTGATGGAAATGCAGAATTACATAACAACTCTGAAGGACAGTTTAACAATTAATTACAAAACTAATCACACTTTTATTCATAAAATCCGGGAATAGTGCTTACCCAAAGGAGTTGAAAACTTTATGTCCACACAAAAACCTGCAAACAGATGTTCATAGTAACCTTATTCATGATTGCCAATAGTCAAAAGCAACCAAAGTGTCCTTCAGCAAGGAAATGACAAACCGTGGTACATCTAGATTATGGAATAGTATTCAGTGATAAAAAAGAAATGAGCTATTTAGGTATGGAGAAACTGAAAATGCATATTAGAAGGAAAGAATTCAATATTAAAAAGCTACTTATCCTATGGTTCCAATGACATGAGATTCTGGAAAAGGTAAAGCTATGTAATAAAAAGATCAGAGATCACCTGGGTTTAGGTGTATGGGAGAGATAAATAGCCAGAACACAGAGGATTTTTAGGAGACTGAAATACTCTGCATGAGAGTATGATGATGAATTTATGTCTGTATAATTTTGTTCAAGTACGTAAAATATATAGGACCTAAAGAGAACTGGTGGAGAAGGAAATGGCATCCAACTCCGGTATTCTTGCCTGGAGAAACCTGTGGATGAAGGAGCTTGGTGGGCTGCTGTCCATGGGGTTGCACAGAGTTGGACATGACTGAAGTGACTTAGCATCAGCAGCAGCAGAGAGAACCGGATGGTAAACTACTGACTTTGGGTGATTATGATGTGTTAATGTAGGTAAATCCTTGGTTAAGAAAAAATGTACAATTCTGGTGAAAGATGTTGATAATGGGAGAAGCTATTAATATGTAGGTACAAAGGTATATGTGAAATCTTTGTTTTTCCTTCAATTTTGTTGTAAATTAAAGCTTCTATAAAAATAAAGTCTTTTAAAAATAAAACTAGAGTTTAATATAAAATTAAATGGCAATTGATACAATCAAATAAAATATTAAAAGGAATTTATACTAATTAATGTTGATGCATTTAAGATTTGTCTGAAAGAACTGAAATATAAAAAATAAACTACATTAAGTGAATAAAAGGTAGAAATGCTAAAAGAAATAAATATAACCATAAATAAATTGGAAAAGAAATATAAATCCACAAGAAGCCTTGAATATTGAGTTTTTATGAGTTTTTAATCAAAATAAATACTCTTCCCTTAGTATCTTCAAAGGATTGGTTCCAGAGAAGCCTGCTGCATACCAGCATTTGCAGGTGCTCAAGTCTCTCATATAAAATAAAGTAGTATAAGAAAGCCAACTGATCCTCTGTATCCTTGGATTTCCCAATCTCAGATTCAACCACCTGTGGATGGAAATTTCAATCCATGTTTAACTGAATCCATGGATGCTTAACTAGTGAATATGGAGGGCAAGTGCATATTTATTTTTTAAAATATCTTTGTATAAATGGACCCACACAGTTCAAACCTTTGTTGTTCAAGGGACATTTGGAGTTTCAGCTTCAGCATCAGTCCTTACAATGAATATTTAGGACTGATTTCCTTTAGGGTTGACTGGTTTGATCTCCTTGCAGTCCAACGCTTCCTAATATTTTTTGAAGCTTGCAAACCTTGCATCACCACCTTAAAAATATGTGGAAAAAATCATGCTATTTCATTTGTTAATAATGATTCAACAATTCTACATTAATAGTTAGAAAATAAAACCCACTGATGTATTAAAATAGTACTCTCTGACCAATCAATATTCATTCTGAAACACTGGAATGATTCATCATCATGACATCTATTAATATCATTCATCCTCTCTTTAGACCAAAAAATAAATAGTAGATGTATGATTGTCCTAAGAGATACTGAAAAAGCATAATAGTATTTAATATCTAAACCTATTTTTAAATGCACTCTTAGAAAACTAGCATAATGTTCTATAACTTAAAATAATTATATATGAAAATAGTAATAGCAATAATAATAATTAAGGTTGAATAATAGCATAAAAGTGCTAGCAGACAGAATTATACAAGTAAACTTAAACTAAGAAAAACAGCAGAAGCTATTAGAAGGAAATATTATTTAAAAGAATTATAATCCTTGTTTGAAATAAACAAATTTAAATGGATAACTTATACATAATTACGACCTCAGCAAGGAGGTCAGTCTCAAAACAAAAGTACTCAAATCATTGCATTTATGACATATCTTTAATAACTAATGAGACAAAAAAAATGTTGGTAGTAAACTTTTAAAATAGCAACTAAACTACAATTTTAAAACATCATTAATAATTCAAGTTTTAAATTTATATTTGTATGGCTTTTTTTTTTTTTTTTTCCTGAGTGCATGCTCTAGAACATGCAGGGCAAAGCCCTTTTCTGGGGCTGCAGAAAGCAGGGGTAGAATTCCAGGAAAGTAGGAAGCCACAAAAAAGAACACTTGAAATCTATATGTGAACTAACGTCAAATCTGTATCTGATCCATGAACTGTACAAGTGTGGGAAAGAAAACAGAGAGTCAGATGGAAAACTAAAAAACATGCACAGAGATTTCAACTATCATCCAACAAGGAGATATTAATAGAATTTTTAGTTGTAATCCCACCAAGTTAGAGGAATAAGCCACCAAGCTTCCTACTAAAAATCAAAAAAGGCCATAGTTAATGATTACAGAATATACACTATACCTAAGGATTTTCCCCAACACAAAGGACAAACTTTAACATAATCTCACTAATGAAACCAAGCATCCAGAAGCTCAAGGTTGTCAGCAAGCAATTTATCTACCTACTTAAACAGAAAGTAATATTATTCAGAGAACAAAAGGCAGAAGCCATATAATATAAAGAGGTATAATGCACATCATACAACTGACAGAGTACACGGAAGAAACATGAAAATACAATTCATAGCTAAGGAAAAAAAAAAGCAGCCAATAAAGATAGATCTACAGTTCACACAGATGTTGGAATTATCTGACAAGCACTTTGAAGAACCGATTATAAATATGCTGAATAATATAAAAAAGATGTCACAATGAAGGAACAGATGGTAAATAACAGCACAGTAATGCAAACGATAAAAAAAAGAACAATTTTGAATTCTAAAATAAAAAAGTAGAATATCTGAAATAAAGGTTCAATGTATTGGTGTAATAACAAATAGATGGTAGAAGAAAGAATCAGTTCAGTTCAGTCACTCAGTCGTGTTCGACTCTACGACCCCATGAATCGCAGCATGCCAGGCCTCCCTATCCATCACCATCTCCCGGAGTTCACTCAGATTCATGTCCATCGAGTCCGTGATGCCATCCAACCATCTCTTCCTCGGTCGTTCCCTTCTCCTTCTGCCCCCAATCCCTCCCAGCATCACAGTCTGTTCCAATGAGCCAACTCTTTGCATGAGGTGGCCAAAGTACTGGAGCTTCAGCTTTAGCATAATTCCTTCCAAAGAAATCCCAGGGTTGATTTCCTTCAGAATGGACTGGTTGGATCTCCTTGCAGTCCAAGGGACTCTCAAGAGTCTTCTCCAACACCACAGTTCAAAAGCATCAATTCTTTGGCACTCAACCTTCTTCACAGTCCAAATCTCACATCCATACATGACCACAGGAAAAACCATAGCTTGATTAGACGGACCTTAGTTGGCAAAGTAATGTCTCTGTTTTTGCATATGCTATCTAGGTTGGTCATAACTTTTCTTCCAAGGAGTAAGCGTCTTTTAATAAAAAAGCTAAAAATGGAACAATATACATTATGTGCCCTCTTCCACAGAGAGAAAAAAAAGATGAAAATATAAGTTAACAAAACCACAGTTACATGTAGGACAATACGAAGTTGTCTAATTCAAATGTAAACAAAATTTCCAAAGGGTAAAATAAGATAGAAGAGGACAGAAAATATACTTGAAAAAAAAAGCCGAAATATTGTCAAATTTCACACATGCTTCCAAGAATTTCAGCAAACTCTGAGCAGGATAAATGTAACGAAGACCATTATGAAACACATTGCAGTCAAAGTGCTGGAAAGAGAGAGGAAATATTTTCAAAAGTGGATTACAAACAAGAAAATGATTGTAATAAATAATTCCAGGAATTAGGAGGCCATAAAACAATAGGGAAATATTTTAAAAGTTCTAAATAAAAAATAATTTTGTATTCAGGGAAAATTTTCTTCAAAATGGAATCTAAATAATTTTTCAGATAAAAGAGATGCAGAAAGATATTTTCAGGATAAAATGATACTAAATGGGAAGTTGGACCAACCAGAACAGATAAAAATATAAAAAGCGGATTTATTTTTATTATGATTTAAAGAAACTAAAGGTCTAAAAGTTTCACCAGTGAATTAAATCAAATATTTAATGGAAATACGAATCTTTCTGAGAACAGAGGCAGAGAAAACACCCACCTATATTTTATATAATCAGCACAATTCGATACAAAAACCTAATCAAGATGTTATGAGGAAACCAACTATAAACCAACATTTTTCATGAACATAGACACAATCACCCTTAATTAAAATGTTATCCAAACTGAACCCAGCATTACATATAAAACTTTTTGGCCAACTGAAGTTTATACAGGGAGTTTGGTTTAATATTTGAAAATCAATTACCTTATCCAGCATAAAAACAAAATACCTTTTAAAAGAAAATATTTAAACATTAGTTATTTGAATTGCCTGCTGCTAAGTTGCTTCAGTCCTGTCCGACTCTGTGCAACCCCATAGACGTCAGCCCACCGGGCTCCCCAACCCCTGGGATTCTCCAGGCAAGAACACTGCAGTGGGTTGCCATTTCCTTCTCCAGTGCATGAAAGTGAAAATTGAAGGTGAAGTCGCTCAGTTGTGTCTGACTGTTAGCGACCCCATGGACTGCAACCCACCAGGCTCCTCTGTCCATGGGATTTTCCAGGCAAGAGTGCTGGAGTGGGGTGCCATTTGGATTGCCTAATCTCTGTTATCTCTCTTCAGGTTTCTGAATTACTTCTGCCAATTCACCATCTCCTCTTGAACACTTCTAGTAAAATTTCCTTTCAGTTGTATTATTCAAATCCAGATTTTCGTTTTTTAAAGTAATTTTATCTATATGGATATTCTCTACCTGATGAGATATTGAAGTAAATTTTCATTATTAAGCATTATTCCCATTATTTATTTGAATATGGTGTCTATCATGAAGTCTTCATGAAAGAAAGTGGAGTCACTCAGTAGTGTCCCATTCTTTGCAACCCCATGGACTATAGCCTACCAGGCTCGTCCATCCATGGGATTTTTAAGGCAAGAATACTGGAACGGATTGCCATTTCCTACTCCAGGGAATCTTCCCGACCCAGGGATTGAACCCGGGTCTCCCACATTGTAGGCAGACATTATTTACCGTCTGAGCCACCAGGGAAGTCCCAAGGTTTCTTCAGTTCTCAACTTTTCATGGCAGATTTTTTTGCTTACATTATGTTTTTCTTTTTCCTGCTGTATATAAGTCAGACTTTCTTGTTTCTTTGCCAACTTTATAATTTTTTTGAAACCTGATGATTATAGATAATATATTGCAGATATTCTGGTTTATTGTCTTCCCACATCTGCTTTCCTGTTTTTATTCACTTTTTAAATTTGTTCAATGACTGGCTGAACTATTTTAATGATGTCTATTTTCTCCTGCCATGTGACTCCTCTGATATTATTCTTCAAACTACACAGACTGGATATTTGCAAATTCACCTTGACAAGACAAAGATTTTAATAAGGCTCCTTCTTTCATTTTCTGACCACATTCAGCTATTATGTTTCACTAATTGCCAGCTGATTGCTCTATTATTTTCAACAATACCCTGGGGCCTCACTTATTCCATAGGCTGTTGGCATTCTTTGCAGTGGTTGTTTCTGAAATAGGTCTTTGTGATTTGTTCTTATCTCTAGAGGACCCTTCTTAGCTCTCTTTCTTTGTTCTCTCTGACAACATAGCTTGCTTATGATTTAGCTTGCTTACTATCAAAATTCTCATTGTTTTTTAAGAGTTCCCTTAGGACTGAAATTCTCCTTTCTCTGTTTTAAGTAAGTTCAGCTCTTGAGGGGAGACCATGTCTAACTCTGGTCAAAATATCTGATCCAGAGCTCTGGTGCCTAAACCAGGGACGTGGTGTAATTCTTTTGGACTGGCACACTTACTTTATTTTATTTTATTTTTAATATGCAATTTATCTGTTTGATTGCACTGGGTCTTTGTTGCAGTATGCTGGATTTTTTAATCTTCATTGCAGCATGCAGGATCCTTAATTATGGTAAGCGAATTCTTAGTTGCAGCATGAGGGATCAAGTTCCCTGTTCAGGCATGCTAAGTTGCTTCAGTCCTGTCTGACTCTTTGTGACCCCATGGACTGTATGTAACCCATCAAGCTCATCTGCCCATGGGCTTCTCCAGGCAAGAATACTGAAATGGGTTGCCGTGCCCTCCTCCAGGAGATCTTTCTGACAGAGGTATTAAACCGGTACCTCTTAAGTCTCATTGATTGTCAGGCAGGTTTTTTTACAGAATAACTTAACAAAAAAAGATCCTAATGAACTAGGTAACCACGAAGGTGTGGTCAGTCACTCAGAGCCAGACATTCTGGAGTGTGAAGTCAAGTGGCCCTTAGGAAGCACTGCTGTCAGTAAAGCTAGTGGATGTGATGGAATTCCAGTAGGGCCTATGTCTGACGCAGGATACAGCATGCTTGGGGCTGGTGCATGGGGATGACCCACAGAGATGTTATGGGGAGGGAGGTGGGAGGGGGGTTCATGTTTGGGAACACATGTAAGAATTAAAGATTTTAAAATTAAAAAAAATAAAAAAAAATTTATTACAGCATATACTAATAGAATAAAAGCACCTCAAAAAGTAAAATAAAATAAAATAAAATAAAATAAACCCTAAAAGATGATGCTATCAAAGTGTTGCTCTCAATATGTCAGTGAAAGGTTGTTGTTGAATTACGACGCCGGGATTCTTGGCCCCCGGAGGAGAAGAATTCAATCCGGGGCCAGAGACGAGGCTTGATCGCTCAGAGCTGTTGTGTAATAAAGTTTTATTAAAGTATAAAGGAGATAGAGAAAGCTTCTGACATAGGCATCAGAAGGGGGCAGAAAGAGTACCCCCCTGCTAGTCTTTAGCTGGATGTTATATAGTTACCAGCGGTCTGTTAATGAAAGAAAGGAATGTCTCAAAACTTGGAATGGCACCAGGCCCCTCACCCATGAGATGTATTTTGGGATAATCTTGGCTCCAAATGGTTCATTTTGGGCCATAAAAGGATTAACTTGAATCTTGAAGAAAGGCAGAGCACCATACAAATAGTGTTACTTACATAGATTAGAGGAACAATATCAGTGTATAACATCAGGGTTTGGGGTAAATGCATAGTACATTAGCATAGCCTAAGATAAACATTTCCATAAGAAAAAGGCATTTGTTAACTTCAGGTAAAACCAGGCATCATGGCAACACAGAATTTTATGAGAAACCTCCTTTTAAATTTGTATAGAGAAGGAAAAATATCGCTACTTTGTTTCCTCCTGCCGCTTAAGAGAGAAAAAAATGTCTGACACTTGCAGGTTATTTCCTCCATTTGGAGACCTCTGGCCTTCCTGCCTGTTACCCTCTCATCAGCAAATCTGGAAGATCCAGCTGTGGCCACAGGGCTGGAAAAAGTCAGTCCTCATCCTAATTCCCAAGAAGGGCAGTACTAAAGAATGTTCTAACTATCAGACAATTGCATTCAGCTCCCATGCTAGTAAGGCCATGCTTAAAACCTTTCATGGTAGGGCTTCAACATTATGCAGACCAAGAATTTCCAGATATCCAAGCTGGGTTTAGAAAAGGCAGAGAAACCAGAGATCAAATTTTCAACATTCACTGGATCATAGAGAAAGCAAGGGAATTCCAGAAAAATATCTACCTCTGTTTCATCGACTATGGTACAGCCTTTGAATGTGTGGATCACAACAAATTGTGGAAAGCTTCTAAAGAGATTGAAATACCAGACCATCTTATCTGTCTCCCGAGAAATCTGTATAAGGATCAAAAAGCAACATTTAGAACCCTGTTGGAGCAACTGATTGGTTCAGAATTGAGAAAGGGGTACAGCAGGACTATCTGTTCTCACCCTGGTTATTTAATCTTATATGCTGAGCACATCATGAGAAATGCTGGGCTGGATGAGTTACAGGTTGGAATCAAAATTGATTGTGGGGAGAAACATCAACAACCTCAGATATTCCATATGATACCACTCAAATGACAGACAAAGAGGAACTAAATAACATTTTGATGATGGTGAATGAGGAGAATGAAAAACCCTGTTTAAAACTAAATATTTAAAAAAAAAAAAAAAAAAACCTAAGATCATAGCATCCGGCCCCATTCAGTCCAGTTCAGTCGCTCAGCCATGTCTGACTCTTTGCAACCCCATGAATTGCAGCATGCCAGGCCTCCCTGTCCATCACCATCTCCCAGAGTTCACTCAGACTGATGACCATCGAGTCCGTGATGCCATCCAGCCATCTCTTCCTCGGTCGTCCCCTTCTCCTCCTGCCCCCAATCCCTCCCAGCATCAGAGTCTTTTCCAATGAGTCAACTCTTTGCATGAGGTGGCCAAAGTACTGGAGCTTCAGCTTTAGCATCATTCCTTCCAAAGAAATCCCAGGGCTGATCTCCTTCAGAATGGACTGGTTGGATCTCCTTGCAGTCCAAAGGACTCTCAAGAGTCTTCTCTAACACCACAGTTCAAACACATCAATTCTTTGGCTCTCAGCCTTCTTCACAGTCCAACTCTCACATCCATACATGACCACAGGAAAAACCATAGCCTTGACTAGACGGACCTTAGTTGGCAAAGTAATGTCTCTGCTTTTGAATATACTATCTAGGTTGGTCATAACTTTTCTTCCAAGGAGTAAGCGTCTTTTAATTTCATGGCTGCAGTCACCATCTGCAGTGATTTTGGAGCCCAAAAAAATAAAGTCTGACACTGTTTCTATTTTTTCCCCATGTATTTCCCATGAAGTGATGGGACCAGATGCCATGATCTTCATTTTCTGAATGTTGACTTCATGGCAAATTGATGGAGAAAGGTGGAAGTAGTGACAAATTTCCTCTTCTTGTGCTCTAAAATCACTGTGGATGGTGACTGAAGCCATGAAATCATAAGATGATTGCTTCTTGGCAAGAGAGCTATGACAAACCCAGACAGTGTGTTGAAAAGCAGAGACATCAGTCTGCCCACAAAGATCTGTATACTCATGGCTATGGCTTTCTCAGTGGTTCTGTAAGCTTGTGAGAGCTAGACCTAAATAAGGCAAGGCACCAAAGAATTGATGCCTTCGAATTGTGGTGCCAGAGAGGACTCCTGAGAGTCCCTTGGACTGCAAAGAGATCAAGTCAGTCAATATTAAAGGAAGTCAACCCTGAACATTCATTGGAAGGACTGAGGCTGATGATGAAGTTTCAGTATTTTGGTCACCTGATGTGAACAACTGACTCATTGGAAAAGTCCCTGATGCTGGGAAATATTGAGAAGGAGAAGGAGGAGAAGAAGCAGAAGCAGAAGGAGAAGAGAGCATCAGAGGATGAGATGGTTGTATGGCATCACCAATGAAATGGGCATGAACTTGGGCAAATTCTTGGAGGGAAGGGACAGGGAGGCCTGGTGTACTGCAGTCCATGGGGTTGCAAAGAGTCGGAAATAATTGGGTGACTGAACAATACCTGAGAATCCCTGGTGTTTGCTAACCAGAGATCAAACCTGGCCCCTGCATTGAGAGCACAGAATCTTAGCCACTGGACCACAAGGGAAGCCCCATGACACCCCTACTTCAGATGAAGTTTAAAGCAGATGTCATAGCTTCTGCTATGACTTTTTGACTTTCCTTCCCCTGCATAAGAGAGTGCTCTATGAAAGCACTTAGTACTCCATGAGTTCACTAAGTGCCTCTTGATGATCTAAGGTAAGGATGATTAGGGTTCTTGTATTATCATTCTGACACATCTTTCATGATATGAAAGGCTGTGTGAAAGAGAACCCCCAACTTCCCAGCAACACCAGCCTTGAATTAAGCCTTTGCAACTTAGATTTAGAAAAATAGGAATTTGGGGAGATTGCCCCTCCTGGGAGGATACTATAGCTCTTGACTGGATCTGGGGCTGGGCAAGGGCAATGCTCTTGACTGCATCCACCTGAAAAGAGCTTCTGTTGTGCTGATCTGGGAGGAGGAAAGGAGGTCACACTTTGAATGCCATAGACTTGTTATTTTATTGTGTTTTAGTAGATTATCTTTAATAAATATTTCTTTACTTTCTGTATGCTCTTAGGACAATTTCCGGAGACTTTTTTTGGAGAGGGACATGCCACGTAGCTTGTGGGATCTTAGTTCCCTGATCAGGGATTAAACCCAGGCCTCTGACAATGGTAGTATGAGGTTCTACTGTACCATCAGGAAATTCCCTTTAGAGACTAAGTGATTGGTTTTTAAATAATTTTTACCAGTTATGCTCATTTCTTCAGAGCCTTGGAACTCTGGAACTTTCTGCTGCTGCTGCTGCTCTGCTACATCGCTTTAATCATGTCCGACTCTGTGTGACCCCATAGACAGCAGCCCACCAGGCTCCCCTGTCCCCAGGATTCTCCAGGGAAGAACACTGGAGTGGGTTGCCATTTCCTTCTCCTATGCATGAAAGTGAAAAGTGAAATTGAATTCGCTCAGTCGTGTCCGACTCAGCGATACCATGGACTACAGCCTACCAGTCTCCTCCACCCATGGGATTTTCCAGGCAAGAGTACTGGAGTAGGGTGCCATTGCCTTCTCTGTGGAACTTTCTAAAGTGAAGAAAATGGTGTATATCTGAATTGAGATGCTAATTATAAAGTTGTATACATCTACCACAACAATAAGTTGAAAATATGATTTCTGCTTTACTCTATACAAAATTTTACTACAACAAAAGATAAACTTTTAAATTTTAAATGAAAAACTTTAAATTAAAAAAAATTTACTACAATAAACAATATTCAGAGTCCATATGAAGACTAATAACATTTCTACTGCAAAACATCTTTTATAAGTGTCATGAATACACACATACACAAATACACTCTGATTTTGATACATTTATCAGGCTCCAAACAGGAAAAAAGACATTACACATGAAATGGAAAAAACAAACAGGAAACAACAAAACTAGATTGGAGGGAGATAACACCTGGATGGAAGCTAGAACCAAAGTGGATATCTAACAATGAAATTAGCACCAAAGAGGAGATCTTTATATATTTATATATCTATCTATATATATATATATATATATATATAGTAAATATACAATGTATATACAATATATATATAGTAAATATACAATATATATATATTGTAAATATACAATTTACATATATATATAGTAAATATACACATGACCCGATATATTATCTGTGACTAAAATAAGCACATGGATATATGGGCTGGCTTCTTGCACTTACACAGATCCAGAGATCTGGATTGGCTCCTGGTCCTGACCTTCTTTTCTCTGTGAGAGGAACTATTTCTCAATGGGGAGTTCCCTCTTGTCACTGAGCAATGTCAGCCTGATGGATGGGATGATGAAAGCAATATGCAGCTGTCTTCCTTCTTTTTGTTCAGTTAATCTCAGATTGTTGTACTACATTGCTGAAGTTTCTTAAGTGGGCTTTCCTAGAGCTATTTTTGTTTGTGGATGCCTGTCTAATGCGGATTTTTGTGAGGGGATGAAGGTTGGGATCTCCTATCCACCATCTCAATGATGTCACCTCTGTTTGATAGATAAATGAAATAATTATTGTCAATATGTAACAAAACATCTGACAAATGGAATGTTCTCAGAAAGATTAGCCACTATTGGTATTCCTATTTTAATGCTTTATCATTCTATTCAGCAAAACCTCCAAGGATTATCTTAATGGATCTCCCCATCTCCTTTCAGAACTTATGACCTTTCTACCTCTGTGTAAGTTGCTACTTTTCTTCTCTCAAACCTGGACAGTCTATACAAAGTTATAGAAAGGTAAGCTAAAATATGTCATCTTTCAACCTTAGAAAACTAAGAACCAAAGTATTCTGTCTACATTAAGTTCAAAGTACTAACATATATATGGACTAATATAAGCAGCAATTACTTTTTGAGGACAATAACCATGGTAACAGCTAAATTAGTATACAATATGCATAATATATGGAGAAAGAAATGGCAACCTACTCTAGTACACTTGCCTTTTCCATGGACAGGAGCCTAGCAGGCTACACTTCCATGGGATCACAAAGATTCAGACACAACTGAGCAACTAATACTACTACTATTATTACTATGTAAAATATAATATTACATCAAAAAATATTATCACATTTGTTCCCACTATAATAATGAAGGTAATGAAGGTAAGGTTTCTTTTATCTATGAAAGAAAAAAAAAAGTTGATAATATTTCCTAAAGGTAGAAAAGCATGGATGCATATATTTTTCATTTTTATAATTGAAATCTATGATTTTTAAAGTGATAGTTGAATGGAAAACATTGTTATAACCTGGAAAATTTATTTATGAGAAAGTTTCTCTCTCACTAATGCAAAATAAAGAACTGTTAGTATATTAAGCATTAGTCTTCAAAATATGAATTGAGAAAACTTTTCAGAAAAGCATCTCTCTTTCTTGAACAAATCATATCTCGACCTTGCTTTCTCTGAGTAAGAATCTTTGGGTCTTTTCAGCATATCTTGCTTCTGAATTTTCAAATTATTGAAGCAGCCCAAATTTCCTAGTAATAAACTCTCAGCCAAAATCCTCCTGCCAATTTGGCTCCCATGAAAGGAAAGTATCAGCATCAGTTCAGTTGCTCAGTCGTGTCCGATTCTTTGTGACCCCGTGAACTGCAGCTCGCCAAGCCTCCCTGTCCATCACCAACTCCCGGAGTTTACCCAAACTCATCCATTAAGTTGGTGATGCCATCTAACCATCAGATCCTCTGTTGTTCCCTTCTCCTCCTGCCCTCAATCCTTCCCAACATCAGGGTCTTTTCAAATGAGTCAGCTCTTTGCATCAGGTGGCCAAAATATTGGAGTTTTCAGCTTCAACATCAGTCCTTCCAATGAACACCCAGGACTGATTTTATTTAGATGGACTAAAGGAAAGGAAAGTATAGTGCTTTTATTTCATCATGACTTTTGCTGTTTGCATTTACCATGCTTGCCCATTTAACTTTGTATTTCCTCATCTTCTTTTATTTTATTTTCTTCTTTTTTTCCACTATTGTCTATACATTTGATTATTAATGTCATATACATGTTGCATATTCTTCTACTGGCAAAGTGATTTAAATAGGTACAATGAAAATGTGCTCTCCAGAGCTCCCATTTGGGGATATTCTCCTCGCATTCTTTAATCAGCTTTTCTTTGTTGGCCTATCTTTCACTCACCTGTCCTTTGGACCTATTCCATCTGGAATCTGTCAGCCACCCAAAGTCTGCATATTTTAATAGTGTTCAATGAATCCCTCATCCATTATTCATGAACTTTCTTTTCATCTGAATTTGTTTATTATGTTTATGGTGTACTAACACAGCTTTGTAGAATTCGTGTTTGATCTCCTCCCTTAGTACTTGTCTATCAAATGTGTTGTCTGTCACTGCTCATTGTATTCATGCTAAGCAACACCCATTTAGAACATAAAAGTGATCAGGAAGCTTATTCAGTTCAAGTTTATTTTAAGTAAACTGAGGTCACTTTTATTAATAGTTAAAGAGAAAAGTTGATCATCCAGCAGGTGTTTCATCATTAGCAACAGTATCTCTACAATTGTCTGACTTTTCTTTAATCCTCTTTGGAGAATGGACATATTATATGTATAAAGTCTTCAAGTTATTAAGAGAGGAGGTCTTCCTCAATCTAAATCAAACTGTATCTAATCTGAACTCGCAGATTTACAAAGTCCTATGCATTTGTCCAGTGCATAAGAATCATTGAAAACAAATATAAATGCCCTTTAAAAACTTGGTGCTTCTGTGTCTTGCCTATTGGAAATAGTGTTCCATATTCAGACTTGTGCTCATTCTCAATCACTCAGTCATATACACACTACTATATATAAAATAAATAACCAATGAAGACTAGTATATAGAACAGGGAAATTTGCTTAACATTTTTAATAATGTATAAAGAAAAGAACCTGAAAAAGAATATATATATGGCTTCCCAGGTGGAATAGTGGTAAAGAATCTACCTGCCGATGCAGGAGATGCAAGAGACTTGGATTCGATCCCTGGGTCAGGAAGATCCCATGGAATAGGAAATAGCAACTTGTTCCAGTATTTTTGCCTGGAAAAAAAGAGTTGGACACAACTAAATGCACACGCACACATATAATTGAATCACTTTGCTGTACACCTGAAACTAACATAACATTGTAAGTCAATTATACTTCAATTAAGGAAAAAAAAATGTTGTAAGCATGCTGCATACAAGCATTGGATTACTGGATGTGGAGGAAATACTATTTCGAAGGAACTTTCTTGGTCTCCACTGATAGCCTTTATTTTGTACTAATTTAGTCAGTTAAAGAAAAAAGGAGTGGGATCCTGATGTATCAACTGGTCTAGAAGTTCTTAGCGGAGAAATGGGGGAAAAAAAAGTACGGTCATGTTCATTTGTCTACTGCTCAATAATCATCCAATTCCCTGAGTATTTTACATTTTACAGTATACCTCACACCAGGACTCTGACTTAAAAATAGAGAGTATCAGTGTCCATGTACTGTTTTTCATCTGGGTGGGAGGCAGTGTGTCTAGCACTTTTGATAGATTATCACCTCAGTATTTTACTTCAAAATAATATTTCTAAGGTGATACTTAGCGGTCTGAAACTTTCGCTTAGAACTTTGAACTTTCCTAACTTATTCTTATTCTATCAGTCCTCTCATACTGAGTTCTATGGTCATAGTTCCATTTTCTATGAATTATTTCTTAATGCTCTATACTTTGCAAAATCTGTACAAAGACTTATTTTCTGATCTCATAACTCTGCGAGTTAACTAGGCGCATTTAACATCTGAAGAAATTGAGGAAGCGGCTTTTCAGGCGGCACTAGTGGTAAAGAATCCACCTGTCTGCCAATGCGGGAGATGCAGGAGAAATAGGTTCGATGTCTGGGTCAAGAAGATGTCCTGGAGGAAGGCATGGCAACCCACTCCAGTAATCTTGCCTAGTGAATCCCATGGACAGAGGAGCCTGGCTGGCTATGGTGCATAGGCTCACAAAGAGTCAGATATGACTGAAGCAATTTAGCATGCATTAGCATACAGGGGATGGCATGGCCAAGAGGGCATGATTAATCCAGACCTGTAGCATGAGCCTATGACTCAAACTTCCAGCCTAGGATTCCCACTTTTTCCTCTAGGACTTCTTTGCCCTTCACCAAATGGAATATCCATGCCCTATTTCTCCATGAAGGCTGACACACTTTCCCTGACACTCTATTTATTCTGATACAAGCATATCAGCACAACCAGACACTAAACTGGTAATTCTTTCCTCCACCCTGAACAAATCAGAAAACAAAGTAGACAGTTTAATAAGCAAGATTTCTCAATCCTATGAATGAAATGAAATCTAACACAAAGCAAGTCTTCTATCTGGTGGCTTCATTTTCCATCTCTTCTGTCTCCATTTGCTGCATTTCCCCTTTCTCCTTTCCATAAGTTATGAAAGCGATGTTCCAAAGCAAAGCAAGAAAAATATATCAAAACTTGATTCGAAAGTTTTGATCAACTAAAATTGATTTTCAAGGAAATCCCCCAAATCAAATAAAACTTTAAACTCAAATGTCTCCCCTGGTCCCACGCTAAGTCACTTCAGTCGTGTCCGACTTTGTGCGACACTGTAGATGGCAGCCCACCAGGCTCCCCCGTCCGTGGGATTCTCCAGGCAAGAACACAGGAGTGTGTTGCCATTTCCTTCTGTAATGCATGAATGTGAAAAGTGAAAGTGAAGTCACTCAGTCATGTCTGACTCTTAGCAACCCCATGGACGGCAGCCTACCAGGCTCCTCCACCCATGGGATTTTCCAGGCAAGAGTACTGGAGTGGGGTGCCATTGCCTTCTCCACCCCTGGTCCCATAGGGATTCCAAATATTATGACCCATTGAACCAGATCAGATAAAATCACAATTGCTCAAGCACAGAAACTTGCTTATTTTCTCATCATGATTTTCAGTACAAGGTATGCCTATAATCCACCCAGTGGATAAAGTGGATATAATTACACCCAGTGGGTAAAGTGTATAATTGGTCTTATCACCATATCCCGAATCCCCTCTTCAGAGTGGATGTACCCATCCCTTGGCTGCTGGAATATCCATTGCTGATAGCTCATAGACACACAACCTACTGTGGGAGTTCTGCCTGACCAAGGGGCAGCCAGTAGCAGATGACTGGCTGACGGAGGACTACAAAGACCTCAAACCATGCTCCTCCTCAGAACACCTCTGTATGACTGATCAGCTCTAGAGCTTCATGTAAGATGTTCAGAGGCTGCAGCTACAGTCATCAGGGTTCACCTGCTCCCTGCTCTCCTTCTTTCTCTGGAAGTGTATGTCCCAAGAGTTTTCCTTAATATGTTTTCTACAGGCAACACTCAGTTTCAGAGTTTGTTTCCAGGGAAACCAAAGTGGGATACCACATAAAACGGTGTCAGAGTAATAAAAACAATACAGCTATCATGATTTGAATAATCATCAAAACTTTGAAAAACTTCATTAAAGTTGTTACTTTATTACTCAGGTTACTTTCTTAGGAATTCAGCGTGTATATGGAGAGTGGGGTTGAGCTCATAGTCAGATCCATGATCACTTTCTGATTCAATTCGGTAATGATGAGCTAGATACCCCAGAGGAAATATTATTTTCCTCTCTTTGTTTCCACTTAAATGTCAATAAAACCCAAACATATGTAATAATTTAATTGAGCTAATAAACACCACTGGTAAAATCAAAGACTCATGGTCATCTTAAATGAATCTGCCTACTTGATTATCTTGAGGGGTTCTTGTGGGATTATCAGCCATGAATCACTTAGCTGATACCATCAATGTCTTCTGTAATCTTCATACTTGGATTTCAGAGTGCAAAAGCATGAATGCTTCTCATTTATAACAATGAATAGATTATAGCTAACTATTCATTTTATTTATTTCATCATGAGATATATATATATTTTTTGAGAAAATATGAGTACTTTTCTCCTTAAATTTACCGAGTAAACTGAGTTTTACTGAGTAATTGAGAGGCTACTTTGCTTTGAGATGACAAACTAGACACACATCTGAGAAAAGAACTAGTGTCTATTTAGCATGTACTCTCCATGTCCCAAAATATAGGGTGATGAAGAGTACCACCTGGACTGAAAGCCATGCTCACTCATTTCCTGATTTCAGGGGACTTCCAGAGAACCATATGTCTGCATCAGCCCCAGACACACATCTTTATTCAGCACTTCTGGTCACTGTTCTGGTAATATCTAGTCCACTGTTTGCTACTCTTTCCTTCCAGTCCTCTGCACATGCTGTTCTGGATACTTAGGAAGCCTGCCTTCTGATTTCTTTGTGGGATGACCTCTATTTATTAAAGTATGCAATAAAAGTTATAACTACAAATATCATTGAACCTGTCGTGTAATAAACCTAGTGACTATTACAAAAGGACTCAGCTTCCTTCGATTTGTATGACAAAATGGCAACTATCTATTAAAAAAATAAAAATTAAAGAACATCTTATGATTTACATAAATAGAAGAAAGGACCCCTTTCATTAGTCTAAGCTTTCGTAGATAGCAATTACTGATAACTGGGTGTCTGTCCATTTGCCTGGCTACCTTCAAAACATAATGAGTAGGTACCACCTTTACCAGGAAGATTCCCCAGCATAAATTTCATGTTCCTCTGGGTTCCTATGTTTAGCTGCTCATACTATCTCACAGCATATCACAACATACTGAAAGCATTGTTTTCCAGAAATATTGACAGTAAAAAATCAAGGTTGAGGCCATGAAATATTCATTTTTATGTCACATGAATGAAGCTAACCTCCAGGCTTATAGTAGATGTTTAATAAATAACAATCGAATTGAACTGAGTTGATCTGGGAAGTCTTGTACCATTTATGCTGTGAAATTTAAATTGTGGAGATTTGGCTAAAAACTTCCTGGAAAATGTTACCAAAGTCTTTGTAAATTTTCCTCCTTATAAGTGACATCAGAACTCTGCTCAATATAATGTACCAACCTAAATGGAAAAAGAATTTGATAAAGAATAGATACATGTATTTGTACAACTGAATCACTTTGCCATACATCTGAAATGATTACAATATTGTTAATCAAATATATTCCAATATAGAATGAAAAGTCAAGGACTTCCCTGGTAGTCTACTGGTTAAGAATCCACTTTACACTGCAGACGACTCAGGTTCAGTCCCTGGTTAGGGAACTAAGATCCCATATGCCACAGAACAACTAAGCCCATGCAGCACAGCTAAAGAGTCCATATGCTGCAACTAGAGATCCCAAGGATGCAACGAAGATCCTGCCTGCTGCAAGTAAGACCTGATGAATACATAAATGAATACATAAATAGATAAATGCTAAAAATAAAAGTTAAAAATAAACAAAGTTGACATCAGAGTACTGTTCAGCATTTTTGGTCACTACCGTCATCAAAGAAAAGTAGGGCAACCATTCAGAGCAGTCTAGTGATTACATTAAAAAGTTAGAGTGATAAGGCAGGACATTGTATCCCTGGGGAACAATCAATTATATCTTCAAACATCCTGTTTTTATTAGTAACAGCCAAACTCAAACGGCCTCCACAGGCCCCTTTTACTTTCATGATCAAGTCTTTCTACCAGTGTTGTCTGTTCCATGTTCTCAGCTGCTTTTCCAACCTACTGATCCCTCAATTGCAGCCTCCTAGCTGTCATGGTCTTGCACATTTGCTTCTTTGCTCATGCTTTGCCTATTGCTTAGAATGTCCTCTCTATTTGAGGATCAAACTCTTCCCTTAAGAACCAAATCAAATTCTACTTCCATTGGGAGAGCAGATAAATGACATTCTATAAACGTATTATAATTCTGCTTTTCATGTTGACTCTTTTCATTAGTAATAATGTCTCTGGTATGTGTATCTTCTTGTCTCTGTACATTTGTCTATCTTACTTCCCGCTGGAGGGCAAGAGCATTTCTGGCTCTGCTGCATCCTTACAGCATTGTGCCTTGGAGTCTAGTGTGTATTCAACATGCATCCCCTGCTTGGTTGACTGACTTCCCTGGAGCATTCACTTTAAATTAGTTCATTTCCAAATTGGCCTCATTTTGCTGATCCTTCCTTTCCTTGATGTAATTTCCCAGGGAGCTTTCTTGTGATTTGATCCCATCTCATGATTTAAATGCCATGAAAATGCCAATTTCTCTCAAACTTGAATTCCCCACCTCAACCTTCTGTGATGGCATCCAGAATCATATTTCCCCCTGTTTCACTGGCATTCCATGTGGATATCTGGTGGACATTTTAAATGTTGTATGTCTGCAACTAAATTCTTTATTATCTTCTTTCACGTGGGGAAATAGGCCTTCCCACTTCAGGAAATGATGAAACCATTTCTTCAATTGCTCAGAATAAAAATCCTTTGACTCATCTTCTGCTCTTCTTTTTATCTCACCCCACATTAAGATATCCCTCCTGTTGACTCTATCTCCAAATACCCCAAATCTAAATCCTTTGTGGCATCTCTCTTGTTGCTACCTGAATTTTGCCCTTTGGCATCTTTCATCCCTAGGTTTGGAAGACCCCCTGGAAAAGGGAAAGGCTACCCACTCCAGTATTCTGGCCTGTCGAATTCCATGGACTGTATATTCCATGGGGTCACAAAGAGTCAGACATGACTGAGAAACTTTCGCTTTCACATAGTTTCTTACGAGCCCTTTTATCCTTGTGTCCTTTACACAATATTCTCAACATAGCATCCTTTGAAAGTCTAAGATAAGTCATCCTACTGCTGCTGCTGCTGCTAAGTCGCTTCAATCGTGTCCGACTCTGTGTGACCCTATAGACGGTAGTCCACCAGGCTCCCCCATCCCTGGGATTCTCCAGGAAAGAATGCTGGAGTGGGTTGCCATTGCCTTCTCCAATGCATGAAAGTGGAAAGTGAAAGTGAAGTTGCTCAGTCATGTCTGACTCTTTGAGACCCCAGGGACTGCAGCCTACCAGGTTCCTCTGTCCATGGGAGTTTTCAGACAAGAGTACTGGAGTGAGTTGCCATTGCCTTCTCCAAGTCATCCTACTACTTACTTTGAAATTCTGCAATGGCTCCCCCATTTCTCTAATCATCAAAGCCATGCATTTAAAGTGGCTTACAAGGCCTTACACATCCTATCCTCCTTGACTCTACCCCTCCAACCCCCAACAAATACCTAATGCCTCTCTATTATCAATTTTCTCTTACTTTAACTTTCTTCCAGCCACTCTGCCCTCCTTGCTTTTCCTCAATAATGCCTCAGATACCTTGCATTGATTGTTGGCTCTACTTGGAAAAATCATCTCCCAGATATCATTAGGCTAACTTTTTTTCTCTAAAGTGTTTGCTGCAATGCTACCAATTCAATGAGACATGTCTTGATCAATCTATTTAAGATTACAATCAATCCCACATCTAATACTCACAGACACCTTTACATTGCTGTATCTTTTCTTTTTTCATAACATGTGTCACTTTCTACCAATTCCTTTTGAAAAAATTCTGTATTGATCAGTTCAATTACTAGACTGAAAGCTTCATAAAGGCAGGGATTATTGATATTTTAGTCACTGATATAGCCTAAGAACCTACAACCATGGCTGAAAAAGAAACTTTCTTTAAAAAAAAAATTGTCAAATGAATGGGAACTTAAAACAAGATGCACAAACTTTGTATCTCTTACCATTTCTGTTTCATATGTTCCTGTTACTATTGAGCTCAAATGTATCTAATTATGTTCAATTAGTTTAATAAATCCCATTGCAGACTTGCTATATGAAACTTATTTGGTCTTGATTTCAAGGAGCTTTATTGGAAGTCTCCTAGTACAAAAGAGACAGGTAAATAAGGAATATTATACCATCTTCTTTCTTTCTCTTGTCTAATTACTTTGGCTTGGACTTCCAATACTAGGTTGAATAAAAGTGGGGAAATTAAGCATTCTTGTTTTGTTCTTGATTTTAGCAAAAAATTTTTCAGCTTTTTAACCATGGTGTATACACATACACATAAATAAATAAATAAATAAATATATATATATATATATATATATATATATATACACACACACACACACATACATATATATTATTGCTCAGTAGCTCAGTTGTGTCTGACTCTTTGTGACCCCATGGACTGCAGCATGCCAGGATTCACTGTCCTTTACTATTTCCCAGAGTTTGCTCAAACTCATGTCCACTGAATCAGTGATGCCATCCAACCATCTCATCCTCTGTCATCCCCTTCTCCTCCTGCCTTCAATCTTTCTCAGCATCAGGGTCTTTTCCAATGAGTCAGTTCTTCACATCATGTGGCCAAAGTATTGGAGCTTCAGCATCAATGTCATTCCTTCCAATGATATTCAGGGTTGATTTCCTTTAGGAAATCACTATGGATGGTGACTGCACACATGAAATTTGAATTAAAAAATGTATATAGATATATAAATATATACCTATATATATATGAAATATGCCTCAACCATGGAAAAGATTGAAATAGTGTTATTTGCAGCAATATGAGACCTAGAGATTATCATACTAACTGAAGTAAGTCGTACAGAGAAAGACAAATATCATATGATACCAATTATATGTGGATTATCAAATAGTGATACAAATGAACTTACTTACAAAACAGACTCACAGGTATAGAAAAAAGATTAATTGTTACCAAATGGGAAGAGACGGGAGAGACAAATTAGGAGTTTGGGTTAACAGATACACACTATTATATATAATAAATAAACAAGGGCCTGCTGTATAATACAGGGAACTATACTCAATATATTTTAACTTATAATGGGAAAGAATCTGAAAAAGAATATGTACTTCCCAAGTGGGGCTAGTGTTAAAGAACTTGCCTGCCAATGCAGGAGATATAAGAGCCTCAAGTTTAATCACTGGGTCCAAAGATCCCCTGGAGGAGGGCATGAAAACCCACTCCTGTGTTGTTCTCTGGAGAATACAATGGACTGTGCAGCCTGGAGGGCTACAGTCCACAGGGTTGCAAAGAGTCAGACAGGACTGAGGCATTTGCTGTACACCTGAAACTAATACAGCATTGTAAATTAACTAAACCAAAATAAAAACTTAAAATACAGCAGAAGGAATAATGCTAAACATAGATATAAGCAAAAACAAAGAAAGTGGGGCTTAGTTCAAACAATGGTGACTAACTGGAGAGCCTGTCAAAGGGAAGATTGCATATAAGAATAATTCAATTTTGGCAGTGGAGAAAAGACAGAGGGGATTTCTGGAGATTGGGACAGATAGAATGATTGCAGACCACATGTGAAGAGTGCCTAGTACATGATTAGCACAGCAGTTACGTGGAGGTTTTAGCTGGAAATGAAATAGAGTGGGTCTGCTATAAAAGGCTCTCTACTCCATGCTAAGGCATTTGAGACATCCTGTAAGCAGTCAGGGAAAACTGGATATTTTCAAAATTAGGAGAGAAAACAGAATTCTTCCCTTCAGGGAAGTATGGGATTTGAGTTCACGAATCCAGCCTGGAAGGGAAGTCAACTCAGGGCAGCCTCGCAGGGCACTAGCAAGTTTGTCTTATTAAATTGAGTTTATGTCCCTTGACTTTATTTCCTTCATTTGGATCTAAGAATAAGCCATGATTTTGTGGACTTAATATAAACTGCAGTCTTAAGTTTGTTAATTAAAGAAATCGATTTTTTATGAGAAGCCATGAAGCCATTATCACATATAAACACTGTATCAAATGGGTCAGAGGTATTTTAGATTCTTTTCCCCACCTCACAGTTTCCTGCTAATTACTTTTTATCTTGATTAGAGACAACTATCCCTCAGGCCCCAAGAAATAATTCCAATTAAGCATCACATAATGCCAATTTAAAAACTGAGAAGCCAGTCCAAGTACCCTTTGACTTGAGCTGGCTTTTCTTCACTGCTGCTGAGATACCAGAGTCAGAGAGGAACTTCTGTGCCCTTGAAGGGACAGGCAATAAAAACAGTTTTGAAATGGCAGGAGATTGGGCCAGCTGTCAGCCTCTGTGAAAATAAGCTGTGCAAAATGGCTGTGGGCTGTGGAACCTTAAAGGGGCAGGGTCAATGGGAGCTTAAGTTGATTTATTCCCATGAAAAATGGAGTGGTTCTCAATCTGTGGTGTGGAATGTTGAGGATCACACACCAGGCATCTCATTACTTCTTTCCTTTGAAGACCAAGTTTCAGCGCAACAGGCAGCATAATCATGTCCCTAAGAACAGAAATGGCTTCCCAGGTGGCTTGTGCGTGGGTTCTAAAGTCTTTTTTGTTTGTTTGTTTTTCTTTTCTTTTCTTTTTTATTTATTTTAATTGGAGGTTAATCACTTTACAACATTATATTGGTCTTGTCCAACTCTTTGCGACCTTATGGACTGTTGACTACCAGGTTTCTCTGTCCATGAGGATTCTCTAGGCAAGAATACTGAATGGGTTCCCATGTCCTCCTCCAGGGGAATCTTTCTGACCCAGGGATTGAACCCAGGTCTCTTACATCGACATAAGAGTTCATGGGGTTGCAGAGTCAGACATGACTGAGAGACTGAGTAAGCCACAAGAGCAGAGCTGAGTACATAGTTGGGTTGCTTATTTTTTTGGCATCACATTTTATCTATCTTTATGATTGCCTTTGAAATCCTGAGGCAAGTTATTCACTGCCAAATAGCTTTGCTCTCCTCAGGATTGATCTTACTTTTCGTCTTCGAAGAGGGGGAAAGGAGTTTTATAATTACTAGACAAATAAACAAGCCAAGTAAATCATACTCCATGACCCTCTCACTCACATTTTAATGACATAAAAGCAAGTATAACAGACATCTTAGGAAGATAGAGAAATAAAAGTGCAAACTGTGATGCAAGGACTGTCTGAAGTGAAAGCCAGTCTCATGGGGGTAATTAGTGGGTGTTGGATTGTGAAGGCAGAAAGAGGGACTTATAATTATATGAGCTACAGATGATGACCTAATTTTCTTCCTGCCTGTTGACCTTGTGTCTCTGGTGAGTCATCGGCATTGGTTATTGTGTGGTCAGTCCACTCAGGAAGGCTATTCTCTTGCTCTCTGTAATCCCCTGTTCCGTTAGCACCTACTTCACCTGAACCCTATGCACCTAACTGACTTTCCTACATACCTGTCCCAAATCTCAGCTAGAGATTGTTCTTATCAAAGGGGTAATGAGGGGGTGTGGCCATCTGCTGGTTTCCAATGAGCCAACCTGACAGCAATTCCCCTATAACTGGCCACCTTCCCTTCCCCTGTGAGCAAAGACTACTGAGGACCACTGCCATGTCCTACAACCCTGTGCTTCACACAATGAGTGTGTGTCCAGGACCTTGCTTCAGATATATAACATCCCCCATCTATTACACTGTTGATGTCTCTGTCTCTGATTCTGACCCTTTCTTCAGTATTAAAGCTGGACAGCTGCAAGACTTATATGCCTGTGGTGTGTAGCCCAACTGTTATGTTCATAATAGTGTCCAAGAGAAGAATTGAAACACCTCCAAATCATTCCTTTTTTCTTCTCACTCTATACCCTCTCTTTAGATGAACTTGCTCTCTTCCATCTAGCTGTGGGCATATTTAACCATTAACAATAATATCTATGTGCAAATCCAGTCATGCCTGGAATTCTCTACTATATTCCAGACTCTTAAATTCAGTGTTCTATTCGAACATTCCCATTGGATGTCCAACAGGCACTTCAAAATTAACATCACTGTCCTGTGGTCATGTATGGATGTGAGAGTTGGACTGTGAAGAAGGCTGAGCACTGAAGAATTGATGCGTTTGAACTGTGGTGTTGGAGAAGACTCTTGAGAGTCCCTTGGATTGCAAGGAGATCCAACCAGTCCATTCTGAAGGAGATCAGCCCTGGGATTTCTTTGGAAGGAATGATGCTAAAGCTGAAGCTCCAGTACTTTGGACACCTCATGTGAAGAGTTGACTCATTGGAAAAGACTCTGATGCTGGGAGAGATTGAGGGCAGGAGGAGAAGGGGACTACCGAGGATGAGATGGCTGGATGGCATCACTGACTCGATGGACATGAGTCTGAGTGAACTCCAGGAGTTGGTGATGGACAGGGAGGCCTGGAGTGCTGCGATTCATGGGGTCGCAAAGAGTTGGACATGACTGAGAGACTGAACTGAATTGAACTGAATTGAACTGTACAGGGTAGCTGAACTCACTGTTGACATTCCTTTTCCTCACCCCTCCCCTGCTCCTTGAAATTTGCTTCTCTGTCCTTTCTATTCTGTCTAATTGTTTCCTCTGGAATCCATCTCATTCTCATCACCCTAACCATCATCACTATTCATTAGGACTTGCCTATGTAATGGCCACAACTCAGCAGTTCTCACTGGACTCCTCATCTGTACCTTTATGGATACAAGAAGGATCTTTCAGGAATAAAAATATAGTCATAGCAGAACATTCCTGCATTTAACATAAATATATGGGAACTTCCGTGGTTGCACAGAGTTGGACACAACTGAAGTGACTTAGCAGCAGCAGTAGCAGCACCTGGTGGTGCAGCAGTTAACACTTTGCCTTCTAATGCAGGGGGTGCAGTTTTGATCCCTGGTTGTTGGGGAGCTGAGATCTCACATACTTTGGGGCCCAAAAACCAAATAAATAAATAAATAAACCAGAGAAGCAATAAAATGCATCGATAGTTTCTTATTACCTATAGCAATGTTGCCTGTTAAGCATAAACTTCATAAATCTCACCCCAGATCAACTGGGTTAGCAATTATTTCAGAAACCACTCCCCAGCATGGTGTCACACACCTTGCACAATCTGGTTCCCATTTCACCTGTCATTACTCTTCTCCTTGCACCATAACACAGTCTATATTACAAACAGTTTCAATTTCCTAAGGATGCTCGGTCATGGGCACATGTTGTTACCTCTGTAAGGAATGCCTTTATGCCTGCTTTTGGAAAACTGAACCAATTCCCACTGTGCTGAGGGCTTATCTCCTAAAGCTTCTCTGTGAATGCCTTTCTGGTAGCATGTGGCACATAGACTAGTTATGATCTGTTTACCATACAGCTTTCCCCACTAGAAAGGAAATTGTGGAGGACAGGGCTTTACCTAGACTTCTACTCATATGTTCCTAGCACCTAGCATATCCCTTGGCACACAGAAGATGTGCAACAATGTTTATTAAATACATGTCCCCATCAATGCAAGCCCCCTTCTTCTCTTTGCTGAGAATAAGAACAGTAAATCTCACACATATTTCAAATAAGCACATCTTGCAAATGCACTCAAGGTTTTTTTGCCTCTTTTATGCTCCTTTTATGTGAGATTCAGCTTCTCTCTTGGCCTTTGGAAAGCCACAGAGCCTGATGCTAACATCAGCACTTGTTCTGGCTGACATCCCTAAGCTGATACGTGACCAATGACTATGTGATCTTATCGGTAACACCATATCTAATTATCATGACAACAGCAGGATTACAAGCTGGCATGGGATTCTGATTTATTGTTAATATCTCAATATTTAATTTTAAACAGAAGGAAACACCATAGACAGAACTTTAAATGAAATTTTATGTGATTTATATGGAGAAAGAGTATCAGTCAGATGAGTTATTTGTCATTGCTAACGAAAATAACTCAACCATCAATAATTATGGTAAAAGCTGTTAGATTTATGTGCTAGAGTCATTATTAAGAACTTTGAAATAGTTACAAATGGGGAGAAAGATTGACACTTAAATTTACTAAAAGTATTAATCTATTAAAATCATTGACAGTTTATGCCCACCAGATATCTTTAGGAAATTTTTTTGTCTTTTTTTTAAGCTAAGAAATAGATGTCTGTAAAATTAAAAATAATATAGGATAAAACATGAAAATTTATTATCTTATAATTTAACATGTATAAAGTTGAATGGTAAATTAGATTCCAAAACTTTCACCAAAATAAGAATGAAGTATTACATATAATTTGATTATGGTGGCTTGACTCAATGTAAACCAGGAATCAATTTTAAAAAGCTGTTTGAGAATTTTCATCATGAATAAAATGTCAACTGTGCTGTCTTAAAATTTCAGTTCTTATAAAAGCACCAAACTCAGTTATAAAAAATTTATGGTGAATCACAGTTATGGCACTGTGTATATTTAAATGAAGTTTGGTAAAATAATTATTAAAATATTGTCAACTAATTTTGATGAAGGCAAAGGATTTTGGGGGCACTTTTCAAGGTACTGCTTATGGTCAATGTTATGGTCAGTACATGTATACCTATTATCTATATATCACATATATATATGCATAATCTATTATATATATGTGTGCATGCATAGCCGCTTCAGTCATGTCTGGCTTTTTGCGACCCTATAGACTGTAGCCTACCAGGATTCTCTGTCCATGGGATTCTCCAGACTAGAACACTGAAAAGGGTTGCCATGCCCTCCTCTGGGGCATCTTCCCAACCCAGGAATCAGACCTGTCTCTCTTACATCTCCTTCATTGGCAGGCCAGTTCTTTACCACTAGTGCCACCTGAGAAGTCCTAATACGGTCATTTTTATCATTCTTTTTTGAAGACAAGCTATGAGCTTTTACCCTCCTCATAATATATGAATGTTTAACCCATGTGGAATGTTGGCTATTACATTTTTAAAGGCTGGCTAAACAAAACAAAGCCTTAATATTGTCTCATGCAGATAACAATAATACAGGGCTTGCAGAGAAAGAGCTTCATTTGCTGGAACCTGCTGAATAAGGAATCGAACCGCTGTGCTTCAAGAGTGCAAGTATTTTTACACAAGTCTGCTGTAAAGATGTACAAATCATTCCTCTCCAGGAAAGAGGCTGAAATTGCTATCATGCAAGGAAAGCCAAGATACAGATGGAAATTCAGAGGCAGTATTTTGTGTGCCAATTACATTGTTTCATCCTCATTTCTAGATATAAAGATTAAGGACAAATTTGTTTCAAGTCATTGTGAAGCAACAATTGCTTACCCAGATATAAGTAGAAAAATGTTAGAGTACTAGTCTGAACTCTGCTTCTGTAATATTTCAACACTAACTTTTTCCAAGCAGTGCTCAAAACCTCTATGTGTGACTTGATTTCAATGAAATCACAAGACTACCACTGGCCAAATCTTTAAACTGAAGAATTGAGAGTAAATTTGTCTTCACCTTAGTCAATTATCATTGAGAGGGTCTTATACCAGCAGTGTTGAATACCATTCTCAGACTTCCCACTGACCTCAGTGAAAATTCTGTTTAGTTTTTCTAATGTGCTGAAGAGATAACACAGGAGCCATCTAGCACTGACAATGTTGATAAGTAGCAGCAAACATTGATATGAATGAATTTTGAAATTATGATAATTATGATATTATGGTAATTGCTGTATACAATTTTGGGTTTGTCTTTGTATCCCTGAAGTTTGATATATGATGTTAATATGCTGCCTCAATCTTGGTCTTGAATTTGGCTGAATATTGATTTAAACACTTAGACATTTTGTCAAAATATCTACTATTCTCTCTCCCCTTGCAACAGTTCCCTGAAATATGCAAATATAGAAGTAAGAAAGCTGAAGAATACTCCTTTCAAATCCACCAGCCCTGTGCTGACAAGTTCCTGACAATACTGTTAAATAGATTCTGTAAGTGACACAACATAAGGAACCCAATTAACCAAGGGAGGCTTGAGGCTATTGTCTCATCTTCATCTCCTCCCACTCCATCCTATGTGTACTTTTCTGCTTTTTCCTTTCCTAAATTACTCTAATAGCCTTCATCTTTCTCTTGTTTTCAATTAAAGTTTAACTATTAAATATCGCCTGCAGATTGCAAATAATTTGGAAATATTTTTTTAAGGTTTTATTTCTATATCAGATAACCCTCACCTGTTTTGGGAGTGCTTAACTACATATCATTAAACATACAGACCTGTAGATTGGTGTTCTGAATGTTTTTATATTTTAGCTTTTTATTTTCATCTTGTATAAAATTATCAACATTATTCCTTGAGCTTTAGTATTTCTCAATTCTTTTAATGTCTGCATTCTGTTCTAACACTCACATATTTAAATATTACCTACTTTTAGACATTTGTTTTATTTATGATTGCTTTTCTCAACTAGATAATGCTGTCAAGAACTTCTTTTTGCCAAATATAATAAAACAAACAAGGAGAAACTCAATAATAGAAGCTATTTCTAAATTTTCTCTTAGATTTAAAGCAATGAAAGTATAATCAAAGGATACAAACTTTTGAAATTATATTTATGTTTACTCTCATTTTGTTTACCATCATATATACAACCAATAGTATATTAGAATGCACAGCTCATTAATCTTCAACATTTAAAAAATCTTGTTTCCTGTTACTATTCCTTCTCTCATTTTCTTCTGTCTCTCCCTCATGTTTCAGATCATAATTAATTTAAGCCTTGCAAATTTATGGTGTTAAAAAGTGTTCTAGTTTCATTCTTTTACAAGTGGTTGACCAGTTTTCCCAGCACCATTTGTTAAAGAGATTGTCTTTAACCCATTGTATCTTCTTGCTTCGTTTGTCAAAGATAAGGTGTCCGTAGGTGTGTGGATTTATCTCTGGGCTTTCTATTTTGTTCCACTGATCTATATTTCTGTCTTTGTGCCAGTACCATACTGTCTTGATGACTGTGGCTTTGTAGTAGAGCCTGAAGTCAGGCAGGTTGATTCCTCCAGTTCCATTCTTCTTTCTCAAGATTGCTTTGGCTCTTCGAGGTTTTTTTTGTATTTCCATACAAATTGTGAAATTATTTGTTCTAGCTCTGTGAAAAATACCATTGATAGCTTGATAGGGATTGCATTGAATCTGTAGATTGCTTTGGGTAGTATACTCATTTTCACTATATTGATTCTTATGATCCATGACCATGGTATATTTCTCCATCTGTTAGTGTCCTCTTTGATTTCTTTCACCAGTGTTTTATAGTTTTCTATGTATAGGTCTTTAGTTTCTTTAGGTAGATATATTCCTAAGTATTTTATTCTTTTCATTGCAATGGTGAATGGAATTATTTCCTTAATTTCTCTTTCTATTTTCTCATTATTAGTGTATAGGAATGCAAGGGATTTTTGTAATGGCCTCTCTGCTCCTGAGGAGAGCTGTACAGGATCAAGAGAGGCTGAAGAAGATAGGAACAAGTGCAGGCTATGACCTGGGATGGTCACAGCAAACCAGCCAAAGCACTTGGCAAGTTTCAAACTGCTTCATCTGCCTTGTTCCCAGGAGTAACTGAGTGCTGCATGTGATCTTTAAAAGAAAAATTTTCAGTTTCTTATAACCCTCTGGTATGTCCTACTGGTTTTCAATAGTTAAGGGGATTCATCTTCCTGGTTGTTGGACCCCTAGGGTGTGGGTGTCCAATATATGGCTTGAACTGCTCACTTACTGGGAGAACCACTGAGCCATGTAATCCTGCTCTCTTTCTGTGTTGCCTGCTAGGGGTATGGGTCCCAATCTGATTGCTTCTCCTTTTTGCCTACCAGACCCATGTGGTTCTTTCTTACAGTGTTACAGAAGAGCCTTTCTGCCAATCTCCAGGTTGTTTTCAGCAAGAGGGTTGCTCCATTTGTAGATGTATTTTGGACATATTCATAGAAGGAGACAAGCACAGCATCCTCCTACTGTACTACCTAGAGTTCCCTTCTGAAACCCTCAGCTTTCTTATAATTCACAATTTAACTTTGCTTTGTTAAATGTGATGTTTTTGTTCTCCACTAAATTTATTTCATTGATTATTTTCATTTTCATATATCTATTAATTCTATTTAGTTGCTATTGCTTCTAAGGCTTTAGGGATTCTTGAATAGCTTCATATTAATATATTTTAAATATTCATTTATTAAATATTACAGATTGTTTTACTAATATGTCAGGATCTTGTAATAGTCTATCTTATAAAATCTATATGTTATATATTTATATATGATTGTTTCTTAGGTAATTGGCAACTATTTTCTACTTTGTATTTCTTATCATTGGAGGCCTTCCTGTTAGAATACCATAGTGCATGGGTTGTATTTCTCTACAAAAAAGTTTTACTTTTGCATCTAAGAGGCATTAGAGACTTGTCATAAGTGCAGAACTTCCTTATAATATTAATAATTTGGCATAGGTATTTCTCAAACTTCTGTGTAGTGGATGTTACTTGATAAATACAATTGCCTTCTGCAGTTCTTTATTTTTTTGCTTTATTTAATTTAATAGTATATAATTTTAGATTGTATCAATTTATAAATTGATTTGTCAATTGACTGTACCAAATTAAAATAAATATGCAATATTACTATTATTATTGACCTTTTAAATGTTAACATTGGTAGATTTTTCTGACTCTATTAATTTAAAATTAAGAATATTCAGATGAAGACATGATGACTAGCCTAAATAAAACACATATACACTTAACTATATTCACACAAACACACATAATCCAATATTGTAAAGGCAATGCTAGTCATTAATTATTAATGATGAAAAAGTGTGTTGTAGATAATAGGGTAAATAATTTATTACTGCTTAGGGAATTCTTCCAAATGGAGGACAATACTGGATCATTAAAATTGACCAATACTTAGTTGGTGGTAATTTTACTTTTAAAAGTCAGCCTTAAATATAAGAGTAAATGATCTAGGAAGGAAAGATGACCAACCTAGACAGCATATTCAAACGCAGAGACATTACTTTGTCAACAAAGGTCCGTCTAGTCAAGGCTATGGTTTTTCCAGTGGTCATGTATGGATTTGAGAATTGTACTTTAAAGAAAACTGAGTGCCGAAGAATTGATGCTTTTGAACTGTGATGTTGGAGAAGACTCTTGAGAGTCCCTTGGAATGCAAGGAGATCCAACCAGTCCATCCTAAAGAGGATTGGTCCTGGTGTTCATTGGAAGGACTGATGTTGAAGCTGAAACTCCAATACTTTGGCCACCTGACGTGAAGAGCTGACTCATTTGAGAAGACCTTGATGCTGGGAAAGATTGAGGGCAGGAGGAGAAGGGGACAACAGAGGATGAGATGGTTGGATGGCATCACCAACTCAATGGACATGGGTTTGGATGGACTCCAGCAGTTGGTGATGGACAGGGAGACCTGGTGTGCTGTGGTTCATGAGGTCGCAGAGTTGGACACAACTGAGCAACTGAACTGAACTGAATTGAACTGAACCTTATTGAAGCCTACCTACTAGATAATGTGTAAACTCTGAGATTTAAATTCTATTCTCTCCTTTACACTATATATTCAAATAGTTTTTGAATAGTGATGGCTTTTTAAAAATGTGTATTAATTGATATACATTTCCATATTATAGTGCAATCACTACCATAAAATTAGCTAACATTTCTAGTTCATCATGTAATTATTGTTTATTTTCTGTGGTGGAAATAATTAAGATCTAGTCTATTGGAGATTTTGAGGTTTATAATAAAGTATTTTTGTTTATAATCACTACATTATGCTTTAGATCTTCAGGACTTATTTATTAGTTTCTAGTTTTACCTTTAAACAAAAATTCCTCAATTCTCCCACTTACAACTCTTGGGAACCTCTCTTCTCTTTGTTTACATGTTCATCTTTTATAGATTCCACATATAAATGATATCAGACAGTATTTGGACTTTCCTGTCTGACTTATCTTACTTAGCATAATTCCCTCAAGGTCCATCAAGTGTGAAAGTGAAAGTTTTCGTCGTTCAGTCGTGTCCAACTTTTTGCAACCCTGTGGACTACAGCCTGCCAATCTCCTCTGTCCATGGAATGCTCCAGGAAAGAATATTGGATTTGGTTACCATTCCCTTCTCCAGTGACTTTTCCCAACACAGGACTTTAGCCGAGGTATCCTGCATTGCAGACAAATTTTTTTCAATCTGAGCCACGAGAGATGTTATCACAAATATCAGGATTTCCTTCTATCTCGTGGCTGAAAAATATTCCATTGTAATATAAATGTCATGTGTTTCTTATCAATTCATCCACTGACGCTTAGGTTGTTTCATATCTTGATATTGTTAATCAGTTCAGTTCAGTCGTTCAGTCGTGTCCGTCTCTTTGCGACCCCATGAATTCCAGCATGCCAGGCCTCCCTGTCCATCACCAACTCCTGGAGTTCACTCAGACTTAAGTCCATCGAGTCAGTGATGCCATCCAGCCATCTCATCCTCTGTCATCCCTTTCTCCTCCTGCCCCCAATCTCTCCCTTTAATAATGGTGCAATAAACATGGGAGTGCAAGTCTTTGATGCCTTGTTTTCATTTCCTTTGAAACTTCTATCCAGAAGTGGAATTGCTGGATCACATGGTAGTCCTAATTTAATTGTTTTGAGGAACTGCCATAACTTTTTGATAGTGGCTGTACCAATTTATATTGTTAGTGCATCAAAATACATCTTGTTTATATGTATTTCATATTATTCAACTTTATTGAATTCCTTGATTAATTCTAAAAGTTTCTTGGTTGAATTTTAGAATTTTCTATATATAAAAATTCTCTGCAAATAATGAGAATTTTACTTTCTCCTTTCTGATTTGGATGTTCCTTATTAATTTGTCTTACCAAATCCCTTTAGCTAGAAATTCAGTATGTTTTTGAATAAGAGTACTGAGAGTGGGTATGCTTGAAATTTTCCTGATCTTAGAGAAAATCTTTCATTTTTTTCTGTTAATTATAACTGTTTTTTATATATGGTCTTTATTATGTTGAAGTATATGTCTACTATGCTCAGCTTGTTAAGGATTTTAACTTGAAAAGATATACTTTGTCAAATTCTTCTTCATGATAATTATATGTTTCATCTTTCATTCTATTATTGTGGTATGTCTGTTACATTTATTAATTTGCTTATGTAAACCATTTTTATATTCCAGGGATACATTCTGCTTAGTCATGATGTAGAACCCTTTTAATATATTATTTAATTCAGCTTGATAATACTTTGCATCAATGCTAGTCAGAAATATTAGTATACATTTCTCTTTTCCTGTAATATATGTATTTGGTTTTGGTATCAAGGTAATGCTGGCCTTGAAGAATGAATTCAGAAACATTTCTTCCTCTTCATGCTTTTGATATAGTTTGAGAAAAATAGACATTAATTCTACTTTAAGTGTTTGGCAGAAGACACCAGAGAAGCCACCTGGTCCTGGGTTTTCCCTCTTAGGAGGTATTTAATTACTTGTTCTTTGTCTATGCAGATTTTCTGTTTATTTTTTAGTTCAGTCTTGATAGATTATGCATTTCTAGGAATTTATTCACTTCTTCTAGGTTATCCAGTTTTTGGCATATAATCACACACGTAGTCTTTCATGATTTCATATATTTCCTATTTTATTGTAATATCCCTTTCATTTATGTTTATTTATTCAGGTCTCCTTTCTTTTTATCTTTATTAGTAGTTAAAGGTTTTTCAATTTTGTTTATCTTAAAAAGAAACAAGCCTCAGTTCAGTTCAGTTAAGTCGCTCAGTCGTGTCCGACTCTGCGACCCCATGAATCACAGCACGCCAGGCCTCCCTGTCTGTCACCAACTCCCGGAGTTCACTCAGACTCATGTCCATCGAGTCAGTGATTCCATCCAGCCATCTCATCCTCTGTCGTCCCCTTCTCCTCCTGCCCCCAATCCCTCCCAGCATCAGAGTCTTTTCCAATGAGTCAATTCTTTGCATGAGGTGGCCAAAGTACTGGAGTTTCAGCTTTAGCATCATTCCTTCCAAAGAAATCCCAGGGCTGATCTCCTTCAGAATGGACTGGTTGGATTTCCTTGCAGTCCAAGGGACTCTCAAGAGTCTTCTCCAACACCACAGTTCAAAAGCATCAATTCTTCGGTGCTCAGCTTTCTTCACAGTCCAACTCTCACATCCATTCATGACCACTGGGAAAACCATAGCCTTGACTAGATGGACCTTTGTTGGCAAACTAATGTCTCTGCTTTTGAAAATGTTTTCTAGGTTGGTCATAACTTTCCTTCCAAGGAGTAAGTGGCTGATTTCATGGATGCAGTCACCATCTGCAGTGATTTTGGAGCCCAAAAAATAAAGTCTGACACGTTTACACTGTTTCCCCATCTATTTCCCATCAGTTTTGTTGATTTTTCTATTGTTTTCCTGATGGCTCTTTTACTTATTTCTGCTCTAATTTTTGATATTTCTTTCCTTCTGCTAGCTTCTTGCTTAGTTTTTCTTCAATTTCTAGTTCCTAGCAATGTAAAGTAGGAATTTTTAAAGATGTTTTATTTTTCTCAATATATGTACTTTTTGCTATAGTTGTGGTGAATTTAGCTTTATCTTGGGACCACTTATCCTGTTTCATGCATTTTTACTTGCTGTATATGGAGACAGAAAAAAGAGTATTTTTAGGCACATATAAAAATGAGAACTGCTTTTACCATCAACATTTTTAATAATGGATTTAAATATGTATACAAGTGGTATATTTCCTTCACAATTAACAAAATTGAGTAATTTTTAAGATTTTTTAGGATAAACATATGCAGACTATAAACATTTTTCATGTTCTTTTTATACAATCTAGTATTCTTCTTAACTTCTGAAACTGCCTAATTCTCCCTATTTTTCCTGGGACAGCATGAAAACGCTTCAGTATAAATCTAGAATAATTATTGAATACCTCTCAGATGCAAAACAAGCCGCTGCTAGAACACAAGTATATATTGCTCTTAACTTTTCTCTCTATGGCCATTTCATATCCTCTTTTGATAAGTGAGAATGTGTGAGCCTGTGGGTAGGGATGTACCTTGCGTAATTTTTATTGAATTCAAAACCTTTTATGAACTTAGGAAATACTGTTAGGTGACAGTGGAAGATTTAAACTGAAAAAAGTAATTAAAACTAGCCATGAATCAGAAATAGCTAGTAAAATTGGAAGATAAAAGTGAAAAAAAAAATAATGTGGTGATAAATGATGGTGAAACTTGAAAATTTTGAACTTAATTGCTAGAGAAACACACACACAATAAAACTGATTCTTCAAGAAATCAAGATTCCTAATGGAAATACCTTATTTGAGTCATCACAAAAAATGGAAACCATAAAATTTTCCCTGTCCAACAAAATAATCAGCTTCATGGATAAATGTACACATGATTCAATGCCTCTATTCACTGGAGAAGAGACAGGCAAGAATCTGAAATAATGCTCTAAATAATACTCTAACTATAGAATTATTTTTCTAATAAGTTCAGTCATTGTTGCACATACTTCATATTTTTACCTTCACTTAAATCAGTTCTGCTCCAAATATGACATGAGGAAAGATACTGAACATTAGTCATTAATGTGCTATGATTTATAGCAAATGGTTTTTAATATCCCTAAATTACTAAAAATCCTCTTTTATTTCATTTTTATAATTTTATGAAGAGAGCTAGAAAATCATAATGGAATTGGTTATCTGGGTTATTTCCAAATTCAAAAATATAATTTCCTTAATATTAACTCTCTTAAATTCTCTATATTTACATTTTCAGTGTAAAAATAAAAGCAGAAAGAAAATATCATTTGTGAAATTGCCTTTAATTTAATATTTATGAGATAAAATGTTATAGTAATAGTATGTTCCCATAGATCAACATTGCACGACTATATATTCATTTTCTTTGGGGTAAAATATTTCTTGATCTTCATCTTTATGATGAACTAGGTTTCCTGGATTGTATATTTATTTACTAAAGCAGCAACTATTTGAGAAACTTCATTCTAAGATACCTTCAACTCTACACACTTATCAACTCAGTTCACTACTATAATAAATATTGACTTCAATTATGAGCAATGTAAGTGCAGGTAACAGATAAAAATCTTGGTCTACAAACTTTATTTATTTATTTTTTTTTTTGAGGTGATGCATGTTTTTATTTTTATTTTATTTTTTTAATTTTAAAATCTTTAATTCTTACATGTGTTCCCAAACATGAAAAAAAAGCAAATTTATTAGTCTAAATTTTAATTTATCTTTTGACCATCTTTAGCCCACTCTCACTCTTTGGAGTTAATCAAAATACAAAATGAGTCTTCTTTTACCTAAGAGGTAAAGAAGCTTCCTGCAGAGGGGTAGGGCTTGATCCTGCAAGAGGCATGCAGCCTTTATTTGTCATCTACCGTCCATGATATATTCTGAGATATATAGTGTTCCCATCAGACTTCCATTGTCAGTTCACAGATACCTTTCCTGAATCCTTCTTCACTTCACTGTCGTCTCCTTAGGTCTGAATTTCTTCAATCAACATTTGCTTTTGCCCTTCTTGGCTACATGGAGTTTTTCTGGTGCTCCCATGCTGCTCTGGGATCATCAGAAATGCTTAGAGGCATTTCTGCTCATTTACCTAGCCCAGGCTTTCTCAATCAGGATTCCACAATCCAACTATAATACATATCAATAAATGACTTGAGTAACTAGTTTCTCAATTTTCCAAGACTTCTATATAGTTAGTACAATTCTAGATATGTAGGACATTAAAGCTTAGTTCTCTAGTGGAATCAACTATTTCTAGACTCTTCAGGGGTGTAGTAGTATTTTCAAACCTAGCTGGAAACAGCCTGGCCAGTGATAAGAGGAGCGTACAGAGCCCCTACTCGCTAAATCCCCCCAGTGTTCCTTTGAATTTACCCCCTACCCTCAGCCAAAATACCATATGTAGTAGGGAAATCTTGCTTTGGTTCATTATTCATACATTCAAAGCTCTCTTCAATGTTTAAGCCTAAACTCGAACATGACAAGCCAACAACTTGATATTTTCTTGTATTTTTGTTCTGCTGCACTATTTTTTTTTCTGTAACAAATGAATGCAAAATTCCAAGTCAATCAAATAGGATTAAGGATAATGATAACAGCAGAGAAAGAGAGGGGGTTGTGGAGTAGATAGTAAAGGTTAATATTTCAAAACTATTTCTAGACTACAGAGATAACACAAAGGTGAAGAGAAAGCACTCATTCTCATGAGTTCACAAGCTAGAAGAAATCATATAATTTAGTTAAGTGGCCCACATAGATTATTTATAATTGCAATATGCAGGAAAGGAAAATAATACCCATTGAACTCAGATCATTAGAATACCTTTTATGTTTGGTATGGTGTTTCTGCTTGTTAGATTTTATAATCAGCATTTTATAAACAAGGAGACCAACATTCAGAGAGGTTAAGTGATTGAGATAATAAAGCTAGTTAATAATAGGGGCTGGTGCATAACACAGGTTGTTAGTCTTTCATTATTTTATATGTAAAGACAAAATTTTATATATGCTAAAGAAATCAGAACTTCAAAAATAAATGCTTAATCAACGTTAGTAGCAGATTCAAAGATTGTCAAGTGGGACAGAATACTTGGATCCCTTCCATGCCATCTATCAGTTTGTGCTGACTGACAGTGATTGACAGGAGGACACCAAGTTTTTTATCCAAAAAAGTAAGTAAAATAAAAGTTCCAATAATATAAATAAAAGATATAAAGCGAACAAATCAGAGAGAGCAGAGTAAGTAGTGGCATATACCCATGGGTGTACTTGCCTTCTAAAGATGCCTCTAATAAATGTGAGTTTGTCATTAATGCATGATAGAATTGTCTGGGTATCTCTTTACCCCTACTTTCCTCCTGCATTTTTGGAGTTTCAGGCTTTTTTTTTTTTTCCACACCAGATCTGGGCAACAACTGAAACTCATTTATGAGAATATGCTGCCTAATGGAACAGACAGACTAGTTTCCCAGGGATAGCAAGGTTGGTACTCAGGCCTGCTTACAACATACTCCTGCAGTGCACCTAGCAAGTGGTCACTCAGGCTGTCCTAAATCACTGCCAAGGGAGAGAATTCATTTAGTTTCTGGATCATTTTTTATTTAATAATGTTTTTGATATTCAACTGAAACCTATTTCCATATGATTTTACTGCATAGAGCCTGAAATGGGGACTACTGAGCAGCTATAGTTTTACAACAATTCACAGCACTATGGAGGATTCCCATATGGCTACAAGCTTCACAACTATCAATCTAAAACAGTAAATTTTAACCTTGATTGCACATTTTAATCACCTGGGGAGTTAAAAAATGATGATGTCTGGTCCCACTTCAAGAAATACAGATTTAATTGATTTAACTCTGATTTGATTGATTTAATTGATTTGTGGTATTATCAGGACATCTGGATATTTAAAAAATCCCCCAGCCAATTCTAATGTGCAGCCCATATGATAAATACTGGTCTAGAAGAATAAATGAACAGTTTGTTCTTCAGTCTTATCCTCCAAAATACTGGGTTTTCCCCCGAAATTAATATTTTATTCACTCTTTTTCCACCACAAATTGGATCCAGTGTACCAGATCAAGTGAAATGAGATTCAATATTCTGATTGGATAATAATAATAAATTATAATAACAAATTTCCTCAATATGTAATACTGAAATTGATACATGACCCATCTGCTTAATATAAATGTTCTTATATTTCAATTCTCCTCATTCTAGGCCCTTGGTAGAATTGTTACACTGAACACTGGCTTTGTTTCTTGGTAGGTATCAAGCCAATAGACACAACTGAAACTGCACAACATGGACTGGACTTAAACCCATAGGCTGGAACTTCAACCCACTGTCTTTTAATTGACATTACTCACCAGTCTCAGGACTTCATGAAGCTCAGATTCTTTATGTCATAACACAGAAATAATTTAGTAAGAAGTAAAGTGATAGATGAGAAATGGATTTATTTAGAGAGATGCACATTCCAGAGACAGAATACAGTCCATCTCAAAAAGCAAGAGACCATGAAATATGGGGTGGTTAGTAGTTATGGACTGTGTAATTTCATGGACTAATGAGTGGGAGAATTATTCTAATGATTTTGGGGAAGGAATGAGGATTTCCAGGGATTGGGCCACCACCCATTGTTTGGCCTTTTATGGTTGGCCTCAGAATTGTCATGGCACCTGAGGGTATGTCATTCAGCATGCTAATGAGAGTTAACCACCACTGATGATTCAATCATGCATATGTAATAGAACTTCTACAAAAATAATGAATGATTCAATATTCTGAGACCTCTGGATTAGTAAACACATCCACATGTTCAAAGAGTGGCATATTCCAAATTCAGTGGGCACAGAAAATTTCTGCCATTGAAGTCCTTCCAGATGTTGCCCTTTGTCCCTCTTCTTCTGCTCTTTATTTGTATCCTTTATGGTAATTTTCATAATTAACTGATATTAGCAAGTAAACATTTTCTTTGAGTTCTAAGCACCATTCTAGAAAATTATTATCCCAAGGAAGGTGTATGGGAACCCCTGATCTGTTGGTTTAAGACACGTGCTGGGACTTGCAACTGGCATCTGAAGTAGAAGGCAGTTTTGCAGCACTGAGCCTAGAGGTTTTCCAAACTTATTCTTTCAGCCTTTGTCCTTAGTGAGAACTTTGTGAATCAGAGCCCCAAGCAAACTAACTAGTACATTCAGCCTGAAAAAGAAATCAAACTTTATTTTCACTGTAATACATTTAATTTATATCAATCATTTTGCAGATGGAACTTCTGGGTTAGAAGAGTATTATTTATTGAATAGATTCTTTTTTTGTGTAAACATTCCACCATTAAACAATATATTCTGTCTATTCAATCTATTCACTGAGCCATTCAGCTTGACTTATTTGTCTTCTTTGCAAAGATATCATGAGACATTGTATTAAGTATTTTCCTGAAGTCCAGATCTAAAATTTCCTTTGCTTGAGTAATCTATTGTTCCTCTCAGAGAAAGAAACGAGTTTAAGTCTTTTCAGTGAACTCTCGTTAAGCCCCACTGATCAATATTTTTTTGTGTGCAAATGGCTTCCAAACACTGGGATTTGGGAAAGTCCCCAGGTGGCAATATTTTAGTCAATTGAGGAATTTATTCACTGCACAAATTCGTAGTCTGTATCTCAGGGAAGCTATTTCAATAGATTAGGGGTGTACTTGGGGCTCTATATGTTTCACAAGCTCATGCTTTGATGAAAGTTTAATGTGAACCAGATATGGGTGACTGATTTTGATCAATGGTTGAATTATATTGGCATATTGGAATCAACTGTTTACTCTTTTTTATCTACACAGGACTGTTGTATCACTGGAGGCTCTGGTATAAAACTGGGTACAATAAAATGTTGAAAGGAAATTCAGTAAGCAATGAATGGTCATTTGAAAAATTTTCTCAGGTATCTCTGAAATCATCTTTCCTTGTTCACTAAGGACAAATGTTCTGAGTACTTAGAAACAAAACATCAGTTTAATAGAGTACTTAAATTAATAAAGGTTCTTAGTTGTAAATAAAAACAGATTGTAAGTGAAAAGAAAGATTTACATTATGGTATTTTGCAAAGTATAGAATTTCTAATGAGTTATGAAATCAAGATTGGATACTAACTAGCCAAGAACAGTGTGAATAGCAAAACTGCTCTTCCATATTTTGGGACTTTGCTAATAAAAATGCTTCCTATCACCAAGTCTGGATACATATGATGCTAGGGGACCATAAGTAGAAACTCTACCTTAACTGACCCAGAAAATGCAGTCTCTAGCCTAGATCTAGTAACACTGTTTCTGACACAAAGCCAAGCTGATCACTTTCCCCCTCTAAATCTGCAGAGTATAATCCATAGAATTTAGATACAAAAGAATCCATAGCTATGTATTTCTTTCTCTGTAGTCCCTATAGCACAAAAATGAATACTGGAGAAGGCAATGCTTGAGTCAGTTTGTAGTGTCAATCCCATCAACCTGGGTCATAGAATAGTGTCTTAGATTGAAATCAAATAGATCACTTTAACATGTTGTATCTACTTTCAAAGACTGTTTGCATGCATTCAGACTTTCAGTATGTGTCTCAGTTTTCAAGATGCCTTAATATCTCAGTTTCCTAATTTTTAAAATATATTCTTTGAATTATCCAATCATCTTTGTAATCAAGGAAACTCAGGTTGGAGAATTAAATAAAACAAAAACATTAGTCTTTGTTCCTCCACAGTAAGGAAGTTTTCAAGTGCTAGTTTTTAAATATATATTCACTTACATATATCAAACTGCAGGTGTATACATATTGTGTATAATTAGAACAGCAATCAGGATCCTAGAGGCTTTGCAGAGTTGTCTCAGTTATTATTAACTCCAAAATCTTAATTATTTTTTCTGATTTACATGGGAGGCTTCTTCTAATATAAGTAATAACTTTGTTGTTTAATAAATGCATTAAGTTGATGATTTAAGCTTCATGTGGGTCAAAATTAGCCCACAGGTGAATGATTCAATACTTTGTTCATTATAAAAACAAAATCTTTAATAAACACATATGAAAGCAAATATGGCTATTCTATTCAGAAATAAATACATAAATAGCTACACTAAAGTAAATGCCAAAGAATGCTCAAAATACTGCACAATTTCACTCATCTCACATGCTAGTAAAGTAATGCTCAAATTCTCCAAGCCAGCCTTCAGCAATACGTGAACCGTGAACTCCCTGATGTTCAAGCTGGTTTTAGGAAAGGCAGAGGAACCACAGATCAAATTGCCAACATCCGCTGGATCATGGAAAAAGCAAGAGAGTTCCAGAAAAACATCTATTTCTGCATTATTGACTATGCCAAAGCCTTTGACTGTGTGGATCACAATAAACTGTGGAAAATTCTGAAAGCGATGGGAATATCAGACCACCTGACCTGCCTCTTGAGAACTCTGTATGCAGGCCAGGAAGCAACAGTTAGAACTGGACATGAAACAAGAGATTGGTTCCAAATAGGAAAAAGAGTATGTCAAGGCTGTATATTGTCACCCTGCTTATTTAACTTCTATGTAGAGTACATCATGAGAAATGATGGACTGGAAGAAACACAAGCTGGAATCAAGATTGCTGGGAGAAATATCAATAACCTCAGATATGCAGATGACTCCACCCATATGGCAGAAAATAAAGAGGAACTCAAAAGCCTCTTGATGAAAGTGAAAGAGGAGAGTGAAAAAGTTGGCTTAAAGCTCAACATTCAGAAAACGAAGATCATGGCATCCGGTCCCATCACTTCATGGGAAATAAATGGGGAAACAGTGGAAACAGTGTCAGACTTTATTTTGGGGGGCTCCAAAATCACCGCAGATGGTGATTGCAGCCATTAAATTAAAAGACGCTTACTTCTTGGAAGAAAAGTTTTGACCAACCTAAATAACATATTCAAAAGCAGAGATATTACTTTGCCGACTAGGGTCTGTCTAGTCAAGGCTATGGTTTTTCCAGTAGTCATGTATGGATGTGAGAGTTGGACTGTGAAGAAGGCTGAGCACTGAAAAATTGATGCTTTTGAACTGTGGTGTTGGAGAAGACTCTTGAGTGTCCCTTGGACTGCAAGGAGATCCAACCAGTCCATTCTGAAGGAGATCAACCCTGGGATTTCTTTAGAAGGAATGATGCTAAAGCTGAAACTCCAGTACTTTGGCCACCTCATGCAAAGAGTTGACTCATTGGAAAAGACTCTGATGCTGGGAGGGATTGGGGGCAGGAGGGGAAGGGGATGACAGAGGAGGAGATGGCTAGATGGCATCACTGACTCAAAGGACGTGAGTCTGAGTGAACTCCAGGAGTTGGTGATGGACAGGGAGGCCTGGCGTGCTGTGATTCATGGGGTCACAAAGAGTCGGACACAACTGAGCGACTGAACTGAACTGAACTGAACTGAACTGAAAGTAAATAGGGCTACTGCTGTCTGGTCCTGGAATTGAAAATGGTAACAGGATGATGCAAATAAAGTGTGAGGTTTCCATGACAACCTACATTTCCTGAAGCTATAAAAACCACTTTTGCTTCAGGGGTTCTTTGGTCAATTTATAATAACTGATAACAGTTCTATTTCTGGAATGAATGAATGACTGCTTATTTATGAAGAATAATAATTTCGTTCTGATGTATGTGTTGGAGTCATCTAAAAAATGTCTCTGATTTACATTCTAGGAAACTTACCTGTGAAGAACAATTCACTTTACCATTTTTGAAATGATTATCCACTTAAGTGACTTATTTCCTAGATATAATTTTATTCAAATGCCACTAAGAGGAATAGTTATCTAATGTATTAATGGCAGCTCTTTCCTATACCAAGCGATCACTTAATGTAAGAATTTACCAAAAAAAAAAAAAAAAAAGAAGAAGAAGAAGATGGAATGGATAAATAAGGTGATTTCCTTTTCTTATAATGCAAAGTGAGAAGTTGCTACAAAATTCACCATCTCCTTTGATTAAAATTTAATTGGCTGGGAAAGCAAAATTGAACAGCTCAAATGTGAAGGTCTAAATTTAGGAGGCTTTATTAGGAGGGGTGTTTTGTCCTCCTAATGCCTCCTCGGGATTCAGATGAATCCAAGAATTAACATCCTCAAAATGGAGAGAGAATTATAGGGCATTACATCTGCCTTGCTTTTCAGAGACATCATGTTATTCTTACTCGAATGACACACTAAGCTGGTTTGCAATTAGAGAAAGACTTCACCAGCTAAGCCCTTTTGAAATGCATGTACCACACGCATTTCCCTCCAGCCTCATTTTGGTCCCTTCTGGATGCAATTTGATATTTAAACAATCAGCAGGATGACAAGTGTGGACAGGACAAGCAGGACGTCTTAAATGACAAAAATTTACAAAAGACTCTACTTAAGGTGATTTCTCACATTGAAACCAGCCTATTGGGATGATGGGAAAATAAGAGAAAAAAGAGACTAGGGCAGGTTGAGACTAATAGACACAGAGATAGATGTTTGCAGCATCTTGTAGTGAGACAGGAGGAGAGGAATGAGGCAGCTGAGGCAGCCTACAAATGGAGGGCATAAAAAAGGCCGTGACTGACTGATTCCAAATGTGTGCATGATTTTTAGGTAGTCTCTTGAATTACTCAATTATTGATCATACACAAAGTTTCTGTTGCTTAATGGGACATTCTTTTGTATTCTTCAAGTTCGTTGTCAGTGTTTAATAACATATGGACTGTTACCTGACATGCTGCAGAAGATGAGGTGATGTTATAATTGCCCTAGCTGACAAAATGAAACACAAACAGGCTAAGAGAGATTTTAAAAGCCAAGCTTTTATTTCTCCCATATTTAACTTTTAATTGGAAACATTTAGCTTTTATTTACTCTAAACAATAATGAATTTTTGTCAAAGAATGATATATCACATTAATGGCAAAGATAATACTCTACTTGCAGAAAGAAGGAAATATTGGATCTTGATGCTTTCATTTATTTATGAGGTTCAATTGTTCACTTCTTTAAAGTGCACTATATTCCTGCTCTGCTCCTCGACATTTACATAAAATTCAAATGTCCATGCTAATTACATTTGTTAAATTTTCCTTCAGGTGGAAGTCTGAGACTAATTTCAACATTTCAAATTCCAAACTAGAGATAATCAAGCATTATTTCATCAAGCATAGCAAACTGGAAGCAAGGAAGACCCTATATTGGTCCTTCTGTAAAAATTATTTCTTATAAATATGTCCATACATTTCCATCACTAATAATATACTGTTATTTACTTTTTCTTCATGAAAGGATAGTATATGACCTTTAGATGATAAATCTAAGATTTTGAGATATTAACGATGAATAAATAGTTAGAACATGAGTCAGGACTTCCAATCCAGTATATTCTCTATTATTTCAGGGCACGATATGACTAACAACACAGCAACATTGCTTCACAAGTTTATTAATGGTGGATGATGGCTCACTTAGCTTGAATTCTGAACTTTGTTCCTCTAATGAACTCAGGTACATGCCCACCTTAATCCATCTAAGAATCCTAGAATTCTAGCCTTACTTCTATTCAGTTCAGTTCAGTCGCTCAGTCATGTCCGACTCTTTGTGACCCCATGAATCACAGCACGCCAGGCCTCCCTGTCCATCACCAATTCCTGGAGTTCACACAGACTCACGTCCATCGAGTCAGTGATGCCATCCAGCCATCTCATCCTCTGTCATCCCCTTCTCTTCCTGCCCCCAAACCCTCCCAGCATCAGAGTTTTTCCAATGAGTCAACACCACATGAGGTGGCTAAAGTACAGGAGTTTCATTTTTAGCATCATTCCTTCCAAAGAAATCCCAGGGCTGATTTCCTTCAGAATGGACTGGTTGGATCTCCTTGCAGTCCAAGGGACACTCAAGAGTCTTCTCCAACACCACAGTTCAAAAGCATCAATTCTTCAGTGCTCAGCCTTCTTCACAGTCCAACTCTCACATCCATACATGACTACTGGAAAAATCATAGCCTTGACTAGACGGACCTTAGTCGGCAAAGTAATATCTCTGCTTTTGAATATGCTATCTAGGCTGGTCATAACTTTCCTTCCAAGGAGTAAGCATCTTTTAATTTCATGGCTGCAGTCACCATCTGCAGTGATTTTGGAGCCCCCAAAAATAAAGTCTGATACTGTTTCCACTGTTTCCCCATCTATTTCCCATGAAGTGATGGGACCAAATGCCATGATCTTTGTTTTCTGAATGCTGAGCTTTAAGCCAACTTTTTCACTCTCCTCTTTCACTTTCATCAAGAGGCTTTTGAGTTCCTCTTCCCTTTCTTCCATAAGGGTGGTGTCATCTGTATATCTGAGGTTATTGATATTTCTCCCGGCAATCTTGATTCCAGCTTGTGTTTCTTCCAGTCCAGCATTTCTCATGATGTACTCTGCAGAGAAGTTAAATAAGCAGGGTGACAATATACAGCCTTGACATACTCCTTTTCCTATTTGGAACCAGTCTGTTTTTCCATGTCCAGTATTAGGACTATAATATTTATGTTTGGAAGACCACTTGATATAACTCAGTCAGAGGTACCATGGGAACATTTTATCCAAAGATAGGCACAATAAAGGACAGAAATGATATGGACCTAACAGAAGCAGAAGATATTAAGAAGAGATGGCAGGAACACACAGAAGACTATAAAAAAAAAAAAGAAAAGAAAAGAAAGAAAGATCGAATGGCCCAGATAAACATGATGGTGTGATGACTCACCTAGAGCCAGACATCCTGGAATGTGAAGTCAAGTGGGCCTTAGGAAGAATCACTATGAATAAAGCTAATGAAAGTGATGGAATTCCAGATGAGCTATTTCAAATCCTAAAAGATGATGCTGTTAAAGTCCTGTACAGAATATGCCAGCAAATTTGGAAAGCTCAGCAGTGGCTACAGGACTGGAAAATATCAGTTTTCATTCCAATCCCAAAGAAAGGCAAAGCCAAAGAATGTTCAAACCAAACAACTGCACTCATCTTACACATTAGTAAAGTAATGCTCAAAATTCTCCAAGCCAGGCTTCAACAGTACCTGAACTGTGAACTTCTAGGTGTTCAAGGTAGATTCAGAAAAGACAGAGGAACCAGAGATCAAATTGCCAACATCCACTGGATCATTGGAAAAGCAAGAGAGTTCCAGAAAAACATCTACTTTTGCTTCATTGACTCCGCCAAAGCTTTTGACTATGTGGATCACAACACACTGCAGAAAATTTTTCAAGAGATGGGAATACCAGAACACCATACCTGCTTCCTGAGAAATCTGTAAGAAGATCAAGAAGCAAGACTTAGAATTGGACATGGGATAACAGACTGGTTCCAAATTGGGAAAGGAGTATATCAAGACTGTATACTGTCACCCTGTTTATTTAACTTATATGCATAGTACATCATGAAGAATGCCAGGCTAGATGAAACACAAGCTGGAATCATGATTGCCAAGAGACATATCAACAACCTCAGATACGCAGATGATACCATCTTTATGGTAGAAAGTGAAGACGAATTAAAGAGTCTCTTGATGAAAGTGAAAGAGGAGAGTGGAAAAAGTTGGCTTAAATCTCAACATTCAAAAAATTAAGATTATGGCATCTAGTCACATCACTTCATGGCAAAGAGATGGGGAAACAAAGGAAAAAGTGACAGACTTTATTTTGGGGGACTCGAAAATCACTGCAGATGGTGAATGCAGCCATGAAATTAAAAGACGCTTGCTCCTTGGATGAGAAGCTATGACCAATCTGGACCATCTGTTAAGAAACAGAGACATTCCTTTTCAAACAAAGGTCTGTCTAGCCAAGGCTATGGTTTTTCCAGTAGTCATGTATGGATGTGAGAGTCGGACTATAAGAAAAGCTCAGCACCAAAGAACGGTGCTTTTGAACTGGGGCCTTTGGGAAGACTCCCAAGAGTCCTTTGGACTGCAAGATCACACCAGTTAATCCAAAGGAAATCAGTCCTGAATATTCATTGGAAGGACTGATGCTGAAGCTGAAGCTCCAAGACTTTGCCCACCTGATGAGAATTGACTAATTGGAAAAGACCCTGATTCTGGGAAAGATTGAAGGCAGGAGAAGGGGACAACAGAGCATGAGATGGTTGGATGACATCACCGACTCAATGGACATGATTTTGAGCAGGCTCTGGGAGGTGGTGATGGACAGGGAAGCCTAGCTTGCTGCAATCCATGAGGTCTCAAAGTGTTGGACACGACTGAGCAACTGAACTGAATGAAACCACCCAGATTTTCAAGATGAGAGGTCTGAAGTCCAGATAAAGAGGAACCGCGATTATCAAGGTCAAACAGCTGCCTACATGAATGGCTGTTGCTGCTGCTAAGTCGCTTCAGTTGTGTCCAACTCTGTGTGACACCAGAGACAGCAGCCCACCAGGCTCCCCGGTCCCTGGGATTTTCCAGGCAAGAGTACTGGAGTGAGTTACAATTGACTTCTCCCTACATGAATGGGCAAGCATTTAATTGTGGTTCTCTCATCAACGTAAGGACTTCCCTAGTGGCTCAAAGAGTAGAGCATCTGCCTACAATGCGGGAGACCTGGGTTCAATCCCTGGGTTGGGAAGATCCGCTGCAGAAGGAAATGGCAATCCACTCCAGTGCTATTGCCTGGAAAATCCCATGGAGAGAGGAGCCTGGTAGGCTACAGTCCATGGGGTCACAAAGAGTCGGACATGATTGAGCAACTTCACTTCACTCATCAATGTAATGTTTCCTCTGAAAATCACCAGCTATTTAACAGCTGTTTTTGTTGCATGGAATTAGTGTATTTCTGAAAAAGTTACTTTCTATGGAGAAAATATTAATTTTGGATAAAAGCATAACTTTCCTACCTAACAGATTTTTACATGCATGAATTTGTTAGTGAAACAAATAAAAACTGTTTCCATGCAGAGAGAAGTTAAATTTAAGAAGAGTTTATTTTGGAAATGCTTTAAATTTGCAGAACAAATTATCTATGAATGTGTTCATTTAAATTCCTGTAGAACTTTAAAGAAATCCCACCTTCTTTATTTGTGTCAATTTGTGAGAAGCAGGCAATAGCTTGTAAACATAAATCCTCAATAATTTTGCATAACAAAGAACTTTGCTGTCTTCTGAACACAGCAACCATTACAGTACAAAGCATATACAGAAACAATTTATTTCACAAAAGAAAAATAGAAAAAAAAAAAAAAAGACCCTTGGGCTTATTAAAAGCACTTCTTCACTCTTTGTCTTGTGATCTGTCAGCAGACATAAACCCATAAGCAAAACAGACCGAGATGCTCTCCTTCCCCTTCCCCTTGTCCTTTTTTGTCCTATTTTCCCCTAATGGAAGGGGTCTGAAGGACTGTGCAGTAATGTTATCACTGTTTTAATTTATGGCTGTAGAGCTAGGGCTTAACACACAAGAGGCAACCCATCACAAGAGCTACACAAAACAGCCTCTGCTGCTGCTATCATTGCTGTTCACAACTGAGAATTTGGAAATTGATTTGGATGTCAAAAGAATTGAAGTAAATGTTATTAACTTTAAATCATAGTAGCCTAAACCAACATCATATAAGCATATATATATATAAACATCATATAAGAATATCAATTCAGTTCAGTTCAGTCACTCAGTCGTGTCCAACTCTTTGAGATCCCATGAATTACAGCTCTCCCTGTCCATCACCAACTCCTGGGGTTCACTCAAACTCACGTCCATCGAGTCGGTGAGATACATACATACATATATATATATATATATATATATATATATATATATATATATGAGAATATTATTCCTAATAAGCCCCTCTCAATCACATCTGGTTTATGCTAATCATAGGTGACTCCAGATGGGTTTATAGATAGCTTCAGGATGAGCATTGTAATAGGAATCAAACATTTAACTAGAGGATTGGAAATTTCAACTCCACCACCTAGACCTTCAGAGAGTGAAGAGGAGGCAAAAACTGAGTTCAATTGCCAATGGCCAATTATTAAATTGTTGTAAAGAGCAATATTGCATAGGAACCTCCAATGTTAGGTCCAATAATCAAGGGAAATCGGAAGTGGTCAAACAGGAGATGGCAAGAATGAACACTGACATTTTAGGAATCAGAAAACTAAAGTGAACTGGAATGGGTGAATTTAACTCAGATGACCATTATATCTACTACTGTGGGCAAAAATCCCATAGGAGAAATGGAGTAGCCATCATAGTCAACAAAAGATTCTGAAATGTGGTCTGTTAAGTCTACTAAGTTGCTTCAGTCATGTCCTACTCTGTGCGACCCCATAGACGGCAGCCCACCAGGCTTCTCCATCTCTGGGAGTCTCCAAGCAAGAACACTGGAGTGGATTGCCATTTCCTTCTCCAATGCATGAAAGCAAAAAATGAAAGTGAAGTCATTCAGTCGTGTCCAACTCTTAGCGACGCCATGGACTGCAGCCGACCAGGCTCCTCCATCCATGAGATTTTCCAGTCAAGAATATTGGAGTGGGGTGCCATTGCCTTCTCCAAGAAATGTGGTACATGGATGCAATCTCAAAAATGACAGAATGATCTTTGTTCATTTCCAGTGCAAACCATTCAATATCATAGCAATCCAAGTTGTTGCCCCTGACCCGTAATGCTGAAGAAGCTGAAGTTTAATTGTTCTATGAAGACCTACAAGATATTCTAGAACTAACACCCCAAAAAGATGTTCTTTTCACTATAAGGGACTGGAATGCAAAAAAAGTAAGTCAAGAGATACCTGGAGTAATAGGCAAATTTGGCCTTGGAGTACATAATAAGAAGGTCGAAGGCTAACAGAGTTTTAGCAAGAAAATGCACTGGTCATAGAAAACATCCTCTTCCATCAACACAAGAGAAGACTCTACACATGGACATCAGCAGATAGTCAATACCAAAATCAGATGGATTATATTCATTTCAGCCAAAGATGTAGAGGCTATATACAGTCAGCAAAAACTAGACCAGGAGCAGATGGTGGTTCAGATCATGACAATCTTATTGCCAAATTCAAACTTAACTGAAGAAAGTAGGGAAAACTACTAGACCATTTAGGTATCACCTAAATCTAAATAAAATCCCTTATGATTATACAGTGGAAGTGTATGATCATAAAATCTAATTCAAGGGATTAGATTTGATAGACAGAGTGCCTGAAGAGCTATGGACCGAGGTTCATGACATTGTACAGGAGGAAGTGATCAAGACCATCTCTGAGAAAAACAAATGAAAAAAAAGGCAAAATGGTTTTCTGAGGAGGCATTACAAATAGCCGAGAAAAGAAGATGCAACAGGCAAAAGAAAAAAGGAAAGATATACCCATTTGAATGCAGAGTTCCAAAGAATAGCAAAGAGAGATAAGAAAGCCTTGTTAAGTGAACAATGCAAAGAAATTGAGGGAAACAATAGACTGGGAAAGACTAGAGATCTCTATAAGAATATTAGAGATACCAAGGGAATATTTCATGTAAAGATGGGCACAGTAAAGGACAGAAATGGTATGGACCTAACAGAAGCAGAAGATACTAAGAAGAGGTGGCAGCAATACACAGAAGAACTGTACAAAAAAGATCTTCATGACACAGGTAACTGTCAGGGAATATTTAACAGTAGGATTCCTGGGTGCTCTTTCCTATGTCTCTAGAGACCTCTGTTCCTTATCAGTTCTTGATAAGAGCAAGTGGAGTGGCAAGCCAATCCCAGGACTGAGGTCAAAGATGGCATTCTTGCATAGGATTTCCTTCATTAGCTTTTCCATTTGGTGAAAGGGATTATTTATGACCCTCTTTTGATATAGATTACCTTTTGGCCTTATGGCCTCTGTTGCTCCTTGTTTCCTTGGTAATTTATAAAGTCTGGTCTTTTGATCCCCTGGAGAAGGAAGTGGCAACTCACTCCAGTATTCTTGCCTGGAGAATCCCATGGACGGAGGGTCCACGGGGTCGCAAAGTGTCCGACACAACTGAGCGATTTCATTTCACTTCACTTTGATCTTTATCTGAAGAAGCTACCTTGTAATACGGTGTATATTACTCACACAGAATTCAATAAAGCACCCTTGTTCCACCAGAGACTTGTGTCCCCGTGTCCTTCTCTCTCTCTCTCTTTCTGATTCCATTGAGCACGGAGGCCTACCAAGCTCATTTTCCTGCTTGGGCTTCCAAGACTACTTGAGAGGGCACCCTGCACCCACGTGAGTGATATAAGTTCTGTCCAAGGGCTTTGTTGGTTTTCTGAGTAACCCAGGGAGTATTGGCCTCTTTCTTTCTTTCACTTTCTTATTGTCGACTCAGGACCACCAGATTCCGGTCCATTAAAGGATCCCAACAGGTAACCACAGTGGAGTGATCACTCACCTAGAGCCAAACATCCTGGAATGTGAAGTCAAGTGGGTGTTAGGAAGTATCACTATGAATAAAGCTAGTGCAGGTGACGGAATTCCAGTTGAGCTATTTCAAATCCTAAAAGATGATGCTGTGAAGGTCCTGCACTGAATATGCCAGCAAATTTGGAAAACTCAGCGGTGGAGACAGGACTGGAAAAGGTCAGTTTTCATTCCAATCCCAAAGAAAGGCAAAGCCAAAGAATGTTCAAACTACCACACAATTGTACTCATCTCACATGCTAGCAAGGTAATGCTCAAAATTCTCCAAGCCAGGCTTCAACAGTATATGAACTGTGAACTTCTAATATTAAAGGTGGATTTAGAAAAGGCAGGGGAACCAGAGATAACTGCCAAAATCCATTGGATCATTGAAAAAGCAAAAGAATTCCAGAAAAACGTCTACTTTTGCTTCATTGACTCCATCAAAGCCTTTGACTGTGTTTGACTCCACCAAAGCCTTTGTGTGGATAAACTACAAACTGTGAAAAATACTTCAAGAGATGGGAATACCAGACCACCTGATCTGTCTCCTGAGAAATCTGTATACAGATCAAGAAGCAAGAGTTGGAAATGGACATGGAGCAACAGACTAGTTCCAAATTGGGAAAGGAGTATGTCAAGACTGTATACTGTCACCCTGTTTATTTAACTTATATATGGAGTACATCATGAGAAATGCCAGGCTGGATGAAGCACAAGTTGGAATCAAGATTTCTGGGAGAAATATCAATGACCTCAGATATGCAGATGGCACCAGACTTATGGCAGAAATCAAAGAAGAAATAAAGAACCTCTTGATTAGAATGAAAGAAGAGAGAGTAAAAATCGTTTATAACTCAACATTCAGAAAACAAAGATCATGGCATCCGGTCCCATCACTTCATTGCAAATAGATGGGGAAACGATGGAAATAGTGAGAGACTTTATTTTTGGGGACTCCAAAATCACTGCAGATGGTGACTGCAGCCATGAAATTAAGACACTAGCTCCTTGGAAGAAAAAACTATGACAAACCTAGACAGTATATTAAAAAGCAGAGACATTATTTTGCCAACAAAGGTCCATCTAGTCATAGCAATGTTTTTTCCAATAGTCATGTGTGGATGTGAGAGTTGGACAATAAAGAAAGCTGAGTGCCAAAGAATTGATGCTTTAGAACTATGGTGTTGGAGAAGACCCTTGGACTGTGAGGAGATCAAACCAGTCAATCCTAAAGGAAATCAGTTCTGAATATTCATTGCAAGGACTGATGCTGAAGCTGAAACTCCAACTTTGGCCACCTGATACAAAGAACTGACTCATTTGAAAAGACCCTGATGCTGGGAAAAATTGAAGGTGGGAGGAGAAGGGGATGACAGAGGATGAGATGGTTAGATGGCATCACTGACTCAATGGACATGAGTTTGAGTAAACTCTGAGAGTTGGTGATAGACAGGGAGGCCTGGTGTGCTGCAGTTCATGGGGTCTCAAAGAATTGGACACAATGAGAGACTGAACTGAACTGAATCATTAAATTAATTATACCAGTGTAGTCATGCCTACATAAAATTGCCTACTTAAAAATTCTTAAACATCAAGGTTTGGATAGTCTCTGAACTAATGAACCATGGCCAGATGAGTGAACACAATAAAGTACTGGGAGGGTGGTGTGCCTCGAGAGAGAGCATGGAAGTTCTGCTCCTTGCACTTTCCCACTGTACCTCACTCATGCATCTCTTCCATCTGGCTGTTTCTGCGTTGTATCCTTTATAACATACTACTGAGTAAAGTGATTCCCAGATTTTCTGTGAGCTGTTCTAGCAAATTACTGAACCTGAGGAGGGGGTTGTGAGAACATTCTGACTTTACAGTCAGAAATACAGGTAGCTGGTAATTATGATCAGTGTCTGGAGTAGGTATAGTTTTGTGAGACTAAGCTCTTAGCCTCTGGGGTCTCCAATAACTGAGTAGTTGGGGTCACATATGAATTAAAGTGTAGGACACTAGTTGGTATGTGAAGAGGTAGATTATTAGATGGTATAAGGCAAACCCACACAATTGGTGACATAAGTGTTTAAAGGGAAAACTTTTTAGAGTCATGTGAAAGTGAATGTTCAAGTCACTCAGTCATGTCCAACAATTTGTGACCCCATGGATTATACAGTCCATGGAATTCTCTAGGCCAGAATACTGGAGTGGATAGCTGTTCCCTTTTCCAGGGGATCTTTCCAATCCAGGGATTGAACCTAGGTTTCCCACAATGCAGACAGATTCATTGCCAGCTAGGCACCCAGGGAAACCCAAAATTTAAGTAAAAATATTCTCAACCAAAAAGGGACTGTTTTGAAACATTTTGTAAATCCTCATGTCTTGACTTTTCATGAAGAAAAAAGGAGTAAGGTTCTTATGAAATTTAAATTAGAAGAGTCAATGAAAACATTTTTTACATATAAAATTAAATGAATTTTGGTCTATGCAACTTCCTGGAGACATTTATTATTACATTTTATAGACTTTATTTATCTATATCTCTTTATCTCTGTCTGTCTGTCTGTCTCTTTCTTTCTGTCTCCTACATTTAATGAGGAATGGAAGTGTGTTAGTCACACTTCTGGAAAGAGAGTCTACAGTAATAAGTCTAGATCCTTTCAAGAGATTATAGGCTGAAAGACTGGTATGCAAACAAATACCTGCAATAGAATATAATTTAAAATAAAATAGATATTATCTCTCCTCCTCTGATAGAGCACAGACAGAAAGCCATTGAGAAAGCAGGTGATATTTTAGATATTTATTTCATTTTCAAAAATGCATATCAGTGCAGTTCAGTCACTCAGTCCTGTCCGACTCTTTGTGACTTCATGGATTGCAGCACAGCAGGCTTTCCTGTCCATCACCAACTCCCAAAACATACTCAAACTCATGTCCATCAAGTCGATGATGCAATCCAGCCATCTCATCCTTTGTTGTCCCCTCCTCCTCCTGCCTTCAATCTTTCCCAGCATCAGGGTCTTTTCAAATGAGTCAATTCTTCACATCAAGTGGCCAAAGTGCTGGAGCTTCAGCTTCAGCATCAGTCCTTCCAATGAATATTCAAGAGTGATTTCCTTTAAGATTGACTAGCTTGTTCTTGCAATCCAAGGGACTCTCAAGAGTCTTCTCCAACACCACAGTTCAAAGCATCAATTTTTCAGCGCTCAGCTTTATTTATAGTCCAACTCTCACATCCATACATGACTGCTGGAAAAACCATAGCTTTGACTAGAGGGACCTTTGTTGGAAAAGAAATGTCTCTGCTTTTTAATATGCCGTCCAGGTTGATCAAAACTTTTCTTCCAAGGAGCAAACATCTTTTAATTTTATGGCTGCAGTCACCATCTGCAGTGATCTTGGAGCTCCCCAAAATAAATTCTGTCACTGCTTCCATTGTTTCCCCATCATTTGCCATGAAGTGATGGGACCAGATGCCATGATCTTAGCTTTCTGAATGTTGAGTTATAAGCCAACTTTTTCACCCTCCTCTTTCACTTTCATCAAGAGGTTCTTTAGTTCTTCACTTTCTGCCATAAGGGTGGTGTCATCCACATCTGAGGTTATTTATGTTTCTTCTGGCAATCTAGATTCCAGCTTGTTCTTCATCCAGCCCGGTATTTCACAAGATGTACTCTGCATATAAGTTATTAAACAGTGTGACAGTATACAGTCTTGACATACTTCTTTCCCAATTTGGAAACAGTTTGTTGTTACATGTCCAGTTCTAATTCTTGCTTCTTGATCTGCATACAGATTTATCAGGTGGCAGGTACGGTGTTCTAGTATTCCCATCTCTTGAAGTATTTTCCAGAGTTTGTTGTGATCCACACAGTCAAAGGCTTTGGTGGAGTCAATAAAGCAGAAGTAGGTATTTTTCTGAACTCTCTTGCTCTTTCAGTGATCCAACAGACTTTGGCAATTTGATCTCTGGTTCCTTTGCTTTTTCTAAATCCAACTCGAACATCTAGAATTTCATGGTTCACTATTGTTGAAACCTGGCTTGGAGAATTTTGAGGATTACTTTGCTAGCATGTGCTGCTGCTGCAGCTGCTAAGTCACTTCAGTCGTGCCCGACTCTGTGTGACCCCATAGACGGCAGCCCATCAGGCTCCCCCATCCCTGGGATTCTCCAGGCAAGAACACTGGACTGGGTTGCCATTTCCTTCTCCAATGCTGAGATGAGTGCAATTGTGGGATACTTTGAACATTCTTGTGCATTGCCCTTCTTTGGAATTGGAATGAAAACTGACACTTTCCAGCTCTGTGGCCACTGCTGAATTTTCCAAATCTTCTGGCCTACTGAGTGCAGCACTTTCACAGCATCATCTTTTAGGATTTGAATTAACTCAGCAGATGCCCCCCTGTGCCAGTGGCCGAGTAGTGGGTGCGGGGCATCCAGCTCAGTTCCTTGGCTGTGGTTCTTCTCAGGCAGTCAGCCAGGGTGCCCTTCCTGGAGGAAGAGGAGGAGAAGAAGGAGGAAGGTGGTGGGAGGAGGAGTTGAGGAGAGGAGGACAGAGCATGGCAGTCGTGTCGGTGCTGGGCAAGGAAGCAGAGAGGCTGCAGCTGGAACATCACATTTGGAGGCTATGTTTGGGGATCGGTGGCTATTCCATTGTCCTTGGGAGCCAAATCTTGAGTAGTAGAGAACAAGGAACAAAGAAGAGATCACATCTCTGAAGGCCTGGGAGCCGAAGCCGTCTGAGCGTCAGTAAACCCCTGCAGTAGTCACCATGCTGTCCTGAAATCTTTCACCAGATTAATACCACATTTTTACCAGAATGAATTATGCAGCAGAAGTCTCCCATAGTTTAGATTAAGCAGATCATCTTGCAGAATCAGGGGAGTAGGTGAGTGCTGTGATCTCTGCCTCAGCTTCCCCACTCATACAGAGTGGGTATTACTGTTGTTCCTCCCACCTTTAGCCACAAGCACCTGTGTAGCTTTATCTGGGTGGCATTTTTAGTGACATCACTTTTATGAACACGTTGAAACCTCACCACTAACTTGGGTGATGGACACCGATACCTCTAAGATCACACAACTGACGAAGATGGAGCTGGGATTCAGGTGAGCCAGAGCAGTCTGGCTCCAGACAGTGACTTCCAAAGAGGAAATGAAGCTGGAAGAACCCATGGATGCAGCCTTCCCTGCAGCCTACCCAGGTGTTCGATGATAATATCCCCGAGAAAAATTGAGCCCCTCAGATCAGGTAACTAGTCAGAATGAAGAAAATCAGTCTTAAGATCTTCTGGAAATCTTTCAGCTTGAGTAAGAGCAAAGAAGATTCAGAATTCATGGTCGTATAACAGCCAGCACAAGCCAGCAACTTCAGGAAAGAGGAGTCCTTGTTTGGGAGCTGCTACAGGAAGGAGATGGCTGGCTGTGATCTCCACGGTGAAGATGAAATGGGCAAGAATCGACCCAAGAGCGAGAGCCTCATGGGCACACTGAAAAGACTGCTGAGCGCCAAGCAGAGGCCAAGGGCAAGGGTGGCATGGAGCTGGGGCGCTCTCGTTGTCGTCGGCGCCCCTGGTGTTCAAGGATGTGCAGTCGCTGAAGCCCATGCACTCCATATTGCTGTGCAGCCATCACTACAGCCCCATGCCCTGGCCGTTGCACCCCACTTCCACGGAGGAAATGTGCATCCGGATGGAGTTGCAGGTCAAGGCGCCAGCCTGCACAAGGAATTCAGTGACCTCCGCCAGGCCGACCCTGTGTGTCCGGAGCTTGTGGACCCACTTGGGAGCTCCGTGTCCCATTCTGGGGACCTGTGCCTCTGCCTGGGTAAACACGTGCCAGTCTTCCTTGGACTGGTGGCTCGGGACCACATCCAGTACACTGTGCCTTTGGATGGCTCCTCCCCGTTGGAGGTCTCTGCCGCCCCACCCCCAGCGGCCGGGGACCCCTTCCCCTACCACCAGCATGAGGACTACAAGCATCCGGCCCACCGGGACCTTGTCGTGGCCCCCAAGCTCTTCACCCACTAGCCGGTGGGCAGCTTGCTGATGGGCACCACGGGGGTCTTGCTGCAGACCTTGAGGGTGGGCCCGGGTGGGCCCCTAACCGCCCCCACTCGCCCCTTTCCCCGCCCCCAACCCAGCCCAGAGAAACACACACACACACCACTACTACCTCCCCTGCAGACTGATCTGAGACAAAGGAACTTTACCAAGCTGACCTTCCCGGAAGCCCACGTGGCTGAGAGCATGTGCGGCCACTTGAATTTTGATCCCAGCTCGGCCCCCAGGGTGGCCAGGGTATATGACTGGGTGCAAAGCAGTAGCCCCATGGTGATGACCAGCCTGATGGAGGAGCTCAAGAAGCTGGCCAAGCAGGGCTGGTACTGGAGACCCATCACAAGCTGGGAGGTGGTGGGCAAGCTGGTCAACACACCTGATGGCTCCTTCCTGGTGAGGGAGAGCTCCGACGACCACTACCTGCTCAGCGTGAGCTTCCGCACCCACCGCAGGACCCTCCACACCATAATGGAACACACCAATGGCAGGTTTAGCTTCTGTGAACAGCTCGGACATAGAGGGACACACGTCCATCGTGGACCTGATTGAGCACTCCGTTAGGGACTCGGAGAACAGGGCCTTCTGATAGGCTCGTGACTGCCAGGCTGCGCCGCCTACCCAGTGCGGCTCAGCAACCTGGTGTCACGCTTCCTACAGGTGCGCTCACTGCAGTACTTGTGCCGATTCGTCATCGGCCAGTACACCTGGATAGACCTGATCCTGACACTGCCCCTGTCCAACAAAATGAAGGATTACTTACAGGAAAAGCACTACTGAGAGAGAACCGCAACCTAGCATCTTGCACTTTGGGAGTAAGAAAGAGAGACTGAGATACAGTTTACAGACTTCATCGCTATCAGAATCTTTTGCTGCCATACTATTATTTTAGTTTTATGTGGAAAAGAGTATCCAGTTCGTTTAGGGGTGGGGAACAGTCCGCGAGGTGTCTTGGGTTTATTTTGGTTCTTTAAAAACGGAAGTCTTGAGGTTTGAGGAAGTGTGAAGTGTTTTTCATAAATGTGCAGAATAATTACACTATGAGTGATCAGATTCTCCTTACTCACCCACCCCCAGTCCTTTGCTGTTATCCACTGTGATTTTATGCATTAAAAGCATATTCATGTGTATCCAATCCTAAGTAAAGTTGAATGAAACTTATGGAATGAACCTGTTTTGTCTCTCTTTCAATGGATCATCTTCAAAGATAGTGTTGAGTCAGCATAGCCGTGTGATTAATCACAGAGTTTACAACTACACCAAAAATGATTTTTAATTTCATGCTCTACAAAAATTTATTTGAAATTGTGAACTGAAATAACCTGGGGTAATGGAATGCAGGTCTGCTACATATCCTTCTGCCACATTCATTTCTAAATTGTTTGATGTTTTGCGGTCTTTTGGTTCTGAGAAGTTTGATTTTTCTGTTGATCATTTTCATCTTGTGGTTCTTCTGTTTTAATAAGTTGTCTTACACTAAAAAGTTGTAAAGAAATGTATACAACCAATTTAAAAATTGTTGCCTTTTCTGTCATTAAACTCTGGTACATATTGGCATAACATATAAAGATCTATGAAACTAGAACTATTAAAGAAATTAGATCTTAGTTTCCTGTGACAAGCAATTTTTTGTTATCTATACTTTCCTCTGATAAAATGTTTTATCTATGATTTCTTTAGCTTAGACAATATTTCTTGGGTGAACTTGATGGAGAAATGCTTTTCATAAATGGATGAGATGCTCTTGCAACATTAAAGTCTATAAAGTTAAAAAAAAATAGCTCAACTGGAATTCCATCACCTCCACTAGCTTTGTTCATAGTGATGCTTCCTAAGGCTCATTTGACTTCATATTCGAAGATGTCTGGCTCTAGGTGAGTCATCACACCATTGTGGCTATCTAGGTCATTAAGATATTTTTTGTACAGTTCTTCTGTTTATTTTTGCACCTTTTCTTAATATCTTCTGCTTCTGTTAGGTCCCTACCATTTCTGTCCTTTATCAAGCCCATCTTTGCATGAAGTGTTCCCTTGGTATCTCTAATTTTCTTGAAGAAATCTCTAGTCTTTCCCATTCTATTGTTTTCCTCTATTTCTTTGCATTGATCACTAAGGAAGGCTTTCATATCCCTGCTTGCTATTCTTTGGAATTCTGCCTTCAGATGCTTATATCTTTCCTTTTTTCCTTTGCCTTTAGATTCTTCTCTTCTTTTCTTAGCTATTTGGAAGGCCTCTTCAGACTATCTTTTTGCCTTTTAGCATTTCTTTTTCGCAGGGATGGTCTTGATCACCACCTCCTGTACAATGTAATGAACCTCCATCTATAGTTCATCAGGCACTTTATCAGATCTAATCCCTTGAATCTATTTGTCACTTCCACTGTACAATTGTAAGGGATCTTATTTAGGTGATACCTAAATGGTCTAGTGGTTTTCCTTACTTTCTTCAATTTAAGTCTGAATTTGGCAATAAGGAGTTCATGATCTGAGCCACAGTCAGTTCCCAGTCTGGTTTTTCTCTGTTTAGAGCTTCTCCATCTTTGGCTGCAAAGAATATAATCAATCAGATTTTTGTTTTGACCATCTCGTGATGTCCATATGTAGAGTCTTTTCTTGTGTTTTTGGAAATGGGTGTTTGCTATGACCAATGCATTCTCTTGGCAAAACTCTGTTAGCCTTTGCCCTGCTTCATTCTGTACACCAAGGCCAAATTTGCCTGATACTCCAGGTATCACTTGACTTACTACTTTTGCATTACAGTCGCCTATAATGTAAAAGACATCTTTCTTTTGGGGGGGGAGTATTAGTTCTAGAGGGTCTTGTAGATCTTCATAGAACCATTCAGCTTCTTCAGCATTACTGGTTGGGGCATAGACTTGGATTACTGTGATACTGAACTGTTTGCCTTGGAAATGAGCAAAGATCATTCTGTAATTTTTGAAATTGTACCCAAGTACTGCATTTTGGACTGTTTTGTTGACTATGATGGGTATTCTATTTCTTCTAAGGGATTCTTGCCCACAATAGTAGATATAATGGTCATCTGGGTTAAATTCACCTGTTCCAGTCAATTTTAGTTTTCTGATTCCTAAAATATCAGTCTTCACTCTTGTCATCTCCTGTTTAGCCACTTCCAATTTACCTTGATTTATGCACCTAACATTCCAGGCTACTATGCAATATTGTTCTTTACAGCATCAGACTTTACTTCCATCACTAGTCACATCCACATCAGCTAGGCATTGTTTTTGGTTTCGCTCCATCTCTTTATTCTTTCTGGAGTTATTTCTCCACTCTTCTCCAGTAGCATACTGGGCACCTATCATCCTGGCAAGTTCATCTTTCATTGTCATATCTTTTCTTTTTTTTTTTCCTTTTCATACTGTTCATGGGGTTCTCAAGGCAAGAATACTGAAGTGGCTTGTTATTTCCTTCTCCAGTTGACCACATTTTGTCAGACCTCCCACCATGAGCTGACCATCTTGGGTCACCCTACACAGCATGGCTCATAGTTTTATTAAGCAGACAAGGCTATGGTCCTTGTGATCAGTTTGAATAGTTTTCTGTGATTGTGGTTTTTATTCTGTCATTTTCTGAAGGATAAGGATAAGAGGCTTATGGAAGCTTCCTGATGGGAAAGAGAGTGGGGGAAACTGTTTCTTATTCTGATGGGTAGGGCCATGCTCAGTAAATATTTAACCCAATTTTCTGTTGGTGGGCAGGGCTGTGTTCCCTCCTTATTGTTGACCTGAGCCCAAACTATGGTGGAGGTAATGAAGATACCTGGTAACCTCCTTCAAAAGGTCTTTTGCACTCATTGCAGCACTCAGTGACCCCAACCCCGCAGCAGGATGCTGCAAGCCCATGCCTCTGATGGAGACGCTTGGACACACAGGCAAGTCTGGATCAGTCTCTTATGGGGTCATGGCTTCTTTCTCCTGGGTACTGGTGTACACAAGGTTTTGTTTGTGCCCTCTAAGAGTCTGTTTCCCCAGTCCTGTGTAAGTTCTGGCAGCTCTATGTTGGGGTTAATGGTGACCTCCTTCAAGAGGGCTTATGCCACACTGAGGTCTGCTGCACCCAGAGCCCCTGTCCCTGTGGCAAGCCACTGCTGATGCATTCTTCTGCAGAAGACATTCATACACTCAAAAGATTGTCTGGCTCCATCTATGTGGGGTCTCCTGGTGATGTAAAGTTTTGTTTGAGCCCTCCAAGATCTCTGTTGGGTATAGGGTTTGATTCTAAATGCAATTTTGCCCCTCTTACCATCTTTCTGGGGCTTCTCCTTTGCCGTTGGGCATGGGGTATCTTTTTCTTGGTTGGATCCAAAATTCTCCTGTTGATGGTTGTTCACCAGCGAGTTGTAATTTTGGAGTTGTCGCAGGAGAAGATGAGTTCACATCCTTTTACTCCACCAGCTTGGGATATTTGAATGGCTTTTAAACAATGCAAACTTTTTAAAATGAACAATAGAGATGAAAATGTTCTCAGGAAAATGGGGAGTAATTGAGCTTCTTTGGAATTGAATTCATGGAAGTAAAATAGAAATGTATAAGCTAAGACAGATAAGGCATTTTGAAGCTATATTGTGGAAGTTTTGATTTGAGTGCCAGTAACTTTGCATTTACTTCTTTAGGTAATGATGATCTTGTGTATACTTTTCAAAGAGAAGGTAGGTTAATCTAGTGTGTATTAAAAATCAGCCTCTAGATGGTAGAATGAGGAATGGAGAGGCAAGAGTTTGGGGAAAGGAAAAGAGATGGAGAGATTTTAATTAATCATGAAGAGTATCCAAAGCAAAAGAGTCACAGTGGAGAAAGACTGGATAGGAAGAATATGAAGAATAGTTTAGAAAGCTGCTTCAGTCATTCGCTTTAAAAATTGCGATAAATATCAGGGATAAGATGTGACTTTCTTTCATTGCAAAAGAAGCTAAAAATATGAAAAGCAAAAAGCATGGAAATGAACAAAATATCAATACTGTGACACTGTCACAAGAGTTGGGAGTGGAAAGAGATATTGACAATTAAGCAAAGACTTGATTTAAAAAACTTAGTATGTAATACTGAAGAATCTGAATTTATTCTCAGGTTTCTGGGAGACAAATAAAGGTTTAAGTGTAAAATGACTTAATCAGATTTGTGTTTTAGTATGACTTTTTAGTATGACTCAGACAGTAAAGAATCTGCAATGAGGGGGACCTGGGTTCAATCTCTGGGTTGAGAAGATCTCTGGAGAAGCAAATGGCAACCCACTCCAGTATTCTTGCCTGGAGAATTCCATGGACAGAGGAGACTGGCAGGCTACAGAGTCCATTGTTGCAAAGATTTGGACACAACTGGACAACTAACACTCAACAACTCAGCATAGATTCCCTGAAAATAGCAAGGGGTTATATTTGCAGCAGTAATGACATATATCTTAAACTTATCTTTTTTTAAGTTAAAGAGAGCATGTCAGCCTATGCATACAAATTTTGTAACCCTATATTACCACAATTAATTCCTGAAAAGTTATAAACTTTGTTTTGTCAGCTACAATTTTTCACTTTACGAGAGCTTTGTCAACAACTAAACTAGGTCCTTTGCCATCTGCCTCTGCAGAGACTAAACCTTGTGCTGCTGCAGCTGCTGACATTCCAACAACCCCTGCGGGAGTTCAGAATGGAGTGAGGCACTCTGTGCTCCAGGGAATCTGGTGGGACAGGTCTTTAGACAGTTGGGTGTTTTCAGAAAAAGATTTTATGGTATCGATGGTTTCATCTCCTCATATCTAGAAAAGCAATAAATCCTTTCATGGTGGCATGAGATCCTGTGACTAGCAGAAAACGTTTTGTAAAATGAGTGCTTAATGGTCAGGAAGATGCACTGGAGAAGGAAATGGCAACCCACTCCAGTATTCTTGCTTAGGAAATCCCATGAACAGAGAAACCTGATGGTCTACAGTCCATGGGATCACTAAGAGTTGGACAGGACTGAAAGATTAACACTTTCTTTTCACTTTCAATGTTATTGAACTCCACCTTCACCAAAACCTTATATATTGATCTTCCTCCCACTAACTTTTTGAAGTAGTCTCTCAGAGCTATCTGAGGTGCTGTGTGTCAGGCTGCAGTCCTCACGTTGCCCCAAATAAAACTTAACTTGAGACTCTCAAGTTGTACATCTTTTTTTAGTTGACAGTCCTTATTGATAGTTTACATCTAAATATTGAATCTATTTTTGTAAAACAATAATTTTAAATTTAATCAATAAAATCTGACCATAAAAATATTTTCTACACATTACAAAATATTGTTCCCTAAACAGGATGAAGAAGATTGTACCGCTGCTATTCAGATTTTCTGCTCAGGAGAAGCAAAATGTCAGTGAACACTAGATCCCACTTTTGATGGAAGTACATTGAAAGGAGAGTAAAAAGTGACCCACACATTTACTTAGACATTTCATGTTTAAACATCCACATTATATTTCATTAACAATGAATTCATAGGTGTTAATAAATTTGCATTTGAATTGTTTATACTTAAAAAGCTGTATGACCTTGGATAAATGGGAGAATTTTTCTTGTTGGAATTTCTTCCGGTGTGAAATAGTGAAGTGGTCCATTCTTAATATGACTCAATTATCAAAGTTGAAGAAGTTAAAGTCATGTATTTGAGTGTTATAGAATCAACATGTATGTTTGATTGACTCAAATACATTGTGCATATACTTTTGTTTAATCATTAAAAAAAATCAGCTACATATCCTTTACCAGTAATCTTAAATTACCTTACACACACACACAAAAAAAAAAAAACCTGAAGTGTAATAGAATAGACATCGTATTTCTTTCAACTCCTCTTACAAATTACCCTTATAACTCAGGCTCTGTTCTGATACTAATTGGCATTTCAGAGTTTACAATTTTAACATGGATCTTGATGACCAATCCCACAGTCAAAATGAAAGTATGAAAATACTTTATTTAAAATCTATTGCTCTTCATGAAGTAGCATGCCTAATAAAATAAGCTGACTTCATGCCATAAAAATAATGTTCATCAGTGCATTGAAAAGGATTAGGAAAAGCAAGCCATACTAAAAGTTAGAATCTTACATGGAACAACTGACTAGTTCAAAATTTGGAAAAGAATAGGACAAGGCTCCATATTATCATGCTCTTTAATTAACTTATATATGCAGATGATACCATTCCAATGGCAGAAAATGAGGATGAACTAAAGAACTTGATGAGGGTGAAAGAAAACAGTGAAAAAGTTGGCTTAAAGCTCAACATTCAGAAAACGAAGATCATGGCATCTGGTCCTATTACTTCATGGCAAATAGATGGGGAAAAATTGGAAACAGTGAGAGACTTTATTTTTGGTGGCTCCAAAATCACTGCAGATGGTGACTTCAGCCAGGAAATTAAAAGATGCTTCCTCCTTGGAAGAAAATTTATGACCAACCTAGACAGCATATTAAAAAGAAGAGATATTACTTTGCCAATAAAGTTCCATCTAGTCAAAGCTATGGTTTTTCCAGAGGTCATGTATGGATGCGAGAGATGGATCATAAAGAAAGCTGAGCGCCAAAGAATTGATGCTTTTGAACTGTGGTGTTGGAGAAAACTCTTCAGAGTCCCTTGGACTTCAAGGAGATCCAACCAGTCAATCCTAAAGGAAATTAGCCCTGAATATTAATTGGAAAGACTGATGCTGAAACTGAAGCCCAAATACTTTGGTCACCTGATGAGATGAACTGACTCATTGGAAAAGACCTGGTGGGATTGTGTCACCAACTTGATGGACTTGAGTTTGAGCAAGCTTCAGAAGTTGGTGATGGACAAGGAATCCTGCCCATGGCCTGCAGCACTCCATGGGGTCATAAAGAATTGGACATGACTGAGCAACTGAACTGAACTGCAAATAACTGCAGACAGTAAGTGCAGCAATGAAATTAAAAGATGCTTGCTTTTTGGAAGAAAATCTATGACAAATCTAATGTATTAAAAAGTAAGAACATCACTTTGCTGGCAAAGATCCTTATAGTCAAACCTATGGTTTTTTCCAGTAATCATGTGCTGTTGTGAAAGCTGGACCATAAAGAAGACTGAGTACCAAACAATCCATTCTTTTGAATTGTGGTGTTGGAGAAGACTCATGAGTGTCCCTTGAACAGCAAAGTCATCAATCAAATCAGTCATTCCTAAAGAAAATCAACGTGAAATATTCACTGGAAGGACTGATGCTGAAGCTGAAGCTCCAATAATTTGGCCACCAGATGTGAAGAGCCAACACTTTGGAAAAGACCCTGATGCTTGAAAGATTGAGGGCAAAAGGAGAAGGCATCAGAGGGTGAATTGGTTAGATAGCATCACTGACTCCATGGACATGAATTGAGCCAACACCGGGAAATAATGAAGGACAGGGAAGACTGGCATGTTGCAGTCCATTGGGTCACAAAGATCTGGACATGACTGAGCAACTGAACAACAACAACAGTTAATCATTTCAAGATTCAATATGCTTAATAAGAACACCATGAGACTCAAAAATAGGACATATTCTTTTAAGGAAGTCCTTTTTCTCAAAAGTGTAGACACTACATTTAGAATTGAAGTTTAGATTGAAGGCTGAATTTGAGTTTTATAAAATAAACACGAATCTTCATTCACCTTTTTCTACTAAACCCAGTTCCTACAGGAATCAGCAACTTGAATAAGTTCACAGGAAAATGAAACAAAGTTGCTTTGGCTAATGGTTTGTGAAAGAAGTAAATGCAGGGACTCATCTGAACCTTAGCTGTGTCAATTATGTAGATGAATACGTAACAGGCTATCTTTCAAAACACTATAAATGATATCAGTGGAATAAGCAAAGAAAATTGGACCCCAGATGCTGGGTGATTTGCCAAGATTTTGATCAGAAGCACACACTTGCCAATTGGATTTAGCATGGATGTGTGGTATTTACATAATAAAATTTAAATATTAATTTTATTCCTTGAAGTAAAAAGAAAATAATGCAAACAAAAGATATAAATGAAATAATTACATGCATATACTTAAATTGGGTTTAATATTTTTTTAACATTTATATTCTCAAAAACAGCAAATGAATTGGCAAAAGGATTCAAAAGATACAAATTTTAACAAACTCTTCATGTATCTCATTTTTTAACAAAAGTGCTAAATTCTATTTTAATTAATTATGTATGGACTAAATACTTCAGCTCTAATAATAGATATTTTTGCTTAATATTTTGAAAGGCAACAAAACAAAGAGCCCAAAGATTTTGCATCAGCTCTGAGAAGTATTAGATCTTTGATTTGAGGTAATCTGTTCAGCCATTTTTGGTCAGCATTTTCTCATCTGTATAATGGGAAGTCAGTGAAATACTTATTAGAAATCAGTTTAAGAATAAATGTCTCTCTTAACTGAAATAAATTTATTCATTTACAGAAGGCGACTTATTTGAGTTTTATAACAAAAGTCATCAAAAGATCACTGGTGTGGCATCAAAAACAGAAAGTTCGAATTGGTCATGACGACAAGCTGAGTGACATTGGGCAAATCACTAAGTTGAATTATGGGCTCAGACCTCTTCTAATGTTTCATGTTTCTCAGTCCATAGACAGTGACGATAAAAGCCTTCTCCCTCTTTGGCACACAAAAAGGCTTACTTACTCAAAAGACTATTTCCCAAACAGAGCATTCAGTGTGAAGTTGTATAATTTTGGTTGGTCTATATCAAGTCACCATAAAGGATTTTAAAAGCAACACTCATTTGAGTTATAAAAATTTCATCAAAATGTAATTAAACTCCCCACAAAGCACACTTTATGCACTATTATACAAGAAAGTCACCATCTTGCAATAGTTTTTGGATGTTTAAGTTTCTAAATATTTCAAGGTGTGCTCAGTTTTCAATGACTTCCCTTGTGGCTCAGCTGATAAAGAATTTGCCTGCAATGTGGGAGATCTGGGTTCAATCCCTGGATTGGGAAGATCTCCTGGAGAAGGGAAAGGCTACTCCACTATTCTGGCCTCGAGAATTCCATGGACTGTATAGTCCATGGGGTCGCAAAGAGTCAGACACGACTGAGCAACTTTCACCTTCACTTTCAGTTTTGAATAGATGTGCTCATACCTTGTAATCCTTTATTTCTTGTTTGATCATGAAAAAAAGTCTTTATAAGATAGCTGGATACATGAGACATTTGCATAAAAATTGCCATTACTATCTCAGGGTTAGAGTTTTAGGGTTCCCACACTAACTGCAACTGTCCTGTTAATCCACCTTTCACAAACCACCGATCTTTGTTGCCAAGAGATAGTTTAATAAATGCTACAGCAAATGTTCATTTTTGATTCCCAGTTGGAGATTCATTAATGAACCCTTCTGCTTTCCAGCAAAGCATGTACCTGAGTCCTCTCTAGCTAAAATAAAGTAAATAAATGAATGAATAATAAATATTTACATAATGAACAATCTTGCCTTATTTCCTACTATCCTAAGAACAGAAAAATGCTCCTTCATCTTGCTTAATCTCTGACTTTTATTTACTCTGCAGATACAATACAAGGGAGGACTGGGGATCTTCTTTCTTTACAAGAAGGGTTAGACTGTGTCCAACAGTGACCAGAGGTTTTGCTGAGACAGTGCTCTAGAAAACACTCACTTGTGAGATATAAGTGCAATTAAACATCATCCAGAGAAAAATATGTCAAATTTAATAAAATATGAAAATTGATGTCTATACCATTATAGGTATGGCCTTACTCAAAACTATTTATAAATAAGTAAAACTTAGAACTGTCATATCTTTTTTCCCTTTTCATACTGTTCATGGGGTTCCCAAGGCAAGAAGGTCAAGAAGCAACACTTGGAACTGGGCATGGAACAACAGACTTGTTCAAAATTGTAAAAGGAGTACATCAAGGCTGTATAATGTCACCCTGCTTATTTAACTTCTATGCAGAGTACGTCATGTGAAATCCACGACTGGATAAACCACAAGCTGGAATTGTGACTGACCTTAGATATGTGGATGACAACACCATTATGGCAGAAAGTGAAGAAGAACTGAAGAGCCTCTTGATGAAAGAGAAAAGTCAAAAGCTGACTTAAAACTCAACATTCAAAAAACTAAGGTTATGATATTCAGTTCCATCACTTCATGGCAAATACATGGGGAAACAGTGGAAACAGTGAGAGACTTTATATTCTTGAGCTCCAAAATTACTGCAGATGGTGACATCAGCTGTGAAATTAAAACACACTTGTTCCTTGGAAGGAAAGTTATGATCAGCCTAGACAGCATATTAAAAGTAGAGACATTACTTTGCCAACAAAGGTCTGTATAGTCAAATCTATGGCTTTTCTAGTAATCACATGTGGATGCAAGAACTGAACCATTAAAAAGGCTGAGCATTGAAGAATTGATGCTCTTGAACTGTGATGTTTGAGAAGACTCTCAAGAGTCCCTTGGGCAGCAAGGAGATCCAACCAGTCAATCCTAAAGGAAGTCAGTCCTTAATATCATTAGAAGGATTGATGCTGAAGCTGAAACTCCAATACTTTGGCCACCCAACACAAAGAACTGACTCATTGAAAAAGACCCTGATACTGGGAAAGATTGAAGGCAGGAGTAGATGTGGATGACAGAGAATGAGATGGTTGGATTGCATCACCTACTTGATGGACATGAGTTTGAGCAAGCTCCAGGAATTGTCCTTGATGGACAAGGAAGCATGGTGTGCTGCAGATCATGGGATCACAAAGAGTCAGACATGACTGAATGACTGAACTGAAATGAACCCTTCAGGGGAAGATTGCATAATATTCATTTCTATCTCCCCAATAAGCAACAACCTAGAATATAGAAGAACAGATTTTGCAAACTGTGGACAATCCATTGGTGAGCTGTAAAATTCTTTTGGTGAATCCTGACTAGCAGACAGATTAATGAAAAGGAAAAAATAAAGAAGAATAAGAAATAGATAGATAGATAGGAATAGGAGAGCATAAGTCAGAATGTCAGAAAGTCAACATGCTCTCAATACCATAGTCTTCAGCTTTTTCTTCCTCTTCTTAGGACAAATTATATAGACTGACTTATCCTTTCAAAATATGTATGTTGAAAACCTGCCCAAGATGATAGTATTAGAAGGTGGGAAGAGTTGATTAGATCATGAGGGCATTTCCCTCTTGAAAGGATTAGTGCTCTTAAAAAGAAAGTGGAGTTGCTCAGTCCTGTCTGACTCTTTGAGACCCCATGGACTGTAGCCTGCCAGGCTCCTTCATCCATGGAATTTTCAAGGAAAGAATATTGTAGTGGGTTGCTATTTCCTTCTCCAGGGTATCTTCCAAACCTAGGGATCAAAGCCAGGTCTCCTGCATTGCAGGCAGATTCTTCACCATCTGAGCCAACAAGTAAGTACACTCTTATAAAAGAACTCTCTAATCTGTTCTACTATGTGAAGACACTGTAAGAAAACATCATGTATGAACCAGAAAGTGGACTCTCACTAGATGGTGAATCTATAGGTGGCTATCTTGCCTGGAGAATCCCAGGGACGGGGGAGCCTTGTGGGCTGCCATCTATGGGGTCGCACAGAGTCGGACACGACTGAAGTGACTTAGCAGCAGCAGCAGCATGGGAAATAAATGCCTGCTGTTCATAAGTAACCCAGTTTATGATTTTTTTTTTGTTGTTGTTAATATCAGCCTGAATAGACTAAGAAAAAGATGAGTCATTACATGATTCCCCTAGGCATTCTTCTGTTCCACATGACAAGCACAAAAGTAGTTTTAATCTAGTGGATTGGCAGAACTAAAATTACTGGGTTCATGGATTTGGTACTTTGTTGAAGATGGCTATAAAAGATTCAGCTGGAACTGTTGACTAGACAGCCTACATATAGGTTTTCTGGTACAACAGTTTGGGAATAAATAAAGATATTTCAAAACAAAAACTGAGAGAGTTTATTTTTAGCAGACATGCCTTGTAAGAAATGCTATAAGATGTTCTTGAAGCTGAAAGCAAGTGACACTGGGTGGTAAGTTGAATGTACACACCAAAAAAAAAAAAAAAAAAAAAAACTGAAAAAGAAAATTATGTAATCATGAAGAAGCAAAAATACATAATTCTTCTTTTTTCTATGAACTAATTTTACAAAAAATATAAAGCAATATGTATATAATATTATTGATGTGCTTGTAATATATGGAAATGTCACATATTTAATAATAATAACAGCACAAAGTTGATCGGTAGGAAGAAAGCTGTCTTGAATGAAAGAATTAGCTCTATATGGTTAATCAAGTCCACAGGAACAAATAGAAAGAAACAAAAATGATAAATAAGGAATTTATATTATGATAACCTCCCAAAACATATATTTGCTCCTTTTTGTTTTTGTCATTTTAAATAGATATAAAATTATGGAGTGTAATAATAACTCAGAAAGGAGAAGAACATGGGGATATATGAGTGACATTTCTCTAACTCACTAAAATTGTCAGTAAAACTGCAATTTTGATAAGCTGAAATATTTAAGGTAACCTGTACAGCAATAGCTAAAATAAAAAACTTAGAAAAGAGCAAACATTAATAATGGAATTAATTATTACACTACACTAGCAAACATTCATTTGCTACAAAAGAAGGCAAGGAGATTTGTTGTTGTTCAGTCGCTCAGTCATGTCTTGCACTTTGTGACCCCATGGACTGCAGCACACCAGACTTCCCTGTCCTTCACCATCTCCTGGAGCTTGCTCAAACTCATGTCCATTGAGTCAGTGATGCCGCCCAACCATCTCGCACTCTGTCATTCCCTTCTCTTCCTGTCTTCTATCTCTCCCAGGGTTAGGGTCTTTTCCAATGAGTTGGCTCTTCACATCAAGTGGCCAAAATATTGGAGCTTCAGCTTATAGAAAGAAAGAAAAAGCATTTATGTACTAGAGGAAAGTAAAGTAAAAAGATAAAGGCAGGAATAAATCAAATCGTATCAATTAAACATTGATGATGAATTACTTAAGCAATGCAATCAAAAAGCAAGGAAGTGGGAGACAAATCCTTGGCTGGACACAGCAAAGTTTATTTTCACTGTGCCATGAGCCAAAGCTGACTCCAGGATGGCTGAGAAGTCTGACAGGGAAGGTGGATCTGAGGGGTTCCCCACTTTTTAGCTCACCCACCTTCAGTGATACAATCCCTGGGTTGATTCAACCAGCATGCTGGTTGAATCTTGGGTCTGAGGGAGCAGACAATTACTATTCTCTCCCCTGTCATGATGCCCTCTTTTGTGGGAACTCTCCTGTAAAAGTGTTCCTCAGCAAGAGGATGCCCATCATGAATAACAACAGCAAAAATGCAGAGAATGTAAAACTGAAAAAAATATGATCCAGTTGTATGCTGTCTACAGGGAAAATATTAGATTCAATGATACAACTAGGTTAAAACTGAAAATATGGAAAAACGATATGTAAAGCACAACTGCCAGAATGTTGGAAGTGGTTATATTAATATCATAAAAAAATAGACTTTAGGGCAGAAAGAAATTACTAGATTTAAAGATGGGTATTTTACCAAAAAAAAAAAAAAAAATCATGAGGAAGATATAACAATTATAAATATATTTGCCTGTTACTCCAGGTATTTCTTGACTTCCTACTTTTGCATTCCAGAGACACATGATATACCAACTGAGCTATGGGGGAAGTCCCTTGTAATGAAAAGGGCATCTTTTTGGATAATAGTTCTAGAAGGTCTTTTAGGTATTTATAGAGCCATTCAACTTCAGCTTCTTCAGCATTACTGGTTGGGGAATAGACTTGGATTACGGTGATATTGAATGGTTTGCCTTGGAAACAGATCATTCTATCATTTTTGAGACTGCATCCAAGTACTGCATTTTGGACTGTTGTTGACTATGATGGCTACTCCAATTCTTCCAAGGGATTCTTGCCCACAGTAGTAGAAATAATGGCGCAGGAAGCAGTGGCAGGCCGGCACACTAAGCGCAGGCGGCCGTGGCAGGCCGGCGCACTAAGCGCAGCCGAGAGCTACCCCAAGTCCGAAGTCAGGGACAGCGGCCCAGAGTGCCAGGCTGTGATGGCACAGGAACAGCCGGGAGGAGCCACCTTGGCTGTGAGGAACTACCCAGCGTTCAAGGCCAGTGGTGGTCAGGAGGAGACACCCCACGTCCGAGGTCAGGGGCGGCAGGGAGCAGCCACCTCGTGCACGAGGCCAGGGGAGGTGACCCTGAGGAGCCACCCCAAGCCCGAGGCCAGGGCCGGCAGCGAGAGGAGCAACCCGAGGAGCAGTGGCTGAGCAGGCACAGGAGGGCGTAGAGGAGCTATCCCACATTGAAGGTCAGGAATGGCAGCGGTAAGGACATACCCCTCATCCAAGGTAAGGAGCAGCGGCTGTGCATTGCTGGAGCAGCAGTGAAGAGATACCCATGCCCAAGGTAAAAGAAACCCAAGTAAGATGGTAGGTGTTGCAACAGGGCATCAGAGGGCAGACACAATGAAACCATACTCACAGAAGACTAGTCAATCTAATCACACTAGGACCACAGCCTTGTCTAATTCAATGAAACCAAGCCATGCCTGCGGGGCAACTCAAGACGGGTGGGTCATGGTGGAGAGATCTGACAGAATGTGGTCCACTGGAGAAGGGAATGGCAAGCCACTTCAGTATTCTTGCCTTGAGAACCCCATGAACAGTATGAAAAGGTAAAATGATAGGATACTGAAAGAGGAATTCCCCAGGTCATTAGGTGCCCAATATGCTACTGGAGATCAGTGGAGAAATAACTCCAGAAAGAATGAAGGGGTGGAGGCAAAGCAAAAACAATACCCAGTTGTGGATGTGACTAGTGATAGAAGCAAGATTCGATGCTGTAAAGAGCAATATTGCATAGGAACCTGGAATGTCAGGTCCATGAATAAAGGCAAATTGGAAGTGGTCAAACAAGAGATGGCAAGGGTGAACATCGACATTCTAGGAATCAGCGAACTAAAATGGACTGGAATGGGTGAATTTAAGTCAGATGACCATTTAATCTACTAGTGTGGGCAGGAATCCCTCAGAAGAAATGGAGTAGCCATCATGGTCAACAAAAGAGTCCAAAATGCAGTACTTGGATGCAGTCTCAAAAATGACAGAATGATCTCTGTTCATTCCCAAGGCAAACCATTCAATATCAGTTATCCAAGACTATGCCCCAACCAGTAATGCTGAAGAAACTGAAGTTGAATGGTTTTATGAAGACCTACAAGACCTTTTAGAACTAACACCCAAAAAAGATGTCCTTTTCATTATAGGGGACTGGAATAAAAAGTAGAAAGTCAAGAAACACCTGGAGTAACAGGCAAATTTGGCCTTGGAATGCGGAATGAAGTAGGGCAAAGACTAATAGAGTTTTGCCAACAAAATGCACTGGTCATAGCAAACACCCTCTTCTAACAACACGAGAGAAGACTCTACACATGGACATCACCAGATGGTCAACACCAAAATCAGATTGATTATATGCTATGCAGCCAAAGATGGAGAAGCTCTACACAGTCAACAAAAACAAGACCAGGAGCTGACTGTGGCTCAGATCGTGAACTCCTTATTACCAAATTCATACTCAAATTGAAGAAAGTAGGGAAAACCACTAGACCATTCAGGTATGACCTAAATCAAATCCCTTATTATTACACAGTGAAAGAGAGAAATAGATTTAAGGGCCTAGATCTGATAGATAGAGTGCCTGATGAACTATGGAATGAGGTTCATAACATTGTACAGGAGACAGGGATCAAGACCATCCCCATGGAAAAGAAATGCAAAAAAGCAAAACGGCTGTCTGGGGAGGCCTTAGAAATAGTTGTGAAAAGAGGAGAGGCAAAAAGGCCAAGGAGAAAAGGAGTTCCAAAGAAAAGCAAGAACAGAAAGCCTTCTTCAGTGATCAATGCAAAGAAATAGAGGAAAACAACAGAATGGGAAAGAATAGAAATCTCTTCAAGAAAATTAGAGATACCAAGGGAACATTTCATGCAAAGATAGGGTCGATAAAGGACAGAAATGGTATGGACCTAACAGAAGCAGAAGATATTAAGAAGAGGTGGCAAGAATACATGGAAGAACTGTACAAAAAAGACCTTCACGACCCAGATAATCATGATGATGTGATCACTAATCTAGAGCCAGACAACTTGGAATTTGAAGTCAAGTGAGCCTTAGAAAGCATCACTATGAACAAAGCTAGTGGAGGTGATGGAATTCCAGTTGAGCTGTTTCAAATCCTGAAAGATGATGCTGTGAAAGTGCTGCACTCAATGTGCCAGCAAATATGGAAAACTCAGCAGTGGCCACAGGACTGGAAAAGGTCAGTTTTCATTCCAATCCCAAAGAAAGGCAATGCCAAAGAATGCTCAAACTACTGCACAATTGCACTCATCTCACACGCTAGTAAAATAAAGCTCAAAATTCTCCAAGCTAGGTTTCAGCAATACGTGAACCGTGAACTTCCCATTGTACAAGCTGGTTTTAGAAAAGGCAGAGGAACCAGAGATCAAATTGCCAACATCCGCTGGATCATGGAAAAAGCAAGAGAGTTCCAGAAAAACATCTATTTCTGCTTTATTGACTATGCCAAAGCCTTTGACTGTGTGGATCATAAGAAACTGTGGAAAATTCTGAAAGAGATGGGAATACCAGACCACCTGACCTGCCTCTTGAGAAACCTGTATGCAGTTCTGGAAGCAACAGTTAGAACTGAACATGGAACAACAGACTGGTTCCAAATAGGAAAGGTGTACCTCAAGGCTGTATATTGTCACCCTGCTTATTTAACTTTTATGCAGAGTACATCATGAGAAACGCTGGACTGGAAGAAACACAAGCTGGAATCAAGACTGCCGGGAGAAATATCAATAACCTCAGATATGCAGACGACACCACCCTTATGGCAGAAAGTGAAGAGGAACTCAAAAGCCTCTTGAGGAAAGTGAAAGAGGAGAGCGAAAAAGTTGGCTTAAAGCTCAACATTCAGAAAACGAAGATCATGGCATCCGGTCCCACCGCTTCATGGGAAATAGATGGAGAAACAGTGGAAACAGTGTCAGACTTTGTTGTTTTTTTTTTTTTTTTGGAGGCTCCAAGGTCACTGCAGATGGTGATTGCAGCCATGAAATTAAGAGACGCTTACTCCTTGGAAGAAAAGTTATGACCAACTTAGACAGTATATTGAAAAGCAGAGACATTACTTTGCCGACTAAGGTCTGTCTAGTCAAGGCTATGATTTTTCCAGTAGTCATGTATGGATGGGAGCGTTGGACTGTGAAGAAGTCTGAGCGCCAAAGAATTGATGCTTTTGAACTGCGGTGTTGGAGAAGACTCTTGAGAGTCCCTTGGACTGCAAGGAGATCCAACCAGTCCATTCTGAAGGAGATCAGTCCTGGGATTTCTTTGGAAGAAATGATGCTAAAGCTGAAACTCCAGTACTTTGGCCACCTCATGTGAAGAGTTGACTCATTGGAAAAGACTCTGATGCTGGGAGGGATTGGGGGCAGGAGGAGAAGGGGACAACAGAGGATGAGCTGGCTGGATGGCATCACTGACTCAATGGACTCAGGTCTGAATGAACTCCAGGAGTTGGTGATGGACAGGGAGGCCTGGCGTGCTGCGATTCATGGGGTCACCAAGATTCAGACACAACTGAGCAACTGAACTGAACTGAACTGAACCTAGACAGCATATTAAAAAGCAGAGACACTGTTTTGCCAACAAAGGTCTGTGTAGTTAAAGTTTCTTTTTTTTTTTTTCCAGTAGTCATGTGTGGATGTGAGGATTGGACTATAAAGAAAGCTGAGTGCCAAATAATTGATGCTATTTAACTATGGTGTTGGAGAAGACTCTTGAGAGTCCCTTGGACAGCAAGAAGGTCTAACCAGTCAATCCTAAAGGAAATCAGTCCCAAATATTCATTGCAAGAACTGATGCTCTAATACTTTGGCTACCTGATGCAAAAAACTGACTTATTTGAAAAGATCCTGATGTTGGGAATGATTGAAGATGGGAAGAGAAGGGGATGACAGAAGATGAGATGGTTTGATGGCATTGCTGACTCAATTGATATGAGTTTGATTAAACACTGGGCATTGGTGATGGACAGTAAAACATGTACTTCAGTCCATTGGGTTGCCAAGAGTCAGACATGACTGAGTGGCTGAAGTGAACTGAACTCTACCACCTAACAACAGAGCCCAAAACGCATGAAGCAAAACTAAAAATTTAATGAAGAAACAAACAATTCATCAACAATAGTTCAAAACTTTAATAACTCACATACAGCAATAGATTGAATAACTAAACAGGAGTTCACAAGAAAGTAAAACATAAGAAAATTTCAAAAATACTTAAAAAATAAAAGAAGATATTTGAATGTCATATCTGGTATCACATTTGTATTTGGAAAATATAAAAAATACTTAGAATTTAATAAAGGAACATAGTTTTAAAATGGGCAATGTATCTGAATAGATATTTTTCCACAGAAGATATACAAATGGCCATAAGCACATGGAATTTATTCAACATCATTAGTCATTAGGAAAGTACAAAGCAAAGTCTCAAGAAGATACTATTCACAACCAGTAGGATGTAACTAAAAAGCAAACAACAATAAGTGCTGCAAAGGAAGCAGAAAATTTAATAATCCATACACTTGTGATGGGAATGTAAAACAGGGCATTTGCTTTGGAGCACAGTTTTATAGTTCCTCTAAATGTTTAACAAAACGTTGCCAGGTGATCCCAAAATTTCACTCCTCGGTATGCTGCTGCTGCTAAGTCGTTTCAGTTGTGTCCGACTGTGTGTGTCCCCATAGATGGCAGCCCACAGGCTCCCCTGTCTCCAAGCAAGAACACTGGAGTGGGTTGCCATTTCCTTCTCCAATGCAAGAAAGTGAAAAGTGAAAGTGAAGTCACTCAGTTGTGCCTGACTCTTAGCGACCGCATGGGCTGAAGCCTGCCAGGTTCCTCCGTCCATGGGATTTTCCAGGCAAGAGTACTGGAGTGCGGTGCCATTGCCTTCTACACTCCTAGGTATACACGAAAGCTAAATGAACACATATGTCCACACAAAATTTTACACAGATTTTTTTAGTTCTATTTATAATAGCCAAAATGTGTCAATAATCCAAACATCTATCAATTGAGAAATAAGTGCATACAGTGTTTCTTATCTTTGTAATGAAATGTTCTTTGACATAACAAAATGTGCTCTGATATATAATATGGCATATGTAAATGTTTGTAAACATTATGCTAGATTAAAGAAACCAGTTACACAAAAACATTCTATCTCCCAATTTATAGTATATATCCAGAACAGCTAGTATATAACCTAGACAGCTGAAATAGATTAGTGATTGTAAAATTATGGTGAAAGGGACCAGGTAAAGTGTGGAATGTCAATAGTAAGGGTGATCACATTTTGAGAAATTATTTTTTCTTGAAGAATAAACTGAAATTTTAATCTAAGCAGAAAAGCTGAAGGTATGCTACCATTCTCTATTTCCATACATATTTGGAGCAATACTCTTCATTTTTTAAAAGAGAATAATAACTATCATTTACATATGAGTAATACAGAATATTTTTAATACTCTTTGCTCACTTACAACAAAGAACTACAGAATGTGTTCTCTTAAGAAGCACTCTAGCAAGGAGTTTCTGCTGCCAGTAACAAAGCTGCTACAGCTGATATCTGTATAGAGAATTGTAAAACCATTGGCTTTCCCCAATTTTTGTAATTCACATAAACTGGTCTCCTAGGTATAGAAAATTTAAAAACTAACTTCTGCCACTCAGCTCAATTGAAAATTTTTCAACTCAAAAGAATATACCTTTTTATAAAAATTGTAAATATATTCTTGAGAAAATATTTTGTATGCATTCCACACCTCCCTTTCTTCCATTTTCCTCCATTTTCCTTTAAACCTACAAATATCATCTCAAATTTATTTTCATGACTTCATAAGACAAGTGAAATGGAATGAGAAAATGATTTTTCAATCCTACTGAGAAATGTGTGCTAAAACAAGTTAATTGCAAAGCCAAGAAAATTACTGTAATTTTATTTGATTGTTAACTAATGAGAGAATGTGTTTCATAACTTAAAGAATATAAATATATGATTATTTTCCTTCAATAGTAAATGAAGGAAAGTGGGTATAGAATGGCCAAAAATTTGATTTCAATATTTGAAAATACCTTAGTGAATTTTAGAATAGCTTGGTCTATATATTTATATGTTTAGCCTCCTCTTTTAATTTTCTACTTTCTGTAGATAAATTTTCATGAAGGCCATTGTCAGAGGGGATTATCAAAGCAGCAGACTGGCACGGGCACTCCATAATTTGATGTTCAGGGATACTGACAGCGTGGACCAACAGAGGTAAGTTTGTTGACCACAATCGTTTGTTTGTTTGTTTGGTTTTGTTTTGCTTTATATTTATGCCTCTACCAATAAAAAGAATAAGAATATGCCATATGTTAAATGACATTAAAAAATAAAGACTTATTTGTAGCCCTGCTACCCTGACCCAAAGAATATTCCAGATATTATTTCCCTCACTGCCTTATCCACAATGAAACTTTATAGTAGTTTTCTTTCCTTCTTTCTTTTTTATTTTTTTACTCTTTTTATGTGGACAAGTACCTTATTGATCAAATAGTTGCACCAGTAAGAGATATATTGAACTAATTCTATAAATTTATTCTATTTCTGTAAAGAAAATATAGTTTATGAGATGTTCCCAAACATTAACTATAGAACATCTTTTAAGATATGGTCCTCATATATATGACTTATATAAATAAATTTTCTCTATCTTAATATATTCATATGTTAAATTAATTCTATCTTGATTAATAAGCCTCACTATTACATACTTACAATTTCCCATAAAAAAAGGCAGTTGTCCAAAATTTTACTTAAACAACTCCATTTAAGCTGAAGAAGTCATTAATATACTTTCCTTAAGAAGTACATTGGTCAGAAATTGGTCCAAGTTCTCATTTCAGGTAACGAGATATCTAAGAAGAGGTCATTTGATTATATACCAGAGATATCAAAACTAATTTTAATGATCACCGTAAGGCTTCCTCTTGGATCTTTCAGATTCTTAACTTTAAAATTAAATGATAATAATAATAAGAATAACTCACTTATTATGTGTCAAACACCATTTCAAGAACCTGAGACCATCTTATTTAATCCTGATGATGTCTCTCAGAAAGAAGTGATGATATTGTACATTTTTCACTAAAGATTGAGGCTTAGGTATGTGAAGAAGATGTTCATGGTAGAGTGTAGCAGAGAGGGAACTCATGCCAATATCCAGTTTTTCACCCACTGCACTATTCAGAGAATGAAATCTCATCTAACTTTAGAGGCCCCTGAGAGTTACAGATATATCATCCAATGGTGGCACCTTAGAGACTGTGACAAACTGTGCAGGAAGAAGATGACATTTGGGGTGAGGCCCCCTCATTCATACTTAAGCAGTGACTGCACATGGTTCTGTGCACTTAGACTAGCTCCCCTAAGATGTCATCTAGGAGTCTCCACTTCTCACCTGTGAACTCTGTGAACTTGAAGAAACCATATGACCTTGAGAAGGCAGAAGCAAAGAGCACCTGTCAATCATCCCTGCTATTGCTATTCTTTCATATCAAGAACCCACATAGAAATCTATCATTCTATTGTAATATGGGGAATCCTTGTAATACCTGGTAAACTTATTCTCTTAATTCATGGCAAGGCAATGTAACTGGAATACCAGAGCTGGAAAGAGTGACATGTTGGAAAGAAGACACTATAGAATAAACCTATGATTTAATGGAAGTCACATATTGCAATGGAATGATGCTGAAGCTGAAACTCCAGTACTTTGGCCACCTCATGCGAAGAATTGACTCATTGAAAAAAATTCTGATGCTGGGAGGGATTAGGGGCAGGAGGAGAAGAGAATGACAGAGGAGGAAATGGCTGGATGGCAACACTGACTCAATGAATGTGAGTTTGAGTGAACTCCGGGAGTTGGTGATGGACAGGGAGGCCTGGCGTGCTGCAATTCATGGTGTCACAAAGAGTCGGACACGACTGGGCAAACTGAACTGATAAAGAATATTCAGTAGTGGAAAGAACATGAAACATTTGAGAGCAGGACTTTAACATCTGTTTGGTCACACACCAGGCTCATGATCATGGGAAATCATCTGAGCCTCAGTTTCCTCATCTGTACAATAGGGATTATAATAATAATGCTACACCCAAGCTTGTTAGGAATGTGATATGACCTAATGGAAGAAATGAAAGTGAAATTGCTAGTCTCTCAGTTCAGTTGTATCTGACTCTTTGCAACCCCAGGGACTGTAGCTTGCCTCCAGAAGCCTCTGTACATGAAATTCTCCAGTCAAGAATATTGGAGTAAGTTGCATGTCCATCTCCAGAAGATCTTCCCTACCCAGCGACTGAATCTGGGTCTCCTGCACTTCAAGCAGATTCTTTATCTTCTGAGTCACCAGGGAAGCCCAGTACATAGTGCATGACTAAGATGCTCTGCTTATATTAGTTTTATTCTATCCCATTCACTCATAATATGCGTAAATATGTTAATATCTTTTGGAGAGTAGGGCTTATGCATATGGATTGAGATTCATTATTCAAATGAGAGGTAGAATAATGAAGTGAGGTACAAAGGCTTAGTATAAGAAAGGTCTTGAATAGAGTTTCTGTGTCCTGTCTCTTATATGTTACAAGGCCCTTTATTCACTGTAACAAAATTTATGATTCTTTGTTGCATATATTATTCCTATCAAGGCTGTATTTTCATAAGATTCCAAGATAATAAATGCAAATGTTTCAATAATGCCTGCTACATGTTATTCTAGCAGTTCAGTTAGGCTCTCAACAAATGCTGGTTATTTTAATTAACTATCTCAAGAATACAGAAAATAGAATTATTGTAGGTTGATAGAAGCAAAAATGGATTTATGCTAGAAATAAGACAAACTAAGCATTGAAAGATTTTAAGCATTTTGCCTGATACAGAAGAATAAAATAATGTTGGTAAGAGGAAAAGCCTGTAAAAATGTTCATACTAGTCAGGATTCTCTGGAAACACGGAACCAACAGGCTAGATGGATAGATAGATAGATACATAGATACACAGACAGACAGATAGATAGAGATTCTGCAGAATTAGAGCTCATATAATTATGTAGGTTGAAAAGCCCCACACTCTGTGTTTGGCAAAATGGAGATATAAGCCTCATTCTATAGTTCTTATCTGAGTCCATACTCATGACAACCAGGGGAGCTGGTGTTATAAATTTCTGTCTGAAAGCTGGGATGCTCAAAGTGTGAGAAAAGCCAATTTTTTATTTCAAGTACAAAGGCTGGAAAGGATTATATCTTAGCTCAAACAGTCCAGCAGAAGGTGTTCTTTCTTAATCAGCTTTTCTGTTCTTTTCAGGTCTTTGACTGGATGCAAACCAAACCCATCAGAGAAGACAATCTGCTTTACTCACTCTGCCAGTTCAAATGTTAATCTCCTTTGGAAGTACCTTTATAGACACACCCAGAATAATGTTTGACCAAGTATCTGTATACTTCATAAACGGGTCAAGCTTGCCCATGAAATTAGACATCATATCTTCAAATCCTTGGCATATCACTACTGTCTCTAAAAACCTAGGGCTATATTTGTTTTATTCGTTTTAATTTTCAAATGCAAAATGCTCCCACTGGGCCGTCAGCTCCATGGGTGTGCTGGGGCTGACATACCAGCTTGTGAAAACTGATTGTTAAACTCTCAGGAATTTTGTGGGCTAGTTGTTCATTTTTTGATAGGTTGAACTTGATCATAGTTAGTGTATTTATACCACAGAATTTAGCAAACACTGGAAATCAGATATGTTAAAAAAAAAAAAGAAACGGAAAGATAATTATTAAACATTATAACACTGCTATGATGTCTAAGGATCAGTGAAAAATGAAGAATTTTATGGAATATTTAAGATTTAATAAAGTTTTCAAATGTCCCATTTTGTTCAATATGTGATTTTATAATACATGACTTATTTATATTTCTTGTGAACATATATATCATTATTATTGCTATTATTGGAAAAATTACAAAAAGATTCATTTTACCATGGTGGCCTAAATTAAATAAATGTACGACCTGGCCAGACATGGATCACAGTCAGTAGATGTAACAATGTAGGTTCCTCTTGATAAAATGATTTAGCTTCCCTGCTCACAACCACATTTCTTCTTCTAAAAGTAATTTAAATCAAAGTCAGTCTTTAGTTGCAACTTTGCATGAAGCAGGTACATATGCTGATTTCAATCCTCCAAAATGGTGTTTTTTGCAACTGCATATTCTCAAATAATTTTTAATGGGCACTATCCTGCTTGTTTGAAAAATGGAATAAACTTGTCCTAAAATCAGGATGGCCATGTGGCATTATTCGATTGAGCTTGGATTAGGAATCAGGTGTTAGTCTGGATCCAAATCGTAACTCTGCCACTAACTTTCTGAGTAATCTTGAACAGCTCTACTTTTTATAAAATAACAAACTGTACTATATATAGCCATATTTCAGAATCATCTAAAACTTTCTTAAGGGAAAAAGAAAGCAGCCTAAAAACTAAGCCTCTCTCCTACATTCTCCTACCCTGGACACCAGTTGCAGCTACTGAGTAGAATTCTTTTGTCTGAAACTGTGCATGCACACACAAATATGCACATATATATGTACACACAGGCAACATATAGATGTTTGGATAGAAAAGAATAAAGAGGAGGGAGAAAGAAATAGAAAGAGAAAGAAAGAGGCTTGTCTCATCATTTACTCAATTTAATTATTTCCAAACTTTTATCATCTATATCTCTAAACACTTTTCTAGAATATTTTGAATTAAATCTTAATTACCACATTATTTTTTCTATAAATATTTTAGTGTGTGTGCACAAAGTTCATAAAGATGTAGTGACACGAGATCTACCTGTAGTGTGACAGTGTGGGGGTTCCATTAATCCACTCTTCATCAAACACAGTAAAAATTATTACCAAAAATTGCCACTTCAGGCCTTTGAAAAGGAAGGTCTTAAGGATAAACAATGAATAAACAGCCATTCTAGCGCATTGACAAAAATTTGGTAAGAAAGATGAACGTTTGGATGAGGACTTCTTTTTCCCTCTCCTCTCCAATCTCAGAGAGATGCCATTCTAGATTACTTTATTATTATTATTTTTTTTTTTTCTAGGTTGCTTTAGCTAGTAACTCAAGGCTCCTTCTCCAGTTGTCTCTCAGTCTGAGAACTTCATTCCTGGTAGGAGCAGGATGTCAGAGCTTCTCATCCAGGGCCCAGCTTCTATTGTTGAAGCTAAGCCCTTAAATTATAAGCCTCATTAGACACAGCATAGTAAGAAGAGTGGGGTCTTAATCATCCTTGTCTTTTTCTAACCTGCCTCCTAGACCAGAGGTGTCACTCAGAGAGAAACTTGCCATTGTACCTACACCTTACACCATAGTTCTGATTTAGAGATTTTGACTGGAAAAGGAAGATGTAAAACAGAGAACTCTCTAAAAAAATATCAAAGTATAGTTAATTTACAATGATGGATCAAATTATATTATATAGCAAAATGACTCAGTTATGTGTGTGTTTGCATGTGTATAATAATAATCTCTATCAAGAAGACACAACAATTATAAACATGTGTGCTTAATAACAGAGAAGCAAAATATTGGGTTGGCCAAAAATTTTGTGTAAGTTTTTCCATACAATTTTATGGAAAAATCCAAATGAACATTTTGGCCAACCCAATACATCAAACAAAACTGACAGAAATGAAGGGAGATATAGAAAATGGTTATACTTCAAGACTACATTATTCCACTTTCAATAGATTGAACAATAAACAGAAGATAAAAAAGAAAATAGAAGACTTGAAAAATGCTATACACCAACTAGAATGAATAGGCATCTATAGAACACTCCCCACAACAAAACATACAATTTTTTCATGTTTGTGGCAACTTTTCCAAAATAGATCATATGCCAGGCTATAAAAAAACTTCAATAAATTAGAAATGATAGAAATATTACAAAGTACATATTCTGACTGAAATGAAATAAAATAAAGATAGGGTGAGGAGAGAAGTAGGGGGGTTCAGGATGGAGGGGATGCATGTATATCTAAGGCCGATTCATATTGATGTATGGCAAAACCTATTACAATATTGTAAAGTAATTATCTTCCAATTAAAATAATTAATTTAAAAAATAAACAGCAGGGAAAATATAGAGACCAAAAACACATGAAAATTAAACAATTTCATTTGAAAATTAGAAATCACCAAACAGACAAAGACTCAGAAAATTCTATTAGATGAAAGAAAAAGAAGAGATAGCATAGCATTTGTTATGTATCTGAAGCAGTCCTTAAAGGCAAATTTATCTATCCAAATATCAACACTAAGATAGAAAAAAGATCTGTTAAAAGCCAGTTTTAGGGAAGAGCTTAACTAAGTTAGGAATTTGATAAGCTGTCTTAGTTCAGAGGATTAAGTCAAGAAATAGAAGATCAACTGAACAGGTTACACAGGAAAGAATCAGTATCCATTGGTCCAAGCCAGGACAAAGGGCATGGGTAATATATACTTCGTATATAAAAAATAAATAAATACTGTTTTTAACTACATAAAATGAATATAATAAAATATAATGCATGAAATTGGAAAAACAAAATTTAGAAAGGACTGTGGAGATGCATACAAAAGTGCCACTAGCTCTGGCTTCAGGTAAAGAACAATAAATATAAACCTGTTCAGGACTTTCTAAATATATACAGTGAGCCATGAGGTCTAACTTCCTCAGGGAAGCCTCTTGATTCTGATCTAAGTTTGGACATCAGTTGTTTTTCTCACTATCCATTTTGTTGTTGTTATTTCCTTACTAGAGTCACATGTTTTATCCCAGTTTCTTTGACTTTATCAAAGTCTGCTTAACTTTTCTTGCATGGTTTCATATATCCATGGATAGATAAACTGGTGACTCACTTTTTCAAGAAAACTTTCAAGTTCTATTCCTGCCTCCCTATCACTTTTGTTCATGAATCTGACCAGGTATTCATGGTCCTGAAAGGATGTTAACTAACTCCTGAGAGCTAGTCACGTTTAAGTTTGGTTATTCTAACAGGACACAGTTCAGTTCAGTTCAGTCGTTCAGTCGTGTCTGACTCTTTGTGACTCCATGAACCGCAGCACGCCAGGCCTCCCTGTCCATAACCAACTCCTGGAGTCCACCCAAACCCATCTCCATCGACGCGATGGTGCCATCCAACCATCTTATCCTCTGTCGTCCTCTTCTTCTCCTGCTCTCAATCTTTCCCAGCATTAGGGTCTTTTCAAATGAGTCAGCTCTTCACAACAGGTGGCCAAAGTATTGGGGTTTCAGCTTCAGCATCAGTCATTCCAATGAACACCCAGGACTGATTGATCTCCCTTAGGATGGACTGGTTGGATCTCTTTGCAGTCCAAGTGACTCTCAAGAGCCTTCTCTAAAACCACAGTTCAAAAGCATCAATTCTTTGGCGCTCAGCTTTCTTTATAGTCGAACTCTCACATCCATACATGACGACTGGAAAAACCATAGCCTTGACTACATGGACCTTTATTGGCAAAGTAATGTCTCTGCTTTATAATATCCTGTCTAGGTTGATCATAACTTTCCTTCCAAGGAGTAAACATCTTTTAATGTCATGGCTGCTATCACAATCTGCAGTGATTTTGGAGCCCAGAAAAATAAAGTCAGCCACTGTTTCCACTGTTTCCCCATCTATCTGCCATGAAGTGATGGGACTGGATGCCATGATGTTAGTTTTCTGAATGTTGAGTGAATAGACTATTAAGGATATGAGGTGGTTAAACAGCTTCTATTTACTGAAGGTTTACGTTGTCCCAGGTACTGTTTCCCAGGTGGTGCTAGTGGTAAAGATTCCACCTACCAGTCCAGGAGATATAGGAGTTGTGGGTTTAATTCCTGGGTTGGGAAGACTCCCTGGAGGAGACCATGGCAACCCACTCCAGTATTCTTTCCTGGAGAATACCATGGAGAGGAGTCTGGTGGGCTATGTATGGTCCACAGTGTTGCAAAGAGTTAGACATGACTGAAGCTAATTACAACCACACAGGTACTGTTTAGCTATCACATTGATAGTCAAAGAACTCTAAAAGGTATCAGTGATCAATTTTAAAAATTTATCTTTTTATTGGAGTATAATTCATTTACAATATTGTGGTAGTTTCTGTTATATAATAAAGTGGATCAGCTATATGTATACATATATCCCCTCTGTCTTGAACTTACCCACCGACCCCTCCATCCCTCCCCTATGAGTCATCATAGAGCACAGAGTTGAGCTCCCTGTGCTACACAACAGCTTTTCAGTAGCTTATATTTTACACTGCTGCTAAGTCGCTTCAGTCGTGTCTGACTGTGTGCGACCCCATAGATGGCAGCCCACCAGGCTCCCCTGTCCCTGGGATTCTCCAGGCAAGAACACTGGAGTGGATTGCCATTTCCTTCTCCAATGCATGCAAGTGAAAAGTGAAAGTGAAGTCGCTCAGTCGTGTCCGACTAGTAGCGACCCCATGGACTGCAGCCTACCAGGCTCCTCTGTCCGTGGGATTTTCCAGGCAAGAATACTGATATTTTACACATGATAGTGTATATATGAAAGTCCTACTCTCCCAATTCATTCATTGCTCAACTTTTAGATGAGAAAGCTGAGACTTACAGAGACCAAGTGACTTGATCAGGTCATAGCTACAAAGTAGACAATGACTATACCTGGATCTTTGCTTTCTCCTGAACCTTTCAAATCACTTAAGAATCTTTTCTGAGCAACGCTAGTAGAGAAATGCCAACTATATTTACTCTGAGGTTTTCTAATATAACAGACCGAAGAGGATATCCCCTGAGAAGAAAATCACTACAAATGAATTCATTTTCCCACGTGACTGTTTTAGAACTATCCATCAGTTTTCTACACCCACATGTCACTTAATTAACCTTCCTTGAATATAATAGAGCAGGCACAACATACTCAAATGATAAGGAAGGATGGATCATAAGCCCGTTGGGATGAGCATTAGTTCCCTCAGGTGCTGCAACAAGGCATATGAGCTATAGACTCAGGAATTTTAACTTCTTGAAAAGTGTCATAACTTCTGCCAACAGCCCTGCCTGTCATGTTTTAGTGAGATTTTGAAATAGAATTTAGAAGTTAAAAATAAGGTATACAACATGCAGTGCCACATGATGGACTTGGGCATGACTTGAATGGCAGCCAATCAGAAACTTCTATTAGGCAACACTCAGAGTTCCAAAGACAGTATGCCTATGAGTTCTGAAACATGTATATGTAAAGCTCTAAATGGAAAAGGAAACCTCTGGGTCTGAAATATGCTTGTTCTGTGCCAAGCAGCTATTAATTTGCACAGTAGATGTTTAAAAACTCAAATATCTTTCAGATGGTACCCATTTTATCAAAATTACACTGTAATTTAACTGAAAATTATGTTAACAGAGAAGTATACAGCTTGGGTCCAAATAATATGGTCAGTTGCATCCCTTTACAAATAGACTTTAAAAACATTGGCTTTCCCCATATCCTCAGGTTTGGCCTCCTTAGCCTAAGTCACCCCTTCTCCAGCTTCACAACAAGATCACCCCTCCTTGTTAAATACAAATACTGCATAACTTTCTGCCCAGTCCTGTCAGTATTTCAGAAATATTTAGTTCCCTTTCTCACTTATATATCTTCATCTGGGATTTTTTTCTGTTGCTTGTGATATTTATTCATCTTTAAAAATAAGTACTGAATGAATTAGATGCATATAAGAGCCTTATGTTTTCGTGTTTCCTGTCCATGTATCTAAAACAGTCAATTTGTGCTTCTGTATTTCTAATGCATTCTCTTACCACTTTCCTCTTAAAACATGTATTCATTGATCTCTCTTCTAAATAAAGCTCTGTGGAAGGGAAAAAATGAATTTGAAAATACTTCTACTTCAAGGAGATTAGAGTCTAATGGACAATCATTCCTTTCTGAGTATTTCAACATGATAAAACTTTAGAGAAAGGATTTGAAATGTACAAGAAAGCCTTAGAACTAATTTGTCTATTTTTGGTACTTAATTACACATTTTCTACTTAATATGTTACCCCCTAGAAAGCAGAAACTAGATAGTGGTTCTCTCTATATACACATGACTGCCTGCAGAAGTGGAGAGTAATACATTATAATATTACACAATGAAATGCACTGATTAAATTAGAAACAGAGTTGTGTAGCTGAAGATCTCAGTTTTGAAGGAAAATAAGAAAGAAATTGTCACTGGAACTTTTGAAGACTACCTCATGCTTTGTCTGATGGGAAGAACCTCAAAGGTCATCTGTCAGTTCAAATAGGTTTAGAAAAATATGTGGAGACCTGAAAATGTCTGTATGTCTTAAGGGTAATCTTTAGGGATTACTGTGGTCTGATGAAGCAGACCATCCTTTTAGTCTCTTGGTAATCTCACTGTTGTCTCAATCTCAATGTTTCCAGAAATGAATATATATTATTTCCTTTTCAAAATACATTCTTTCATCCATCTAATTATTCTTTCAGGCAGTATCCTGTGGCACTCCATGGCTCAGAGTTTCAAAACTGTACATCAACTTGATCACTGTTGCTCAGTTCCACATTAATGAGCTACAGAGCCTCTGATTGCAGTCTAAAATAATTATCTTTTCAGATCCTACACTTCTATTTTTTTAACCTCACTTTAGATAGGTAAACTTCACCTAAAACATGTAAAATTAACATTTAAAAAACTGTATGGTTATATGGATGACTAGCAAGGTAATGCTCAAAATCCTTCAAGCTAGGCTTCAACACTAAGTTAACCCAGAACTTCCAAATGTACCAGTTGGATTTAGAAAAGGCAGAGGAACAAGAGATCAAACTGTGAGGTCTAATAAGATGTCAGTGGTCTTTAAATGTCCTTGAACAAACAGATGTGAGAGAAAGTATGGGAATGTATCTATATTTTAAAATGTTAGCACTTGAAAAGGAAAATAAATTATATCCCTTGAAAGTACGACTTTAAATGGTTATTTATTTGCTCATATTGCTTTATGATTGAAACAGAAAATATCAATCTGCTTAGATTCTTCTTATAAGCAAAAGTTATTTAACAAAGCTATAAATTACATTGCTGTGGCAAGAAAATAAGATCAGTTGGGCTGAAATGATCCAGCTGTTTTCGGTTTTGTCTTTTCAAAATATGTTTTTTTTTTCTATTTCTTTGCACATATATTTGTATTTGTTTATTTTAAATAGAGTTCATTGTGGCAATGATTTGAAGAACACATTCCAATTCTTTCAACCCTGTGATTATGCAGCTTCTGTGTTGAGTTCTATTTGGTTGTCAAAGTAGGCAAGACTTTTTATGCTGAGCTGTCTCCATACTGGCAGACTTAGAAAGGATAACATGGATTTCATCAGCTCTAACAAAATGCCATACATTTCACATCCTAGAGCTTGTCAAGATCCTACTGCATAGCATATCTTAACTTCCAATATATCTATATTACATTTTCTCATTTGTGTTCTCCAAAGTATTTCCATTATTTTCTGTCATATGCATAGAGTTGGTTTTAATATTTTGTGATGTGATTTGAAAATGATTAATGTATTCTGCCTTGCAGCAAAAACATAATATCACCAGGAGGGACTGTTTTCGAGGAGAATTCTATGGTTTATCAGACTGGAGCAATTTATTCATAAATAAGTAAGGTGTTCTGCAGTATCAGCCAGCATGAGTGTCCATGGTTTCTCTCATTAAATTATGCATAGATAATGTGTTCCCATACCTGCTTTTTTAACTGAATCTAATGACTAAGATCAGTTTATCCCACATGGATGGAATCTCAATATACTGAACTTTGAGGCTGTCATCTCTCTCTAGAGGAATGTGGTCCATAGGAAATGAATACTTCCATTCATAGCAATCTACATAGAACTCCTTAGAATCCACCAGCCCTATCATTTAGACTTCCCAGAACGATCACCTCTATAGTGGTGATCCATTAGATGAAAATTGGCTGAGAAATTATCAAAATGTAACTATAAAAAATAGGTAATATTTGTGTATATGGCAGGTGGGAGGTAAAGCCAAATATGCAAATCAGAGCTAGGGAGATAGGCTGTTTAAAAAAAAGAAAAGAAGAAGCAGTGTTCAGGAGAGAGGATGACATGTGGAAAAGTAGTGATACAAAATAAGGAAAATGAGAACTCTCAACAGAAAGATATAAACATAGAGCTTACAGCATAATACTGCATTTATCAAATTTGGGGGGCACTGCTTTCAGGAGTTGAGAATAACTTGCAGAGGTGAGGGTGACCTTTGAGTTTCTGCACTCAGTTCAGTTCAGTTAAGTTCAGCTGCTCACTCCCGTCTGACTCTGCGACCCCATGAATCGCAGCACGCCAGGCCTCCCTGTCCATCACCATCTCCCGGAGTTCACTCAAACTCATGTCCATTGAGTCAGTGGTGCCATCCAGCCATCTCATCCTGTCGTCCCCTTTTCCTCCTGCCCCCAATCCCTCCCAGCATCAGAGTCTTCTCCAATGAGTCAACTCTTCGCATGAGGTGGCCAAAGTACTGGAGTGTCAGCTTTAGCATCAGTCCTTCCAATGAACACCCAGGACTGATCTCCTTCAGAATGGACTGGTTGAATCTTCATGCAGTCCAAGGGACTCTCAAGAGTCTTCTCCAACACCACAGTTCAAAAGCATCAATTCTTCAGCGCTCAGCTTTCCTCACAGTCCAACTCTCACATCCAATCGTGACCACTGGAGAAAACATAGCCTTGAATAGACCGACCTTTGTTGGCAAAGTAATGTCTCTGCTTTTGAATATGCTATCTAGGTTGGTCATAACTTTCCTTTGTGCTGAGATAAATGAAAATGATGATAATTTCAGCATCTCAAAATCAAATCGGGATACTTTTTCTATAAACAAAGCCACCTCAAATACACTCTACACCTTTTAGTTAGATTTTAGCATTTATAAAATATTTCTTATTGAAGGGAAGAGGTGTGCTTAACATAATCAAGAGCACTAAAGGCATCCTGATTCAGTTTTAACAGCATTTAGCATAGAGTTTTCTTGTTTTAAATTTTTCTCTTTAAGAACCACTGATCTTAATTTTCAATAAAATTATTTATCAAGGTAGTCTTACCAAGACTACTAGAGAAAATGAGTCTTTGATCTTTAATTGGAAGAGTCATGAATTAGTTGACACGGAGGGGTGCAAGAAATAAATTGTTATCTTCCTTCTCCCTGACTACACCTTCTCCCACTTCCTGTTACTGACATCATATATTACATTTAAATTCTAGAAAATGATAAAACATGGAATTAAGAAGCTGAGAAAAGTACACAACTATGCGTATTCATATATTTCCTCTACTGGAAAACTGTATTTAAATACAGTTTAGAGCTGCTGTCTAGAGTCCTTTCATTTCAACTTGAAGTTCCCCATTTAGTATTTCTTTTAGGGCAAGACTAGTGGTAATGAATTTCCTCAGCCTTTGTTTATATGGGAATGTTTTAATTACTCTCTCATTTTTAAAAGGATAGTTTTGGTGATTATGATATTCTTGGTCAATAGATTTTTCTTTTTCTTTTATATTTTAACTATATTATCCCATTGTTTCTTGACCTGCAAGATTTCAGCTGAGAAATCCAGATAATTTTATGGAGGATTTCCTACATATGAGTCATTTTCTCTTGATGCTTTCAAAATTCTCCCTTTGACTTTCACAGGTTGATTATAATGCATCTTGGTGTGGATTTCTGGATTTGAGGAGTTCATTAATCTTCTTTTATTTGTGTGTTCATGTCTTTCCACAAATTTGGAAAATTTTTGATCATTATTTCTTCAAATAATCTCTTGGTCTCTTTCTCTCTCCCTGTCTCTGCTCTTTCTGGGACAGCCATAATGCACATAATGGTTTATTCAATAGCTCATTATAAGTTCCATAGGCTCTAATTCTTTTTCATTTTCCCCTATACAATAATTTTATATAATCAGTCTTTAAGTTTATTGATTACTTTTTCTGCCCCTTCAAATCTATTGTAACATTCAATCATTGCATTTTTAGCTCCAGAATTGTAGATTTTTTTTATAATTTATATTTTTATGCTTTCATTTTTTATGTATTATTTTCCAGAATTACTTTAGTTATTTTTCTGTGTTTTCTTTTAGCTCTTTGAGGTTATTTAAGACAAATGTTTTAATTTTTTTTTTTTTTTGGTGAGTCTGAATCCTATGATTCCTTAGACTCATTTTTGTGAGATTTATTTTTTTTCTCTTGAATGAGTCACATTTTCCTGTGTCTTTGTGTGCTTAAAATCATTAATCGAAAATTTGACATTTGAGAAAAAATCCAGCCGCATCTTTGCAAATTGGCCCCATGAAATGGAGTATCACTAATTAGCTTATGATAGCTTTAGTTCTTTGCATGATGTTCTGGACATATGTGTGTGTGTGTGTGTGTATGTATGCATGTGTGCACGCGCTTCTCTATTCATCCAAATACATATTCCTGATTTTAAATGTCTTAATTTACCTCAAAGTTTCATTCTTGTTTCTTATCACGCCTTAGATATTTAGATCTCTGTATATAATCTTTTACTTCCAGACACCTATGGGTCTCCAATTCCCCTGAATTTTTTTACCTGCTAGAATACCTTCCACAACTTTTACTCATCTTCCAAACCATACCCAAAAACGATGTTTTCATTCCTGTCTAAACTCCAAATTAAGTAAGACAGAAACAAATCCCTCGTGCAGCCCCAGACAAGACAAACATTCACTGCAAGATAGTGCCACTTCTCTCCTTTCATTTTAATGAACAAACAGGCAATTTTGGATGGCTTGTTCCTAATAGTTCAAGCTGTGTTTCACTGAGATGGTGATTGGGCAAGAATGAAATTTAAAACAAAAATAAAATGCAAACATTCCTACTGTATTTGTGCTTCATTTTCTTGTCTTGATTGAGATTTCATTTGGTTGCCCCAGAAGCTTGAATGATTTCTGGAACTCCTACAAAGTTATTCCAGTTAGTCTGTTGTTGTTTACTTCATTTTTTGCTGTGTCGGAACAAGGGCCTGGAGCTACATAGTTTGTCATGTTGCTAGTATCATTTACTTAGTGCAAATTATTTCTGAAAGTATATGAGACTTTGGGAAATATAAGGCTATACTCCACGTTGGCAAAAGACAACATTGGCTGGTTGCACTGCATGGGAGAAGATTATTTCCCATATAGCCTATGTAGTAGAGGAAGACTGAAGCTGAGAACATTATTGGACAGAAAATAAAAGGAAGAGTTAGAACTTCTTTTTCAGGAACTTCAAAAAGAATGAAGAGGTGGAATTATCTGTGTTTCAGATGTAGAATGTGTGATTAAATTGGTGCAGTCATAAAACCCTTTCTATAAAAATAGCATATATAAAACATAGCATATAAAATTAATAGCATATTTAATTTAATAGGAAAATACTGAACTCCAATAGAAATTAAAACTGTTTGTGGTTTCCTGTTGATGATGTTATATGACAGAATGGAATTCCCATTCACTGAAAATGGCAACATAAATTGGTATAAGCTTCCTTGAGAAACATTTCACTATCGTGCATTAAATACTTACTGAGTTTTTGCTAAGAGTTAGCCCCTATGCATAGTATATAGAAATAAATGATTTCCATTCTGTCTTTATATATATTCTTACTTCATATGAAAGAGATAGATATATTTTAAGTAACCACACATTTTAAGTTACCATACAGTTACATATAAAGTTAAAACAGTGACATGTAAAATGAAAAAAAGATACACCAAGCTGACAGAGAGTAGAATAGGAGAATCTTCCCTAAATTGGAAGATCAAAGAAAAATTTCTTCCCACAATTTTGAGTTGAAATCTAAAACAAGAATACTAATCACCATAGTAAGAAGCAAGGGGAGAATTTAAAGTGAAGGGAATACTACAGTCAAACCCTTGAGACAGTAAACAGAGCAGAACATTTGAAAGATTCAAAAATACGGAGTATCTGGGAAACATATGATAGGATTTTGGAAGAGTTGTTCTAAATGAAACCAGATTATTCAGGATATTGTTTGATATATTAAGTATCATGGCATTTATTCTAAAGCAAATGATTAGAAGGTAATAAATTAGAGAGGAAGAAAAATTTAGGGGTAGGAGTGGATCTGATATAATGAGATATTCATTTTACAAGCACTGGCAACAGAATATAGAATGAATCTGATAGGATAAATAGTGAACATAAAAGAAGGTTGCTTTAGTATAGGTGAAACTTACTGATGACTTAGGTAGCATAGGAAAGGAAAAAGAGTGGACAGTTTAGAAAGATATGTAAAAGGAAAAATGTAAACTTGATGACAGAATGGATATGAAGTGAAGTGAAGTCATTCAGTCATGTCCAACTCTTTGTGACCCCATGGACTGTAGCCTACCAGGCTCCTCCGTCCATGGGATATTCCAGGCAAGAGTACTGGGGTGGGTTGCCATTTCCTTCTCCAGGGGATCTTTCCAACTCTGGGATCGAACCCAGGTCTCCCACATTGCAGGCAGATGCTTTATCATCTAAGCCACCAGGAAAGCCCCAGAATGGATATAGGAACTGTTAAAAAGGAATTGTCAAGAGTAGTTCCTAGATGTGGGGTTTGGGCCACTGATTAGATGATGGTATTATTTATCTAGGTAAAACTGAAAGAGTATCTGATTGGGATGAAGGTTTTAATATTTTACATTTGGTGGGAGGAGGGAGCATCTGAGACAATATGTTTACATGTTTCCTTTCCCTGCTGCTGCTGCTGCTGCTGCTGCTGCTAAGTCACTTCAGTCATGTCCGACTCTGTGAAAACTGCATTTTTCAGTTAACTAGGATCTAGGAAGTGCTACTTCTGGCCAACAGAATGCGAGCAGATGTAAAATAGTCACTTCCATTTTTGGTGATCTTCTACTCTAACCTTTTTTTCTTGTTTTGGACACAAGAATGGAATTACAAAATAGCTCAGGGATATTGTGGAAGGAGACTGAATCCCTAAGACATTACTTGGAGAACATCTGCCTAATCTTTTTTAAATTTCACAGAGATATGAATAGACATGTGTAATGTTAAGTGATTATGATGTCTAAATGTGCTTGTTGTTGCCTCATCACAGACATAGAAGGGTCTTTGAGACACTCTTGTCTTATGTGAATAAAATGCATATGCCATTGGAGAAGTTAAGCCTTAAATAGTCAGTATTTAGATGCTAATTAAATCATTAGCACAGGAGGGACTATCTGATAAGGAAATATGGAGTGAAAAGACAGGAATTGATGTTTAGTATTGTTCAAAGATATTGCAAAAGTTAGTGAAGTGGAGTATAAAAAGTATTTAGTTTATGAGCAGGGAAGCAATTGGTGATCTTTGGAAAAGTAATCATTGCCTGGTAATTTGAAAGTCAGCCAGAAAGAAAAACACCAACGCAGTATACTAATGCATATATATGGAATTTAGAAAGATGGTAATGATAACCCTGTATGCAAGACAGCAAAAGAGACACAGATGTATAGAACAGACTTTTAGACTCTGTGAGAGAGGGAGAGGGTGGGATGATTTGGGAGAATGGCATTGAAACATGTATACTATCATGTAAGAAACGAATCACCAGTCTAGGTTCGATACAGGATGCTTGGGGCTGGTGCACTGGGGTGACCCAGAGAGATGACATGGGGAGAGAGGTGGGAGGGGGGTTCAGGATTGGGAACTCATGTACACCCATGGCGGATTCATGTCAATGTATGGCAAAACCAATACAGTATTGTAAAGTAAAATTAAGAAAAAAAAAAGCAAATGGGAGTAGGTTGAAGAATGGAAGGTGAAAAAATAGGAAAAAATGCAGCAGTGTGTATAATGTTCAATGAATTTTTATTTTAGTGAGTATCTTACTTGTCATCTAAAAGAGAATCAAGGAGGTTTAAATATTTAATATTTAAATTGAATATAAAGAACATGGAATAGTCAATATTTCATGGTACTGAGAATATAGAGAGTTGGGTGATGCTAAAGCCCTGCAGAAGAATTAACCCTGGGTAGGAAGAAGGAAAGTTCCTCCATTGTAATCAGAAGGGGAAAAAAATGGACAAAAGCTTGAATCTTCAGTAGGTTAGTTATAAAAAAAATGGAAGATGTACTTCCTCTCTGTGCTCTAAAGGCATGAACATTTGCTGAGAGGGGATGAGAACAAAAACATGACTGAAGATCTTGAAAGCAGAGAAATAATGAATTGACTAGAGAAATATGGTTTGTAATGGTCAAAGAGAGTAAAAACTTATATAACTTCTATAACTTTTTCTAGAAATTAATCTCCTGAGAATGAACTCTAGGGAAATAAAAAATCCATAAAAAACCTTAACAACGATTATGTTTTTATTATGGTTATATAATATTGCAAAAAAGGGAACAATCTAAATGCTGAAGAAGTATGCTCAGTGAATTATACTACATTTGAAGCATGGATGATCATAGTTTCATTAAGATATGTATGAATATTTAATAACAAAGGAAGGAGATTTTATTAAGTGAAATGAAAGTTCAATGTTGAAATTTTGTATGAATGTGTATATGTGTCATCATAAAAATATAAGATTGAATATAATTTCTAAATTGTTAAGAATTAATTTGCATTGGTGACAAGATATTGGATGTTTATTTTTATATATTTTGTATATTTCAAGCTTTGACAATGTGCATACACTATAAGAATAGTAAAAATGTACTTCACTTGATTTTTTTAACTTTTGTTTCAAAGCAATTTCAAACTTGCAGAAAAAAATAGCAAGAATAGCAAAACTAATTTTCTTTATTGGGCTCTCAGATGCCCCAAAATGATCACAGCTTTCTCCGTTTCCTTTCTTTTGTTATTCTCCATGTATATGTACATATTTTTGAACACATAATTTTCCTGAATCTAAATATTTTTGTTTGTTTTTTTTAAACAAAAACAACTAGAATAAGCTTATCAACATCCAAAATTAATATTGATATATTATTTCTGTTTATAGATGATCAAAAGTTAGCCAGTTGTTTAACAATCTTTATAAAAGAAAATTAAACCTTAATTTGTTTTGCATTTAGAATCATGCATTTTTATTTTTCTTTAATATAGGAGAGACTTCTGGTCTTTCTTTACATATAATTTTTGTTATTTTTTTCAAAGCACAGGTAAGTTATCTTATAGAATGTCCCTCAGTTTGAGAGTTTTTATTATTTCTTCATGATAAAACTAAATTTGACATTTTGGCAAAGATGCTATAGAAATGATGCTGTATCTTTCTCAGTGCATCATGCCAGGAGGTCCATGATGCTGGCTTAACACCTGGGTTTGGGCAGTGTCTATCAAGCTTCTCAATTTTAAAGATCCTATTTTCCATTTATGATTAATAAACATTTTATGAGGAGAAACATTGAGATGTTGAAAATACTCATAATATTTGTTACTTCTCAAACTTTTACCTGTTAGAATAATCCACTGTTCATTCTTGACTCAAATTATTACTATGATTGTGGGCCAATCATGACTTTGTAATTTTATTATTTCATACATATAATAAGAAGTCCTCCATCTTTCAACTTACAGAAGAAGTCCCATCAGCACTTCCATGATCTCTACTCTTAGGAATATCTTAAATTGTCAGGATACTATCTGATGAATTATCATTTAAATATATACTCTGAATGAGCCGATGCTTTTATGAGGTGCATTTTGCTTTGTGTTCTGGGTTAGGTTTATGTGAAGAGAAGTAAGAAGATGTCTACAGTAATACCCAGGTTTCTCTCTTGTGTTTCTTAGGTATCCTATCAGCCATCTGTGCTTTTGTCCTCACCATCTACCATCACAGTGACTTATCACTTGATTCACTAAGTTTGCGCTTTTCTCCGCTGGGAAGTCTTTCTCTTCATCTGTAGTGTCTAACTTGGTACTGGCCTCACATTGGATGTTCAGGATATGTATATAGAAGGGATGGACAAATCAAGAAATGACTCTAGTACAGCAGTCTTTCCCACCATCAGGGGCTTTTCCAAATGAGTTGGTTTTCTGCATCAGATGGGCAAAATAGTGGAGCTTAAGCATCAATCCTTGCAATGAGTTTTCAGGGTTGATTTCCTTTAGGATGGACTGATTTGATCTCCTTGCTGTCCAAAGGACTCTCAAGAGTCTTCTCCAACATAACAGTTCAAAAGCATCAATTCTTTGGCACTCAGCCTTCTTTTTGATACAAGTCTCACATCCATACATGACTACTGGAAAAACCACAGTGTTAACTATACAGATATTTGTCAGTAAAGTGATATCTCTGCTATCTAAGTTTGTCATAGCTTTCCTTCCAAAGAGCAAGAATCTTTTAATTTCATGGCTGCAGTCACCATCCACAGTGCTTTGGAGTCCAAGAAAATAAAATCTGTCACTGTTTCCACTTTTTCTGTATTTGCTATGAAATGATGGGACTGGATGCCAAGATCTTCATTTTTTTAATGTTGCACTTTAAGCCAGCTTTTTCACTCCTCTTTCACCCTCATCAAGAGGCTCTTTATTTCCTCTTCACTTTCTGCCTTTACAGTGGTATCATCTGCATATCTGAGGTGGTTGATATTTCCCTCAATAATATTGATTCCAGCCTGGAATTCATCCAGTCTGACATTTGCATAATGTACTCTGCATATAAGCTAAATAAGCAGAGTGACAGTATGCAGCCTTGACATACTACTCTTTTTCCAATTTTGTACCAGTCTGTTGTTCCATGTCTGGTTCTAACTATTGTTTCACAACCTGCATGCAGGTTTCTCAGGAGACAGGTAAAGTGGCCCGGTACCCACATTTCCTGAATTTTCCACAATTTGTTTTGATCCTCACAGTCAAAGGCTTTAGCATAGTCAATAAAGAAGAAGTAGATGTTTTCTGGAATTCTACTTTCTTCATGATCCAACAATTGTTGGCAACCTGATCTCTGATTCCTCTGCCTTTTCTAAATCCAGCTTGTACATCTGGAAGTTCTCAATTCTCTTGCTGCTGAAGCCTGCCTTGAAGTATTTTGAGCCCAACCTTTCTAGCATGGGAAATGAGGGCATTGTATGGTACTTTGAACATTCTTTGGCATTGCCTTTCTTTGGGAAGAGAATGAAAACTGATCTTTTCCAGCCCTGTGGTCATTGCTGAGTTTTTTAAATCTGCTGACATATTGAGTGCAGCACTTTTAGGATTTTAAATACCTTATCTTTTAGGATTTTTAAATAGCTCAGCTGGAATTTCATCACCTCCACTAACTTTGTTTGTGGTAATGCTTCCTAAGGCCCACTTGACTTCACACTCCAGGTTGTCTGGCTCTAGGTGAGTGACAACACCACCGTGGTTATCTGGGTAATTAAGACCTTTCTCATGTAGTTTTGTGTGTTCCCCACCTCTTTTTATCTCCTCTGCTTCTTTTATGTCCTTATCTTTTCTGTCCTTTATCATGCCCATCCTTAAATAAAATATTTTTTGATACCTCCGATTTTCTTAAAGAGATCTCTAGTCTTTCCAATTCTATTGTTTTCCTCTATTTCTTTTCATTGTTCACTTAAGAAACCCTTCTTATCTTTCCTTGCCATTCTCTGGAACACTGCATTCAGCTGTGTAAATCTTTTCCTTTCTCCCTTACCTTTTGCTTCTCACCTCAGCTATTTGTAAAGCTTCTTCAGACACTTTGCCTTCTTGCATTTCTTTTGCTTTGGCCTGATTTTGGCCACTGCCCCCCATACAATATTACAAACCTCTGTTCATAGTTTTTTATGCACTCTGTCTATCAGATCTAGATTTATTCATGTAGATAATATGTTAGAATGGATAGTATATACGTTATCATCAGTTTACATACATTTCCAAGGCTAACTCTGGGAAGAGGTCATGACATATTGTACAACAAAATTGTTTCACTTTAAATTAATGATAATTTCTAATAACTACTGGCCTTTCAAGTAACTTATTAGATGCCTTGTAATGTGTACACAAATTGTCATTAAAAAAAAAAAAAGAGTAATAGAGAAGTAAATATTCCCTGATGCAATTATTATATATGGGAAATGAGAATGCATTTAGTGTTACCCTGAAAGGTTCTGAGACCTCATTCAGAAAGGCAATATCTTCCTCATTCATCTCATGAAACACCAACAATTGAAGCAGTGTCCATTTTAAAGGGGGAATGTAGACATCTGTCACTAATATTCCATGGACATGAATTCTAGTTCCAAATTAAATCAAACAAGACAATGCAAATCACTTAAATCCTTGGTGTTTCATGTTTGCATTTATCAGTTTCTTTGAATCATGAAGTATCTTCCAGGGACATGGGATAGGATATTACAACTAGGATGTGGATATTGATACAATCAAGATGTAGAGCAGTTTTATCACCACTAATTTGCTCTCTATTATAATTTTGTACTTTCAAGAATGCCATATGAATGGAATCATGCAATGTGTAACCATTTAGGATTGGCTTTTTTCACTTTGCCTAGGGACCAGGAGATTGGATTGGCTTTTTTCACTTTGCCTAGGGACCAGGAGATTCATGCAAGTTGTGTTGCATATTGAAGGTATATTATTTTGTTTTAGGGAAGCATTCCCTGATACAGATATACCACTTTGTTTTTGTTTTATATATATAACTGCACCAGGTCTTAGTTGCAGCATACAGGATCTTTAGTTGAAACATGTGGGATCTAGTTCCCTGACCAAGGATTAAACCCAAGCCTCCTGGCATTGGGAGCACAGAGTCTTAGCCACTGGACCACCAGGGCAGTCCCTATCACTTTGTTTAATCATTCATGTTGAAGGACTTGGGGGTTGTTTTGGTTTGGCGCTACAAACCAAATAAATTAATATGACAATTTTAAGATGAATAAATTAAGATGACAATATGGTAGTTGTATGTTCAGATTTTGTGAATTGACAAAAGTGTTTTCCATAGTGGTTTTCTCATTTTACATTCCCACCAGAAGTATATAGTGATATGTTTTTTCTGAATGCTCTAAGCATTTGGTGCTTTCACTATTTTTTTTCCTAATTTTTGTTTTCTATAACACTATCTCATTTTGGTTTTAATTTGCATTTCTCTAAAGACTAATAAGTTTAACATCTTTTCTCATCCTTATTCCTCACTTGGATATACTCTTTGGAGAACTGTCTTTTCATGTTTTTTGCTTATTTTCTAATCAAATTGTTTGATTTTACTGTTGAGTTTTGTATTCTTTTTTCTAGATACCAGTCCTTTGTCAGATATTAAATATTTTATCTCAGTTTTCAGCTTATATTTGCATCCTTTTAAGAGTGCCACATAAAAAATAAAGCTCTTTTTAAAATTTTTTATAAAGTTTAACTTATCCTTTTATGCATAGTGTTTTTGGTATTAAATTGAAGGGTTTTTTAGCTAACCCTAGATCCCAAACATATTCTTCTATTATTTTTCTAAAAATTTTATAGTATAAAGTTTTATATTTAAGTCTGTCATCCATTTAGAATTAAATTTTTTTTAAGGTGTGAGGTTTAGGTGAAAGTTCAGTTTTGTGTACATGTGTGTCTAATTATTTCAGCACCATTTGTTGAAAATGCTATATGCTTTCTGTTGAATTACTCTTTCATGTTTGCCAAAAATTAGTTGAGCGTATATGTGTAGGTTTATTTCTTGGCTCTTAATTCTGTTCCACTGGTCAATGAGTCTATATGTTCCATTTTGTTCCATTGATCTATGGGTCTATGGGTCCATCTATCCCTCCATTAATACCAAACTCTCTTGACACTGTAGCTATATAGCATTAATATCAGATAGAGTGGTCCCTTCCACTTATTCTTTTGATAATTTTTATTATTACAGGGCCTATACCTTTCCATATAAATGTTAGAATAAAATCATCCATTCTGTGCCACTGAAACTCCCATTGTTCACTCTTGGCAGTTGAGAACTGTCTTTTAGGGCTCAGAAGGAGTCTCCTCAGCTGAGCTATCTATTTCTTCCAGGTGGAGGAAGGAATTTCTCCAGGCTATGGGAATACTTCCTGCTCTAGAGAGCTTATTTTCACGATATCCCTTCCCCCTCTCCCCTCATGTGGAGTAGAGAGAACTTTATGAGATGCACTTATGAGGCAGAATATCCCTAGCCATGCATTTCCAGATGGAAGAGAAGAGTCTCAAGTCTAGCCTGGAGTGATGTGAAGCCTTTTTTGATGGGTCAGTTTGTCTTGACTATGGTCCTTAGTTATTTAATTAAAGACTAATCTAGGTGCTTTTGCAAATGGATTTTGCAGATATAATTAAAGCCCTAATCAGTTAGTTTTAAGTAATGGTGATTAACATAGATGATCAGGTGTGTCTAGTTGAATCTGTTGAAACGTGTTAAAGCATGGCTATGACTTTGCTGGGAGAAAGAAGAGATTCTACCTGTGAAAACCAACTTTTTTACAGGTCCATGGGATTCTAGTCCTGTTCATGATCTTTATTCCTGACTTCTTGTGGGTAGCAGATTCAGTTTGTGCTTGTGGGTGTGAACTTGCCTGTTATCTTCACTTCAGACTACCTGCTTTATTGGTTCCTCTCCGGTCAAACCCTGACTGATACAATCAATGACTATAATTTAGTAGTGTAGGTAAAAATGAATCTTCACTGAGTCAAACATTCACCTAATGCTTAAGAAGAAATCTATCCCAATTAAATAAATAAACGCAATTGATAGACAATGGATTCAATGACTGCATTTCTGTCAGTTTAGCCTAGAAAAGACCAGTGAATAAACAATCTGGCCATTTCAGTGTCCTAAGTGCAAATTTAGATCACTGTGCCATCAATCAAATTAGTAATGTGATAGGCAGGCAGCCGTTAGGACAGCTGAAGAAGTAAATCAAGCACAATGGTTACACTGATGGAATCATTGTTGTCCTGTGTCAGAGTCTAGATTTCTTTGTGAATCTAAGTATATCAACTCAATCAATAAGTAACTGACCTTCCACTATGTGTCTATTATTTAATAGATGCTTCCCAGGAAATAGAAGTTAACACATTTCTGGCTTCAAAGAGATTTCCTTCTAACAGTGCACAACCTTAAATGGCTTCATTATTTAGATTAAAACATTAATTTAATGTCTGCACTGAAGCAAAAATGTCATGCTAAAAATGTAAGTATAATGAGAAAGGTAGAAATAAAGTTGCAACATATTTATGCACAGTTAATTACTATTTTTAGCAAGACAGAAATTTACTGGATTATTCATTCAGTCTTCAACAAACTGTTACCTCTCACAGCATAATCTTTGCATAGTCATAAGACTTGGGGATTTGTGCAGTATAAAGTCAAAGAGATGATTCTAGGTTTTCAATAGAATGAGGATTTTAATTAGCCACATAATTTCTAGTGAAATCATGAAGACTTCATGGTTGCATCAAGCCTAACATAGCCTGTATCACGATGAATAGACCAATGTAGTTATAAAAAACTGCTTTCTAACTGCAGTGTTATGTAATATTTTTCCATTTCCTCATGCTTCTAAGACTTCTTTTGAAACCTTCTCATCATGATCAAATAAGTCATATTTATACCATATGACAAATATAGAGATATTGATATTACTGATAAAATCTTGGACCTCAGTTTAGCTGCAGAAATCTTATAGTTTTACGCTGGGCTCTCAGTTAGTTTACTCATCACTTTCCCCTCCTGAATAGTAAAGAGCCTCCTCTTGACTCAGCGTATGCATGCTCAGTCGCTTAGTCAAGTCTGACTCTTTGCAACCCTATGAACTATAACCCACCACACTCCTCTGTCTATGGGATTATCCAGGCAAAAATACTGGAGTGGGTTATCATTTCCTGCTCCAGGGGATCCTCCTGACCCAGGGATCAAACTATGTAACCTGCAGCTCCTACACTAGCAGGTGGATTCTTTACCACTGAGCCACCTGGGAAAACATGTGATGCGGGGCCATACTTAATAAACGCCATTAGACAAATGCACAAATTACACAAATCTACATAACAATCAGTGGGAAACAGTGAGTCCAAACAGCATGAGAACATGCTGATTTGCCTTGGATGGCCCTGGGAGGAGAGAAAACGGCAACTAATTTTAGAGAATACAAAGATATGTTGATCAAAAAAGACTAGACTTCATATGCTGCCATACGCTTGGAGAGAACACATAGTTTCCCTAAGTGAAGCCGTGTAAATAGTTACAGAACATCTTTTCAAAGTCAAATATCGATCTGATGTGTGACACAGGGATTAATGATTCAGTTCCTGGCTTCAATAATCTCTTAGTAAAATAGAACAAATGCTAATCTAAATTAATTTTTAAACTGTATAAATGCTGTTATAGATATGTGCACAGTGACAGAACAGAGCTCTCCTCTTGACTCTGATTGGTGAGGCCCCCAGAACCCGCAGAGAAGGGTCTGTCAGATCTGTTTTGGATGATTGGTGGACTTCGTTGGGAAGATTATTCAGGCAGAGGAAATGCATAAACAATTCACAGGGGTGGGAAGCAAGATACCATTGGATTTTACAAGTAAGAGAAATAACCTACAAAATTTGGAGTCTCCTGCTTTTAAAATTTAAATGAGCATTTTGAAGAGCTTCCACTCCTCACTAAATGGAAGTGTTTTGGTGTATTAGCCTGATTTTAAATATTTCTCTTGGATAGATTTGATTATAAATTATTTGGCAACTAAATTTAATTGTTAAGGAAAATTAACAATTTACAATGTGGATTATATTCATTCATCTGCCAGCCCAACACAGGTGACAAATACATCTAGGCAAAAATATGGATGCCTATGTTTACTCTTTGCACCTAAAGAAGAAAAAAAGAATTCATCATGCATTGATCAGGTTGTAATTCTCATCATTTTTTGTTTTTGTTCAGTTGTTCAGTCATGTCTGACTCTTTGCACCCCATAGATTGCAGCACACCAGGCTTCACTGTCCATCACCAACTCCTGGAGCTTGCTCAAAGTCATGTCCATTGAGTCGGTCATGTCATCCAAACATCTCATCTTCTGTTGTCCCCTTCTCCTCCTGCCTTCAATCTTTCCAGCACCAGGGCTTTTTCCAATGAGTCAGTTCTTCGCATCAGGTATTGGCGCTTCAGTTTCAGTATCAGTCATTCCAATGAATATTCAGGACTGATTTCCTTGCAGTCCAAGGGACGCTCAAGAGTCTTCTCCAACACCACAGTTCAAAAGCATCAATTCTTCAGTGCTCAGCTTTCTTTATGATCCAACTCTCATATCCATACATGACTACTGGAAAAACCATAGCTTTGACTAGACAGACTTTTGCTGGCAAATTAATGGCTCTGCAAGATGTGAATATAAAATAGTGATCAGTCTTCAAACTGAGTATTTTTAAAATTCTTATTAAAATGTAATTGAGTTACAATGTTGTGATAATTTCTGCTGTACAGCAAAGTGTTTCAATTGTATATATGTATACATACACATATATATATATTAGTCTTCATAGTATTTTCATTTGTGGTTTATTATAGGATATTAAACATAGCTCCCTGTGTTACATGGTAAGATTTGTTGTTTATTCATCTCATATATAATAGTTTGCATGAATATTCATTTTTGATAAAGGAGAGTGTTTGAGAAAGAATAATCCAAAAACACATAAAAGATTTAATAATACATAGGTAACAAGTAAAATTATAAAGTATATTTGTATTAGAATAAAAAACAATGACCCCATTTTCAATGAGACAGTGGTATTGATTTGAATGAAATATTTATTTTTATATTCATGAGTATATTTAAGAGATATATGCTTACATATTATTGATGCAAAGAAGTAATAAAAATAGGACAAAATCAATCCATAATATTTTAACAATCATATTTAAAGGTGAAGGTTTAATGTGATTTAAAAGTCTAACAATAGTGATCTGAACAACTAAATTGTTGCACGTAGAATAACCTAAAATGGGTATATCAAATCGTGTCGTTACTGTTTTTAACAAACTTTTCAGTTACTATGTATCATGAATTGTTATAAGCATATCATGTACATATATACTACATATCTATAATAATTAACCATCCCAATAATCCTATAAAGAATGTATTATTCATGCTTTCACTATAAAATGAGAAAATAAAATTTAAAATTAGTTAAAATTCTGTCCAAATTCAGACACAAAGTGGATGAGAAAAACTCAGATTTAAACTCAAAATTCATGTTTTGGTTGCCTCCAATAATATTGCAGAAGTACTTTTGCTTCAATAGGTGGAGAAAAACTGTTTGAGGAGGGTAGGATTATTGGTAATGTTTTTCTCCCTAACTTTCCTTTTCTTAGCATTAAAAACTTGTTCCTTTTGATAGGAAAATATTGATTATATTTCTGTCAAAACTTGAAATTGTGCAATATCTGTTAAACATTCCAGACAGATACTCTGGTTTACACTGCACCACTAGGGCTCCTGTGCATATTTTCTACCCTGCTCATCTAGCTTTCCAGAGTTTTGAACCATGCTTATATATACTTATCCCAGGATTCCTTTCTTTTCTGATTGTCAATCACTACTGCAAAGGCCCAGGCTCTGATCCATCAATTAACTCATTTCTGAGGATTTGGGGCAACCAAGCTTCCTTTGATTCTTCAGAGAGTGAAAAGATTAATTTTTTTTCAGAGTTTTGACTCAAAAGATTTAAAAACCTACATTTTCCCACCTCTTTTTCTATCATGACTGAAGTTTTTTTCAAGGCCTTGGAATTAAATACAACTGGAGAAAAGTTGCCAGTGCTATAGGACAGAAAAATGTACTATGTTTTTAATTATGTGTGAAACAAGAAAGAATTGCCCTGTTCTTGCTATGTGTATATTTGTTTGTGTCCCATTCCCCTTTGCAACAAGGCTATCTCCAGAAAGTAATGAAATTTACTTTCATTAAATGAAATGAAATTTACTTGAGAAAACCACACAAGAAATTTTTAAAAAATGATCATGGAAAGGATTTTTTTTTTTGCCTTCAGAATCTAAAATGTTTTAAGAATACAAAGAATATATATATACATATCTACAAGTAAATATATATGTATTTGTGTATATATAAACACATACATATGTTAGGAAAATACAAAGGTATACATACACACATGCACACACACATGCACACACACACAAACCAAGAGTTCTAAGCACATTTTATTTTTTTTATGAACAATGTACTATGTACTTGCACAATTAAATTTGTGAGACTCACTGGGAAAAGCTGAATGAAAGGCTTCCTTAAATCTAGAAGAGCAGCAATAGCTTGAATGCAATTTTCTTGCTGGAGGAAACACTACTATACTAGCATGGGTGCATGTGTATAGTACAAGCTCAATGATGCTATGACAAACATAAACAGCATATTATAAATCAGAGACATTACCGACAAAGGCCCATATAGTCAAAGCTATAGTTTTTCCAGTAGTCATGTATGGATGGGAGAGCTGGACTGCGAAGAAGGCTGAGCACTGAAGAATTAATGTTTTGAACTGTGGTGTTGGAGAAGACTCTTGAGAATCCCTTGGACAGCAAAGAGATACAACCCCTCAATCCTAAAGAAATCAGTCCTGAATATTCGTTGGAAGGACTGCTGCTGAAGCTCCAATACTTTGGCCACCTGATGTGAAGAACTGACTCATTGGAAAAGACCCTGATGCTGGGAAAGATTGAAGGCAGGAGGAGAAGGGGACAACAGAGGATGAGATGGTTGGATGGTTTCACCAACTCAATGGACATAAGTTTGAGCAAGCTCCAGGATTTGATGATGGACAGGGAAGCCTGGCATGCTGCAGTTCGTGGGGTCGCAGAGTTGGACATGACTGAGCGACTGAACTAAACTGAACTGAACTGAACTGAATGATGCTAGGCAGGGTAGTTGGCTACATGGTGTTCTTAGAGAGAACCTGGACCTAGAACTGCATCCAAAACAATAAGGAATAACCTTGTCCTAGGTTACACTTTTACAAAATTAGAAGGGACCATATAGGCTTGTATCAAGGGTTTCTTAGCAGACACTAGGGGAAGAGTGATTAGTAAATTTATCCTCAACATCATGCTCAGCCTGAGACTGCAGAGATCTTCCTACAAACTCTGGGATTCATGTCTCTTCAGTAATCTAAGACACAGAAGATTTCTTTGATTCTATGTAGAACAGTGGTTTTTAAATTTTAAATGAGATTATTTTCTCTTTTTATTCAAATTGTTTATTATTAGTCTATAGAAAAGCAACATTTTCTTTGCATTAATTGTATATCCCACAAATTGACTGAATTCCTTATTAGTTCTTACAGTGTATTTTGGTGGAGACTTAAGAATTTTTTAACATATAGTTTCATATCATCTGCACATAGTGACAGTTAAACTTCCAATTTGGATGCATTTTATTTCTTTCTTCTCTGCTTGCCATAGTTAGGTCTTTCAACACCTTCAAATTGAATTAGTTAGAATGAACCTCCTTATCTTGTCCCTAATTTTAGAGGAAAAGCTTTCAGTATTTCAACATTGAGTATAGTGTTATCTGTGGGTTTGTCATAAAGGACTTACCATGTTGAGATATGTTCCCACTGTATAAATTTTGATGAGAATTTTTATCATCAGTAGATGTTAAATTTTGTCAAATGCTTTTCATCATCTATTGATATGATCATGTGACTTTAACCTTCATTTCATGAATGTGATATATCACATCAATTTATAGATATTTATAGATATTGGGGATTCCCTGGTAGCTCAGAGAGTAAAGAATCTGTCTATAATGAAACAGATCCAGATTCAGCCCCCGGGTTGGGAAGATCCCCTGTAGCCAATATCACTGATGAATATAGACAGAAACATTCACAAAAAATACTAGTAAGCCAAATTCAATGGCCAAACTAGTAAGCCAAATTCTGTCCTTGAAATTTTCCAGGCAATGATATTGGAGAAGTATCCTTGACTGAAGATTTCCAAGGACAGACAATGGGGTTGCAAAGAGTCAGATACAACTGAGTGACTTTCACTTTATAGATACTGAAACATTCTTGCAAGTCTGGAATAAATTCCATTTGATTGTGATGTATGATCCTATGTACATATTCTTAATTTGGCTTAATAATATTTTTGTGAATTTTTCCATCTACATTCATCAGGGATATTGGCCTGAAATTATCTTTTCCTTGTGGTGTTTTTGTCTGGTTTTAGTATCAGGGTAACACTAGCCTTGCAGAGTGACTTCATAAGCATTCTTTCATTTTAAATTTTTAAGTAACTTGAGAAGTATAGGTATTAAATCTTCTTTAAATGTCTGATAGAATTAGCATGTGAAATCATATTGTCCAGAACATTTGTTTGTTGAGAGTTTTCTTTTTATTATTACTGATTCAATTTCATATCAATCTGTTCATATTTTCTAATTCTTCTCGATTCAGTCTTGGGGAATGGTATGTTACTAAGAATATTTACATTTCTTCTAGGTTATCCATTTTATTGATGTACAATTGTTCATAGCAACCACTTATGATTCTTCATATTTCTCTAGTGTTGGTTATAACTTCTTATCTTTCATTTTTCATTCCATTTGATTGGGTCTCTATCTTTCTTGATAAGTCTGGCTAAAGGATTACTAATTTCTTGTTGTTGCTTACTATTTAAAGGAAACCACCATTAGTTTCATTGATATTTTCTAAATTTTTGTCTCTATTTTATTATTTATACAGAAAGCTGAACACCAAAGAATTGATGCTTTTGAACTGTTATGTTGGAGAAGACTCTTGAGAGTCCCTCGGACTTCAAGGAGATCAAACCAGTCCATCCTAAAGGAAATCAGTCCTGAATACTTATTGGAAGGACTGATGCTGAGCTGAAACTCCAATACTTTAGCCACCTGATGCAAAGGACTGACATTTGAAAAGACCCTGATGTTGGGAAAAATTGAAGGCAGGAGGAGAAGGGGACGACAGAGGATGAGATGGTTGGATAGTATCACGTACTCTGTGGACATGAGTTTGAGCAAGATCTGGGAGTTGGTGATGGACAGGGAAGCCTGGTGTGCTGTAGTCCATGGGGTCACAAAGAGTCAGACATTACTGAGTGATTGAACTGAACTGAGTAGCTTTCTGGTGGCCTCCTTAGGATTTTCTATCTCCTTAGGATTTTCTATCTATAGCGTCACATCATCTTCAAACAGTGACAGTTATGCTTCATCATTAATTTGGATTTCCTTTATTTCTTTTTCTTCTCTGACTTCCATGGCTCGAACTTCCAAAATTATGTTGACTAAAAATGGTGAAAGTGGACCTCCTTGTTTTGTTATAGGAAGTGCTTTCATATTTTTTACCATTAAGAATGATGTTTGCCGAGGCTTTATTGTATATGGTCTGTATTATGCTGAGGTAGTTTCCCTCTAGGAGAAGGCAATGGCAACCCACTCCAGTACTCTTGTCTGGAAAATCCTAGGGACAAGGGAGCCTGGTAGGCGGCAGTCCATGGGGTCGCTAAGAGTTGGGCACCACTGAGCGACTTCACTTTCACTTTTCACTTTCATGCATTAAAGAAGGAAATGGCAACCTGCTCGAGTGTTCTTGCCGGGAGAATCCCAGGGACGTCAGAGCCTGGTGGGCTGCCGTCTATGGGTTCACACAGAGTCGGACATGACTGAAGCAACTTAGCAGCAGCAGCAGCAGTAGTTTCCCTCTATGCCCATTTTCAGTTCAGTTCAGTCGCTCAGTCGTGTCCAACTCTTTGCGACCCATGAATCACAGCACACCAGGCCTCCCTGTCCATCACCAACTCCCGGAGTACACTCAGACTCACGTCCGTCGAGTCAGTGATGCCATCCAGCCATCTCATCCTCGGTCGTCCACTTCTCCTCCTGCCCTCAATCCCTCCCAGCGTCAGAGTCTTTTCCAATGAGTCAACTCTTTGCATGAGGTGGCCAAAATACTACAGTTTCAGTTTTAGCATCATTCCTTCCAAAGAAATCCCAGGTCAAAGGCTTTGGCATAATCCATTTTAAGGAGAGTTTTTATCATAAATGCGTGTTGAATAGTGTCAAAACTCTTTTCTGCAAATATTGAGATGATCATATGATTTTTATTCTTCAATTTGTTAATATGGTTTATCACATTGATTGATTTGTGGCTATTGAGGAATCCTTGACTCCTGGGATAAATCCCACTTGATTCAAGTGTATGATCCTTTTAGTGTATTGTTGGATTCAGTTTGCTAGTCTTTTGCTGAGGAATTTCATATCTATGTTCATCAGTGATATTGGCCTATGATTTTCTTTTTGGTATGTGATATCTTTGTCTGGTTTTGGTATCGGGGTGATTGTGGCCTTGTACAATGAGCTTGGGAGTGTTCTTCCTCCTATACTTTTTTGGAAGTTTGAGAAGCAAGGGTCTTAGCTCTTCTGTAAATGTTGGATAGAATACACCTGTGAAGCCACCTGGTCCTGGACTTTTGTTTGCTGGAAGATTTTTAGTCACAGTTTTAACTTTATTTCTTGTGAATGATCTGTTCATACTTCCTGTTTCTTCCTGGTTTGATCTTGGAAGGTTGTACCATGAGAAGTTCATTTACCAGTTGTCCATTTTTTTTGTTTGTTTTCTTGTTTTCCTGGCATATAGTTGTTTGTAGTAGTCTCTTATGAGCCTTTGCATTTCTTCAGTGACAGTTGTAGCTTCTCCTGTTCCATTTGTAAATTATTAACTTGAATCCTTTCTCCTGTTTTATTTATGAATCTGGCTAAAAGTTTATCAATTTTATTTGTCTTCTCAAAGAACTAGCTTTTAGTTTTATTGGTCTTTGCTACTGCTTTGTTCTTTTTTATTTGATTTATTTCTGTTCCAATCTTTATGATTTCTTTCCTTCTACTAATTTTGCATCTTCTCTGTTCTTCTTTCTCTTGTTGCTCTAGGGGTAAGGTTAGGCTGTCTATTTGAGGCTTTTCTTGTTTCTTGAGGTAAGATTGTATTGCTATAAAATTCCATCCTACAGCTGCATTTATTGAACCCCACAGGTTTTGGGTCATCATGTTTTCATTGTCATTTATTTCTAGTATATTTTTGATTTCTTTGATTTCTAAAATGACTCATTTGTTATTTAATAGCTTATTGTTTAGCTTTCATGTGTTTATGCTTTTTGCAGATTTTCTTTTCCTGTAATTGACTTCTAATCTCATATCACTGTGGTCAGTAAAGATGTTTGATATGATTTTAATTTTCTTAAATTTACAGAGGCTTGATTTGTGACCAAAGATGTGACTTATTGTGGACAATGCTTCATATGCACTAGAAAAGAAAGTATATCCTGCTTTTTTCAAAATGAATATTCCATAAATATCAATTAAGCCTACCTGATCTAATGTGTCATTTAAGGCTTGTGTTAATTTTTGTTGTTGTTGTTTTCCTGTCTGGAGTGTTAAAGTCCTCCACTATTATTGTGTTACTATTGATTTCTCTCTTTTTGTTGTTAGCATTTGCCTAATTATTGAGGTGCTCCTGTGTTGGGTGGATAAATATTTAGAATTGTTAAAACTTCTTTTTGGATTGATGCCTTGATCATTATGTAGTGTCCTTTCTTGTCTCATGTGAAAGTCTTTATTTTAAAGTCTTTTTTTGTCTGACATGAGTATTGCTACACCAGCTTCCTTTTAATTTCAATTTGTACAAAATACCCTTTTCCATCTCCTCATTTTCCATCTATATGTGTCCCTAGGTCTGAAGTGGTCCTCTTGTAAGCAGCATATATATTGGTCTTATTTTTGCATCCATTCAATCACTCTGTATCTTTTGGTTGGAGCATTTAATCCACTAACATTCGACTTAATTGTTGATATGTATGCTTCTAGTAACATTTCCTTAATGTTTTTGTTTTTTAAAGATTTTTATGTTGACTTTTTAAAGGTATTATTGAATTTTTTACAATATTACTTCTGTCTTATGTTTTTGTTTGTTTTTTTTTTTTTGGCCATAAGTCATGTGGGATTTTGTCTCCATGACCTGGGATTAATCCTGCACACCTTGTATTGAAAAATGAAGTCTTAACCACTGAACCACTAGGAAAGTCCCTTGGGTTTGTTTTTAATAGGTCATAGGTCTTTTTTTTCTCTTGTGTTTCCCACCTAGAGAAGTTCCTTTATTTGTTTTAAAGTTTCTTTGGTGATGTTAAATTCTCTTAGCTTTTGTTTGTCTGTAAGCTTTTGATCTCTCCATTAAATCTGAATGAGATCCTAGCTGAGTAATTTTGCTTGTAGGTTTTTGCCTTTCATTGCTTTAGATATATGTTGCCACTTCCCTTTTGGCCTGCCCAGATGCTGGTGAATTATCAACTGATAACCTTGTAGGGAGGGACTTCCCGGGTAGCTCAGCTGCTAAAGGATCCACCTGCAGTGCAGGAGCCCCCAGTTTGATTCCCTGGATTGGGAAGTTCCACTGGAGAAGGGATAGGCTACCCACTCCCATATTCTTGGGCTTCCCTGGTGGCTCAGACAGTAAAGAATCCACCTGCAATTTGGGAGAACTAGGTTCGATCCCTAGGTTGGGAATATCCCCTGGAGGAGGGCATGGCAACCCACCCCAGTATTTTTGCCTGGGGAATCCCCATGGACAGAGGAGCCTGGCAGGTTACAGTCCTAGGGTTGCAAAGAGTTGGACATGACTGAGTGACTAAGCCCAGCACAACACAACCTTTTGTGGATTCCCTATTCATTATTTGTTACTTTTCTCTTGCTGCTTTTAATTTTTCTTTGTATTTAATTTTTGTTAACTTATTAATATGTGTCTCAGCATATTTTTCCTTGGGTTTATTCTATATGAGACTGCACTTCCTGGACTTGGATGACTATTTCCTTTCCTACGTTAGGTAAGTTTTTGACTATAGTCTCATCAAATATTTTCTCAGACTCTTTCTTTTTCTTCTGGGACACCACCTATAATTAAAATGTTGATGTGTTAAATGTTTTCCCAAAGTCTCAAACTTCCCTCATTTCTTTTCATTCTTTTTTCTTTATCTTGTTCCACAGCAGTTATTTCCACCATTCTATCTTCTAGCTCATTTATCCATTCTTCTGCTTTAGTTATCCTACTATATTCATTCTAGTTAATTTTTCATTTCAGTTATTGTGGTGTTCATCATTATTTGTCTGTTCTTTAGTTCTCCTAGGTCCTTGTTAATTATTTCTTGTATCCTCTCAATCCATGCCTCCATGCTATTTCTGAGATCTTGGATCATCTTTGCTATCTTTACTCTGAATTCTTTTCCAGGTAGATTGCCTGTTTCCTTTTTATTTGAGCTCCTGAATTTTTACCTTGTTCCTTTACCTGCAACATATTTTTCTGTCATTTCATTTTGTCCTATTTATTGTGTTTTTGGTCTCCTTTCTGTGAACTATAACATCATAGTTCCTTTTGCTGTTGGTCTCTGCCCCCTAGTGGATGAGGTTGGTACAAAGATTATGCAGGCTTCCTCGTGGTGCCTATGCTCTGACAGGTGGAGCTGTCTCGTCCCTCAAAATAACTAAGATTATGGCATCTGACCCCATTACTCCATGGCAAATAGAAGAGGAAAAGGTGGAAGAAGTGACAGATTTCCTCTTCTTTGGCTCTAAAATGACTGCAGATGGTGACTGCACCCATGAAATCAGATGACAATTCCTTCTTGACAGGAAAGTTACAACAAACCTGGACAGTGTATTGAAAAGCAGAGACATTGCTGACAAATATCCATAAAATCAAGGCTCTGGTCTTCCCAGTGATCATGCATGCTTCTGAGAGCTGGACCGTAAAGAAGGCAGAGCACCACAGAATTGTCAACTTCAAACTATGGTGCTGGAGAAGACTTCTGAGAGTCCCTTGGGTAGTAAGGAGATCAAACCAGTCAATCTTAAAGGAAATCAACACTGAATACTCATTGGAAGGACTGATGCTGAAACTGAAGCTCCAGTATTTTGGTCACCTGATGTGAATAGCCGAATCATTTGAAAAGACCTGGATGCTGAGAAAGCTTGAGGGCAGAAGAGTGTGTCAGAGCATGAGACGGCTGGATGGCATCACAAATACAATGGACATGAACTTGGGCAAACTTCGGGAGATGGTGAGGGAAAAGGAGGCCTGGCGTGCTGCAGTCCACTCCTTGCTGCAACACAAAGAGTCAGACAACTGGATGACTGAACAACAACAGCAACAATATATCTAAAATGACAAAGCCTGGGTGTTGAGTAATGCTGAGTCCATGTTAGGTCCCATCCCTGGCTACCTAATATTAGCTATTTAGCTAATACACTTTCTCTTAGATAATTTTCAATTTATTGTTGAGCCTGTCTAATTTAGACCTCAGTTCAGTTCAGTTCAGTTGCTCAGTTAAGTATGACTCTTTGCAACCCCATGGACTGCAGCAAGCCAGGCTTCCTTGTCCATCACCAACTCCCAGAGTTTACTCAAACTCATGTCCATTGAGTTGGTGATTCAATCCAACCATCTCATCCTCTGTCATCCCATTCTCGTCCCACCTTCAATCTTTCCCTGCATTAGGGTCTCCTAAAATGGGTGAAAATGGATCTTTTCATCAGGGTCTTTCCCAACATCAGGGTCTTTTCATTAGGGTCTCTTCGCATCAGCTGGCCAAAGGATTAGACTTTCAGTTTCAACACGAGTCCTTCCAATGAACATTCAGGACTGAATTCCTTTAGGATGGACTGGTTGGATGTCCTTGCAGTCTAGAGGACTCTCAAGAGTCTTCTCAAACACCACAGTTCAAAAGTATTAAATCTTCGGCACTCAGCTTTCTTTATAGTCCAACTCTCACATCCATACATGACTACTGGAAAAACCATGGCCTTGACTAGATGGACCTTTGTTGACAAAGTAATGTCTCTGCTTTTTAATATGCTGTCTAGGTTGGTCATAACTTTCCTTTCAAGAAGTATGTGTCTTTTTATTTCATGGCTGCAGTCACCATCTGCAGTGAAATTTGGACCTCACTCATAAATAAAGTTATTAAATTGTTATTACTTAATGATTTACTACAGCTAAAATAGTTTGCCTTTCACACACATCAGGCAATACACTAACATAACTCAGGAATGAGCATTAAAATTTGCAGTGGTCCTAAAAGTCTTTAATTATAAACAATGTGAAATTTCATTTTTAACTCATTTTGAAAAGTGGAGAAAGCATTGCATTCATTGTGTATGCATTACACTAAATCCCATGAAATACTCCATTGATTTTATTATCCTTCTCATTAGCAGCTAAATGCTTGTATTATTCTGCTCCCTGATAGTTAGAAAACTTGTTAAAACATTATTTTCTATGTCTTTGCTCTGCCTCAATATTTGCTGTCCCTTACCTATGTCTAGGTTTTAGTGGACCTATTCCTTATTTATGACATTTTACCCTTGAGGGTTCTCAAAGTGGAGTCGCCGGGCCCTGTAGGTTGCTTTTCCCAAGAATATAGCTGCATACATAGGGTCATTTTATTGAATCCAAATGATAAAACTGATATGCCCCAGGATAAATGCAGATCACCCATGTTTGCCTGCTACATGTAGCTCTTCAGTTCAATTCAGTTCAGTCACTCAGTCGTGTCTGACTCTTTGCGACCCCATCAATCGCAGCATGCCAGGCCTCCCTGTCCATCACCAACTCCCGGAGTTCACTCAGACTCACGTCCATCGAGTCAGTGATGCTATCCAGCCACCTCATCCTCTGTTGTCCCCTTCTCCTCCTGCTCACAATCCCTCCCAGCATCAGAGTCTTTTCCAATGAGTTAACTCTTCACATGAGGTGCCCAAAGTACTGGAGTTTCAGCTTTAGCATCATTCCTTCCAAAGAAATCCCAGGGCTGAACTCCTTCAGAATGGACTGATTGGATCTCCTTGCAGTCCAAGGGACTCTCAAAAGTCTTCTCCAACACCACAGTTCAAAAGCATCAATCCTTTGGCGCTCAGCTTTCTTCACAGTCCAACTCTCACATCCATACATGACCACAGGAAAAACCATAGCCTTGACTAGACGGACCTTTGTTGGTAAAGTAATGTCGCTGCTTTTGAATATACTATCTAGGTTAGTCATAACTTTTCTTCCAAGGAGTAAGCATCTTTTGATTTCATGGCTGCAGTCACCATCTGCAGTAATTTTGGAGCCCAGAAAAATAAAGTCTGACACTGTTTCCACTGTTTCCCCATCTATTTCCCATGAAGTGATGGGACCGGATGCCATGATCTTCATTTTCTGAATGTTGAGCTTTAAGCCAACTTTGTCATGCTCCTCTTTCACTTTCATCAAGAGGCTTTTTAGTTCCTCTTCACTTTCTGTCATAAGGGTGGTGTCATCTGCATATCTGAGGTTATTGATATTTCTCCCAGCAATCTTGATTCCAGCTTGTGTTTCTTCCAGCCCAGAGTTTCTCATGATGTACTCTGCATATAAGTTAAATAAGCAGGGTGACAATACACAGCCTTGACGTACTCCTTTTCTTACTTGGAACCAGTCTGTTGTTCCATGTCCAGTTCTACCTGGTGCTTCCTGACCTGCATACAGATTTGTCAAGAGGCAGGTCAGGTGGTCTGATATTCCCATCTCTTTCGAAAGTTTTCACAGTTTATTGTGATCCACACAGTCAAAGGCTTTGGCATGGTCAATAAAGCAGAAATAGATATTTTTCTGGAACTCTCTTGCTTTTTCATGTAGCTCTTACTAAAGGTGTAATTTAGAAAAACAAAACATTTTACTTCTTTGATCTTCAGTTTTTTGACTGCAATATCTACCTTTTAGTATTGTTTGGGGATCAAATGAGGAATATCTAATATCTACTATTTGCCAGAATTTTTTCTAAATGCTGTATTTGCTAGTTCACTTAATATTTGCCAAAACCTTGTGAGACTGAAGCAATTATCCTTCCCATTGTACAGATGAGGCAAGAGCATGCAGATTCATTTTCCCTAGCTACACCACTAGAAAGCGGCAACACAGGATTTGAACCCGGGCAGTGGGACTCTTGGAGTATTGACCTCTCATGTAGTCGCATGGTAGAGTGCCTATGGAATCCCCATGCCTTCCCAGTCCTGCTGCCAACTGGGATTGGTATGGAAGGTGTGCAAGTAGTGCTTCTTGTCACTGCACTTCTCCCAGATTTTGCAGGAGCCAAGGCACAGACTTGTCTTTGTTTTCTAGGTGTATTTTGTCCTGAAGAGCTGAGCATGTACTCATTCATGCCACCATAAAGCAACTTTCTCTAGATTAAGATGAATTAAGCAAAGAGAAGTCAATGACAGTAAAGAGATCAACCATTAATATTAATAATCAGGATAAAATCACAGAGTCTAAATTTGATGGAAATAATTACTGGAAATTCACTTTTAAGATGAATTAAAGACATGTTTTAGATACCATAGCACTTTCCAGGTCATAAATATGCTTTTCTCATATTTCACCAGCAAGATGGCTCTATAAAAGGCATTAACAGCTCTATTATAGCTGAAGAAATTTGAGGTCCCTGAAGGGTATAGAATTTGACAGAGAAGACAAGTTAGCAATGGAAAAAATTGGATTTGAAATCTGGATTCTTCTTATAATTAACTAGAGGTATCTTCAGTTAACAATGCATTCATGTTTTAACATATTTTTCCCCTATATAATCAGGGCCATATAGCAGAGCAGAAAGAAATAGGCTTTGGTGCAAAATGAATCTGAGGTCTAATATAGTGCTTTCCATTGGCTTTCCATTTGGCTTAATATCCTTATTCCCCTGGGTCCCAGGATCTCCTATTCATAAAGAAGCCTTTACACAAAAAAAATGCTTGAACAACATGAGAGTTCAGAAATGCAGCAAAATCAGTGGCAGTTCTATATGTATTACAATATGTTTATTTTACATTAAGTTTTCATCTGCTGCCTTATCTCTTGGAAAATCTGCATGTGACTCACCTCAGAGCTGGAGACTTCAGAGACACTGTCTAGAAATGCCTTATACTAAGAATGGGCCACAGTGAAAAACAGACTCAGTATGTGGTAAGGAAGGAATATGTTTGCTGCTACAAAAGCCAGGAATGTCATGTCTCCTTTCAGTTCAATTCAGTTCAGTCACTCAGTCATGTCCGACTCTTTATGACCCCATGAACCGCAGGAAGCCAGGCCTCCTTGTCCATCACCAACTCCCGGAGTTTACCCAAACTCATGTCCATCAAGTCGATGATGCCATTCAACCATCCCATTCTGTGTCTTCCCCTTCTCCTCCTGCCCTCAATCTTTCCCAGCATTAGGGTCTTTTCCAATGAGTCAGCTCTTTGCATGAGGTGGCCAAAGTATTGAAGTTTCAGCTTCAACATCAGTCCTTCCAAAGAACACCCAGGACTGATCTCCTTTAGGATAGACTGGTTGGATCTCGTTGCAGTCCAAGGGTCTCTCAAGAGTCTTCTCCAACACCACACCTAAAAAGCATCAACTCTTCGAAACTCAGCTTTCTTTATAGTCCAACGCTTACATCCATACATGACCACTGGAAAAACCATAGCCTTGACTAGGTGGACCTTTGTTGCCAAAGAGTGTCTCTGCTTTTTAATATGCTGTCTAGGTAGGTCAAAACTTTCTTTCCAAGGAGTGAGCATCTTTTAATTTCATGGCTGCAATCATCATCTGCAGTGATTTTGGAGCCCCCCAAAATAAAGTCAGCCACTGTTTCCACTGTTTCCCCATCTATTTGCCATGAAGTGATGGGACCAGATGCCATGATTTTCATTTTCTGAATGTTGAGCTTTAAGCCAACTTTGTCATGCTCCTCTTTCACTTTCATTAAGAGGCTCTTTAGTTCTTCTTCACTTTCTGCCATAAGGGTGGTGTCATCTGCATACCTGAGGTTATTGATATTTCTCCTGGCAATCTTGATTCTAGCTTATGCTTCTTCCAGCCCATCATTTCTCGTGATGGACTCTGCATATAAGTTAAATAAGCAGGTGACAATATACAGCCTTGATGTACTCCTTTTCCTATTTGGAACCAGTCTTTTGTTCCATGTCCAGTTCTAACTGTTGCTTCCTGACCTGCATACAGGTTTCACAAGAGGCAGGTCAGGTGGTCTGGTATTCCCATCTCTTTCAGAATGTCTCCTTTAAGATGGGGGAAAATGTGCAGTCCTTCTCCAGGAGCCCATTCTACATCAAGCCTATGAATATGTTGGTGGTATTTCGGACATTGGAGATACAAAAATAAGGTGTTCTGAGTCATCAGAAAATTATTGGAAGTTTGGAACAGCAAAATCTATTCTAATAATGGAAGACCTGAGAAAAGGTCATGTTTCTAAGTTATTTGTTTGTTAGATTTTCCAAAGTTAGGTAAGATTACTTAAGCACCAGCAGAAAACCTGAGTAGGAAGTAACATGAATTGTCTTTACTTTCCCCAAAGGCCCACACATCAAGCAAAGAATGATGGAGATAAAGATTGGGTACCTAAAGAATCAAAAGAAGGAATGTGTATAAAATGAGGGCAGAGTAAAGATATTGCATCCTGTTTCAAAGATCTGAGCACTTACTTGAAACCATAACTTTTCCTGCCCAGAGGAAGAATTAGAGATTTTTTTTTTCTTTAACCACTGTATAAAGTGGCATTTACTTTTCTTTCTAAAGTAGATAAAATATTGGACAAAGTAGTTGAGAACCAGAAGGGAAAAGTAGCAGAAACTTTCAAAAGATGAGAAAGGAAATACAAGAATAGAAAATAAACTCAGCAGCAATCTTAATTTTTGAAAGGATTGAAGGAAAAAAATACCCCTGGGAAATTTCTATATGTATGCTTTTACTCAAAACCTTCTACAGAAAAATATGATGAGAGAGGCACTTATATATTTTGATTCTGAAAATGGGGAGAAAAATAGTAGAGGCTATGTGCTATAAAGAAAACCAAATGAAAGGTTAAAAGACAATCTCAACTCAAACAAAATAGCTACATCGCTTTAGTTAAATATCTCATTCATACAGTGTTGATTATAATGCTATCATTTTTTATCACAAAATTGTTCAGAGGATCATATTCTATACAAATACAGCTATATAATAATAATAATAACACTTGTAATTAGTTTTAATTGTATTTTCAATAACTTCTCAATTGACACGCATATGGGGTTTGGGGGATACAATATTGCATTTCAGAAAATGACAGATGAAACTATCTTAATACATTATGAAGAAGCTCAAGCAAAGTTCTTTAGCAAGTATTCATAATAAAAGTTGAATAAAGAACACAGTAATGTGAGTTTTGATTCAAATACAGAACAATAGGTATCATTTTTCTTTGAATTCAGAAGAAATTCATTGCATAAAAACTACTTCATTAACATAAATTTTCAGAGAAGAATGTTCCCTTGCTCTCTTTGAAATACAATCCATGCAATTATTTTAAAAATTAATTAGATTGGCTAGTTTGGGCTAAGTAGAAAGTTCTCAGGGATCAATATGGATCTAATTTACATTTTATTCATATATGATTCTTCAATTCTGAGTCTAAATTTCAATACAACAGATAGAAAAGTGAATCAATCAGTCAATTTATTGGTATTTTTCCCTTTTAAAATTTTTTTGGAAAACATACATAACATGAAATTAGTCATTTATTAATTCTTAAGTGTACAGTTTAGTGGTATTAAGTATATTCCTTACGCTTCTAATGAAACCATTGCAACATAGATCTCCATAACTTTCTTCATCTTGTAGAACTGAAACTCTGTACCCAATAAACAATACTTTATGACTAAACAACAACATGGTAATCATATTTTTATTTATTTACTTTTAAATTATATTTATTTATTCTTGGCTGTGCTGGGTCTTTGCTGAGCACAGGTTTTCTCTGGTTGCAGTGAGTGAGGGCTACTCTCTAGTTGCAGTTGTGGCGGCTTCTCTTGTTGCAGAGTATGGGCCCCTGGGGCACACAGGTTTCTGTAGCTGTGGCACTTGGGCTCTGTAGTTGCAGTGTGTGGGCTTTATTGCCCTGCAACATATGGAATCTTCCCAGACCAAGGGTTGAACAGTGTCTCCTGCATTGGCAGGAGCATTCTTAACCACTGGACCACCAGGGAAATCCTATATTGTTAGCTGTTTGAGGAATCACCACATGGTTTACTATAACAGCTTACCATTTTACCATTTTATATTCCAAACAGCAGGGCACAAAACTTACAATTTCTCCACATCCTCATCATTACTGGCTATTTTCTGTTTTGTCTGTGTTGATTGTAGCCATCCTAATCGGTGGAGTAAAGTGATATTTCATTATAATTTTGATTTGAAATTTCCTAACAATTAGTGAAATTAAACAGATATTTCATGTGCTTATTGGCCATTCATGTATTTTCTTTGGAGTTATGCCTTTTCATAACCTTCACCCATTTTTGAATTTAGTTTGGTTTTGTGTTGCTGCTGTCATTCTTAAATATAAGGCGCTCTCTATATATTCTGCATATTAATCTCTGTAGCATAAGTATGCTTTACACATATTTTGCATGTTGTAAGTTGCCTCTTTGCTCTGTTGATATTGTCTTTAATGCACAAATTCTTAAAATTTCATGAAGTCTAATTTGTCTATAATGCTTTTGTTGCTGTCGTTGCCTGTAGATTGGTCTCACATCCAAGAAGCCATTTGCAAATTCAATTCTGTGAAGATTTTGCCCTATGTTTTCACTCTAAAGAATTTTATAGTTTTAGACCTTACATTTAGATCTTTGATGCATTTTGAATTAGTTTTTGCATATGTTGTTGGTTAAGGATCCAACGTCTTTCATTTGCATGTGATTATACGGTTTTATCAGTGTCATTTGTTGAAAATATTGTCTTTTCAATGAATGATTTTGACATCCTCATCAAAAATCATTTAACCATATATGTAAGGTTTTATTTCTGCTCTCTCTATTCTATTCCATTTTTCTATATGTTAGTATTTATGCCAGTATTACATTCTTTTGATTCCTGTAGCTTCAGAGTAAGTTTTGAAATCATCAAATGTGAATCCTTCAAACTTCTTTATTTTTTAAAATATTATCTTGGTTAATTGGGGTTCTTTGGGATTCCATATGAAATTCCTGGTTAAGTCACCTTTTTCCTATGTGATTAAAATGAGTGCTTAGTCCACACCCCATATTCCATATGCACATTTGCAGATATTTACACAAAATAATGACATTGAGTAGTTCATTAAAATGTATCTCAGGATGCATCTGAGGTAGGATCCACTAAGATGATGCAGGATGTGTAAAAATGTCAAGGTTCTTACATACTATGCTAGGGAGTTTGTCTTTCCTCTAACTTTCTACCACTTCTGTCCCAAATACACCAATGTTTTCTGTGTCCTAAAGAAAAAAAATCACCTTCTCAAGGATAAGACACTGACAGGGTTGTGGGTGGAAAGGAGTATAACACAGAACCATGAAAAAATTTCGTTACCATTCTCACTTCCATGATTTCATTGTCTGTTTTTCTCTATTTAATCAGGATGACCCTCAAGTTCCAGTAGAGAAGTATATTTATTGTCTTTACTCCAGGATTGTGTCTGGTGTTCAACAGGTACTCAAAACATGTTTGTGGAAATAAGATGAGGAAAATTCAGGAAAAGAACACATTGACTCAATTTGTATTTGAAATACCAAGTACTCTTTTTGATCAGGTATGAATTCCATTCATGCTAGGTGGTAAGTACAGTGAGGAACAGAATATTTAAGGAAAAGATATAAATCTTGCTGTCAAGAGAGAAAAGTAGACATCTTTAACCCCATTTTGTATATGAGAAACATAGGAGTAAGAAAGTAATGTAACTTGTTCAAGATCGCTCGGTTAAAAAGCATCAGAGGGAAAATTCTTTTTTTTAAAGTATTTCTGATTCTTTTTACCTTTTGGTAGATTTCAAAAATTTGTGGATAACAAGAACTATATGAAATGATTAGAAAATGGTCATTATATAATATAATGATGGACCATCTATTTAAAAATAGAAATTCTTTCTAGAGACCAGGAGAGGCAGAGAGAATTAGCATATTTTTTGATGTCTACCAACACCCTATCAGATGATAATTCTCAAGAAACAGAAAACTTATGAAATCCCCACAATCATGAGTCAGATTCAAGATTTGAAACAAAAAATAAATACATTTCCAAGACATTGTGAGGTATCTATGTAAACTATGGCAGAGGAAAGAATGCTGAGGTAAATCAATATGCTTGTTATGTAAATTACTAAGCAGATGATTATGTGAAAAACTCAAAAGTAATAAGCATAATAAATGTCTCAGTGTATCTTAGTGAAATTAAAGAGCGAGAACTCCAAATACCAAAATGGACATATATTTAGCATTTTTTCATGTTATAACATTATAGAATGAATTGGGGTAAATAAACACACATGCACGAACAAATATGGATTTGATTTTCACTAAGATTTGGGGAATGTCTTTAAATTATGATGATTTCAACTAGTTTTTGTTCTCTCAAATTCTCTATCAAATGTTGCAGTTACTGTGAGCTAACAGTAACAAATTGCATTGCATTCTGCTTACCACAGCATATAGTAAGATTGCTTAGATAATTTGTTTTAAAACTGCTTTATCTTTGTAATTAGAATGTAAAATGATTACCATTTCAAATAGTTATACAGGTTTGAATATTTCCTATTTTGGTGCTTTTCTCTTTCCTGAAATGTATTCAAACTTTACTTATTTATGAATTGACTCTTATCTTTGAGCTAGATGTATAAAATTTAAACAGCTGACAAGCTCTTTATGAAAAAAATGTGCACATACACACTAAAAATACAAAACTATGAAGTTCTATGCTATTTTCTACTCACTTTCTAGTAGTAGGCACATACATACACACAGACATATATCACAGATGAATCCTTTAAAATTCCATGTATACTTAAAATTCAAATTCATGACAAATGCTATAATATTACAATCCAGGCTGTTGATTAATTTAGGTGAGATATGAGGAACTGCTTATTGGTAAAGGTCAGGATAATGGGTGTGTGTGTGGTGATATTGTCTCTCTCTTGTTCTGGTTGATGCAAGAGCACCTTCACTTTGAGAAACTTACTGAACAATGCACTTATGATATATTGCAATTTCTGTACACATATTTCACTTTATTAGAATAATGTTCTGGTCTTACATTTAGATCTTTAATCCATTTTGAGTTTATTTTTGTGTGTGGTGTTAGAAAGTGATCACAATGTATGGCAAAACCAATACAGTATTGTAAAGTAAGATAAAGTAAAAATAAAAATTAAAAAAAAATCATCACCAAAACATTAAAAAAAAAGAAAAAGAAAAATGTTCAAAAATATCCAGAGATATTAGAGGAAATAAATTGGCCACTTACCATTCTGAAGCTTCCCTGATAGCTCAGTTGGTAAAGAATCCACCAATAATGGAGGAAACGCTGGTTCATTTCTGGGTAGGGAAGATCCACTGGAGAAGGGATAGGCTACCCATTCCAGTATTCTTGGGCTTTCCTTGTGGCTCAGCTGGTAAAGAATCCACCTTCAATGCAGGAGACCTGGGTTCAATCCTTGGGTTAGGAAGATCCCCTAGAGAAGGGAAAGGCAACCCACCCCAGTATTCTGGCCTGGAGAATCTCCATGGACAGAGGAGCCTGGAGGTCTACAGTCCATAGGGGCACAAAGAGTCAGACATGTCTGAAGTGATTTAGCATGCATGAAGAAGAGGATAAAAATGAGAGGAATAAGAAGGCAAGAACTTGAAGTCAATCAGGAATGCCATGTAGCAGACTCTTTCTCTTATCAGCAAAGAGCCAAAGACAGACATAGGTGTTTCTGCTGCTGCTGCTAAGTCGCGTCAGTCATATCTGACTGTGCGACCCCACAGACGGCAGCCCACCAGGCTCCTCTGTCCCTAGGATTCTCCAGGCAAGAATCCTGGAGTGGGTTGCCATTTCCTTCTCCAGTAAGTGTTTCTATGACTTCACATTTAGCATTGCATGATTATGAACATTTACAGACAGAATGAAACAGTTTGTATAAAATTTTGTGTCTGACTTTTTTCATTTAAAAATGGTTTGAGATACACCCATGTTGTATCACACATTAATATTTCTTTTTAAATCAGTGAGTAGTGTTCTTTTTTTTTTTTCCCCCAGTGAGTAGTATTCTATTATTTAAATATGTGTTTATTAATTCAGCTCATGGGGGACATTTGAGTCTCTTCCAGCTTGGGGCTATTATGAATAAAGTCATCTTATACCTTTTGTACAAGTATTATTATAGATGTGTTTTGAATTCTTTTGAATAAACACCTGCTAGTAGAATTATGTCAAAAGGTAGGTATGCTTAATTTTATAAGAAATTTCCAAAGATTTTTTCAGTGAGCAATATTTGATCTCATTTATATGAAATATCCAGAATATGTAATCCATAGAGATCACAAGCAGATTAGTGGTTGCTGGGACTGGAAGAGAAAGGAGTGTAGAGTGACAATTTAATGGGTACAAGGTCTCCTTTGGGGGTGATGAAAATATTTTCAACCTAGATGGAAATGATTATTGCAAATCATTGTGAATAAATATCACTGAATTGTACAGTTTGCAATGGTTAATTTTATGTTATGTGATTTCTATCTCAATGAAAAAGAAATGATGGCAGGGAAAACAAATAATCACAATAATTAAGAAAAAAGAAAAAACTCAATTTAACTTAAATGTCATTCATGCTGCTATTGGATTTTTAGTTATGCCTCTTTGTATTTTTATATTGTCTGCCATAGGAATTACATTGTGCATTCTTAACTTACCAAAGCTTATTTCAAATGAATTTTGTAGATCACTTTACTTATGATGCTTTTTACTCTACAAGAGTAAACTTGACTTTCCATCTAGGTATTTTTTATTATTTTTGACATATTGTAATTCTGCTTATATTGCAAGTATCAGAGTAAAATAGTATTATTTTTTCCTTAAAGAGTTGTCCTTTATAGTGATAAAGAGAGAAATAAAGATCACATTTCATAGTTACTCAGATATTTAGTATTTCTATTTTTTATTCCTTCTTTTTATGGCTTTCCAAAACATTTTCAATTTTATCGAGGTATTATTAGCATATAATGGTGTGTAAGTTTAAAGTACACAACACGATTTCACATCCATCACCTCACACAGCTCAATTTTTCTTTTCTTATGATAAACACTTAAGATTTACTTTCTTAGAAACTTTCAAACATGTAATTCTTAACTGCTGACTTCATGGTGTATATTATATTCTCAGAACTTACTTATCCTATAACTAAAAGTTTTACCTTTTAAACACTACACTCGGTTCCCCTACCTCCAAACCCCAGCTCTGGCAACCAGCAATCTGTTCTTTGTTTCTCAAATTTGATGCCTACCGTATTTATCTTCCTCTACCTGGCTTACTCCACTCAGCGCAATATACTCAAAGCCCTTTTATGTTGTCACAAATGTCTTACCTTTTTCTCATGACCAAATAATACTCATGTTTCTTAATTCACTCATCTGTCAATGGAAACTTAGGCTGTTTCCATATCTTGGCTGTTGTAAATAAAGCTATAGTGAACACAGAGATGTAGATATTTCTTTAGTTTAGCAATTTTGTTTCTTCCAGATATAAATCCAGAAGTAGACTTGTTGGTCATATAGTAGTTATATTTTGAGTTCTTTGAGAACTGTCCATAGTGTTTTCTTTAGTCTCTGTATCAATTTTACCCCAACAGTATACAAGGATTTCCTTTTCTCCACACCCTTAGCCCCCCCACCTCTCCACACTTCTCCCCCACACCTCTCTCTCCCTCTCTCTCTGTAACAGATGTTCTAAAAGAGTGAAATGATTTTTCTTTGTGATTTTGATCTGCCTTATCCTCATCATTACTGATGCTGAGCACTTTTCATGGATTTGTTGGCCATTTGACTATCTACTTTAGAAAAACCTAAACCTATATTTTCAAGTACTTTGTCCACTTTTTGCTATTGAGTTATATTAATTTATTTTTTGGGGGTATTAACCCTTTGTCAGATGAGTGACTTGAAACTATTTTCTCCCATACAGTAGGCGATCTTTTCTTTTTTTGATGCTCCATTTTTTTTAGAAGATTTTTAGTTTGATGTAGTCTCACTTGTTTACTTTTTTGTCATTGTTGTTGCCACTAGTGCTTTAAGTATCATATCCAAGAAAATCATTGCCAAGACTAAGATCAAGAATCTCCTTACTTATGTTTTCTTCCAGGAGTATTATGGTTTCAAGGCTTACATTTAATGCATTAACCCATTTCCAATTAACCTTTTATGATTGGTGCAAGATACAAGTTTAAATCCAATCTTTTCAATTTATTATTTATTTATGTATTTATTTTAATTGGAGGTTAATTACTTCACAATACTCTATTGGTTTTGCCATACATCAACATGAATCCACCACAGGTACACACATGTTCCCCATCCTGAAACCCCCTCCCTCCACCATTTATTGAACAAACTATCTTTTCTCCATTGTGTATTCTTGGCTCCCCTGTTACTATTACTTGGCAATATTCATGAATTTACTTTTGGAGTCTCAATTATGTTTCATTGGTCTATGTGTCTGTTTATAATGCCAGTGCCATAATGTTTTGATTTCTGTAGCTTTATAACATAGCTTGAAATTAGGAAGTCAGATGCCTCCTGCTTTGTTCTTCTTTTTCAGAATCATATTGACTATTCAGGGTCTTTCATGGTTTCATGCAACTTTTAGGAATATTTTTTTCTACTTTTGTGAAAAATACCTTTGGAATATTGATAGGCACTGCATTGTATTTGTAGATGTATTTGGGTACTATGAATATTTTTAAAAATACATTTCTTCATTTATCTGTGTTTTCTTTTATTTCTTTCTGCAATATCTTACAGTGAAGAGATCACTGTAGATCATCAATGATCTCAGTGTACAGATCATTCACTCCACGGGTAAATTTATTCCTAGCTATTGTAAATGTGTTCTTAAATTTTATTTTTCTAATAATCCATTTTATCATATAAAAACAACACTGATTTTTGTATGTTGATTTTGTATCCTTAAACTATGAAACTCATTGATTAGATCTAAGTTTTTGTGGATTATTCAAGATTTTCTATATCCTAAAATCAAGAAAAGTGAACGTGAAAGTTGCTCAGTCATGTCGGACTCTTTGCAAACCACTGGACTATACAGTCTATGGAATTCTCCAGGCCAGAATACTGAAGTGGATCTTCCCAACCCAGGGATTGAACCTAGGTCTCCTTCATTGTAGGCAGATTCTTTACCACAAGGGAAACCCAAGAATACTGGGTTGGTTAGCCTATCCCTTTTCCAGTGGATCTTCCTGATCCAGGAAGAGAACTGGGGTCTCCTGCATTGCAGGAGGATCTTTTACCAACTGAGCTCTGAGGGAAGCCATTATTCTAAAATCATGTCATCTGCAAATAGGAATAATTCTACTTCTTCCTTTCTTTTCTGATGTCTTTTTTTTTCTTTTTCCTCGCTTTATTGCTTCAATAGCACTTTCAGTACTGTATTGGATAGGAGCAGTGAGAGTAGCAATCTTGTCTTATTCATAATCTTAGAGGAATAGATCCTATCCAACAAGTCTGAAGCTAGCTGTGGGTTTAGCACATATGGCCTCATAATATTGATATGTACCCCTTTCATATCTATTTTTTAAGCTTTTAATCACTAAGGATAGATTTTGTTAGCTGATTTTTCTGCATCTATTGAGATGATCATGAATTTTATCTTTTATTCTACTAACAGGATATTCATATTTACTGATTTTTGTATGTTGTCTCATCCTTGTATTCTGAGGATGAATCTGTTTTGATTGTGGTGTCTGATCCTTTTAGTATGCTGTTAAATGTTTTGCTAATATTTTGTTGAGAATTTTTGCATCTATATTTATCAAGAATATTGGTTTGTAGTTTTCTTTTTTGTGATGTCCTTAGATGGCTTTGACATCAGTGTAATGTTGGCCTTGTAAAATGTATTTGACAGTGTTTCTTCCTGTTCAATTTTTTCTTTTTCTTTTGTAAGAGTTTGAGAAGGACTGGTGTTAATTTTACTTTAAATATTTGGTAAAAATCACCAGTAAATCCATCTGTTCCTGCATTTTTGTTGTTGCTGATTTAGGGAGGTGTTGATTACTAATCCAGTCCCTTTACTTGTTATTAGTCTGTTCATATTTTCTATTTCTTCATGATTCAATCTTGGTAGGCTGTGGGTTTCTAGGAATTTATTCATTTCTTCTGGGTGGTCCAATGTGTTGGCACATAATTCTTCATAACAGATTTTTATGATTCTTTGTATTTCTCTGATTCAGCTCTAATGTATTTTCCATTATCTATAATTTTATTTATTTGCATCCTCTTTTATCTCGGTTAGTCTAGTTAAAATTTTGTCAGTTTTATTCATTATTTCAAAGATGCACTCTGTTTTGTTAATCCTTTATAGTTTTGTTCTCTATTCTATTTATTTCTGCTTTAAATTTATTATCTCATTTCTTCTACTAACATTGGTCTTAGTTTCATTTTCATTTCCTAGAACATTGAGGTGTAAAGTTAAATTGTTTGAGAGGTTGTTGTTGTTGTTTTGTTTTTTTTTCCCTTGATGTATATTTAATCATTAAAAACCTTCTTGGAAATGCTTTTGCTTGATTCTGTAAATTTAAGTATGTTATTTTTCCAGTTTTATATGCCTTAAAATGCTTTTGCATTTCTGTTTTAATTTTTTATTGGATCGATTTGTTGTTCAGAATTTTGTTGCTTAATTTCCATGTATTTTTATTTTCTCATTTTCATGTTTTGGATGTCTAATTTTATGAAACTGTGGCCGAAAAGGTAAATGATATAATTTTAAATTTATTAAATTTTCTCAGAAGTGTTTTGTGCCCTAACATATAATCTATCCTATAAAACATCTGTACACACTTGTAAAGAATATATATTCTGGTATCACTGCATGTAATGTTCAGTATATGTCTGTTAGGTTTATTTGGTTACAGTGTTGTTCAAATATGCTTTTTTCTAATACGCTCTGTCTAGATTATCAATCCATTGTAGAAAATGCATATTAAATTTGTCATTTCATTTCTGGTAGTATTTGCTTCATACATGTCAGTTCAGTTCAGTTCAGTTCAGTTCAGTCACTCAGTCGTGTCCGACTCTTTGAGACCCCATGAGTCGCTGCATGCCAGGCCTCCCTGTCCAACACCAACTCCTGGAGTTCACTCAGACTCACGTCCATCGAGTCAGTGATGCCATCCAGCCATCTCATCCTTGGTCATCCCCTTCTCTTCCTGCCCGCAATCCCTCCCAGCATCAGTCTTTTCCAATGAGTCAACCCTTCACATGAGGTGGCCAAAGTACTGGAGTTTCAGCTTTAGCATCATTCCTTCCAAAGAAATCCCAGGGCTGATCACCTTGAGAATGGACTGGTTGGATCTGCTTGCAGTCCAAGGGACTCTCAAGCGTCTTCTCCAACACCACAGCTCAAAAGCACAAATTCTTCAGCACTCAGCCTTCTTCACAGTCCAACTCTCACATCCATACATGACCACTGGAAAAACCATAGCCTTGAATAGATGGACCTTTGTTGGCAAAGTAATGTCTCTGCTTTTGAATATGCTATCTAGGTTGCTCATAACTTTTCTTCCAAGGAGTAAGCGTCTTTTAATTTCATGGCTGCAGTCACCATCTGCAGTGATTTTGGAGCCCACCAAAGTAAAGTCTGACATTGTTTCCAGTGTTTCCCATCTATTTGTCTTGAATTGATGGGACCAGATGCCATGATCTTCGTTTTCTGAATGTTGAGCTTTAAGCCAACTTTTTCACTCTCCTCTTTCACTTTCATCAAGAGGGTTTTTAGTTCCTCTTCACTTTCTGTCATAAGGGTGGTGTCATCTGCATATCTGAAGTTATTTATGTTTCTCCTCGCAATCTTGATTCCAATGTAGTGCTCCAATATTCAGTGATAAATACTTTACATTGTTACATATTTTTCATTGATTGACACCTTTGCCATTATATAATGACCTTCTTTGTCTCTTTTCACCATTTTTAGCATTAGGTTTATAAGTATAAAGTATAAGTATAGCTGATTATAAGTATTTGCTTTCTTTTCCTTATTATTAAACATATTTTTCACCCATTATTTTTTCTCAGTTTAGGTATACTTTTATAGCTAAAGTGAGTCTCTTGTAGGCATCATATCATTAGCTCTTTTTTGTTTGTTTGTTTGTTTGTTTTTTCTATTCAGCCATTCTACATCCTTTGATTAGATAATGTAATTCATTTACACTTAAAGCAGTTATGGACTTACTATTGCCTTCTTGTAAATTATCTTCTGACTATTTTATAGAGCCTTTGCTCCCTGCTTCTTTTTCTGTTTCCTTCTGTGATTTGACTTTTTATAACAATATGCTTTGACTTTATCATAATCTTCTGTTACTATTACAGATTTATTCTTTTTAGATTGCTATGAGACTTACCTAAAATACCTTTTTAATAGATTCTATTTTAAACTGATAGAAGCATAACTTCAATAACACATGTTAACCTGATATTTTACTTCTCCATCCCACACACACACACATTTTAGGTTACTGATGTTACAATTTACATATTTTTATATTATGTGTCAAATAACATATTATAGTACTTAAGGTTATTTTTAATACTTAATTTATGAATTATATTTTTAAGTAAAGTATGCACCACCATTTAATATTAGAAACTTTAACTATATATTTATCATTCTCAATGAAATTTACCCATTCATTCTGATGTTTTAAAATTTAATCAGCATTTTTTTTTGTTTCTACTTGAAGAAATTCCTTTACCATTTCTTATAAAGCAGGATTAATGGTGATGAATGCTCTCAGCTTTTGTACGTTCAGGAAAGTCTCTCTCAATTTCATTTTTGAAGCACAGCTTTCCAATGTATACTGTTTTTTTGAGATTCAATCTTGCATTAGTTTCTGGTATATAGAAAAGTGATTCAGTTTAGATAGCTAGATAGATAGAATGATAGATAGATAGATAGATAGAGGTAAATATAGTTATTATTTTTCATTTTATTTCCCATTATAGTTTATAACAAGATATTGAATGTATTTCCCTGTGCTATATGGTAGGACCTTGTTTTTATCCATTCTCTATATAATAGTTTGCATCTGCTAATCTCAAACTCCCAATCCATCCTTCCTGCAGCCCCCTTCCTTTCCCAGAAATTTATTCTCTATGTCAGTGAGCTCGTTTCTGTTTTATAAATAAATTCATTTGAGTCATAGTTTAGATTCCACATATAAGTGATATCATATGGTATTTGTCTTGCTCTAACTTACTTCCCTTAGTATAACCTCTAGGTCTTTCCATGTTGCTACAAATGGATGAGTGGCAACATTCATTTTTTCATTTTTCTTATGGCTGAGTAATATTCCATTGGAGATGATATATATATGTGTGTGTGTGTGTGTATATATATACATATATATATATATGTATGTATGTATGTATGTATATGTATATGAAGGAAATGCAACCCACTCCAGTATTCCTGCCTGGAAAGTCCCATGGACAAAGGAGCCTGGTCGGCTACAGTCCATGGGGTCACAAAAGAATCAGACATGACTTAGCAACTAAACTAAACCCAGGTCTCCTGCATTGTAGGCACATTCTTTTACCATAAGAGCCACCATAGAAAGTTATATATATACTTATATATATATATAAATATATATATACATATATGAATAATATTCTTGGTTGACAGTTTTGCTTTAAGTATTTGAATGTGTCATTTCATTCTATCCTGGTTTGCAAAGTTTCTGCTGAGTGATCTGCTTATAATTTTGTGTAATATGTCCTTGTATATGACATGTCTCTTTTCTTCTGCTGTTTTTAACCTCCTGTCTTTGCCTTTAACTATTAACAATCTAATTATAAATTGTCTTCATGGAACCCTCTTCAGATTCAATCTATTTCAGGTCCTTTGGTCATTATGAGTCTGAATATCCATTTATCTTCCCAGGTTTGGGAAGTTTTCAACCATTATTGCTTTAAATATACTTTCTGTGCCCTTTCTTTAACTCCCCTGTCTATGGTTTCCATAAGCCATACAGTTTCTTCATGATTTTTTATTCTGTTTACCTTTGGCTCCTACGAGTGAATAACTTCAAGATCACTGAGTCTTTCTTTTGTTTGATCATGTCAGTTATTGATGCTCTTTCAATTTATTTTTAAAAGTTAGTCATTGTACTCTTCAGCTGCAGGTTTCTGCTTTTCTTTTTGGTAAGATTTCTGTTTTGTGCTTTTTCCCAGAAATGCATTTATATTTAAGAGTACTCCATATCTATTCTGATGAAAAGTCTGATTTCAATGGTGGAATTTCAGTCATCACATTTTGCCAGGAAGGGGAGCATGGCCAGGAGAGAAAGAACTCTAAGAAGACCATCACACAATTATACATATATATATATGTATATATATGTATATGTATATATATATATGTATATGTATATGTATAATATATTATAATATTACATATATTATATATATCAATCACCATTATTGTTCTCACATATTTTAGAGTTATGAATGACTATTTTACTACTAAGAATTGGGAGCTATAAGGAAACTACATAAAAATAAAGAGTTATGCTTTATTTTAGAAAGCAAGGAATTAAAATCAGTGATATCACTTAGTTTTACAAAGAATAATCACAAATTATGAAGTGCATTCATTTTGTTAATATGTAAAATATTTAGTCCAAATGCATGGAATATTACAGATACTTCATAATTTAAAAATAATAAAGAGATAAAAACTAAAATTTAGAAGACTTTCAAAATATGACTTTTAACAATTACCTATTTGCATATATAGAGGTGGAAAAGAGGGTTCTATTTCAAACCACCTAGATCATTATAACAGACTCAATATATCAGAAGGATGTGTTGTTAAATAGATAGCTATAAAGAAGGATAAAATTAATTTTACAGTACAGTGCTCCTTCTAAATATGTGTGTTTGCTGGAAGAATTTGGTCTTGCTTTTTAAATAAAACGTGACTTTTTATTCTTGGTGTTCTACCAAGTTTGGACCCTCAGGGAAATTAAGCAGACTGGTCACATTTTATCCATATGTAAATTCATGTCACCAGACACTTCTGTATTATCTCCCATAATTTGGCAGAAATATTAGTTTCAGAAAGTTGTATCATTGGGGGCCCGTACAGTAATCATAGATAAGTTGATTGGAGGTTTTATGGGAGTCTTATAGAAATTCTTAATGTAGCTTAAAAATATCTAAAAGTCTTCCTTTTCTTATGCTTACTTTTGATTTTATGAGTCCTTAATAAATAAATAATTGCAATTCTAAATAAAATTCTAAATGTAAATTTAATATTGTATATTTACATCTATATTTTTGGAGAAAATTGATAATTCTATAATTTTTGTTTCTATCAAAGGACAAAGACTATTATTTAGATTTCTGGAAATAAACAGTTTTCACTCAAATAACAAATATCCCCAATGAAGATCATCTTTTCTCTGGCACTCTCTGGCTTTATAAGTTTTTATATTATTTGTCATCATAATATAAACTGTGAGAACAGTATTAAATAATTCTACAAATTGTAAAGCAAAATGTATTTGCTGTGATGAATATAGCATAACTTCACTGAAAAAAATAAAGTGATGGCAGTATGTTAAATATTCCAAAACATTGTATATTGCTATTCTAGAAGGCTTCTTCCTCTTCCTACCTCAATTTCTTTTTTCTTCCTCTCACTCTTCTATTCCCTTCCTTTTTTCTCCTCATTTACATTTTTTCTCCCTCATTTCTCCTCTCACTCTCTTTCCTTCTGTCTTTTTTTCACTGTCTTTTTTTAGGTACATTAGTAAATGAGATATAGTTTGTGTCCTTAAGCCACAAACATATCCTAAAAAACAAAGTTTATAACTTGAGGACAATCATTATTGCTCAGTTTTGTTTTGTTTTGTTTTTTTTTTACTATATATTGCTGAAAGTTTACATATTCTACTCTAATTAATTTCCCCATTGCAGATTCTCCACTCTAGAATATCACCTACTATTTACTGAAGACTAAAATATTGTGTGTGTGTGAGTGTATTTCCCTACATACAAATATTTAATGGTTCCAATCTACTTTATAAAGATCATTCAGATCATAGTTTCTGATATCATTCTCCAGTAAAAGAAACCAGGGCTTCTTGGAGAAATGGTTGATTATAGTACTTAAGAAAGAAATATACCAAATGAGTCCAGAGAACCCTGTGGTGCTAGAAAGTAAAGTGCTCAAAAAACAAACCAACGGGTATATGTCAAAAGCACACAGCAGCCACTTGAAAGACCCTATAAAACCACAGCAGGAACAATTTGAGCAACCAAAATAAATAGCATAGTAGTGCATTTTAAACCAAATGTCTATACTGATTTAAATAAATGCTTGAATAAGCAAGTAATGAAAGAGAATAGACATATTTCCTAGACAAAAAAATTGCAGATAATTTATGTATATACAGCCTCCTTGAGAAGGTGAAATGTAACTCTCCAACCCTGAAGTATGGAGTGAATAAGGAACCTCTGTACAGAATGGAAAGGGGGAAAGAGTAATTACAGTAGAGAAACCTGATAAACACTATTCAACCAGGTAATCAAGGCCAACATCAACAGTAGTAACTATAATTAATCAGTGTGTATCTTTAATATGATCTAATGGAAATGACACTCCACCTCTGTAGTCTACCTCCAAAAGTCCTTAACTCAATTCTGACCGTGAGAAAAAATCATCAAAATGCAGACAAATTGAAGGACAGTCTATAATACCCAAATTGAGGCTCAATCTACAGCATATTTGAGCAGTATTCTTTAAATTTATCAAGCTCATCAAAAAAACAAAGTGTAAGAAGCTGTTATAGCCAAGAAGAACTTGAGGAGACATGAAATTTAAATATAATGTGGTGTCTTGGATGAAATCTTTAGACAGTAGAAGGAAATTAGGTAAAAACTAAGAAAACCTAAATCAAGTAAGGGCTTTAGTTAGTTTTAAAAGCTAACAAAATAAAATCCTCTATCGTATTTAAAATTAAAGTAATATATGCTATTTTAATAAGAGAAATGTCACAATAAAAATTATGTAGATATACATATTTGAGTGGGGTTCCCAGGTGGCTCTAGTGGTAAATGCAGGTAGATGTAAAAGACAATGGTTAGATCCCTGAGTCAGAAAGATCCCCTGGAGGAGGACATGGCAACCCACTCCAGTATTCTTGCCTGGAGAATTCTATGGACAGAGGAGCCTGGAGGGCTATGATCCATAGTGTCACACAGAGTCAGACCTTACTGAAGTGACTTAGCATGCACACACATAAATATTTAAGTAAAGCTACTCAACCATTCCACCTTGTATCCTTAAGGTAATCAACAAACAACCAGGAGTAAATTAAATCACAATTTTTTTCTTACTTGTAGATTCATATAAAGCCACATTTAAACACAAATATGTTTTACCAAAATAGAGTCATGTTTTACACATTGTTTTCCATCTTGCACTTTTCACTTTTCTTGCATCACTTACACATCATAAGTATTACTCTGTTTAAAGTGAAGTAGTTTTCTCTTTTTATTTCCATTGCATCTTCCCCCTCCACAGCTCCCCTCTTCACCCTCAGGTAATACACACTAACAGTTTATATTTTTCTCCATACTCTAATATCTATTTGTACAAAATATATGGATAGCTATAGAAACACACATGCAAGGGTCATTTTTCCTATTTCTGTCAGCATTTGTTTACAAAATATAATTTTTATTATAAGCTGCTTCTCTATATATTACATTTATTACTCAGCAATATATCATAAAAATTCCTTCAGGTAGACAGGTAGCATATAGATAATACATGTTCGTATAGATAACCATTATTTATCTAACTATTTAATGCATATTGACTTTATTTTCAGTAATTTCATGCTACAAATAATGCTATAATAAATATAACTATATGTCTATATATCCTAATACCCAATGCATTTATTTCTACAAATGGAGTTGTTCAAAACATTAGTAATAGATTTTTTTTTCTAACAACATGTGTGTGTTATCAACAAGAGGTATTATAGATCTCAGTTTTCCCAATGTGGTGGATTAAAAATAATGACTCATATTAATTTGGTCTGAATTTCTGCATTTCCCTGACTCCTGAATCTGTTTTTTTGCTTTGTTTAGTTTTTGTTTTTCATTAGTGTACTGGTTATTTCAGAAACCTTAAAGTAATGCTCAAAATTCTCCAAGCCAGGCTTCAGCAATATGTGAACTGTGAACTCGCTGATGTTCAAGCTGATTTTAGAAAAGGCAGAGGACCCAGAGATCAAATTGCCAACATCTGCTGGATCATGGAAAAAGCAAGAGAGTTCCAGAAAAACATCTATTTCGGCTTTATTGACTATGCCAAAGCCTTTGACTGTGTGGATCACAAGAAACTGTGGGAAATTCTGAAAGAGATGGGAATACCAGACCACCTGACCTGCCTCTTGAGAAATCTGTATACAGGTCAGGAAGCAACAGTTAGAACTGGACATGGAACCACAGACTGGTTCCAAATAGGAAAAGGAGTATGTCAAGGCTGTATATTGTCACCCTGCTTATTTAACTTATATGCAGGGTATATCATGAGAAACGCTGGACTGGAAGAAACACAAGCTGGAATCAAGATTGCCAGGAGAAATCTCAATAACCTCAGATATGCAGATGACACCACCCTTCTGACAGAAAGTGAAGAGGAGCTAAAAAGCCTCTTGATGAAAGTGAAAGAGGAGAGCGAAAAAGTTGGCTTAAGGCTCAACATTCAGAAAACGAAGATCATGGCATCTGGTCCCATCATTTCATGGGAAATAGATGGGGAAACAGTGGAAACAGTGTCAGACTTTATTCTTTGGGGCTCCAAAATCACTGTAGATGGTGACTGCAGCCATGAAATTAAAAGACGCTTACCCCTTGGAAGAAAAGTTATGACCAACCTAGATAGCATATTCAAAAGCAGAGACATTACTTTGCCGACTAATTTCCGTCTAGTCATGGCTATGGTTTCTCCTGTGGTTGTGTATGGATGTGAGAGTTGGACTGTGAAGAAGGCTGAGTGCCGAAGAATTGATGTTTTTTAACTGTGGTGTTGGAAAAGACGCTTGAGTCCCTTGGGCTGTAAGGAGATCCAATTAGTCCATTCTGAAGGAGATCAGCCCTGGGATTTCTTTGGAAGGAATGATGCTGAAGCTGCAGCTCCAGTACTTTGGCCACCTCATGCGAAGAGTTGGGTCATTGGAAAAGACTCTGATGCTGGGAGGGATTGGGGGCAGGAGGAGAAGGGGACGAGAGAGGATGAGATGGCTGGATGGCATCACTGACTCGATGGACGTGAGTCTGAGTGAACTCTGGGAAATGGTGATGGACAGGGAGGCCTGGCGTGCTGCAATTCATGGGGTCGCAAAGAGTCGAACATGACTGAGCGACTGAACTGAACTGAACTGAACTGAACTGAACTGAAGATCATGGCATCTGATTCCATCACTTCATGGAAGATAGATGGGGAAACAGTGGCAACAGTGGCTGACTTTATTTTTCTCTGTTCCAAAATCACTGCAGATGGTGATTGCAGCCATGAAATTGAAAGACGCTTACTCCTTGGAAGGTAAGTTATGAACAACCTGCTAAGTCACTTCAGTCGTGTCCGACTCTGCGAGACCCCATAGACGGCAGCCCACCAGGCTTCCCCGTCCCTGGGATTCTCCAGGCAAGAACACTGGGTTGGTTTGCCATTTAATTCTTCAATGTATAAAAGTGAAAAGTGAAAGTGAAGTCGCTCAGTCATGTCCGACTCTTAGCAACCTCATGAACTGCAGCCCACCAGGCTCCTCCGTCCATGGGATTTTCAGGCAAGAGTACTGGAGTGGGATGTCATTGGCTTCTCCAATGACCAACCTAGACATCATATTAAAAAAGCAGAGACATTGCTTTGCCAACAAAATTCTGTCTAGTCAAGGCTATGGTTTTTCCAGTGGTCATGTATGGATGTGAGAGTTGGACTGTAAAGAAAGCTGACAACCGAAGAATTGATGCTTTTGAACTGTGGTATTGGAGAAGACTTTTGAGAGTCCCTTGGACTGCAAGGAGATCCAACCAGTCCATCCTAAAGGAGATAAGTCTTGGGTGTTCATTGGAAGGACTGAAGTTGAAGCTGAAACTCCAATACTTTAGCCACCTGATGTGAAGAGCTGACTCATTTGAAAAGACCCTGATGCTGGGAAAGATTGAGGGCAGGAGGAGAAGGGGACAACAGAGGATGAGATGGTTGGATGGCATCACCGACTCAATGGATGTGGGTTTGGGTGGGGTCCGGCAGTTGGTGATGGACAGGGACGCCTGACGTGCTGTGGTTCCTGGGGTCGCAAAGAGTCAGACACGACCGAGTGACTGAACTGAGCTGAACTGAACTGGTTATTTGAATTTGCTCTATTGGCCTATTTATCTACTTTTCCCAATTTTCTATTGAATTGATTATTTACTCTTCATTTTTAAAAGCTTTCTGAACTTTCTAGATATTAAAATTTTATTGCAATGTACATTGTACCCCAGTACCCTTTTGTAATTTTAATATGTAACCCAAAAACTAAGTGGCTTAAAGCTGCAACATCATCCTTCTGTTTGGGTATAGCTGAGTATTCTTAGGGACAGCTCCTCCAGAATGACTCCTCTCCTAGGAATTCTGTCAATTAAAAAGGTAGTTTACATGAAAAAATTTTGCTATTGTTGTTCTGTTGCTAAATCATGTCCAACTCCTTGCAGACTGGACTGCAGCACACCAGGCCTCCTGTCCCTCACTGTTTCCTGGAGTTCACTCAAGTTCATGTCCATTGAATCTGTGATGCTATCCAACTATCTTCGCCCTCCTCCTTCTCCTTTGCCTTCAATCTTTCCCAGCATCATGGTCTTTTCCAATGAATCAGCTCTTCACAGCAGGTGGCCAAATTATTGAAGCTGCAGCTCAGCATCAGTCCTTCCAATGAGTATTCAGGGTTGATTTCCCTTAAAATTGACTGGTTTGATCTCCTTGCAGGCCAAGGGACTCTCAAGAGACAGAAATTTATTTCTTCATAATTCCAGAAGCTGAAAGTTGGAGATTAAATTTTTCACAATTTTGGTTTCTTCAGAGGTATCTTCTTTTGATCTACAGATGGCCGCTTTCTTCCTGAATCCTTACATGTCTTCTGTTAACAAGCATCCATGAGATCCATGATGCTTATTTTTGGGTCCAGATTTCCTTTTATTATGCGAACACTAGTCATACTAAATTAGGGCCCACCCTAATGGAGTCAATTTAACTTAATTATCTTTTTAAAGGCCCTGCCTGTCTCCAAAAAAAGGTCACATTTTTAGAGTTTCAATATATGAATTTGGTGAAGAAGCAATTCAGTTGATACCACTTGATTCCATTGCAAATTTTTATACTAATACTTCATTAAGTTTATTATAGTTGCATTCTAATATGTATGCCATCAATGAAGAAATCTTCCCCTTCAGTATATGTTCAAATATTTCAAACATGTTCAAACAGTGCTATACATAGATTCTTCTCTATAAACTTTAAAATAATTTTGTCCAGCTAATTACAACTAAAAATACAAATTCTAATTTCAATTGCATTAAATACTTATATTAATTGAGATAATTTATACTTTTAATAACAATTCTTTCCATTCAATAACATAAATACCACTTGTTTATATCTTGATAATTTGCTTCCATAAGACAATCTAGTTTCTTCAAATAACTTTTAAGAATATTATGTAGACATGTTAATAAGTACATGTTACAAGACATCATGATACGGCATTATTACACAATAAGACTAGAAATAGGAGTTCACTTTCCCAAACTAATAAAGGTGTCAACAAAATACCTATAGCTGAAATCATACTGACAGAACAGTCAAGGATATTCTCTCTGAATACTCCCACTTAATATTGTGCTGAAAGTCTTTATCAGTGCAGTGTCATAAGAAAATGAATTTCATACAGATTGAAAAGTTAAATATAAACTTGCCCTTATTTACAGACAGCATGATTACATACACAGGAAGACCCAACCTTCCAAAAACAAAAACAAAAATCTCCTAAAACTATTAACTTTAGGGAGTTTAACAAGACTACAAAATATAAGGCCAACTCAAAAATTGTTTTTTAAGATTTTTCTTTATATGTGGGCCATTTTTTAAGTCTCTTATTGAATGTGTTACAATATAGTTGTTGTTTTATGCTTTGGTGTTTTGGGTGCAAGGCATGTTGGAGCTTAGCTGCCCAAGCAAGGATCAAGCCCATACCCCTGCATTAGAAAGTGAAGTTATAACCGCTGTACCACCAGAGAAGTCCCTCTAAAGATTTTTTTAAATATAATATTTTGATAAATTAGAAAAAAGCAAAAATCAAATTTAAAAATACAGTATAATTTATAATTGCCCCCCAAAATGAAATAGTTTTAAGAAGCTGATGTTCAATCATTTCAAAATGATAACATTGTTGAAAATATTATCATTTCTCCATTGAATTCCTTTGCATCTCCATCACAAATCAAATAGTCATATTTTTGCTGGTCTCTTTCTGGACTTTCTATTTCCTCCCATTGATCTCAGTGCCTATTTCCTGAAAAATGTTGTACTATCTTGATTATCTTAGCTTTATATTATATCATAAAATTGAGCTGTAAGATTTCTAAAGATGTTATTCTTCTATTTCAAAATTGCTTTAACTACCTAGTTCCCTTGACTTTCCATAAAAATTTTAAAATTAGCTTGTGAAATCTTTTTTAAAAATAAAACATTTAGTATATAACACAGAAGTATCACACCAGATATTTATCTTAGGTCAGATGTTTTTAAACTCTTCTGTATTTTATTTTGGTGAATATTTTAAGGTTTATTGGCCATACAGTTTTCTGTTGCAACCTCTCAACTGTTTTTATAATGTAAAAGAAGATAAGATTTTATTGCATAAGCATACAGTGGGCTGGGTTTTGCCTGAAGGATGTAGTTTCTCAAAACTTGACCTAGATAAATGTAAACACAGAAACCTACATGCATAATTTGTAAAAATTTTGTTTAAATCACCACAAGCCACAAACAAACCAAGTATCTTATGATTACTAAATGGATAAACAAAAATGTGGTACCCCCATACACTGTAATACTACTCAGTTGGAGGAAGAATAAACTGTTGCCACATACAACCTGAATGACCCTCAAAGGCATTGTGTTGAATGAAATATAACAGTGTCAAAAGACTACACCGTGTATGATTCCATTTGTATGATCTTACTGAAAGGAACAGTAGTAACATAGAACCCATCAGTGAATGTGTTAGGGGAGGTGCAACATTGTGGTTTATAAGAAATATACATCTGGTCACTCAGATGACAAAAATATGTCTCATATATATAGCTTTTTAACTCTTGGAATTTCCTTAGAGGTAAGAGAAATAGGAGTAGCTTTGTTACAACATTTGAACTTCATAGTCTCCCCTGTTCTGAAAAAAAGATGTTTCAGAGCTATTAAGGCTAAATGAGTATATTCTTATTGATAACTAACTTTCCAGTCCCTTTCCATTACAAATAGATTTATGCTAATAAGATGACTTTTGGAAAGCACCTAAGAATGAGAGCTGGTTGCCAGAAGAACCAACCAAGAATAGAGGGTTGGAACTTTCAATCTCACCCCTCATTTTGTGTTAAAGAGAGGGGCTGGAGATCAAATCAACCACCAATGGCAATGATTTAATCAATTATGCCTGTATAATGAGGTCTCCATAAAACCCCAGAAAGACAAAATTCAGAATGTTACTAGGTTGGTAAACCAGAATCCTTCCACATCCTACCATGCTGATCCTCAAACTTTATGGGGACAGAAGCTCCTAACTTCAAGATCTTACCCTATGTATCTTTTTATCTGGCTATTGATTCATATTATTTAATAATTTGTATAATAAACTCATACACTAATGAGTAAATGGGTTTTCTGTGTTCTGTAAGCCACTCTAGAAACTTAATAAAACCTGAGGAGGCAGTCTTGTGAACCTCTGATTCATATGTAATTGGTCAGAAACACAGGTAACAACTTGGACTTGCCAACAACATCCGATGTAGGAGCAGTTTTGTGGGACTGAGCCCTTAACCTGTGAAATCTGATGCTACCTCCATGTAGACAGTGTCAAATTGAGTCAGGTTGTAGGACATTCAGCTGGAGTCAAATAATTGCTTGAGTGCATGGGGAGAAAATCCCACACATGCTGGAACTGTGTTTGGAATGGTGAGAAGTAGAACAGCATGAATTTAAAGGAGAGTATAAGGGAGGTTTACAGGGAGACGGATCAGTCTGCATCCTGATGATGGTGGTGGACACAAACCTTTACATATGTTCAATTTTATAAAGCTGTAGGTAAAAAAAATACATGGAAAGTAAAAGGATATCATTCAATTCATCTTAGATTTAAATGGAAGGTGAGCTTGCAGTCCTCTTTAATCCATTAGAGTCATTTAGATTTCTATGCACATTTGTAACATGTACATCTCTTCCTTTCTGCTACATATATATATATTATATATATATATATATATGCATATAGAGTATACACACACACACACACACACACACACACACACATATCTATGGGCTTCCCCGGTAGCTCAGCTGGTAAAGAATCCACCTGCAATGCAGGAGATCCGGGTTCAATCCTTGAATTGGGAAGATCCCTGGAGGAGGGCATGGCAACCCATTCCAGTATTCTTGCTTAGAGAATCCCCATGGACAGAGGAGTCTGGCAGGTTACAATTCATGTAACTGTAACAAAAAGCTGGACATGACTGAGTAACAGGCAGGAAGGCCAGGGGTCTCCAAACGGAGGAAATAGCCTGCAAGCGTCAGACATTTTTGTCTCTCATAAGCGGCAGGAGGAAACAAACTAGTGATATTTTTCCCTTCTCTATACGAACAAAGCTAGTGGAGGTGATGGAATTCCAGTAGAGCTATTTCAAATCCTGAAAGATGATGCTGTGAAAGTGCTGCACTCTATATGCCAGCAAATTTGGAAAACTCAGCAGTGGCCACAGGACTGGAAAAGGTCAGTTTTTATTCCAATCCCAAATAAAGGCAATACTAAAGAATGCTCAAACTACTGCACAGTTGCACTCATCTCACATGCTAGCAAAGTCATGCTCAAAATTCTGCAACCAGGCTTCAGCAATACGAGAACCGTGAACTTCCTGATGTTCAAGCTGATTTTAGAAAAGACAGAGGAACCAGAGATCAAATTGCCAACATCTGCTGGATCATGGAAAAAGCAAGAGAGTTCCAGAAAAAATATCTATTTCTGCTTTATTGACTATGCCAAAGCCTTTAACTGTGTGGATCCAAGAAACTGTGGAAAATTCTGAAAGAGATGGGAATACCAGACCGCCTGACCTGCCTCTTGAGAAATCTGTATGCAGGTTAGGAAGCAACAGTTAGAACTGGACATGGAACAACAGACTGGATCCAAATAGGAAAAGGAGTACGTCAAGGCTGTATATTGTCACCCTGCTTATTTAACTTATATGCAGAGTACATCATGAGAAATGCTGGACTGGAAGAAACACAAGCTGGAATCAAGATTGCCAGGAGAAATATCAATAACCTCAGGTATGCGGATGACATCACCCTTATGGCAGAAAGTGAAGAGGAGCTAAAAAGCCTCTTGATGAAAGTGAAAGAGGAGAGCAAAAAAGTTGGCTTAAAGCTCAACATTCAGAAAACAAAGATCATGGCATCTGGTCCCATCACCTCATGGGAAATAGATGGGGAAACAGTGGAAACAGTGTCAGACTTTATTTTTCTGGGCTCCAAAATCACTGCAGATGGTGACTGCAGCCATGAAATTAAAAGACGCTTACTCCTTGGAAGAAAAGTTATGACCAATCTAGATAGTATATTCAAAAGCAGAGACATTACATTGCCGACTAAGGTCCATCTAGTCAAGGCTATGGTTTTTCCAGTAGTCATGTATGGATATGAGAGTTGGACTGTGAAGAAGGCAGAGCACTGAAGACTTGATGCTTTTGAGCTGTGGTGTTGGAGAAGACTCTTGAGAGTCCCTTGGGCTGCAAGGAGATCCAACCAGTCCATTCTGAAGGAGATCAACCTTGGGATTTCTTTGGAAGGAATGATGCTAAAGCTCAAACTCCAGTTCTTTGGCCACCTCATGTGAAGAGTTGACTCATTGGAGAAGACTTTAATGCTGGGAGGGACTGGGGGCAGGAGGAGAAGGGGATGACCGAGGATGAGATGGCTGGATGGCATCACTGACTTGATGGACGTGAGTCTGAGTGAACTCCAGGAGTTGGTGATGGACAGGGAGGCCTGGTGTGCTGCGATTCATGGGGTCGCAAAGAGTTGGACATGACTGAGTGATTAACTGAACTGAACTGAATACAAATTTAAAAGGTTTCTCTTAAAATACTGTGTTTCCATAATGACACCTGTTTTCACCTGAAGTTAACTATTTTCAAACCTAGAGATAACCAATCCCTTTTTCTTATGGAAATGTTTGTCTTAAGCTATGCTCATGTACTATGCATTTACCCCAAACTCTTGTCTTCAAAGTCAATCCCCCTTTTGGCTCAGAACCTACTTGACAAACCAGTATGTTATACTCAGATATTGTTCCTCTAATCTATGTAAATGAAACTGTTTGTAGGGTTATCAGCTCTTCTTCAAGATTCAAATTAATCATTTTATGGCCCAGGATAAACCATTTGGTGCCAAGATTATCCCAAAATGCATCTTATGGGTGAGGGGCCTGGTGCCATTCTGAGTTTTAAGACATTCCTTTCTTTCATTAACAGACTTCTAGTGACTATATAACATCCAGCTGAAGACTAGCAAGGGGGTACTCTTTCTGCCCCCTTCCAATGCTATGTCAGAAGCTTTCTCTATCTCCTTTCTACTTTAATAAAACTTTATTACACAAAAGCTCTGAGTGATCAAGCCTCATCTCTGGCCCCGGATTGAATTCTTCTCCTTCGGGGCCAAGAATCCCAGCGTTGTGATTCAATAACAATCTTTCACAACTATGCATAGCACAGCACATACATATATATGTATATATACATACATATATATAACTGCAGAGCTTCTCTGATGGCTCAGTGGTAAAGAATCTGCCTGCCAATGCAGGAGACATGGATTCAATCCCTAGGTCAGGAAGATCCCTTAAGAAGGAAATGGCAACACACTCCAATATTCTTGCCTGGGATATCTCATGAACAAACCTGGCAAGCTACAGTCCATGGGGCCATAAACAGCTGTACATGACCTAGTGGCTAAACAACAGCATACATATATAACTCTAAATGGAAAGTAACCTTTAAAATTTTAATAAACGCTTTTAAGATTTAATGGGGTTTATTTAAGAATAGTCTATAAGAATTAGACAATAACATTTTAGCTCTCCTCTTATTCTTACTGTTACAAGTGCATCTGGCCTTGACATAGCTGGTTAGTTAGGTACAGAATTCGGCGGTAGTTCTAACTCATTTGTTCCATTCTGGGCTGTAATGGAGCTTTCTTCCTGGAAACCCTGGTCAGGAGAGCTGCCTCATCATAATTTATTCTGGTATAATAAGATGGATTAGACACACTGGACATGTTCTTTGTAGAGAAAGAAGCCCTGGGAGTGGTAAAAGCAACAGTCCTTGCTTTTTCCACTGTGAAAAGAGTTAATTTTCTGTGGTGATTTTTTACTTACTTACTTTTTAATATAGTAGTGAAGGCTTTGCTTGCTAGCAGTGATCTGCTGATTTTCATGTGCTGGTGGTCAGTTTCCATGAAGGTGCTAGCATTTCTTGCTTGGATAATTACTTAAAATGCATTTATGGGAATTAACCAAACTGAGTATGCTCGGCAGCCCAGGACTCACCTCAGCAACCCTGGCTGTGCACAGTCAGAGCAGAGCCCATTAGGAGCTGACAAAGGAATGAAGGTAAGATGGGAACAAGGAAAATGTTCTTTAGGCATGAAAATCAGCAAGAACCAAGTGCTCAAGCCCAGGGCCCTAAATAAATTAGAGTGGGCCTAATGAAAAGCAGGCAGCAGAGCTCAAGGAAATTGAATTTCCAGCTCCCTGCCTGCCTCTGTTTATGTGCCCCTCTGGTAATTGACCATTTAGGAGCTGATTTGAGTTTTACAGCTGTCATCACAGTCAAGTGCAGGGCAATCCATCATCCCATTGCAATCTAAGTCAGTCAGATTCACTCTGGATGCTCTTGATTTGATGCTGCACAGACAAGTTCTCCAGTGCCTTCTCTGGCCCTTCTCTGCTCAGCCTCCTCACATTCTGCAGCCCTATTAGCCTAACCAGGACACAGCTCATTGTTGGAAAGGAAAGGAACAAGAACTCACAACTAGCATTTCAGATTGGGTGAATATTCAGATAAAAATGAAGAAGTCTAGAGAGATAAAAGGATAGAATTTTACTTGAGATTCTGTGACTACTCTGTATTTCCTATTGAGAGAAATCACTTCAACTTGTCTTTTTTCACATTTCTGATACTTAGGAATCTCATATGAGGAGGGTTTTTACATTTTTCAGTGTTTTTCAAAGACTCTCAAGGCTGCAAACTATGTAAAAGACATCAGACTTCTTTAATTATCTATAGGCATATTCACATGTTGTACTTTCACACCGAAATGCCACTGTCATCTTTTCTCTGCCATGGGCTCCTCCAAAGGCATCCACAGGTCACCCCTTCTGGCACATAGTTATCTGGTACATCCCTTCCTCTGCACTTTTCTACACATACATGCTAAACACTGTAGTCCACAGCCTTTCTACCAAAACATGACACTAATATTTTTATAGACTCTCTGCTCACTCATGTTCAGCTACTTTAAACAAAATCTCCACACACACACACACACACACACACACACACACACACACACACACACACCCTCTCAATCTGTGTGTTCTTTGTCTCCTATGTGAGAGTTTGTTGGCAACATTCGTCTAAGAGAGAAACTTGACCTTGTCTTACCTTATCCTTGGTTCCTCATAGCCTTCAAATCCTGTTCATTCTCCTTGACATCAATAGAATTATTTTACTTTTTCAGGAACCGGTCACCAGTTCCCACCTTCAGGCACTGTGTCTCCCCAGTACACTCTGCTATCACCTTCCCGCTACAGGCTTGGCCCCTCCATCCATAGGTACATCCAGGGATCTTTCTATGGCACAGATCTGGTAGTATCACCCTGTTAGGCTTTGCCATGTTAGTCCTTTCCATAGTTCTGAGGATAAATATGAAGCATAGCTTATCTGATTTCTTGTAATCTTGATCCTCTTTGATGTCTTCTTAACTTAATGATACATCATGGAGAAATTACAATTTTACATTCTCGAGTTTTGTTTTTCCTTTTTAAGAAGAAATGTGCCCTGAACCTTTCTACCTAGAAGGCACTTACTCTCTCTTTTTCTGACTTCTTAACTCCTTCCCATGTTCCAGGTCTCAGAGTTTGGAGGTAACCCCTCTTGGAAGCCACCTTCCAAGTTCTCTAAGGCTGTTTTTTGGATGCCATATAATTTACTCTAATATGACTATATCTGTCCCCAGTCCTCATCCTCTTCACTCATCAGTGCTTTGGTTTCTTTCAGTGTCTGCCTCCCTCCTTGGCCATGCTTTCCTTAAAGATGAGGTCAGGTCTATATTACTTATTATTGCAACCCTAGAGGCCAGTACAGTGGCATATTAGGTCCTTAGTTAATAGAGGCTACTATGTTTTCCTGTATTCTACAACCTTGCCAGGCATTCTCTGTTTTACAGAGGGGAAGTCTGAGAATAAAGAAAATCAGAACTGCCCAAAATCGAGTGACTCTTAAATAGTAAGAGTTGGAATTAGAAATGAATTATTTCTGACTCTAAATTACACACTTCTCTACTATGATAAGCTGCTTTCCAACCTGTAAAGTGATCTATAGTAGATCACTTTAGATCTATGTGTGGTAGATTGAAGTGATCTATAGTAGATCATAGTAGATCTATGTATGGTAGATTGAATAATTGTCTTCTAAAGATCCCACAACCTCGTCTTGAGAACCCATAAATGTTACTCTATATGGGAAAAGAATTTTAGGATTGTGATTATTTTTAAGAATTAGAGGACACAGAGCTTAATCTGTTCAATCTGGATGCGGCCAAGAGATAATCATCAGTGTTCTTATCAGAGTGAAGCAGAGAGATTTTATTGTAGAAGAGGAAGCAGGATACGTATGAAGTTGGTGTCACAAGCCAAGGAATACAGGCAGACTACAGAAACTAAGAAAGGCAAGGAGAGAGAACTGCACTAGAGTCTCAAGAAATGACTAGGCTTGCTGATGCTTAGCCTTTAGCCCAGTAAAACTGATACTGGACTTCCGACCTCAGAGTTATAAAAGAATAAATTATTTTAAGCCCCCATATTTGTGGTGACTTGATACAGCAACACTATAACAAACCTAGACAGTATATTAAAAGGCAGAGACAGCACTTTGCTAACAAAGGTCCGTATAATCAAAGATATGGTTTTTCCAGTGGTCATGTATGGATGGAAGAATTGGACCAAAAAGAAGGCTGAGCGCCAAAGAATTGATGCTTTTGAATTCTGGTGTTAGAGAAGACTCTTGTGAGTCACTTGGACTGCAAGGAGGTCTAATGAGTCAATCCTAAAGGAAATCAATACTGTATATTATTGGAAGGACTAATCTAGACAGCATATTAAAAAGCAGAGACATTACTTTGCCAACAAAGGTCTGTCTACTCAAGGCTATGGTTTTTCCAGTGGTCATGTATGGATGTGAGTGTTGGACTATAAAGAAAGCTGAGCACTGAAGAATTGATGTTGGTGTTGGAGAAGACTATTGAGGGTCCCTTGGACTGCAAGGAGATCCAACCAGTCCATACTAAAGGAGATCAGTCCTGGGTGTTCATTGGAAGGACTGATGCTGAAGCTGAAACTCTGATACTTTGGCCACCTGATGCAAAGAACTAACTAATTTGAGAAGATCCTGATGCTGGGAAAGATTGAGGGCAGTAGGAGAAGGGGATGACAGAGGATGAGATGGTTGGATGGCATCACCGACTCGATGGACATGAGTTTTCGTAAACTCTGGGAGTTGGTGATGGACAAGGAGGCCTGGCTTCCTGTGGTTCATGGGGTCACAAAGAGTTGGACATGACTGAGCGACTGAACTGAACTGAACTGAATGGTGAAGCTGAAGCTCCAATACTTTGGCCACCTGACACAAAGAGTTGACTCTTTGGAAAAGACCCTGATCCTGAGAAAGATTGAGGACAGAAGGAGAAAAGGGCAACAGAGTGAGAAGTTTGGATGGCATCACCAAATCAATGGCCATGAGTTGGAGCAAACTCTAGGAAACAGTGGAGAACAGAGCTCCAGAAAGGAGCCTGGCATGAAGCAGTCCATGAGGTTGCAAAGAGTCAGATAGAACTTAGCAACTGAACAACAACAAGGAAACCAACACAGGGTGTAACAAAGAGAAACGCAGCATATGCAGTATATATTTGATAAATATGTGAACAGTAAATTTTTTCATTAAATCCAAGTTATTAAATGGCCATCTGCTCTCCTGTGTAAGACAGATTCAGCTATAACTATTCCCTGGATGGAAGGCTATAGAATTCATTGAAAAACTTGAGTAAAAATACATTAATTATAAGGTTTTTTTAAAGTTATTTTATTATTTTATTCCTATTGTTCTCTAGTAATCAAATCCAAAAGGAAACAGTTATAGAGTTGGGTCATGACTTTCAAAAAGCTATGTAAATTCTGTGATAAGATAACAGAACTCATTTTTGCTGTCTCAAAAGTTGCTTAAATACAAAGTGTTGCTTTAAGATTGCTGTTGGTGTAAGACCTACTGTGTAGCACAGGAAATTATATTCAATATTTTGTAATAAGTTATAAGGGAAAAGATTCTGAAAAAAGAATATATTCTTATATATGATGTATAATATAATGCATATATTATATGCATATATATGATATTAACATATATATTATACATTATGTGCATGTGTGCACATGGAGTCCCAAAAGAGTCAGGCATGACTTTCTGCTGCTGCTGCTGCTGCTAAGTTACTTCAGTCATGTTCAACTCTGTGCAACCCCATAGATGGCAGCCTACCAGGCTCCTCTGTCTCTGGAACATGACTTAGTGACTAGTCAACAACAACAACATATATTCTTTCCGTGTGTTTAGTCATTCAATCATGTCTGACTCTTTGCAACTCTGTCCATGGGATTTCCCAGGGAAGAATACTGGAATGGGTTGCTATTTCTTTCTAAAATCTTCACTACACAGAGATCAAACCCTCATCTCCTGTGTCTCCCATGTTGCAGGCGAATTCTTTACCAGCTGAGCCATTGAGGAAGCTATATATATATTTATAGATAGATAAATATATAGATATGTATATATATATGATATGTAGTATATATAACTGAAACTGTGCTGTACACCTGAAACTAACACAATATTTTTGCTTAAATATACTTCAATTAAAAATAAATACAAATAAAAAGCAAAACTGCTATTGGGCTTAAGGCATAATTGGGTTTCTCATTACAGTATATATATATATGTGTGTATATATATATATATATACACAAAAGGCACTTAGTAAACTTCAGTTAGTTTGATCCTATATGAAGGATGCAGGCCTCACTGGAAGCCTCTGACTGGCTTCATGACCTACAGGGATAGGGACATTTCACATAGTTAGAGCCTACAGCCAGTACCAGCTGTTTTCTGTCATTTCCTCCCAAAGTGGGCACTCAGCTTCAGTCAGACTCCTGAATTTCTTACATTTTCTTTCTCGGCGTCTGGCATGCTCAGTCATTCTCCAGAAATTCCTTACATGTCTCCTCCTTTCCCACTGCCCTCTTCCCAAGGTCTTAGTTCATACTCTCTTCTTCTCATGTGGATTTTTCTTTAAAATGTACCTTCTTCCTACACTGTTGGTGTGAATGTAAATTGATGAAAGACAGTATGGAGAACAGTATAGAGATTTCTTAAAAAAAAAACAGAGTTACCTTATGATCCAACAATCCCACTGTTGGGCATGTATCCAGACAAAACTATAATTCAAAAAGATACATGAACCCTTATGTTCATAGCAACACTGTTTAAAATAGCCAAGACATAGAAACAACCTAAGTGTCCATTGGCAGATGAATGGAGTGGTATATATATACACAATGGAATACTACTCAGCCCTAAAAAATGAAATAATGCCATTTGCAGCAACACAGATGGACTTGGAGATTATCATACTAAGTGAAGTAAGTCAGACAGGGCAAGACAAATATCATATATATCACATATATATAAAATCTAAAGTATGACACAAAAGAACTTATCTATGAAGCTGAAAGAAGCTCAGAGACATAGAGAACAAACTTGTGGGGAAAAAGGAGGTTGGGGGATGCATGGACTAGGAGTTTGAGATTAGCAGGTGCAAACTATTGTATAGAGAATGGATAAACAACAAGGTCCTATTGCATAGCACAGAAAACGATGTTCAAAATTATATAATAAACCATAATGGAAAAGAGTATTAAAGAGAATGTAAATAAATATGTAGATATACATATATACATGTATATGTACATATATATAAAAAATAGAATCACTTTTCTATACACCAGAAACTAATATAACATTATAAATCAACTATAATTCAATTAAGAAAAGAATGTTACACTTGATGCCCCGGCAGCTTCATATGCCCGAGAGTAACTGTCAAAGTACTTTCATTGGCCTATAAAACCCTACGGCATATGTTCCTTCTTACACATTCTGAGCCACATGCATGATTTTCTGTGGGCCCTGGAGTCTATAGGGCACATTCTTGCCTCAAGATGTGTGCATCTGTTGTTTCTTGTCTGCACGCGCCTCCCACAGATACCCAGGTGACTCCCTGCCTCACTTTCCCTAGGCCTTTCCATAAACTTCATCTTCTCAGGAGGGCCTTACCTGGCAACCAAAGCTAAAATTGCAAACTCCTCATACACCTCCCACCTGTTTCCCTTGCTTTCTTTTCCTCCTGAGCACTTACCACCACACAATATACTACAAAGTACTTACTTATTTACTTTGCATATATGTCTACCTTCTCCCAGAGGCTAAGCTCTGTGAAGGCAGGAATTCTGTCTGCTTTGTTCAATGTTATACGCCTGGCTTCTTGAACTAGTGAATGAAATTTGCTCAGTCATGTCCAACTGTTTGCAACCCCATGTGCTATACAGTCCATGGAATTCTCCAAGCCGGAATACTGGAATGGGTAGTCTTCTCCTTTTCCAGGGGATCTTTGCAACCCAGGATCAAACCCAGGTCTTCTAAGTTGCAGGTGGATTCTTTACCACCTGAGCCACCAGGGAAACCCTTCTTGAACTAGGCCTGGCACAAAAGAGGAATGTGAAAACTGTTAAATAAACAGTTTTGCAACCAAACCAGAATCTCCTTATTCAGTCCAATCATCATATAGCATATTTTACCTTTCAAAAAAGTTCAAACTATCATCAGTTCCACTTTTGAAATTCATTCAGGTCAATTCAGTTCTGTCAGTCAGTTGTGTCTGACTCTTTCCGACCCCATGGACTGCAGCACGCCAGGCCTCCCTCTCCATCACCAACTCCCAAAGTTTACCCAAACCCATGTCCATCGAGTCAGTGATGCCATCCAAACATCTCATCCTCTGTCATCCCCTTTTCCTCCTGAATTCAATCGTTCCCAACATCGGAGTCTTTTCAAATGAGTCAGCTCTTCGCATCAGGTGACCAAGGTATTGGAGTTTCAGTTTCAATGTCAGTTCTTCCAATGAACACTCGGGACTGATCTCTTTAGGATGGACTGGTTGAATCTCCTAGCAGTCCAAAGGACTGACATTCATTAGTGGTCCTCTGCTAAGAACAAGGTAAAATTCATATATCCTACTTGGCTTTACAAGTTATTCTGCACTCAGACCTCAACGTTGCCTCCTTATCATCCTTCTCCATCACATACACACACCAGAAACCTCTACACACCTGCTTTAGTTTGTCCCATTTGCTCTGCCCCAGATCCCATGCCTGATATACTCCTGTCCAGAGACCCTCCCTAACACACTCCTCCTGGGTCCTACACATCTACACATCAAAGTTTGAACACTAGCTCTTTTGCAAAAATGTTCAAATTCTCCAGAAGTTCAACTTCAGTTCTCTTTATAATTGTATCTTTATAACAGTCCCAGATTTCAAGGTAGGTATCTGCTTGTGTCTGCCTCTGTCAGTTGGCAGGCAAAATTCTACTGTATAGTTTGGATTAGGCCATAGGGTATTAGCAAAATGCCAAGCATATATTTAATAAAGAATAATTGACTGATTTGAATGAAAGAAGAGAAGGAGGAATTGCCTTAGTTTGGGAATTTAGAGCAATTTCCAAGACCTCCGCTTCCAAACATTTTCAGGTTTTGTAATATATAGAAAATTTATATGTAATGTCCCAAGAATCAGTTCAGTTCAAACACTCAATCGTGTCTGATTCTCTCAGACCACATGAACTGCAGCACTCCAGGCCTCCCTGTCCATCACCAAACCCCGGATTCCACCCAAACCCATGTCCATTGAGTCGGTGATGCCATCCAACCATCTTACCCTCTGTTGTCCCCTTCTTCTCCTGCCCTCAATCTTTCCCAGCATCAGGATATTCTCAAATGAGCCAGCTCTTCACATCAGGTGGCCAAAGTATTGGAGTTTCAGCTTCAGCATCAGTCCTTCCGGTGAATATTCAGGACTGATTTCCTTTAGGATGGACTGGTTGGATCTCCTTGCAGTCCAAGGGACTCTCAAGAGTCTTCTCCAACACCACACTTCAAAAGCATCGATTCTTCAGTGCTCAGTCTTCTTTATATTCCAACTCTCACATCCATACATGATAACTGGAAAAACCATAGCCCTGACTAGATGGACCTTTGTTGGCAAAGTAATGTCTCTGCTTTTTAACATGCTGTCTAAGTTGGTCATAACTTTCCTTCCAAGGAGTAAGCATCTTTTAACTTCATTGCTGCAATCACCATCTGCAGTGATTTTGGAGCCCATAAAAATAAAGTCAGCCACTGTTTCCACTGTTTCCCCATCTATTTGCCATGAAGTGATGGGACCGAATGCCATGATCTTAGTTTTCTGAATGTTGAGCTTTAAGCCAACTTTTTCACTCTCCTCTTTCACTTTCATCAAGAGCCTCTTTAGTTCTTCACTTTCTGCTATATGGGTGGTGCAATCTGCATATCTGAGGCTATTTATATTTCTCCTGGCAATCTTGATTCCAGCTTGTGCTTCATGCAGCCCAGAGTTTCACGTGATGTACTCTGCATAGAAGCTAAACAAGCAGGGTGACAATATACAGCCTTGACGTACTTCTTTTCCTATTTGAAACCAGTCTGTTGTTCCATGTCCAGTTCTAACTGTTGCTTCCTGACTTGCATGCAGGTTTTTCAAGAGGCAGTTCAGGTTGTCTTGTATTCACCTCTCTTTCAGAATTCTCCACACTTTATTGTGATTCACACAATCAAAGGCTTTGGCATATTCAATAATTCAGAAATATATGTTTTTCTGGATCTCTCTTGCTTTTTCAATGATCCAGTGGATGTTGGCTATTTGATCCCTGGTTCCTCTGCCTTTTCTAAAGCCAGCCTGAACATCTGGGAGTTCACAGTTCACATATTGCTGAAACCTGGCTTGGAGAATTTTGAGCATTTCTTTACTAGCATGTGAGATGAGTCCCAAGAATAAGTAAAGACTACACTTGGAAGAGAATACTGTTCTTGCCAGGGGAGTTTAGTCACCCCAACATCCAGAATCAGTTCAATTCAGTTCAGTCGCTCAGTCGTGTCTGACTCTTTACCACTCCATGAACCACAGCACACCAGGCCTCCCTGTCAATTAGCAACTCCTGGAGTTTACCCAAACCCATGTCCATTGAGTCGGTGATGCCATCCAACCATCTCATTCTCTTTTGTTCTCTTCTCCTCCTGCCCTCAGTCTTTTCCAGCATCAGAGTCTTTTCCAATGAGTCAGCTCTTCGCATCAGGTGGCCAAATTATTGGAGTTTCAGCTTCAGCATCAGTCCTTCCAATGAATACCCAGGACTGATCTTCTTTAGGATGGACTGGTTGGATCTCCTTGTAGTCCAAGTGAGTCTCAAGAGTCTTTTCCAACACCACAGTTTAAAAACATCAATTCTTGAGTGCTCAACTTTCTTTATAGTCCAACTCTCACATCCATACATGACCACTGGAAAAACCATAGCCTTAACTAGATGGACTTCTGTTGGCAAAGTAATGTCTCTACATCCAGAATACTGACGAAATTAACATCTCTGCCCTTCTGAAACTGGATGCACAGAAGACGAGGCACTCTGGATTGAGAGTTTATTTTTGTGCTCTCTGGGTCTCTGCCCAAAATGTATAATTACTTAAACTGAAGTATTATGTGCTGGGAGCCAGCATGAGGAGCTCCGCCCATGGCAAAGGTCATGAGGAAGGAGGCTTCGGCATACGCAAAGGCTGGATCGAGCCTCAGGAAACCCCCTGTTCCCGAGCATCTGCTCCCAAAACCAGAGTCTACCTACTTTACTGTTTCATGCTCTCACCTACACCTCTGACTTTATGGTGGGCTGTTCCCCACCAGTTCTCTTGGAGAAGGAGTAAACTTGCAGCTCCAGTCAATAAAAATTCCTGGGCATGACAAGAGTGTTTCAACTTACAAACTCCTCTGAAGGTGCTCTAGCCTGCCTGAGTGGGTTCATCTGGCCACATGTGATTGTTTACAGCCTCCCAACCGTGAGAGGCACTAGATGTTTTAAAACTTTCTAAATACAGACTCTTTTGAGAAGTTAGAAAATTATTAGTATAGTATAGTGGGTTGATTAGAAATTATATTGGTGAAGGGTTTTTCATTTGTTGAGCTAATATTTGCTGCTAAATCTCCATATTCCCTGCCCTTATAATGAATATAACAAGCATATAGGAGAAATAAGCATTAACCTTTAAGATTAATTATGTTAAACCTTAGGCTAAGTAAATTCCTTTTCTTTATTGTAACCCACTACACCCTCGCCCTATAGAAATGCAACTTTATTTGGAGGGTGGCGCTTGGTTTAAGAAAAAATCACCCCTGGAAAAAATAAATTTTCTGGTTGACTGACCATTTTCAGAAAAGGCCATAAAATGTCAGCAGGCCTCATGGCCAGAAGATGATGTAAAACCCATAAGACCTTTGTATACATTTATATAGGGTCAGGTCTGCTGACCCCTGCGTGACTCTGTATTCATCCCTATGTATAACAAAAAGTATATAAGCAAACCTGAAAAATCAAGAAATGGGATCAGTTTCTGGAAAGACTGATTCCCCCGTGTCATTTCTTTCTTGCTCCCCATATTTCTGGCTGAATTACCATCTGGAGCGTGGGTGCTCGCCATGTCTACTTACTTGCCCTGGCTTCTAAGACCTGTGAGAGAGGGAGCCCAAGGCGGGGCACCCTCTGATATTCAAATGGGCACCGGTGGCCCAACATAGATGGTGCAAATTCCTTGTCTTGGAATTTTATTGGTATCTCACATAAACCAAGTTATTCAGCCTCTTTTTCTCTGCTAATATTTCCTACTACACTATACGTTTCTAATCTCTCTATATATCTGTAGTTAAATAAGTTTTTTCCTAGGACACCGATTCTGTCTTCTTTTTGAATTACCCTGGATCCAACCAGGGCTGGACCCCGACAATTGTGTACTTCACTACTACATTTATATAAAAAACATTGATCTGTAAAAACGTAAAAATATGGCTCACTTTTCCTAACTTCCATATTCATTATTAGTCTGAGTTAATGAAAAGGAAATTAATTCCTTATTAGTCTAGCTATGTTAATGAAAAGGAAGCCATCTAATTACGCACATACGCAGTACTGTATTCTGTAAAAACTAACAAGGTCACATAGTTTTCTCTAACATCCTGATCGTAATATCAAAAAGGGCCAACCTTTACTCCTAGAACAAGGATTTTATTTTTAGGTGATATTATCTAAATTTCAAAAAAAATATTAATGGAAGTTCTAACATATTTATTTTTAAAAAGTAAAAAGTAGAATTTATTTTAAAAAAGTAAAAAGTAGAGGTAGTGGGCCTGAGATTGGGCCTGCTAGGGGGATACTTCACCTATTGTGAGGCACATCCACTTAACCTCAGGACTCCATGAATCAGGATTTGAAAACCAAAGTGGTAGACCCTTGCTCACAATAGGAAATGCATGATTTGAAAAGGGAGTGGGGACCTATACATCTTTAAAAAAATTGCCAGGTCTGTAGTAACACAGTTGTCCTAAAAGTCAAAAAGTAGAAAAGACTAAATAGAAGCCATCATCCTTGGGCAAGGAAAGTTCCAAAAGAGACTGAAGCACTTCCAGGAGCACATGGAAATGGTATGAAGATGACCAAGCAGAATAAAACAGAAAAAATGCAAAAAGTCACTGTGAAGGAACCACTGGTGAGAACAGAACTTCAATTGAACAGACAAGACCATCCCTGGGTGAGCAGGAAGGCTACCTGAGCTGATGGATGAGTGGAGCAGTGTGACAGAAGAGAGGACATGGTCAACAGGTACACGATGCTTTCTTTTTTACTGGAGCTTCTACAGCTCAGTCATTGCTTTGCTCCCGTGAGCTGTTTCATTGACATGAGAAGCTGTAATCCTATAGAAGAACATCCTGAATCTGCTTGAAGTCTTCTTTTATTTATTCATTTATTTTTAATTGGAAGAAACCTGCTTTACAATGGTGTGTTTTCTTGAAGTTTTAAAGTAAAATATCACTCAGTAGTCAAAGTTAAAATGAAAAATCTTAAAGGATTGCCACATTTGATACTGACATACTTTATCTTAGTAAGGCCAGTCAGAATGATTTATTTCCAGGGCTGGGCAGATTTCTGTTTTTTTCAGCCACATTCCAGACCAGGCATTGGCTCATTCCAGGGCACTAATTACCCTTTCCCTACCATCTAAATTGTTATTTTATTTCTAGCTCTTTTGTTTGAGGTAAAAATATTGAGCTGAATTCTCATACATTGCATAAAACATATAAACTTGTACTCTAAAACTATCAATGAACTGGCTCCTCAAAATTGAAAAATATCCAGGCTAAGGATGACCCATCATTGGGGTCTCCCATCTCTCTATCTCTGGGTAGCTTTGATGATAGAGTCATTTAACTGAAATCACCTGTTTAAGGTTAGGGCATCATTAAGATTCTAAAGTGGAATGATAGTCCCTGAAGTGAACACATGGTAAAAAGTGTTTAAAAGCTTAGAGAAGTCGTCTCCTTCAAGGATAGCATCTAAGGGCAAAGAAATTCAGTGACCAAGGGTAAGACCCAGGCCAGAAAGGAGCAATCTGGGTCCGAGAGAGCCTAGAGGCATGTATTTAATCATGAGGAGTGAGTGAGGTGTGTAAGAAGGGGTCTAATTCAGGCCATGGAATGACAGGGGATTGAGTAACACCAAAGATGGACACAAAACAAGTTAAGTTCAAGAGGTTGAGGCTATTCCAGTGCCAGAGGTTTCTACTGATGGTCTAACACATAGGATTGACTTAATGTACAGGATACACAGCAGACCACAGCTCCAGTAAGTCAGACCCAGTGATCATGGGCTGAGTGTCCTGGTAAGAATGTCGTACTGACCCAGAGGATGGCTTGGGCACAAGAGCAAGCCTGTAAGTATCTCCAGACAGCACTGATGGGTTAAGGCAGAGTGTTGAAATTTATTTCTTCTCTGATACAAGGACTGAGGGTCAATCTTAGGTTCACAGCACTGCTACAGAATGGAGTCCACTGAATGAGGATTGAAGCCAACCAGTAGACAATTTATCTTGAGGAGAGCTTTCTCAGGAGAAAGTAGTTTTGGAAGACAATGTAAGTGTCCAGAAGGGTGTGTGTGTGTGCGTGTGCATGTGTGTGTGTGTGTGTGTGTTATAAAGCAAGCAGAAACATTGAAGTCGCACATACCTGATGTCCTTTGGACTGGTTTTGTGACTTGGAAAATGTGACTTGGAGGAAGTAACACTAGTTTTGAAGGAGGTATGTTTATAGAGTCCTAGAAGTCAAGATTTCTCACATTATTACAATTAAAAGAAAAAATGTGGAACCAATGAAATTTACAAATATTTATTTTCAGTTAAAAATATTAAAAGAAAAAAAATATATTTTATTTATTTATTTATTTTTTCTTCAGGAAGGCCTTTTATTCATTTTGAAGCCCCTTTTCATATCAACTTTTATTTATTTATTTTAATTTAAATTTATTTATTTTAATTGGAGGCTAAAAATGTATTTTAAACCAGACAAGTAGAAACAACATAGTGTCAGCATAAAGGCAGAACATTTAGACATTTAGATTACTTATATTTAACTTCAAAGGCTTAAAATACCTTCACTGATGTATAGTTATCATGGCTGAGTGATTAAGCACAGCAGCAATGTGATATATAAAGGTAGATTTATATTGGCTCAACAATAAATAATCTGTCTGCCAATGCAGGAGATGGAGGTCTGATCCCTGGGTCAGGAAGATCCCCTGGAGAAGGAAATGAATATCCATTCCAGTATTCTTGCCTGGAGAATCCCATGGACAAAAGAGTGTGGCAGGCTACAGTCCATGGGGTCACAAAGAGTCAGACACAACTTAGTGAATAAACAACAACAAATTAAATATTAAATGCATGAATTTAACTTCGTGGGACTTTTTCAGGTCCTGCTTTGTTCTGAATTTGAATGATTTGGTGTAGCTTAAAGACATTCATCAGATATGGTAATTATCCTCTGAACTGTGTTTGTCTCCCAAAATCCAAGTGCTAGATGCCCTTAGACTTCTAAAACAAGCACTAGAGCTCACAAGTGTTTAGGATCTCCCTCCATCTCTGATGCTTCCATCTGTAAATGCTCCCTGCTCCTCTCACTCTGCCTTCCCTGCTGATCCCCCGACCTCAGGCTAAAGAGGGTTGCAACTACACCCAGAATTTGTCGTATCTCCTCCAAGTGATAGAGAAGCTCAGACTTAGGCAGAAGCCCTTTGATTTGAAGAGGGTTCCCAGGGAAGGGGCTCTGGTCAGCTTAATTCAAGTGAGATTTCACACTTGGCTCTGATAGAAGCTGATCCATGGTAACCCAATTGTTCCTATAATTATCAGGTGACCTGGGGAAAGTGAGTGAATAATGAAACGTCTAGAATAAGAAAATTTTGAAGTGGACCTATGCTGCCAGAGTAATGTAATCCAAGGGCATATGAAGGAGTTTTGAGCAATGTCACAGAGACTGCTCTTATCCATTCCCCTTCCTACACCAACAAAGATCTGTCCATAATTCTGAAAGGAAGAGTGTTAAAAATAATCAGGGAATTGCTATTCAAAATATAAAATGTACATATGCAGAGTTAACACTAGCAGCATTCTTAGACTGTGACTCTGACCAGGTATGTGGGTGTGGGTGTGAGGCAGCAGGTAAACACACTTTTCAGAGTGACCATACTCAGAATAGTAGCAGCACAGTCTATAATCATGCCCCTTAGTAGGAAGTTGCTACAAGCCTTCATGGGTGACATCAGGGAATGTGAGTGTTTAACAGGGAGGAAAGAAAAGTTTCAGGTGTCATAAGGCAGTTGAGGGGACATGTTCAGGAAAATATGAAACTAACTCTTGGTGACTTAAATAACTTGGGAGTCTTAGGAGAGTTGAAGTGGTGGCCCTGTCTGTTTTTCAGTAGCAGGATACATTAAGGTGCAAAATGCTAGCACAGGTGACTTCAGATGAAGCTCAAAATCATCTTTCTCCTCCTCTCTGTTCAGCATTGGGCTGACACATCCCAGTCCTCTGGTCCTTCTTTACTTAATAAGCAACCATTATTGGAGACCCTAGCCTTTTTAATCTACTAATCTGGTATTGCTTCTCCTCCAAAGCTGAAAAGAGGTAATTTTTTTTTTCCCCTCTCAATGACATACCTCCCAGTATGAAGTCAGGAGGCTACCTGGTGGGTATGGACTTTGAACAAAGGATTGTAATCCTGACTGATGGTAAGAACCAGAGGTTCTGAGCCTCCTCTCACATACTTTGATTACACAGTGCCAAGCAGGAAGATTCTAGTCCAGACCCATTTAAGTGAAATAGATTATTCCTTTGATCCTTGAATTCTCCAACTGCAAAGCAAGAGTGTTTTTACTTTCTATATCCTCTCTAAAAAATACTTCTAGAAATCAAAGGGAACATTAGAGATGTGAAAATAAAGGTACTGTTGTACTTAGGAACTAACCAATTGAGTGTGTTTAGATAATCAGATTTCCCAAAGCCTTTGCAAACAGAATCACTTGCAAGTTTTCATAGAGACAAAGATCCTAAACCAAAACCCATTTTAAGCAAGACTGATGAAGCTAAGATAAATAAGGCAATAGGCCAAGATGAGAATTTTGGGTGAATCCAGCTCCTTATGGGCTTCTCAGACAGCACAGGTGGTAAATAATCCACCTGCCAGTGCAGGAGACACGGGTTCAGTCCCTGGGTCCAGAAGATCCTCTGGAGGATGATATGGCAACCCACTCCAGTATTCTTACCTGGAAAATCTTACAGACAGAAGAGCCTGACAGTGTACAGTCCATGGGATCGCAAAGAGTCTGACACAACTAAGCATGCATGCACACATACATGTCCAGCTCTCTATGGCTTCCCTGACCAAACTGCTGATTTAACACAAAGTACAGGGGATCCAGAGGATGGAGAGAAGGAACTATCAGGTCTCTATTTGATTTAAGAAAGAGAAAAGCCTAGACTAAGTGTTTAACTGATTAAAGACTTCGAGGAGGTAGAATTTTTTGAACCAGAAAAATAGGAAACTACTTTAGCAGATTGAAGCCCTTTATACTAACAAGTAAATTTGCTATTAATAACAATTCTCTTGAGAATTGAAAAGACTGGAGTCTGCAGTGAAGAATGCATGCTTAGTTTTACCTTGGAAAATAAAGGACAAAATGAGTGAGGAGGCTGATGCTGTTTAATTTGTGCTTTTGTTCTTTATTTGATGACTCTGAGAAACATTAAGTGGCTCGTACATACGCAGCTAATTTCAAGGTTGTATTTTTAATTAACTGCTTATTTAATTAAGAATATGCAGGCCACTGACTCAATGGACATGAATTTGAGCAAATTCTTGGAGCTAGTGGAGGACATATGAAGCTGCTGTGCTATACAGTCCATGGGGTCACAAAGAGTCAGACACAACTTAGCAACTGAACAACAGTGACAACATACAGGCCACTTTAACTTTATAGAGGCCCAAAGTGGTCTTCTACAACTGACCATGGTTTAGTAGCAACTGAGAGTACTCTGACCTTCTAGCATACTTATCCGGACACAGATGCTCAATTCTAAACTATTTCTGGGAATTCCATGGCAGTCCAGTGGTTAGAACTCCATGCTCTCATTTTGACAAGGACCCAGGTTCAGTCCCTGACTGGGGAACTAAGATCCCACAAACTTTGCAGCATGACCAAAAATAAATAAACAAATAAATCAGGAAATGGAATTTATGTGAAGTACCAACATAAGCAATAACAATTTTGGCACTTAAGAAAGAAATGGATCTACAGACAGGTGATGATTAACTCTACAATGAATTATAAAAAATAATGATAATAATATTCAGTGACATTTTGAGGACATGAACTCAGTAATAATAAGTGTCACCATATTCAATCCCTGCCAAAAGCCTATAGAGTCTTCTGCCCATTTTTTGATCCAGTTTTTTTCTTTTTTTTATTGAGCTACTTTGGCTATTTGTATATTTGGGAAATTAATTCCTTTTAAGGAAGACAAATATCATATCATTTACATATGGAATATAATAAAATAATACAGTTAAACTTATTTATAAAATATAAACTGACTCACCAAATTAGAAATTTATGGCTACTAAAGAGGAAATCTGAGAGTGAGGGATAAATTAAGATATTGGGATTAATATATATACATTACCGTATATGAAATATATATACAGAAGAAACTGGAGGGCTACAGTCCAAGGGATCACAAAGAGTCAGAAACAATTTAGAAACAACAACTGTCAAAGTTGTCTATGTAAAATAGACAACTATATAAAACAGGCCTACTGTATAGCACAAGGAACTCTAGTCAGTATTCTGTAAATACTATATGAGAAAAGAATCTGAAAAAGAATGTATATATGTGTGTGTGTATACATATATTTACACACACATAAAACTGATTCACTTAGCTATACATCCAAAACTAAGCATTGTAAATCAACTTGTAAAAATTTGTAAAATTTGTAAAAATTTTTAAAAACCTATGAGATAGATAGCTAATTGTTTCTTTGCCCAAGATAAATTAAGATGTTAAAAATTAAGCCCAAGCTAAAATTACTAGAAAGTAACGGTGGGCTCATCTGACCCCCACAACGCCTATGGTTTCACTCACTTCCTCACATAGTCCAAATCACACAGGAATTCTTGTGCAGTCTGACCCAGGCCTGAATCCAGTTCTATTTAGGCTTCACTCTGTGTCTACCAACTTTCCACTGTGAGTCTACATGTTTGTTTCCAACAGTTACTATGGGTGACTTTCTTCTGACTCTAGAAATCCCCTTGCTGAGGCTAAGTGACTGTCAGCAGAGAACTTTGGTGAGAGGATGGCTGCAATTTGTTTCAATTTGTTTTGTTTTATGAAATCATTTATCATTCTGCTCCTTTGTACATGCCACACTACACTAAAGTTCAGAGAATAATAAGAAGATACACTCATTTGCAAAACTTTAACATTCATCAGTGTGTTTCAAAATAACAAAGTGAAGCATGACTTGTGATAAATAAGAATAAAGGAAAATGCCATATATGAAAGTTCTTTGCAAATCGTGGAATGCAGACCAAGTGGATATGAGCGCCCCATTTTGATCCTTGTCATCTGTGAGTTAGCAATGGAAGTTATCATTTTTGAAATCCATCAGTGAGGAAATTTGGCTGGCACAAAGAGCAGAGCTCATAAGAAGAGTCAGCAAGTCAGCAGTTATTCTATTACATTCATTCATTCATTCATAGACTCGTTTTTCAAATATCTTTGGGCAGATATTCGGCTGTATTTAAGATCAAAAAATACATAAAACAAATATTTGACTTAAAAATCTCACAGTAGAGTAAAAGTGACAGATATACACACAATAACAATGCAGCCTCAGAAGCATTATTACAGATGTAAGTGTAAACACAAGGTCATCTAACAGGGAGTAGCAATATTGAAGGAGACGGATTCTTCACTCCTCATGAATTACTCTGCTATCACCCTTCTGTGGAAATCAAAACATTATATTGAAGACTCTGAAGTCATTTTTTAAAATTCTGAGGCTTATTGCAAATATCAATGTGCTTCTTTGTCTTCCTTCTGGGTTGCACAAGAATAATAGCAAATGATAAGAAAATCACCGATGTTCCCTAGCTGATAGGGGGTTTCCTGCTTACTTTTTTAGCCCATATGCCACATTGGTCTGTGCTTTTTTTCCCCTTAACTGTTTGGACGATTTACTTCTATTAGGAAATCCAGGGAGAAACCGAGCAGTAAACTGAGCATTTCTTAAACTACAGCCCCAGGCTGAGACTCTGTGGGGATTCATAATGGATTTTGGAGGGGATTATGAGCTGAGATGTTTAGGAGACATACACTTACCAGAAGCCCACAGGTGATTGCGCATCTGGGGAAGGAGAAGATGGGATCAGAAAACTTCAGGGCAGGAGCCACACTAGAGGAGCAGGACATCCTAAGTAAACCCAGCCTGTGAGCAGATCTACCTGCTTTAAAATCATGGTGCTGGGATTCCCTGTTGGCTCAGTGGCATAGAATCCATATGCCAGTGCAGGAAATATGGGTTCAACCCCTAATCCATGAAGATCCCACATGCTGTGGAACAACTAAGCCTGTGTGCAACAACTACTCATCCTGTGGTCCAGAGCCTGGGATCTGCAACTATTAAGCCCACAGGCTGCATCTACTGAAGTCCACATGTCCTAGTACCTGTGTTCCACAACAAGAAAGCCACTATAATGAGAAGCCTATGCACTGCAACTAGAGAGTAGCCCCTGTTTGCTGCAACTACAGAAAAGCCCACACAGCAATAAAGACCCAGCACAGCCAAAAATGAATGAATTAATTAAATAGAAATGAATAGATAAAATATAAAATAAAATCCTGGTGCTGCCACTTGAATAACAAACTAATAGTAATAATAATAACAATAACAGTAATTATAACAGTAATAGCATAACAACAATGATAGCAATAACTACTAATAATATGAATAACAGTAATAATCAAGACATATGAATAAATATAAAACTTGATGTTATTATTATCACTACTGCTATCATCATTATTTTTAATACAGAATGAATAAAAAAGTAAATATATATTTATGTTTACATTTTTATTGGTATGCGTGTCTGTGTTTATGCCAAGTCCTCCTAACACCTATTTTCTCAAACTGTTCCCTCCTTTAGTCATGTGTAGGTGCATCCTTCTCTCTTAGCTGTTGGAATGTATATCTATTCTGAAAGACACTTGCTGAGAACAATGGCTAGAGAAGAAAAAAAAGTGCTGTAATTCTCTAATGGCATGAGATGGGATCAAGTCAGGACCTTTCACGTCAGCACTAGAGAAGGGCAGGAAAGGGATTCAGCATTGAGAGTATTCGAATATTGACTCTTCTTTCAATCAATCCCTCATCCATGGGCAGCTTCTCTACCCACTGTTCCATATACAGTTGCCTTTTGACAAAGTTGGGGAGTTCAACTGGCAAAGTAAAAGGAAGGGCTACAGTCTACTCTTTATCTTAGCTCTGTCATTTCTCAGCAACTCTATAGCTTTGCCAATATAGCACAGATGAGCAACTCCACAACTACAGTTGTCATCCAAAAAATGCAATGGGCTATTTTTGTGATATTCTATTCATTGAATTGGGGATGGAAATATGCGCTCTCTGAGCCAAGAATGCATTGGTGCTTCTGTTTTCCTGTTCCACAGGATATGTCTCCAAATATGTATCTCTTAATAAACTTAGAATGTAGACTATTTAGTACTTTTTATCTTCAGATATAGCTCTTAAGTACAGTTCTGAGACAAAATATATATATATATATCTCCTGAAATCCTGTTACTTTTTTAATATACTGTTAACTTTTTCTTAGAAACTTAATCCCCTTGACATTTCTGAGACTAACTTTCAGAAGGTGTGTGATCACCAGCTATACTTGTTCTATATATGATTTACACTTGGTGGTAAGATTTGGGCTATATGGAAAAATCTTTGTGAAGCACTGAAATTAATATTCACTATTGTCAAAAAGAGTTTGATATACCTTTTTACTCATTCATTTGCTTCACATATTCTTTTTATTTTTTATATTGGAGGATAGTTGATTTACAATGTTGTGTTAGTTTTAGATATACAGCAAAATGATTCAGTTATAACATACATTGTTTTTCAGATTCTTTCCCCATGTAAGTTATTACAGAGTGTGGAGCAGATTTCCCTATGCTACTCATTCAGTATATCCCATTTGGCTTTCTATTTTATACACAGTAGTGTGTGTATGTTAATTCCAACATTCCTTCTACATAAACTTTTGAAGTTTTGCCATGCACCAGACATGTGCATGACATGTGCACCAGTTCTAAGCAGGTGTAAGAAGTTACTACTATCATTTGGGAGATAGATAATTTTAGAGTCAAGGGACCACATGAGAGAGAGAGATCTACTAATCCTGGAGAGAAGGAACCAGAGAAAACTTCCTTCCCAGAATCTGGAAACATCATGCTTAACCTTAAAAGATAGAGCAGAAAGGAGTTTAAAGACAAAGCTTGCATGACATAAATGTTTTGGAGTTTTGAAAAAGAATCAAAACTCTGTGGGGATAAAGAAAATAGGAGTGGCAGCTATCCACGTAAGACAGCACAGCATTGAAAGAGTCAATTAAGGAGAAAGCATCAAGAACCAGAAGGAAGGTTAACAGCATCGAGTGCTATAAAAAGCCAAGCAGGATGAGCAATGATCCTGGGGATGGGAGATGCATTTAAAAAGCTACACGTGACCTTTGAGAGGGCAGTTACAAGTAAAGGTAGAAGGAGGAAGCTAAATTGCAGCAGTTAAAAAAATAGCGAGTGGCCAGAGAGGAAGCAAAACCCTTTTTCTGGTTTATGTTTTCGTTCTTCTGTTGATGTGTAGTTGATTTACAATGTTGTGTTAATTTCTGCTATACAGCAAAGTGATTCAGTTACATGTACATACACATTCTTGCTTTAATATTCTTTTACATTATGGTTTATCATGGGATATTGAATATAATTCTCTGTGCTATTCAGTAGGATAGCTGTTTTTTAATTTATTTATTTTAATTGAAGGCTAATTACTTTACAGTATTGTAGTGGTTATGTATAGAAATCAAACACTTTTTAAAATTCCTATAAGGAGTTTGGCAGGACAAGAAGGAAAGGGGTAGTAATGGTGATAACCCTTTTTTACCTCAAACACTAAGGAGACAGGATATGTTTGAAAGCAGAAATGGAGGGTCAAGTGGTGATAAAGAGATAAAAGTAGAATTGAAGGAATGAGGTCCTAGAAAAACAGGAGGGTGTGAGATTCAATGTGAGCAGTCATGTCAAGAAGTAGTGATTCAAACCACCAAAAGGAAACAAATTCATGTTTTATTCCTCGTATTGAAAATTAGAATTGATTGACATACTTCTTTGTTTTCTCAAAACACACCCTCAGTGCTACCCTGCCACCGAAGATATTGACTTCCAGAAAAGAAATTCTTTCTTATTTTTATTCACTTATAATAGTTCTCAATTAAAATGTGAGTGATTAATAAGGATCAATAAGCCCCTAAAAGCAATAAGTCTAAGGTCAGAGATAGAGTGGCAATAAAACATTGGTTTACATCCAAGTTTACCACAACACTGCTGTTTCCTCTGGCTCAGAATTTCCAGTTCCAATATGGGTGGGGAGAGGTAAGTGTTCACACAGGCACCAAGTGAAAAATGGGGAAATAATTACCTGAAAACATTTTTCTGTTTTCAAAAGTTATAACTGAGCTTTCAGAAGTTTCCCTTCATAGAGCTTAATAAAAGGAAACATGAATGAAAAATAGATCCAAGATAGTCTCTCCCATAGAAAAACTTGTGGGGAGAAAGAAAACAAGAATAAAGAGTTTCTGCTAGTAATGACAGATCAGAGATATCTTTGCACTGGGCCCCTCAACTCCATGATGTATTCTGTTGTTTTGAGGCAAGAACAAGAGATAAGACAAATATGTAATTACTTCTTGACCCACTCTTCTTAGTTTTCCATTTTCATGAGATGCCACAATTCATTATTTGCCTTGATATATACAGAAGAATGGGGACGCTTCGTTGGTATTCATTTATTCAGCAATCTGTAATCTATATTTAATGGAGTACCAGACTGTGGCATAATAAACCGTTTAGAAAGATAGCTGCTGCACACAGGGGTTATTGCTTGCATAACCTGTACTTATTTTTCATTACAAAACTAAAAGAGCAAAACATAATTCATACCAGCAAATGAAGTTAACATTTAATGGCTTGAGAAATGATAGTATGAGCTTGTACTATGTCAGGCACTGAGTGGCTGTAAAATAAAGAAAGGAGTCCCCCAAATATTGCTAAATAAAAAAACCATTTTTTAGTGCACTGTGAAATATGGATGCCAAAGAAAAGAATGAGATTCCAGTTCATCAGATACTAAGTAATTGGCCTGACTTGAGGTTAGGGGAGCTATTACCCCCTCGGAGGCAGCCTCTATATGGAAGCCTGTCATGTGCTCAAAGTCTGTTAGAGTCTTCCTGCTAACTAAGAGCTTAGGACACTTCATCATGAACACACCTACTGAATATGCACCAGGTGTGGAAGCTAAAGTCACCAGGAGTCTGTGATGTAAGTCTCTGCTGGCCTTGAAGCACCAGCTTCATCAAATGCCAATGCCATGGCTTACAGATGCTACCCTGGGGAACAGGGCAAGTCTGACATAATCTTTTATGAGTTGGTAGCAAAATTAAAATTACAAGATCAACATTATAAGTTTTTCAGATAGTTAAATGTATTCAATGTAAAAAACTTTAAATTATTCTGAAATTGTGTTTTTCCAGGCTGGTTCTAAGTCATTGTTTTTATTATGAAATAATAAATAGGTGGTAAGGGTGATTGTCTTTTTTGTTATGATACCAAGAATCAAAATCGGTCACCTGATGTCAGTTCTAAAGAAATCCAAAATTCTTGGAATCATGCTTTTAGATTTTTCATTCTCAAAAGGTGATATAGGTTATCCTGTATGTAGAAACCATCTCAATATTCATAGAAATTGCTTCAAATTATATTTTATTTAGCCTATGCTCAACTCCACTGATGAGGTGCCATTTTTGCTCCCTTCTGTTCCCAATGTTTCTCCATTTATAAAAATTTGGCTGATAGGAAAATGTTTACACATTTTATGACCCCTCATTTTCACCACACATGAGTAATTTAGTTTGACATAGTATATCAATAAAGTGTATTATTATACCACCTATTATAGTTTATGGAAGGTAGGAAAAATAGCAACAAATAAATCACTGGTTTTATTTCCATAATAGCATTTCTTTCTCATCTTGTGGCTCAGAAAGTAGAAGCACATGTTTGGTTGAGGCATGGGTTATGCCACTATCAGACATCTGCAACAATGGAAATAACCAGAGCTACAGATGAACAAAGACTAGCAATAGTGCTCAAAAAGAAGATTTCAGATACATCTATATAGTTTCAACCCATTTTTATTTGTTCTTATATGTAATCACAACCCTTCATGCCACTGTTTGAGTATGAAGGATAATTTATATTCGTTCTGAAGGTAAATGGAACAATGCTACAAATTGTACAATGAAGATCACAGTAAAAACCAGTATAAAAATGGTTGGATGGGGATACACAGATCACAGAGTCTGGTTTATGGCAGGCCAATTCAACAAAGGACAAAGTCTGTAAATTAAACACAAAGATCACAAAGGAGGAATTAGTACGTGATCAAACTGTGCTGAGGTACTTGGGTCTCAAGGTAGTAGTGCTGTCAAAAATGGATGTCTTACGTTTATCCTTATTATGATTGGCTGATTATAGACAACTTCCATATTTTGTGTCAAGTTCTTGTAGGGATAGAGTGATTTGTGTGGGGCAGGAGTAGGATAAAGAAGCATCTAGCAATATCTCCAGATTAGGCATCTAGAATATGAGATACCCTTCTATATGTGCTTTGAACATTAAGCAGTTCAACTCATAACTCTTTGACCATGCCAGGTCACCCTGTAACTAAACTCATCATCACCACCATCATAAACACCATGATCATGCTCACCATCATCATACCATCATACCATGTTACCATGATGGTAACATACCATCATCAACTCCTTACAACTGTCATCATGGTTGCAGTTAAAACGTTTTGAGTTTTCATTAGGCAGCAACCATCTTGCTATATGTCTTACAACTATTATTTTATTTCATCTTCACAAAACTTTATAAGCTATTTGCCATTATTTGTTCCACTTTACAAAGAGAGAAAGAGACCAAGAAAAAGAAAGTTTAAATGGCATGCCCAAGGGCAGAGAGAATAATAGAGCTGATATTGGAATTCAGATTTATTTGACCCTGAAGTCTATTCTATTGTTTTCTACTTTATTCCCTTGGTCATTAAAGTTCCCTTCAATTTGTGGAAAGAGCACTGGTATAAATGGCAATGGTCAAACTAAATTTCCTTTCACTTCTGTTGGAAATAATAATAATAGGTGAGTATATGTTACATGGAGTAGACAATGGCACCCCACTCCTGTACTCTTGCCTGGAAAATCCCATGGACAGAGGAGCCTGGTGGGCTGCAGTCCATGGGGTCGTGAAGAGTCTGACACGACTGAGCGACTTCACTTTCACTTTTCACTTTCATACATTGGAGAAGGAAATGGCAACCCACTCCAGTGTTCTTGCCTGGAGAATCCCAGGGACGGGGGAACCTAGTGGGCCGCCGTCTCTGGGGTCGCACAGAGTTGGACACGACTGAGGTGACTCAGCAGGAGCATATGTTACATACCTGGATAAGGAAATAGCAACCTCTTGCGTAGAAAATCCTATAGACAGAGGAGCCTGGTGGGCTGCATCCATAGGATCACAAAGAGTTGGACACAACTGAGCATCTGAGCATGCATATACCACACAAATAACCCTAAATATGATTACTCAACTCTAGTTTCCCTTCTCAAAGGGCCACTATTTTCATCAGAATACTCCACTTTGGTTCTATTCATATATCTCTTAACTCCTCCTTCAAAAGAAGCATTGAATAGATTAAATTCCTTGTAGTTTCTGCTGAAAAAGTGTCTTTTGATAGGCTTCAGTATCAATAATATTTTGAAAAATCAATAAATATTTGTTGGTTACCTGATAAATTCTGTGGCTGAAAGAAAAATTAGGTCCACGTTACTGTAGCAAGTCAAATGTCAGAGAGGCTAAGTAACTTGCCTTAATTTATAAAATGGATGGTAAGAGCATATGGACTTGGCACCAGTCCCTCTAATAGGTACCATCTTCTGCCTATAGTAATACCGGCAAAGTGAAATATGTTTTTCACTAGATATCTTCACCATGGGCAATCTGTAGAAAGTAGGTGGTTTGTTTTGGTTATATCTGGTACCATAAATAAACTAAGTCCTTGCTGCATGATGCATGAGGAGGAGGGAAAACAGAACAACCCCCTTTCCAAAATAAAGACAAAAATTAAACAAACATACATAAAAAAAAAAACTTCTGGATGTCAGATTGTCCATACAAAATCCCTGGATTTTGTCCCTTTGCCTTGGTCTTCAGGGTTAATGCTTCATCCCCTTCTTGATTTGCATTAGAAATTGTATAATCTCTCTAAATACACAAGCAAGCCCAAGCTCAAATTTTTGTTGTTCTGATCCACTTTTTATCACCCTTCTGGTTTCAAAAGTGTCACTTGCACAATTTCTGGTTTTGAAAATGGAGAGAAGTAGAATGGATAACACATTTGCCATCCATTCTGTTAGTGAATTAGTGATCAGATGTCACCCACAAACAGGATGGTTAATGATTTTCTTCGAGCTGAAACAAAAGTTGATCACTGGAAAATAGAAACAATGTTCTTTTACTCTCTGCTTTGGATGTGATACAGGGTTTACTGAGAACTCTATTTAAAATTCAGCAACACAATTATCACAAACACTGCACGAAGTGAATCTTCAAGTCTAGACAATGAGAAATTCAGAAAGTAATGACTAAATCAATAGTACCTGTAACCTGGGAGGGAGGGACTGCCTTATCTCCAGTATTGATAGTTATTTGTAATATACAAAGGTTTACTTAATGTTCAGATATAAATGAGAACACAGGCACTCATCAACTGAATTGATTTAGAAATAGCAAAATGAAGGACAGAGAAAACATACTTAATTCTTTACTTGGGTAAAGGCAATTCATGTAATTTTAGTTATATAGTTAGAGACAGGACTTAGAAAGTAGTATAAATAGGAGATGGTTAATGGTAGCCAAGCCCTATAGAGTTGGACTACAGAAAGTGCATTCTTTTTGTTCAAATTCAAGGTTGGAACTTCTTGGGGTGGGTGGGGCTGCAGTTGTGGACATCTGACCATAAGTGAACAGCTGGGAGGGTGGAGGGAGGAAGAGGAAAGAAATATGGCTGGTGAACAGACTTGATGCTTCTCTCTTGGGAGCAAGGCAAGTAAATGGACTACTTATAAAATTTTTCTATATATGTGTGGTTAATTGGCACTTGTTGAATGATGATATGGAGGTCTAGCCTATGTTTTTTGAAAAAGAAATTAAGAAAATATGAAATAAGTATCTGTAATGAATAAAGAATACCAAACATTTGTTGCTATCATGGAAAAATCATCTATTTCTCCCAAGTGAATGAAGACAGGATGAGTATTTTACACTGCCATCTCTTCAACCTAGTATAAGAGTTATCTAAATCAAAGAATGCCTAATTAAGAACCTCTGACATAGAACAAATAACTGCAAATATGGAAGGGAGAGAGAGGTCTTCCCGTTGCCAGTTCATCCCATTAAGAAGCTTGCACAATCATCTTACTCTCATTCAGAAGAGGACAGAGAGAAGTAAGAAGAACTACAATACCACAGCCACCAGAAGGAAAACCATAACCACAGAAAGTTAATCAAAATGAAAATGCAGAGATTTATGTCCCAGATGAATAAACAAGATAAAATGCCAGAAAAACAATGAAATCAAGTGGAAACAGACAACATTCCAGAAAAAGAGTTCAGAATAATGATAGTGAAGATGATCCTGGATCTTGGGGGGGAAAAAGGGAAAAGATGCAAATAACATTTACCAAATACTGAGAAGAACTATAGCTCACATAGAGATGAGAAATATATTCAAAGGAATAAATAGCAGAATAATTGAGGTAGAAGAATGAATAGCTGATTAGAAGACAGAATGATGGAAATCACTGCTGCAAAACAATATTAAAAAAAAAAGAATAAAAAGAAATTAAGACCACCTAAGAAACCTCAGATTGATTATATTCTTTGCAGCTAAAAATGGGGAAGCTCTATACAGTCACCAGAGACTAGGAGATGACTGTGGCTCATAACATGAACTCCTTATTGCCAAATTCAGACCTAAATTGAAGAAAGTGGGGAAAACCACTAGACCATTCAGGTATGACCTAAGTCAAATCCCTTATAATCATACAGTGGAAGTGAGAAATAGATTTAAGGGACTAGATCTGATAGACAGAGTGCCTGATGGAGGTTCATGACATTGTACAAGAGACAGGGATCAAGACCAACCCCTAGATAAAGAAATGCAAAAAGGCAAAATGGCTATTTGAGGAGGCCTTACAAATATCTGTGAAAAGAAGAGAAGTGAAAAGAAAACTTGAGAAGGAAAGATATAAGAATCTGAATGCAGAGTTCCAAAGACTAGGAAGGAGAGATAAGAATGCCTTTCTCGGTTATCAAGCAAAGAAATAAAGGAAAACAATATAATGGTAAAGAATAGAGATTTCTTCAAGAAGATTAGAGATACCAAGGGAACATTTCATGCAAAGATGGGTTCAATAAAGGACAGAAATGGCATGGACTGAACAGAAGCAGAAGATATAAAGAAGAGGTGACAAGAATACACAGACGAACTGTACAACAAAGATCTTCATGACACAAATAATCACTATGGTGTGATCTCTCAACTAGAGCCAGACATCCTGGAATGTGAAGTCAAATGGGCCTTAGGAAGCATCACTATGAACAAAGCTAGTGAAGGTGATGGAATTCCAGTTGAGCTATTTCAAACCCTAAAAGACGATGCTGTGAAAGTGCTACACTCAATATGTGAGCAAATTGTAAAACTCAGCAGTGGCCACAGGACTGGAAAAGGTCAGTTTCCATTTCAATCCCTAAGAAAGGCAATGCCAAAGAATGCTCAAACTACAACAGAATTGCATTCATCTTACATGCTATTAAAGTAATGCTCAAAATTCTCCAAGCCAGGCTTCAGCAATACGTGAACCATGAACTTCCAGATGCTCAAGCTGGTTTTAGAAAAGGCAGAGGAACCAGAGATCAAATTGCCAACATCCACTAGATCATCACAATAGCAAGAGAGTACCAGAAAAATATCTACTTCTGCTTTATTGACCATGCCAAAGCCTTTGACTGTGTGGATCACAATAAAGTGTGGAAACTTCTTCAAGAAATGGGACTACCAGACCATCTGATCTGCCTTTTGAGAAACCTGTGTACATGTCAGAAAGCAACAGTTAGAACTAGACATGGAACAAGAGACTGGTTCCAAATAGGAAAAGGAGTACATCAAGGCTTTATATTGTTACCCTGCTTGTTTAACTTATATGCAGAGTACATCATGAGAAAAGCTGGACTGGAAGCACAAGCTGAAATAAAGATTGCCGGGAGAAATATCAATAACCTCAGATGTGCCGATGACACCACCCTTATGGCAGAAAGTGAAGAACTAAAGAGCCTCTTGATGAAAGTAAAAGAAGACAGTGAAAAAGTTGGCTTAAAGCGCAACATTCCAAAAACTAAGATCATGGCATCCAGTCCCATCACTTCATGACAAACACATGGAGAAACGGTGGAAACAGTGGCTGACTTTATTTCTGGGGCTCCAAAATCACTGCAGATGGTGATGGCAGCCATGAAATTGAAAGACACTCCCTCCTTGAAAGGAAAGTTATGATGAACCTAGACACCATATTAAAAATTAGAGACATTAATTTGTCAACAAAGGTCCATCTAATCAAGGCTATCATTTTTCCAATAGTCATCTATGGATGTGGGAGTTGGACTATAAAGAAAGCTGACCACCGAAGAATTGATGCTTTTGAATTGTGGTGTTAGAGAAGACTCCTGAGATTCCTTTGGACAGCAAGGAGATCCAACCAGTCCTTCTTAAAGGAAATCAGTCCTGGGTGTTCATTGGAAGGACTGCTGCTGAAGCTGAAACTCCAATACTTTGGCCACCTGATGCGAAGAGGTGACTCATTTGAAAAGACTCTGATGCTGAGATTGAAGGCAGGAGGAGAAGGGGACAACAGAAGATGAAATGGTTGGATGGCATCACCAACTCAATGGACATGAGTTTGAGTGAACTCTGGGTGTTGGTGATGGACAGGGAGCCCTGGCGTGCTGTGGTTCATGAAGTAGGAAAGAGTCAGACACGACTAAGTGACTGACCTGAACTGAACTGAAGAGACCTCAGGGATAATATTAAATGCACCAACACTTGCATTTTAGGGTCCCAGAAGGAGAATAGAAAGAGAAAGGACCTGAGAAATATTTAAAGAGACATAGCTGAAAAATTCCCTAGCATGGGTAAGGAAATAGTCAACCAAGTCCAGGGAGCACAGAAAGTCCCAGACACAATAAACCCAAGGATCAACACACAGAGACACGTAATAATCAAACTGACAAAAATTAAAGACAGTACTACAATATTAAAAGCAACAAGGGAAAAATGACAGATAACATAAGGGAAGTCCTATAAGGATATGAGCTGATTTCTCAAAAGAAACTCTAAAGCTAAAAAACCATGGCACAATGTATTTAACATGATCAAAGGGAAGAAACTACAACCAAGAGTTCTCTAACCAGTAGAACTTTCATTTAGATTTGATGGAGAAATCAAAAACTTGACTGACAAGTGAAAGTTAAGAGAATTCAGCACCACCAAACCAGCTTTACAACAAATGCTAAAGGGACTTCTCTAGGGAGGAGACACAAGAGAAGAAAAGGTCTACAAAAAATAAACCCAAAATAATTAAGAAAATTGTAATATGATCATACATATCAATAATTGCCTTAAATATAAATAAACACACCAACCAAAGGACATAGACTGGCTGGGTGGATAAGTTCAGTTCAGTTCAGTCACTCAGTTGTGTCCGACTCTGTAACCCCATGGACTGCAGCATGCCAGGCCTCCCTGTCCATCACCAACTCCTAGAGTTTGCTCAAACTCATGCAGTATATTGATATACCCCATCAATAAATTGAAGAATAAAAAATATACAATCATCTCAAAAGATGCTGAAAAAGCTTTTGACAAAAGTCAGCACCCATTTATATGAAAGTTCTCAGAAAGTAGGCATGGAGGGAACATACTTCAACATAATAAAGGCCATAAATGACACATCTACAGCTAACATCATATTCATTGGTGAAAAGCTGAATGTATTTCCTCTAAGACCAGGAAGAAGGCAAGGATGTCCCTTCTCACCCCTGTTATTCAACACGGTTTTGGAAGTCCTAGCAACAGCAATCAAAGAAGAAAAAGAAGTAAAGTGAATCTAAATTGGAAAAGAAGAAGTTAAACTGTCACTGATTATAGATGACATGATACTCTACAAAGATCTTAAATATGCTACAGAAAACTACAACTCATCAATGAATTTGGTAAAGTTCCAGGTTACAAAATTAATACACAGGAATCTGTTGTGTTTTTATACACTAACCAACAAAGGTCAAAAATAAAAATTCAATAAATATCTCCATTTACCATTGCATCAAAAAGAATAAAATACCTAAGGATAGGCCTACCTAAGGACACAAAAGACCTGTACTTTGAAAAGTATGACATTAAACAAAAAAAATTGAAGAAGACATAAACAGATGAAAAGAAATACCATGTTCAAGGATTGGAAGAATCAGTGTTGAAAAAATCACTATATTTCCCAAGGCAATCTACAAGTTTAGTGCAATCTGTATCAAATTACTATCAAATTACCAATGGATTTTACAAAGAACTAGAACAAAAAATGTTACAATTTGTATGGAGACACACAAGACCCTGAATAGCCAAAGAAACCTTGAGAAAGAAAAATGTAGCTGGAAGAACCAGGATCTTTGATTTCAGACTATACTACAAAGCTACAGTCATCAAAGGAGTATGGTACTGATGCAAAAATAGAAATATAGTTCAAAGGAATAGGATAGAAAACCCAGAAATAAACCCACACACCCATGGTCAATCAATCCATGGCAAAGGAGGCAAGACTGTACAATGCTGGAAAAGAAGTCTTTTCAACAAATGGTGCCTGTAAAATGGTACTGTTATATGTTAAAATATGAAATTAGATCATTCTTTAAAACCACACACTAAACTAAGTCCAAGATAGATTAAAGACCTGAATGTGGGACAAGACACTATAAAATTCCTAGAGGAAAACATTGGCAGAACACTTTCTAACAGCAGTATTATTTTTTCTGATACATCTCCCAGAACAATGAAAATAAACTAATGACACCTACTTAAACTCAAAAGCTTTTTCACAGCAAAAGAAATAATGAAACAGCAAGACAACCCACAGATTGAGAGACAATATTTGCAAATGATAAGAGCAACAAGGAATAAGTCTCCAAAATTTACAAACAGCCCATAAAGCTTAACAGTATCAAAGGAAGCAACATAATCTACAATGAGATTTCTCTTCACACCAACCAGAATGGTTATCCTGAAAAAATCCACAAACAATAAATACTGGAGAGAGTGTGGAAAGGAAGGATTCCTCCTATAGTGTTGATGGGAATTTAAAGTGGTATAGCTGCTAGGAAGAACAGTATATGGGCTCCTTCAGTTCAGTTCAGTTGCTCAGTCGTGTCCGACTATTTGAGACCTGATGGACTGGAGCACTCCAGGTCTCCCTGCCCATCACCAACTCCCAGAGTTCACTCAAACTCATATCCATTGAGTTGCTGATACAATCCAACAAACTCATCCTCTGTCGTCCCCTTCTCCTCCTGCCTTCAATCTTTCCGAGCATGATTCAGGGTCTTTTCAAATGAGTCAGCTCTTCACATCAGGTGGCCAAAATATTGGAGTTTCAGCTTCAACATCAGTCCTCCCAATGAACACCCAGGACTGATCTCCTTTAGGATGGGCTGATTGGATATCCTTGCAGTCCAAGGGACTCTCAAGAGTCTTCTCCAACACCACAGTTCAAAAGCATCGATTCTTCTGCACTCACCTTTCTTTACAGTCTAACTCTCACATCCATACATGACTACAGGAAAAACCATAGCCTTGATTAGATGGTCCTTTTTGGCAAAGTAATATCTCTGCTTTTTAATATGCTGTCTAGATTGGTCATAACTTCTTTTCCAAGGAGTAAGCATCTTTTAATTTCATGGCTGCAGCCTCCATCTACAGTGATTTGAGAGCCCCCAAAATAAATTCTGCCACAGTTTTCATTGTTTCTCCATTTGCCATGAAGTGATGGGACCAAATGCCATGATTTTTGTTTTCTGAATGTTGAGTTTTAAGCCAACTTTTTCACTTTCCTCATTCACTTTCATCAAGAGGCTCTTTAGTTCTTCACTTTCTGCCATAAAGGTGGTATCATCTGCATATCTGAGGTTATTGATATTTCTCCTGGCATCTTGATTCCAGCTTGTGCTTCATACAGTCCAGCCATTCTCATGATGTACTCTGCATATAAGTTAAATAAGCACGGTGACAATATACAGCCTCAAAGTACTCCTTTCCCTATTTGGAACCAGTCTGTTGTTTCACGTCCAGTTGTAACTTTTGCATCCTGACATGCATACAGATTTCTCAAGAGGCAGGTCAGGTGATCTAGTATTCCCATCTCTTTCAGAATTTTCCACAGTTCATTGTGATCCACACAGTCAAAAGCTTTTGACTCTATGGAGGATCCTTAAGAAACTAAAAATAGAGCTACCATATGACTCTGCAATCCCAATCCTGGGCATATATTTGGAGAAAAACATGATCCAAAAGGATACATGCACTCCAATGTTCATTGCAACACAGATCACAATAGCCTAGACACGGAAGATACTAAATGTCCATCAACAGAGGAACAGATAAAGAAAAGTGGTATGCATGGAATAATGGAATAATACTTAGCCAGTAAAAAGAATGAAAATAATATCATTTGCATCAATATGCATGGACCTAAAGATTGTCATACTGAGTGAAGTAGGTGAGACAGGGAAGAGGAAATATTATATGGTAGCACTTATATGTGGAATCTAAAAAGAAATGATACAAATGAATTTACTTAAAAATGGAAAGAGACTCACAGACTTAGAGAATAAATTTATGGTTGCTTAGGGGGGAAAAGATGAGGGGAAGTGATAGAGAATTTGGAATGGACATGTACACACTGCTGCTTTTAAAATGGATAACCAACAAAGACCGACTGTATAGCACAGGGAAGGAACCTTTCCTATCTACCAACATTTCTGAGTATGTAACTGATTTTGTTAAGTGGAAAGCAGCAGGACCCTCATTTGATGACACCCTGTTGATACCTTGACACTATAACTAAGGGACAGAATAAGCTGTAGTTTTCAGATTTCTGTGGCTTGGAAACTGACCTTGTCTCCATCTCCAGTCATAATGTGATTTGAGAAAAAAATCTTTTGCTACATTTCTGCCACAATCTTACTAATTAAGGCTAACTCCATCCCTCAGCTGGACCATTGAAATGGCTTTTTACCCTTTCTCTCAGCTCCTACTTTTGCCCCCTTGAATTAGAGTGAGGATAACATGTAGCACCAAAACTATATTTTTCAGAGTGAGGAGTTAATTAATAACTACTCCCCAATAACAGTCATCAGGGCTTCTCAGGTGGTGCTAGTGGTAAAAAACCTGCCTGCCAATGCAGGAGACTTAAGAGATGCACGTTTAATCCTTGGGTCAGGAAAGGCATGGCAACCCATGCCAGTATTCTTGCTGGAGAATCCCATGGACAGGAGAGCCTGGTGGGCTATAGTCCATAGGGTTGCAAAGAGTCAGACACAACTGAGGCAACTTACCTAGCACGCATGCACACACAGTCATAAGGGTTTCCCAAGTGGTGCAGTGGTAAAGAGTATGCCTGCCAATTCAGGAGACCCACGAGTTACAGGTTCGATCCCTAGGTGGAGAAGATCCCCTGGAGTAGGAAATAGCAACCTGCTCCAGTATTCTTGCCTGGAAAATTACATGGACAGAGGAACCTGGAGGGCTACAGTCCATGGAATTACAAATAGTGGACATGACTGAATATGCTCTAGTGTATGCTTAGAACAGTCATGAATTGGACCCATCTCAGACAAACTAAGAGATATGTCACCCTGCTTTATATATTATTCTTCTAGCAGGAAGAGTGAACTTTTTGATTCTAAGTAAGATCTCATCAATCTCCTTCTTAAACTGCTCCCATGGCCTTTCATTCCATGAGGAATAAATTACAAATTCCATACTGGGACTTATAGGTTCTTTCTCAGGTCTCATCCCACTTTGCTCCATGTCCTCCAGCCTCTCCCTCATTTTGCTATGAGTACCCAGTAAAGCTGGGTACTTTATTTTGCTTAAAGTATCCAGCTTGGTTGCCTCCTGAGGCTTCCGTTGGTACTTCTCATTCTGTCTGCAAAATTCTTTCCCTCTCAGTTTGCACAGCTGACTTCTCAGTCTTCAAATGTGCTCACACAAAAACTTCTCTAAGTCTTTGTTGATTATTCTATCAAAAAACATGCGCCCACCCTTTTACTCTTGTACTATTAACCTAATCAATTGCCTTCATGGGACTCAGTCTCATCTAAATATCTATTTCAATTTTTACTAACTTACTTTCCCTTCTAAAATACAAGCTTTCGCCTGTAGAAGCTTGCTGTGTCTTCAGTACTTGAATCAAGGTTTTCAGCTGTAAGGTAGGAAAAATAATCATCCTTCTACCCTTCTAAGTTCTTGACTGGAACTGGAATCATAAGACAGGTTAACAAAAGAAAAACAAATAGAAATGCCTTATCATGCTTAAGTATATACAGGGGGCACTCAGCAAAAAATAAGTAACTGTCGGCATTGGAGAAGGAAATGGCAACCCACTCCAGTGTTCTTGCCTGGAGAATCCCAGGAACGGCAGAGCCTGGTGGGCTGCCGTCTATGGGGTTGCACAGAGTCAGACACAACTGAAGTGACTTAGCAGCAGCAGCAGAGGTAACAGAATTCAAGCTTCAGTACCAACTTCAGCTAAAGACAAAAGAGAGAAGAGTATGAGGGAGGCTAGTGAGGGGAGTGACCAGGAAAAGTAACAAGCGTAAGATTTTGTACACAGGTTTAAGTCAGTGCTTCCTCCATTGCTACGAGTTTATTTTGATTTAGTCATCTTTGTCTTCTTGGTACGAAAAGTATATGTGTGTGTGTGTGTGCTCAGTGGCTCAGGCGTGTCAGAATCTTTGTGACCTAGGGATCGAACCAGTGTCTCCTGTGTTTCCTGCATTACAGATGGCTTCTTTACCTGCTAAGCCATAGGGGAAGCCCACAGAGAGGTAAACATCCTTACAAATGGAGATTTCTATTAAATGTAAATTTTCTTACTAAAAGATAACTTTTATTCTGTTTTCAGAGCTTCTCTTATGCTTACTGTTTCTAAAAACAATAATCTCAAAATAATCCTTATTCCAGAGATATGTTTGGGGTGGCATATACTACTACCCTAAGTAAATGCATAGTATTTGTAAAGGCATTCTTGAGACATACTGTGGCTTCAGTTCCAGACCATTGCAATAAAGTACATATCTCAAAAGTGAGTCACATTAAATGTTTAGTTTTCTAGTGCATATAAAAGTTATATTCATGCTATACTGTAGTCTATTAAGTGTGCAATAACATTCTGTTTAGTCAGTTCAGTTGTTCACTGATGTCTGACTCTTTGCAACTCCATGGACTGCAGCATGCCAGGCTTCCCTATCCATCACCAACTCCTGGAGCTTGCTCAAATTCAGGTCCATCGAGTTGGTGATGCCATAACTTTACGTCTGTTTAAAAAAAGTGAATGACAATTTAAAAATACAAAAAATTTACAAAAGTAACAGAAAAAAATTGCAGACTACCATTACAAATTATAATAATAAGGAAAATGCTTGAAATACTACAAAAATTACCAAAATGTGACACAAACATACAATGAGCAAAAGTTGTTGGGAAAAAATGGCACTGATCAACTTGCTGGGCCCAAGTTTCCACAAAGCTTCAGCTTGGAAACAACACAATATCTGTAAAGTATAATAAAGCAAAGGGAAATAAAATTGTAACCGAGAAAGATCCTATGGAGGCTTCCCAGGACAGATTCCTCCCCCCTATCCTCTGCGTTAATTCCTCTCTAAAGTACCCAAATAATGATAACTGATATACCTTTCCCAAGTTGTTTACTAGAAGCTAGAACCTCCACTAAATGAAAGGTGTTAACTACTTAATTACCAGGAGCATATAACCTGCAGGCATACTGGAGCTTGAGGATTGATGTTAACTCTGCGGCACCACCCTGGTCCTGTTACCTCATGTGCGTGCTTACACATGTGTGTCTGTCCTTCTCTTGCGACCCCATGGACTGTAATCGACCAGGCTCTTCTGTCCATGGAATTTTCCAGGCAAGAATACTGGATTGGGTTACCATTTCCTCCTCCAGTGGATCTTCCTGACCCAAGAATCGAACCCAGGTCTCCCACATCACAGGCAGATTCTTTACTGTCTGAGTCACCAGGGAAATAACTATAACAGTATGTGTATATTTATTTAAAGAAAGAGAAAGAATATTTTAAAATAATAAGTCTGTGGTTCAATCATCCACAGGCTTCGCTGAGAATGTTATATAGTACACTATCTGATTGGCAGGGTAGAGTGAGGAAAGAGTTAAACTTGGTTGATGAGGATGAAAAGTTGAGGAACCAAAGATGAATAATCAGATGTCTGATACCTGGTGGAGGCAGCCTCTATATTGTATCTATTATGAGTGACACAGATGCAGAAAACTGTATTCCTCATGCCACTACACTTACATACAGCGTAATTTTCTTTCCAGAAATCCTCGGCTGCATAGCCTGAAGGTATTCAATAAAACCTAGAGGGAACACTGAAAGTGAATCATACAGATTTGACATTTCCAGTTCTGCTGTGACCGCCAGACCAAAATATAGTCTGCGGGCCCCTTTTTCATTAGCGTGAAACTGCCGGGTTTTAAAACAGTTTATCCATTGAATTAATCTCTAAACCGCCTTTCACACAGGGCAGAAACAGCTCTCTGCACTGCTCTTCTTCTTCAGAAACACTCTTATTTTTATTTGTATGCATTCTGAGTAATGAATAACGATCCTTTGTGTTTAGAGAATGCCATTTTCTAAAATAGCTCCTAGCATTTTCTAAATGTTAACTCATTAGGTCTCATATGGTCCAGAGTCATCTATCACACAGAGGTAGGTCAAAAGCATTATATTTCACATTTTACAGATGGAAGAGTTTTAGGGACTTCAACCCAAGGTCACCTGCAGTCAGACACCAAACAGGAGAAGACAAGGCCCAGAAATATTACCCTGGAGTCAGACAAATCTCAGTTGGCACTTTGAGAGAGTCAAGCTGGCTGCTGAGGTCACATAAGGACACTGCTATTTGCATTCTCAGAGATCAAGCTTTGGGTGGAGCTGGGTCATATGTGGCTAATTACACTGCTGGCCCCTACTCACTTTATCTGGCAAAGTGTGATTAAAATGCGTATTAAAACATGTCTTCCAGTTTTGTTGCTCATTTGTTCAGTCATGTACAACTCTTTGCAACCCCATGGACTGTAGCCCACCAAGCTCCTCTGCCCATGGAATTTACCATGCAGCAATACTGGAGTGAGTTGTGATTTCCTACTCCAGGAGACCTTCCCAACCCAAAGGTCAAGCCCAGTTTCCTTTGTCTCCTGCATTGGTAGGTGGATTCTTTACCACTGAGCCACCTGGGAAGCCAGATTCATTACATCACAGGGAACTCAATTAAGATCCAAGTAACTCTGCTCTGGGCACCTTGCTGAGGTCCTAAAAGTATATAGTTCTATTTCTCACATTACTTCTCTTCCTGGGAAGAGAGTGCTCCTCAAGTCATCCTCCAGCCTCAGGAAACTGAACTCTGCTTTGTAATTTCTAGTTCCCTCCTTGAAGCCCTTTCTTTTTTTCCATGAAGCAAGAAGTCCAAACAGTAACACACTGCATGGATTGCTGTGCAGTTTTCCTGGCTCCATGTCCCTTTTTCCTCATTGTTACCACCCTGGGCTTGCATCTTACAAATAAAAGCTAACTCTTTAATTTTGCCTCAGTCTCTGTTTCTAGAGGATACAGGCTAGCACAGCAAACACTGAAAAATTCTTAGCATAGCACAACAGAACTTAGATTCCTTTTTGTGTCTATAGCCTAGTTATCTGTGTCTAAGAGGATGCGGTTTCATTACATTTCTTAAAGTATTGAGAACAGGAGGGCAAACACAGACTTAGAGAATATTCAGTCCCACTGTCTCAATTTTATATCCTGTGTCTGTTGAAAGGGATGTGTCAAGTGTCAGAAATATAGCAGAATTCAAAATACGATTGAAGTTATATTAGTTATACAGCTTGCGAAACTTGTCACAATTATATTTATTTTGAGTCAATGCCAATATTCAAAACATTCATTAAATTATAAACTGCAACAGAACAGCACAATTCCTGTCACCTGAATGGTGATATGTACTATTAATCATGTAGGAATCTTCCCTTCTCCTCAGGAGATACATTCACAGACCCCTAGTGGATAGCCCAAACTATGGATAGTAACAAACTCTATAAATACTATGTTTTTTCTATATATACATACCTATGATACTACTTAATTTATAAATTAGACACAGTAAGAGGTGAAAAAAAGCTGTTAATAAAAAGAACAATTATGAAAATGTACCGTAATGAAAGTTATGTGAATATAGTATCTGTCTCTCTCTCTTTCTCAAAATATCTTACTGAACAAATTGCATGCCTTTCCCATCTTTTTTATTGAGTAAAATATTTTTTAAATTCTATGTGCACACTAAATTGCCTCTGTTGTGTCTGACTCTTAGAGACCCCATGGACTGTAGCCTATTAGGTTCCTCTATATAATTTTCAAATTTTCACACACGTGATTTCATGTGATCCCATAATAAACCTTATCCCCCACACTCTTATACTGCCTCTTCCTCTGTCCTTCTGTCTGGCAGTCATTAGTTTGTTCTCTATATCTGTGAGTTTCTTTTTTTTGTTGTTATAGTCACTAGTTTGTTGTATTTTTTTGGAGTTCACATTTAAATGTTATCACTACTATTCTTTCTCTGTTTTATTTACTTTCCTTAGTAAAATGTCCTCTAAGTCCATCTGTGTTGCTGCAAATGGCAGAAAGTAATTCATTTTTATGGCTGAATAATATTCTACTATATATATGTATATATACATACATATATATATATATTTATCACATTGTCTTTATCCATTTATCTGTTGATGGACACTTAGGTTGCTTCCATATCTTAGCAGTTGTATATAATGATGCAATGAGCATTGAGATACATGTATGTCCTTGAATTAGTGGTTTGCTTGCTGTTTTCATACACACACACACACACACACACACACACACACGAGTGGAATTCCTGGGTCATATGGTAGTTCTATTTTTAGCTTATTTGAGAAACTTCTATTTGCTTTCTAAAATGGCTCATCAGTTTACATTCCCACTAATATTGTAGGAGAACTCCCTTTTCCCTACATCCTCGCAATACTTGTTATTTGTGTTCTTTTTAATGACAGCCATTCTGACAGTTGTGAGGTGTGATCCCATTGTGGTTTTGATTTGCATTTCCCTGAGGTTTAGTGATATAGAGTATCTTTTTATGTGCTTGTTGGCCATCTGCATTTCCTCTTTGGAAAAATATCTATTCAGCGCTGCTGCCCATCTTCACTAAGTGTTTATCAAGCACTGTGACTGTATATTTGCAGTTTGAGGTACAACAGCAAAATTAGCACAATTTTCTTTACATAATTTATGAATAAAAGATATGAGTATAATATGTTCTTACTGTACATATTAGCAACTTTGACATAAGATGTATTTTGTTTTTTAAGTCTAGAATTTTCATATTTTACTTCAACTAAACACTTTACAGCTTCTCTTTAATGTATCTGCATCACAGTTATTGTGCTTTATGGCCATTATGAAGTAAAATCAAGGTTACTTGACAAAGTACTAAGTACTGATATAGGTGACAATCAATATGATAACCAAGATGGTTACTGAGTGACTAAAAGTAGGATATGATGGGCCAAAGGAAGGTTCATGTCCCCAGGAGGAGAGTGCAAGATTTCATCATGCTATTCACAAAGGTTCTCAACTTAAAACTTGTACAATTTTTATTTATTGACACTAATGAATCATTTATTTCTTGATTTTCCATTAAATATTTGTGTACTGTGATTAACAGAGGTTAGCTGAAACTGAGGAAAGGAGGGACTACTGTGTAGTGTGTAGTGTGTACTGTGTACATACAGGCAAGAATAGCAGCAACAATGCAGGAACATGGTGGGAAAGGCAACTGCTTACCATCTCATCTGAACTCTCATTCCATTGTCTATTTACCAAGAGAAATGATTTTTGCAAAAGTAGAATGATATTTTGGCCCTTTGCAAATATCACTCTCTAGTACTTCTTTGATTTTCACTTGGGAGGAAAGCTGTACAAGTAAGCCAGTCCTTACAATTGCAAGGCCCTCTCTGAAATCAGGGTGGGTTCATTTTGATGTATGGCAAAACCAATACAGTATTGCAAAGTAAAATTTAAAAAAAAGGAAAAAAAAATAAAAAGAGAAAATCACCTGCAGTACCTCTACAAAAATTAAAAAAAATAAAAAGAAAGAAATTTGTGGGTAAGAAAACAAAAAAGGCTATACAAATTTAGCCAGCATTTATCTATCTAATTCACTCTATTTAATAGCCTAAGGAATGTCATAAAATAGTTGTACAGTCCTCTTGCTGACATATGTCTAGTTCATTTCCAATTTTCTCTCATTGTAAGCAGTTTTGTACCCATCAAATTTACCCATGCATTTCTATATGCATGACTCAGTAAATCTGAAGAGAGAAATAAAAGTTTCAGACTTTAAAGACTTTTTAAGAGAAATCACTAATTCAGCATCTTATTAACGTGTAAAGAATGTCTGTTTTTCTACCCCACTGTTAATACTGGGCTTTAAAAAAGGTTTTATTTTTTTCCCACTTTGATGGAAGAAAAAAGTAATTCTTTTCATTTTTTCTTGTTTCAATGACATTCACTCAGGCGCTTTCTAAGGGGAATGTGTGGAGTTTCCTTAAAGCCCGTGGTTAGCCTGGAAGTGAAGTGATTTGAACAAAACAACTTAAAATCTCCTCCTAAAATTATATGAGTCTGGATGAATAGTTTAAGAATATGTGGTACATACATAAAATAGAATACTACTCAGCCATAAAAAGGAATGAAATAATTCCATCTGCAGCAACATGTATGCTACTAGAGCTTATCATGCTAAGTGAAATAAGTCAGACAAATACCATATGATATCACTTATATGTAGAGTCTAAAATATGACACAAATGAGCTTATCTATGAAGCCAAAACAAAGTCACAGACATAGAGAACAGACTTGTGGCTGCCAAGAGGGAAAGATATCAGGGAGGGATGGATAGGGAGTTTGGGGTTAGCAAATGCAAATTATTACGTATAAAATGGATAAACAACAAAGTTCTACTGTATAGCACAGGGAACTATATCTAACTTGGTGTGATAAACCATAATGGAAAAGAACATTAGAAGTATATTAAAAACTACAAATTGAATTACTTTGCTATATAGCAAAATTTAACATTTTTAAACCAACTATACTTTAATAAAAAATGTATATGTGATTTGATTTAAAATGGGCTTCCACATATAACTTTAAATTAATCCCAGAATTCTGAGGCTGTTGAATATTTGGAAACTCTGCTATACTAAGTGATTACCAAAGTCTCCCCTGTCTGTATCAGTTGGGGCTCAACCCAAAATGGTGATTAACAGGAAATATATATTTAAAAGTTTATTGTAAAGGCTGACTTAAACAGTTGAGGGGTACGACTATGGAAATAAAAAATCCATAGGGTGAGCCTTCACAAAGGCAGATTGGAACTGCTGTTTGGCATGAGTGGAAGTTGTTGGCGACAGGTAGAATTTCTTTGGGAAGCCTCAGTTATGTTCTTAAAGACTCTCAGGTGTTTAAATCAGACTCTACAAGATTATTTAGGAAATATTCCTTATTTAAAGTCAACTGATGAGGAACTTCAATTGCACAAAGTACCTACACAGTCACACATAAATCTGTGTTTGATTGGATACATAGGGACTGCAGTTGGGTTAAGTTGATACATGAAACTAACTAACTTGATCATATCGCATTTCATATTTGTGTAATCTGAGAATACGGTGTGTCTTAACATTTTTAACATTTGTCATTGCTGTATCTCTAGCTAAATTATATCATTACTAAGGACAAGTCATTTTTCTTATTAGTATTTTTTTTTTATATCACATTCACTTTATTCATACAGAATGCCAGCTGTTCACTGAGTAAAACGGAGGACAGTTTTAGTATCAACTAGAAGAGGCTTCCCAGGTGGTGCTAGTGGTAAAGAACCACTTGCCAGTGCAGGAGACATAAGAGATACAGGTTCTATCCCTGGGTCAGGAAGATCCTCCGGAGGAGGGCATGGCAACCCACTCCAGTATTCTTGCCTGGAGAATCCCGTGGACAGGGGAGCCTGGCAGGCTATAGTCCCTAGGGTTGCAGAGAGTCAGCCATGACTGAAGTGACACAGCATGCAGAAGAGTTTTTATGTTACACCCTGCTATGATTTTGCTAACTCCTAGGAATCTCTTCTTCACCTCATCCCATACCCGACCTCACCAAAGGCTGAGACCGGACCTATTCCAAATAAGTACCACAAGCCCCTTTGCTTATGTTTGTCGCTTATCACATT